>NC_064620.1:542215156-542854302 GCF_023898315.1 Schistocerca nitens
GGAAAGACTGTGACACAACAAGACCAAAGATTCCTTAACAGTAACATAATTTGCTATCTCTCTCTTTCTGTCTCTGACATGCACGTCGATAACTTACAAAAATCAAAACGACATGTCCACCTTATTGTTTTCCCTGTGTTTCCGTGAGTGACACATCCTCATTTTATTTTGGGGCCATCTTGGATCAGCGCTGTTGGCTGAAGCAAGATTTTATTACTTACATAACGTATGGACATATTTATGTCCAAGTCTGTTGCACATCGCCTCATTGTGAGATAACCTTATTGTATTTCTGAGGGAGAGGCGTATCGTTTTGATCTCTTGTATCATTCGATTCCCGTATTATTATTCTTAACTTGAAACTGAGTGCAAAGGCTTAATGTTAATACCCACTCTGCCTAATGTTAATACCCACTCTGCTGGTATAATATATTGTTCAATAAACGAGATATTAATTATAAATCCAGGCTTGTACAACACTGAACAAAACTGCACTTCTCCCACATCTTCCACCACACAGTCATACCGACCTGTTACGATCTTAACAGCGCGTCACAGAATTTGTCAGTCATCTGTTGTGGTACTTATTTAATGTTGTTGTTGTTGTGGTCTTCAGTCCAGAGCCTGGTTTGATGCAGCTCTCCATGCTACTCTATCTTACGCAAGTTTCTTCACCTCCCAGTATCTACTGCGGCCTACATCCTTCTGAATCTGTTTAGTGTACTCGTCTCTTAATCTCCCTGTACAATTTTTACCCTCCACGCTGCCTTCCAATACTAAATTGATGATCCCTTGATGCTTCAGAATACATCCTACCAACCGATCCCTTCTTCTAGTCAAGTTGTACCACAAATTTCTCTTCTCTCCAATTCTATTCAATACTTCCTCATTAGTTATGTGATCTACCCATCTAATCTTCAGCATTCTTCTCTAGCATCACATTTCGAAAGCTTCTATTCTCTTCTTGTCCAAACTATTTATCGTCCATGTTTCACTTCCATACATGGCTACATTCCAAACAAATACTTTCAGAAACGACTTCCTGTCACTTAAATCTTTACTCGATGTTAAAAAATTTCTCTTCTTTAGAAACGATTTCCTTGCCATTGCCAGTCTACATTTCATATCCTCTCTACTTCGACCATCATCAGCTATTTTGCTCCCCAAATAGCAAAACTCGTTTGCTACTTTAAGCGTCTCATTTCCTAATCTAATTCCCTCATCATCACCCGATTTAATTCGACTACATTCCATTACCCTCGTTTTGCTTTTGTTGATGTTCATCTTATATCCTCCTTTCAAGACTGTCCATTCTGTTCAAATGCTCTTCCAAGTCCTTTGCTGTCTCTGACAGAATTACAATGGCATCGGTGAACATCAAAGTTTTTATTTCTTCTCCATGGATTTTCGTTCCTACTCGGAAGTTAATTTGGCTTATTTAATAATGATTTCAATATACCGGTTGATGAAAAAGTCAGTATAAATTTGAAAACTTAATAAACCACGGAATAATGTAGATAGAGAGGTAAAAATTGACACACATGCTTGGAATGACATGGGGTGTAAGAAGGCTGTTTAGGTTTTCTTATTGGTAACGCCACGTAGTGCTCTGTATGAAAATCACTGACTGTGCTGTGTGCAGTCTGTGGTTAGTTTGCATTGTTGTCTGCCAATGTAGTGTTGGGCAGCTGGATGCGAACAGCGCGTAGCGTTGCGCAGTTGGAGGTTAGCCGCCAGCAGTGGTGGATGTGGGGAGAGAGATGGCGGAGTTTTGAAATTTGTAAGACTGGATGTCAATTATGACTATTATGGTAAATACATTGTTGGTTCTCTAGCAAAATCTTTCATTTGCTAACTATGCCTATCAGTAGTTAGTGCCTTCAGTAGTTTGAATCTTTTATTTAGCTGGCAGTAGTGGCGCTCGCTGTATGGCAGTAGTTCGAGTAACGAAGATTTTTGTGAGGTAAGCGATTTGTGAGAGGTATAGGTTAATGTTAGTCAGGGCCATTCTTTTGTAGGGATTATTGAAAGTCAGATTGCGTTGCGCTAAAAATACTGTGTGTCAGTTTAAGCACAGTCATGTATAATTGTTCAAAGGGTACGTTTCATATGTCGAACCTTAGCCGAGGATACCTCAGTGGAATCTCCTGATTTTTTCTTGTAGTTTGTGTAATTAGTGTAGATTTTGTTTATTGCCAGCACGTAATTGTAGAGAGTATCTCCTTTGTAGTTGCAGTCTTTAATTGTTGTACAGTAAAACAGGTGTGGCACGCATGTAAATTTGCACCAATTATTTCGCAGCTGTGCTTGCAATTAACTAGATATTATTTTCAATGCTATGTTAATGTGTTTTCTTATTTTGCTCTTCAAATTGTGCTTTTCTGTGTTGTCGTGTGAAATATTGTGACAATAATGGCGTGTGAAAAACGTAACACTAGGCTCCAAAGTAAACTGAGAAATAATAGTGACGACGAGCGTAGCTTACCAGCACCACTGTGTAATCAATTAACAGACACTCAAAGTAGTAATTTGGTAACTGTGCATAGGGACATGGAGCGGCCGTCCAATAATGGTGTAGACAGTGAAACAGGTAGTGAACAGGGAAGCATTATCGATCGATCGGTCGGCAACAGCTCGCCTCAGGAATCGGGAATGACAGAACACAATATTGCAAATACTGTAGACTCAGGTTTTGGGTTCTCGCCGTTTTCTCAAATGAGTCAAGACACATTTTCTGCTTGTCAAAATGCGAATGTTGCCGGTTCAACTTCACTGCCGAAAAGCACTAAGGAACAGATTCCAGACACAAATACATTATTATTGCAATTAATGCAACAAATGAAACAAAATCAGAGACGAACACAGCAACAGTTAGACACAATGGAACATAATCTTCAAAATTTAGACACAATGGAACAAAATTTTCAAAAGTTAGACACGATGGAAGAAAATCTTCCAATGTTAGATACCACACTTGAACAAACACGTGAGGGTTTAACTGCTGAGTTACTTAAAATCGAATCGAAATGTCAAAAAGTCTGTAATGACGTAAAAACACAAAGTTGTGAGCATTTCCAACCTATTTTTTCTCGTCATGAAAATGCATTACAGATCCACGAAGGAGCCATAAAATAACTGCAAACTATTGTCCATGAAAATCACAACACCTTGCAAGCTAAAATTGACTCAGTTGCATCTACCGATTCGGTTACGCAACTTGCAAAAACTCAGGAAAACTTAAAGGACACAGTAGATACGATTTCAACACAAATGGACACTCTGAAACGTAGTTCAGAAAAACACACAGAGGAAATAATTTCACTATCCGATAAAGTAGCCATACTTTCAGATCAGTTCACTAACTTATCTACGTAGGTAGATGATGATCTGAATGACACAAGACCTGTAGCCTCCATGGACACTGAGGAGTATGAACAAATTAGAAAATTCAAACAAAATAAAAATCAAATCAGTACACAGTACAAAAGAGAAAACCGGGAAGTACAAGATCAGTTGGCATAAGTAATACAAGAATTACTTATTTCAGAGGACACTCGCGCTCCAGTACAGGAAGAGGGACATAGAAATACGGAACAACAACAAAATAATAACACAGGACACTTCGGAAATTATGAAAGAAATTGGCAAGGTGCATTGGATTTTGAGATGGAACCGCCGAAACGAAGTAACAATGAGCGATGTGCGACTCGCCGACACGATGATTTTGACTATAAGCTGTTCATTACTACACGTAAATTCAAAACATTTAAGAATTCTGGCAACGACATTCATCCACAAGCATGGCTTCATCAATTCTCTTATTGTTTTTCTCCCAACTGGACATTGGAGCACAGGTTAGAATTTATGTGTGGTTGATTGGAGAATAAACCAGCTGTGAGAATGTGATTGGTCATTCACGGTTGTCACAGTGAAGGAGAATTTTATCATGCCTTCCTCTCAGCATATTGGTCTCAAGCTACACAAGACCGAGTAAAACATACCATCATGATGATGAAACACTTTGAACAATCTGAATTTTCCAGTCTTGTCCAATATTTTGAAGACATGTTGCACAAGAATCAGTATCTTTCAAACCCATACAGCCCCTCAGAACGCATCCGCATTTGCTTAATCAAATTGCCTGAACATTTACGACATATTATTTTAGCAGGACGTTGCAAAGACGACATTGAAGCTTATCAGGGACTGTTACAAGAACTGGAAATTGACACTGACAATCGCGGAACGCGAAAACAGGAACACAACAATTACAGGTCACATCCGTCGCAATTCCGCGATGACAGAAATAATACACGACAAGGCTATTCTTACAACGTAAATCGTGACCAAAACAGACACCACCCATATGACAACCACTGGCAGAGTAATAATAGTTACAGAGAAAGATTGCATTTCCGTAGTAATGAATATGACAGAGATTACCATAGAAACAGACAATATGGGAACAAAAACAGTTATTATCAAGGGAGACAGAAAAACTTCAGACGCAACAGTTCAGCGCGCAGTTACGATTCTGGGAGAAATTCTCCACCACATGACCGACAAACAAGAAACAATGTAAACTACCAACAAAACGACAGACCTGAATTCCATCATAACTGCCGGGATTCAAACACGGACGGGTACTCTCAACAAGGTGAATTTGTAGAAGTTAGGTCTCCTAATCCCAGTAGCGACGCAAGCCAACAAAGAGACAGACAATGACTCGCACCGCAGGCAGCCACGTGCGCCGGCTTGCTCAGAGAAAAATAACATAGATGCTAACCTTGAGAAAAATTCCAGTATTCTTTACCGACACATACCACACGATGATTCCGTTGAAGCTGGAGCTCTGCATAGTAGTAAGAGTAAAGGTTTACACCATATTTCACATGTAAAACCGTTTATTGAGAGATAATCTGCTTTTTAACTTTGTCTTTGCCATAAACCTTTTCACTTCACATTTCTAGTATGCATTGTCAGACTTAGAAACTGTTACCATGCAACAATGTTTGAAGTTAAATATCCAATCAAGAACCAAGAGAACTTATTTAAACAGTAATTACGAATGCATTGTTATTGTGAACAGACGACACAGTGTTATTTTGTGTCTACATTCTTGCTTGTTAGTTGCACGATGACGTAACGACTATAAGGCTGACATACTTGAAACATTTACCAGTACTGCTAATGAGATTTTAATGCTACATTTTGATTAACTTGAAAATACATTCTGGATTTAAAGTACTTTCTGTGAGATACCAGATGACACAGTGGTTAGTTTATGTGACAGCTACACGATTTTATCACGACGCTACTAATGAGTGACAATTTACAATGTTGCTTTTGCGGCGTTTCTGTTTTATATCTGCACAGTTTCTCTGCATTAATCTGGAAATTAAAACATGTTTTAGTAGTAAGTTTTGTGGTATAGCTAGAATGAGACAGCCTTTTTCGTAGCACAACAATACATCACATTATAGTACTTTCTTGATCACAGTAAGGTACGTAATAACTAAGATATCTATACGCAAAGCATTTCACTTTTGTTTATCATGAGGTAAGTACATTGACTTCTGCAGAACTTAGCTTTTGGAGGACGATAACTACCACTCTTCCACAGAGATTATCTTACAACAAGACGCACAGTTTAGCGCTACAGTACACGCATTTGAGTGATTAACTTTGTACTTAAAACATTTATTTTTAAAGATTTTTGAATTACAATGATACAAAGGTTTTCCGTGATACATTTCATTCCATAGCTGTAATCTGTAACACCTGAGGGTATAATTACATTAATCCTCAGGGGGGTACACGCTTACTTTGTGTACCATGTGTGTAGCAAGCACAACGAGCCCTAGCTAATATGGTATTTGCTTATACAACTTTACACATCGGTACCATATTTCTCTAACACAGAATTACACAGCTATCTGATTATTTGACAGAGAAACAAACATTCTTTTTACTATGTCAGTGACACATGTTTACGCAATTACACAGTTGGAAAACTTTACACTTATGAAATTGTATTTTGTCTGCACTATGTGAACTGTTCATATTTTTTCGGAACCATTATGATACTATGAGAGCTTTGAATGATGTATTTGGTAAGGGAGCATGATTGTAAAGTACGTTTGAGGTAAATGACACTATTGAAATGAGCAGAGAATTTTTTTTTTAGGTTTTGAAATTGTTGGAATAAGCTACGACGATTTTGAGAGTTCACTGAGGTGTTATGATATTATTACGATGACTATGTGTATTATGCTGTTGCGGTATGTTTATGATCAATAAGCTGATGCTATATGAGTTATTTGATTATGCTATGTACCTGTATTGATGAAATATTGAAAAAGTGTCGACGAATAAGGTAAGGAATAATGAATAGTGGTTAGGGACTCTGGTTTGTGAAAAAGGTTGTTGGAAACCAAGAATCGTACTTTAAGAGTTATGAAATGTATGTAAATGCGTGAATGTATTACAATGCCGACGAAAATTTTTTGGACACTGTTATATCAATAGGATTTTGATTCTACAGATTTGTAGCACAAATTCTTGACCTATGAAATATTTTATATGAGACTGTCACTGTAGCGGAAACTGCTGTCATAAATATTTCGGTAAGAAAGTTCAGTGACCACCTTCACGTAATGTGTCGTGGGCACCCAGCTGTGCGACAGACGCCTGGAAAAAAGCCATTAGTGTGTGCCTTTCAGAGGCACAGGTGGAGAAAAAAAAAAAAAAAAAAAGAGGCCATTATCCTCGCTATTGACATTCCTTTGTAGAAAGCATTGTAAATACGACACCCTCAAACTTGAAAGCATGATATCACTGTAGAGTTCTTAATTTATGATATTTACTGAATTGAAATGATGAGAAACATTTCATGTCTATTGTCTTGCTAGTTGAAAGATTGTCTACTGCATTATGAAATGCCATATGGCTAGTGAATGACGTTTCACGCCTTGCTTTGCCTATTTTGTTTAATATCTAGTTCCTAGCTGCACTGCAGCATTGGTTAAAATAAAATTTTATAGATGTACTAATATAAATATTTTATGCCTACAGATCCATAAAAAATAACTTTATGATGGATGTACTCCAAAAAAAAAATGAGAGAGCACAAAAAGACATTTCCACTTCACAGGAATTGCATACATAATTTTTGTCAGTGACTTGGTAACTTGTCTGCTAGAGAAAGTTATTGTGATGCATCACTCTAGTGTTAAGATGTGACATAGGTATTAGACATGGCCATCTTTACTGTAATATTTTTATCTGCTTGAGCTTTCTCATGTTTAGATATAAGTTATGGCATTTGCTGCGGCTGTTTGCCACGCATAGTGCTACTAAATTTCACTTTGTATTACTCTGTTAAGCTAGTTTTACTACTGATTTATTTTTCTTGTTGCTGCACATTGGCTCATATTAATTGTAATGTTCCATTGCTTGGTAATTTAGATTTACTGCAGCTTGCTTTGACAATTTCTATTTTTTTTCATTGCTGTGTGTATTAATTGTTTTATGCTGCTGCATTGCCTCGTCCCTTAGTTTAGCATCTGAGCTCAGTAGATTTAAGTTAGCTTAAGAGGGGGTAGACTATATAAGAGAATGAGTTGCGATGAACTGGAATAAATGCATTTAGAAGTTATACGAAAAAAGTACAGAAAGCAGGTATAGATAGGACTTTTTGGGAATAATGATGAACGAAGGGACATCTCCAAGAAAAAAAAGGTTTTGTTTGCAAAATACTGCAGTACCAAATGTTACACTGAAAACAAACCCTGTCCTTTCCCCCTGTGTTATTCTGCTATGTGTTTGTGTACTCTTGTATATTTGTGTTTTTCCTGTCTTTATGTGTTTAGCTAATAAGATTTATGTTGTAGAATTTTTCAAATACTATGTTATTTTCTTCGTAAAGATGTTTAGACATTATTTATTCTGTTTTGTTTTAATGATCATGTGTGAAATTAATGTTTCAAGAACTATTCTCATTATTTTATTTATTTACTTATGTCATAATTCCTGTAACACTGATGTATATGTCTATTTCTATTCTTTTGTAAAGCCTGTATTACTACAAATGTTATCTGTATTATTATGTTCTTTAATGATGTATTTTGTACCTTTGTAATTGTATTCTTATGTTGTAAAATTGTAATTGACACCAGTTCATCAAATTAAGTAACTCATAAGTTCCATTTCACTTTCCCCTTTTTTGTTGGTCATAGTATATGGACAATATGTGAGAAGTAGGGACTGTTAGAGTTTGCACGTGTGTTAATAATTGAGCAAGGGACTGGATAACAGCACTGCTGGTTCTAAGGACAATTCCAAAAACTTTGTGAGTGCAGAAGTGGTGGTTATGGACTTGCTATATTATCCGCAAGACTCTTCAATGGTGATTGTGCACCTGCATAGTCACAATAGATGGCTGCTGGCCATCTCTACAAGGACTGAAGTGGGTTTGCACCTTTGATGACCCACCAATACCATTATTTCTACAAGGGCTGAAGTGGGTCTGCACCTCTGGTGGCCCACCAGTACCGTAATCTCTACCAGGACTACAGTGGGTCTGCTCTGTGATGACCTACCTACCAATATTCTTCAAAACGTCGAATGACTCTGCTGTGGGTTTGCTCTGTTGTGGCCCATTACCTGTCTGCATGTCGAGAGCCAGCACTGTCTTTCCGTTGGAAGGACAACACTACTTCTTCAAGACTGCATGGAAATCCACTACTTCCATGTGCATTTTCTCTTACTGCTCAGACTTTGAGAAAAACACTGCAATTTTACTGTGATGAATGATCAGGACTGTCTTTATGGACTGTGAGAAAATTTTAGCTTTTGACCAACATTGTATCAATAAGTGTGTGCATTTGATTTCTTTGTTATTGTAATTGTGAAAAAATTTTAACAAATATGTATTGGCCAGTGCCAAAAACAATTTGTAAAATTTTTTGTGGGGAACATGGGGGCTATGTGAGAAGGCTGTTTAGGTTTTCTTATTGGTAACGCCACGTAGTGCTCTGTATGAAAATCACTGGCTGTGCTGTGTGCAGTCTGTGGTTAGTTTGCATTGTTGTCTGCCAATGTAGTGTTGGGCAGTTGGCTGTTAACAGCGCGTAGCGTTGCGCAGTTGGAGGTGAGCCGCCAGCAGTGGTGGATGTGGGGAGAGAGATGGCGGAGTTTTGAAATTTGTAAGACTGGATGTCAATTATGACTATTAAGGTAAATACATTGTTTGTTCTCTACTAAAATCTTTCATTTGCTAACTATGCCTATCAGTAGTTAGTGCCTTCAGTAGTTTGAATCTTTTATTTAGCTGGCAGTAGTGGCGCTCGCTGTTTTGCAGTAGTTCGAGTAACGAAGATTTTTGTGAGGTAAGTGATTTGTGAGAGGTATATGTTAATGTTAGTCAGGGCCATTCTTTTGTAGGGATTTTTTAAAGTCAGATTGCGTTGCGTTAAAAATACTGTGTGTCAGTTTAAGCACAGTCATGTATAATTGTTCAAAGGGGACGTTTCAGGGGTTTTATTAGAACCAAAAAAAAAAAAAAAAACACTCCATATTGCTAAACGCGTGAAAGATCTCTTGCGCGCGTCGTTTGGTGATGATCGTGTGCTCAGCCGCCACTTTCGTCATGCTTGGCCTCCCAGGTCCCTAGACCTCAGTCCGTGCTATTATTGGCTTTGGGGTTACCTGAAGTTGCAAGTATATCGTGATCGACCGACTTCTCTAGGGATGCTGAAAGACAACATCCGACGCCAGTGCCTCACAGTAACTCCGGACATGCTTTACAGTGCTGTTCACAACATTATTTCTCGACTACAGCTATTGTTGAGGAATGATGGTGGACATATTGAGCATTTCCTGTAAAGAACATCATCTTTGCTTTGTCTTACTTTGTTATGCTAATTATTGCTATTCTGATCAGATGAAGCGCCATTTGTCGGACATTTTTTGAACTTTTGTATTTTTTCGGTCATAATCAAACCCCATGTCATTCCAAGGGTGTGTGTCAATTTGTACCTCTCTATCTACATTATTTCGTGATTTATTCAGTTTAAAATTTTTACTGACTTTTTGATCACCCGGTAAATGCCTGTTGAATGTCATTAGTTTTATAGATGCGCTGCATGTTCTCCGAACCGCGCCAGAAGTCTCTCGCCTTCCATAATAGTAATCGTCCAATTTCAAATCTCTTCTTAGCATTATACTTGTAATCCTGTAATCATATTCTACAGTGTTATTTCCCTTCGTTATAGTCATTACCTTAAATTAATCCACATCTGAAGTTTCCATTCATTACATATGTTGGAAATTTTGATCATATCTTTTTGTAGTTCCTTACGATCGTTCGACGAGGATTGTTTCACGTACAGAACAGCATCATCAGCGAAGATTCTCACAGCCCTGTTCCTGAAATTGTTGAAGTGCTCGAACTAGGGAAAGTCCTTAGCAAAATCCGAGAGAACTCCAACGCTGTACGGAGAGCCTCGACGCAATACTGCGCCAGAACAATACTACGCCGCATAGCGTCGCTGGCAGACGTCTTAGCAGAAAGTTTGCGTCGGGGCTCTGCATGCTGAGAAGGTGCAGGGGCGCCGAAACGGCGCGCGGCCTGTCCGCAATATATTTACCTGGGGTTTTGTTATGTATTAATTAAAACTTTGCGGCGGCGGAAGGCCGCGAAGCGGGCGCCGCCTGGCGAAGACCAAGTTGCGCCCGGCATCCGACTGCGCGGCAAGCGGGCGCCGCCCCAAATTGTTGCCGAAAGAAATTACGGCGGCGCTCCGGCGTGCAGCGGGCGGCTGCGGCTCGGGACCGGGTAGCGTGGGCGGCGGACAGGTGGGTCGCGGAACTCCGTTTAATTTAGCGCGCCGCTAATCCGCGCCCTATATCACGCGGCGCGTGTTTACACGGCAATGAATAGCGCGCCTTGTCGCCGCCGTGGCGGGATTACCGCCGACGGGGCGTCTTCCCACACCGCGACTCCGTCCCCACCCCGGCCCCTCCCAGAACAGAGGGGCTTCTGCCAGGACGAGGAATGGTGGAGGAACCTCCACCAGTTCTCTGGAGGGGTGGGGGGGTGTTGTAGGAATGCGACACATTACACATTAATAGACAGACACCTGTCGAATGTTGTCCGGAGACATACGTGAGAGGACAGACTATGGAAGTTACCTTTCTTAAACGCAACCGTTCTGAATGCGTTCTAAGAAAATTATTTTAGACAATTAGTTCAGGAGCCCACTCGAAGTGCAACTGGTTATGGGAATATACTTGACCACTTTGCAACAAATAATCCTGAGCAAAAAGCGAGCATCATGACGGATAAAGGGATTAGTGACCGCAAGGTAGTTGTAGAGAGACTGAATACCGTAACATCCAAACCCACCATAAAGAAAAGCAAAATACATCTATTCAAAAAAGCAAATACGCTCGATGCCTTCCTAAATGACAGTCTCCAGTCCTTCCAAGCTACGTAAGCGTAGACCAAATGTGGTTCAAATTAAAATAAGCAGTATTTATGGAAATTGAGAGATACATATCAAATAAATTAATAAGAGATAGTACTGATCCCCCATGGTCCACCGAGCAAATCAGAAAACTATTGCAGAAGCAACGGAAAAAGTATGCAAAATTTGAAAAACCCAAATGTGTGACAGAAGCTCGAGATTTAGGCCAAACTTAAGTGCGAGATCCTTTTAAGAGTTTCCACAACCAAACTTTGTCTCTAAAACTGACAGAAAATCCAAAGAGATTCTGATCATAAGTAAAGTGCACCAGCGGAAAGACGTAATCAATACATTCACGGCTCGATAACAATGCTGATGTTGGGCATGTTAGCAGAGTTACTGAACACAGTTTTCCAAAATCCCTTCATCAAAGAAGGCGAAATAAATATTGTACAATTCGAATCAAGAACAACAGCTTACATGAGTAACTTAGAAGTACATATCCTCGGTGTAGTGAAACAATGATAGGACGCCCAGCCCAGATTGCATACCAGACACGTTCCTTTCGGAGTATGCTGATACAGTAGCTACAAACTTAGTAATCATATACAACTGTTCACTCGTCGAAAGGGTCATACCTAAAGACTTGAAAGTTCCACAAGTCATACCACACCAATTATCAAGAAAGGAAATAGGAATAATCTGGTAAATTTCAGACCATATCGCTAACGTCTCTCCCCCCCGCCCATGAACCATGGACCTTGCCATTAGTGGGGAGGCTTGCGTGCCTCATCGATACAGATGGCCGTACCGTAGGTGCAACCACCACGGAGGGGTATCTGTTGAGAGGCCAGACAAACATGTGGTTCCTGAAGAGGGGCAGCAGCCTTTTCCTCAGTAGTTGCAGGGGCAACAGTCTGAATGATTGACTGATCTGGTCTTGTAACACTAACCAAAATGGCCTTGCTGTTCTGGTACTGCGAACGGCTGAAAGCAAGGGGAAACTACAGCCGCAATTTTTCCCGGGGGCATGCAGCTTTACTGTATAGTTAAATGATGATGCCGTCCTCTTGGGTAAAATATTCCGGAGGTAAAATAGTCCCCCATTCGGACCTCCGGGCGGGGACTACTGAAGAGGACGTCGTTATCAGGAGAAAGAAAACTGGCGTTCTACGGATCGGAGCGTGGAATGTCAGATCCCTTAATCAGGCAGGTAGGTTAGAAAATTTAAAATGGGAAATGGATAGGTTAAAGTTAGATATAGTGGGAATTAGTGGAGTTCGGTGGCAGGAGGAACAAGACTTTTGGTCAGGTGAATACAACGTTATAAATACAAAATCTAATAGGGATAATGCAGGAGTAGGTTTAATAATGAATAGGAAAATAGGAGTACTGGTCAGCTACTTCATACAGCATAGTTAATGCATTGTTGTGGCCAAGATAGACACGAAGCCCACGCCTACTACAGTAGTACAAGTTTATATGCCAACTAGCTCTGCAGATGATGAAGAAATTGATGAAATGTATGATGAGATAAAAGAAATTATTCAGGTAATGAAGGGAGACGAAAATTTAATAGTCATGGGTGACTAGAATTCGAGAGTGGGCACGGAAACATAGTAGGTGAATATGGATTGGGGCTAAGAAATGAAAAAGGAGGCCGCCTGGTAGGATTCTGCGCAAAGCATATCTTAATCATAGCCAACACTTGGTTCAAGTATCATGAAAGAAGGTTGTATACATGGAAGAATCCTGGAGATAAAAGATATCAGTTAGATTATATAATGGTAAGACAGAGATTTAGGAACCAGATTTTAAACTGTAGGACATTTCCAGGGGCAGATGTGGACTTTGACCACAATCTATTGGTTATGAGCTGTAGATTAAAACTGAAGAAACTGCAAAAAGATGGGAATTTAAGGAGATGGGACCTGGATAAACTGAAAGAACCAGAGGTTGTACAGAGTTTCATGGAGAGCATAAGGGAAAGAAATAGAGTAGAAAAATTGGTAGCTTTAAGGGATGAAATAGTGAGGGCAGCAGAGGATCAAATAGGTAAAAAGACGATGGGCCAGTAGAAACCATTGGGTAACAGAAGAAATATTCAATTTAATTGATGAAAGGAGGACACATAAAACTGCAGTAAATGAAGCAGGCAAAAGGAATACAAACGTCTCAAAAATGAGATCGACAGGAAGTGCAAAATGGCTAAGCAGGGGTGGCTAGAGGACAAATGTAAGGATGTAGAGGCTTATCTCACTAGGGGTAAGATAGATAACGCCTCCAGGAAAATTAAAGACACCTTTCGAGAAAGGAGATCCACTTGCACGAATATCAAGAACTTTGATGGAAACCCAGGGAAAGCAGAAAGGTGGAAGGAGTATATAGAGGGTCTATACAAGGGCGATGAACTTGAAGACAATACTATGGAAATGGAAGAGGATGTAGATGAAGATGAAATGGGAGATATGATACTGCGTGAAGAGTTTGATAGAGTACTGAAAGACCTGAGTCGAAACAAGGCGCCCGGAGTAGACAACATTCCATTAGAACTACTGACAGCCTTGGGAGAGCCAGCTCTGACAAAACTCTACCATCTGGTGAGCAAGATGTATGAGACAGGCGAAACACCCTCAGACGTCAAGCAGAATATAATAATTCCAATCCCAAAGAAAGCAGGTGTCGACAGATGTGAAAATTACCGAACTATCAGTTTAATAAGTCACAGCTGCAAGATACTAACGCGAATTCTTTACAGACGAATGGAAAAACTGATAGAAGCCGACCTCGGGGAAGATCAGTTTGGATTCCGTAGAAATGTTGGAAAACGTGAGGCAATACTGACTCTACGACTTATCTTAGAAGAAAGATTAAGGAAAGGCAAACCTACGTCTCTAGCAATTGTAGACTTAGAGAAAGCTTTTGACAATGTTGACTTGAATACTCTCTTTCAAATTCTAAAGGTGGCAGGGGTAAAATACAGGGAGCGAAAGGCTATTTACAATTTGTACAGAAAGCAGATGGCAGTTATAAGAGTCGAGGGGTATGAAAGGGAAACATTGGTTGGGAAGGGAGTGAGACTGGGTTGTAGCCTATCCCAGATGTTATTCAATCTGTATATTGAGCAAGCAATAAAGGAAACAAATGAAAAGTTCGGAGTAGGTATTAAAATCCATGGAGAAGAAATAAAAACTTTGAGGTTCGCCGATGACATTGTAATTCTGTCAGAGACAGCAAAGGACTTGGAAGAGCAGTTGAACGGAATGGACAGTGTCTTGAAAGGAGGGTATAAGATGAGCATCAACAAAAGCAAAACGAGGATAATGGAATGTAGTCGAATAAAGTCGGGTGATGCTGAGGGGATTAGATTAGGAAATGAGATGCTTAAAGTAGTAAAGCAGTTTTGCTATTTGGGGAGCAAAATAACTAATGATGGTCGAAGTAGAGAGGATATAAAATGTAGACTGGCAATGGCAAGGAAAGCGTTTCTGAAGAAGATGAATTTGTTAAAATCGAGTATAGATTTAAATGTAAGGAAGTCGTTTCTGAAAGTATTTGTATGGAGTGTAGCCATGTATCGAAGTGAAACGTGGACAAAAAATAGTTCAGACAAGAAGAGAGTAGAAGCTTTCGAAATGTGGTGCTACAGAAGAATGCTGAAGATTAGATGGGTAGATCACATAACTAATGACGAGGTATTGAATAGAATTGGGGAGAAGAGGAGCTTGTGGCACAACATGACTAGAAGACGGGATCTGTTGGTAGGACATGTTCTGAGACATCGAGGGGTCACCAATTTAGTATTGGAGGGCAGCGTGGAGGGTAAAAATCGTAGAGGGAGACCAAGAGATGAATACACTAAGCAGATTCAGAAGGATGTAGGCTGCAGTAGGTACTGGGAGATGAAGAAGCTTGCACAGTATAGAGTAGCATGGGGAGCTGCATCAAACCAGTCTCAGGACTAAAGACCACAACAACAATCGCTAACGTCAATTTGCCGGTGGATTTTTGAATTTCTTCTGTGTTCAAACATTGCGATTTACTTCGAAGGGAACCATTTGTTGGCAACCAGGCAACACGAACTTAAAAGATATCGTTCTTGTGAATATCAAATAGCTCTTAGTTATCACGAAGTAATGAGTGGTTTCGACAGTGGATGCCAAATTGACTCCATATTTTTAGATTGCCAGAATGCTTTTGATATTGTTCCTCACAAGTGACTTCTAATCAAACTGCGTGCCTATGGAGTATCGTCTAAGTTCTGCGACTGTATTCGTGATTTCCTGTCCGGAAGTTCACAGTTCGCAATAACTGATGGAAAGTCATCGTGTAAAGCAGATGTAATATCTGATGTTTACTAAGGAAGTGTGATAGTACCTCTGCTGTTCCTTATCAAAGAAAACGATATAGGAGATAATCCGGCCAGCGCTCTTAGTTTGCTTGCAGATGATGCTGTCATTTACTGTTTTATAAAGTTATCAGGTGACCAAAACAAATTGCAAACCGGTTTATACAAGATATCTGTAAGGTGCGAAAAGTGGCAATTGTCTCTAAATAATGAGAAATGCGATATCATCCACATGGGTATTAAAAGGAATCCGCCAAATTTCTGTTACAGGATAAACACATACAGATCTAGAGGCGGAAAATTCAGCCACATACTGTGGGATTACAGTCACGAATAACTTAAAAAGGAACGATCACGTAGATAATATTACGGGGAAAGCAAATGAAGGACTAGTATTTAACAGCAGAACACTTAGAAAATGTAACAGATCTTCTGAAGAGACTGGTTGCAGTATGCTTGTTCGCCCTCTTCTGGAGTACTGCAATGCGTGTGTGCGATCCGCATCAGGCAGAATCGACAGAGGACATCAAAAAGGTTCAAAGAAGGGTATCTCGATTTGTACTATCGCGAAAGAGGGGAGAGTGTTCCACAGATATGATACGCGAATTGGGGTGGAGTCATTGAAACAAAGGCATATTTCCTTCAGGCAGGACCTTTTCATAAAATTTAAATAATCAAGTTTCTCATCAGTGTGAAAATATTTAGTTGGCCTCCACCGACGTAGAGAAAAATGCTCATCGTAATAAAGTAAGAAAAAGTCAAGTTCAAATGGTTTAAATGGCTCTGAGCACTATGGGACGTAACTTCTGAGGTCATAAGTCCCCTAGAACTTAAAACTACTTAAACCTAATTAACCTAAGGACATCACACACATCCATGCCCGAGGCAGGATTCGAACCTGCGACCGTAGCGGTCGCGCGGTTCCAGACTGTAGCTCCTAGAATCGCTCGGCCACGACGGCCGGCAAAAGTCAAGTGTTCATCTCTTCCGCGCACTGTTAGAAAGAGGAATGCTAGAGAAACAGCTTCAAGGTGGCTCTATAAACCCTCTGCCATGTATTTAATTGTGAACTCAGAGTAATCATGTAGATGTAGCTGTAGAGAGAAGAATTATGTTAGATAATCTCAAACGATGGGCACTAAAGCTCACCCTAAACTTAAGTTCGTTTGGCTATTTGAACCGAGTGAATGATCACAAGGGGGTCTAATTAAAAAAAAAAAAAACCTGATGGAACTATTTTAATCTGCTTATTTATCATAACTGAGATCCTAGACCATGATCTGGATGTATGAAAAATGCTCTGCTATTCCAGCGCCACTAACAAAGCTGGTGAATTGAAACTGACAAGTATATGGAAGGATTTATTGTTTGTAGCTTCATGCAGCGATTTAAAAATCGCATATTAAACAAAAATATAAGGAATACATCCTCTAGTGATAAAGATTTTTGTACTGTATCACTGAAAGTCCGTGTACAAGTTATTAGGTGAAGTGCATCCTCTGGTGTACTGTATATTAATGTTAACTATTGTTTCGTAGTAAGAATCATTTATAGTAAAACTACAGTATGTTTATTTGTTGCACGAACGCCATCCAGATCGGACGAGTGCTGTCGATTGTTCTTCTCACTGTATATAAAAACTCATGTCACCAGATTCAACTTTCAGCTGGTAAGCGGCCGTCCATCGCAAGAAGAAGCCCCAAATTGCACAGAATCTCCTGTGATGATTGTGACTATGCAGTGAAACAAAACAAATAACATATGGCTGACTGAACATTGTCAGTATTGTAATCAGTTCTTTGTTCTGCCAACGATAATGTTAACAAGTATGTTGTTGCTTAAATGCAGTACTGGATTCTATTCTTCGCTGTTGAATAAACAAAGCATAAGTGATTGTGGAGATAAAAGTACTACTTGAGTTATACAGATTTCCCCGAGTATTTATGAAGAAATCTATTTTCAATTGTGTTTTGATGGATGTTTGATCAACTGATTACTTACTTTGAAAGAGGAATTTAAAAAGAAAGTGGTGAGAAGTGGTTTGAAATATATCACCGACATGTATATGTTTCTAAAGCACTAACTGGTATTTTTCAAGGTCAAGTGAACCGTTACCCTTGTGACTGCAGCACATGTACTCCCTGCATTCTAAACTGATAACATCTTTGTTGACACTCTCCTGCTTGCCCAATGCTATTACCTGTGCTGAAAGACACCATTCTGACCACTGTGAACAACTTATCATCTCGAGATACTAACTTTTATATCTGGTGCAGTGTCAAGCGCAGTGTGCCCAATTCTGTCCATGCAGACATACTGGTTGCTATGAAATACTTACCTGAGTTTACAAAACCTGTTTAGTGAAAATATTTGATTTTTGCGTATTTTACAGCCTGACATCTTATCTTGACAAAGCATTGAATTTCTTTTCGTTATTCGTCACAGTTGCTGTGTTGAATCAAATTAGGTAAAGTTTTCAACGAAATTTGAAAGAGTTAGTTGGGGTGACAATGCATTCTGCAGACTTTGCAAATGGTTGTTTTTAGTTCATACGATGCCGCATACGAAATGTAGTATTAACTTTATGAACTTATAATCGGTATTTTATTAAAATCGTTATTTCTTAGGTAACTATAATACAGAAAAGGTATTCCATGTAGGAACCGCTGGTCCGATGTAATAGAAGGCCTGATGGCCTTAGTCAGATAAGATTAAATAAAGAAATAAAATAAATAGGTAGGATATCGAAATTTTATTTAAAATTGAGAGTAGAACATTTTCTCAATTCGTTCTCAAGTTATTGACTTCTACACTGAAGAGCCTGCCTAATATCATGTAGGACTCCGCGAGCACGCATAAGTGCCTCAGAACGACGTGGAATAGACTCGACTAATGTCTGAAGTAGAGCTGGAGGGAATTGACACCATGCATCCTTCAGGGCTGTCCATAAATCCATAAGAGTACAAGGGAGTGGATACCTCTTCTAACGAGCACGTTGCAAGGCATCCCAGATGTGATCATTAATGTTCATGTCTGGGGAGTCACTCAGAAGAGTGTTCCTAGAGCCACTCTGTTGCTCTTCTGAACGCGTGGAGTGTCACATTGTCTTGCTGGAATTGCCCAAGTCCCTCGGAATGCAAAGTGGACATTAATGGATGCAGGTGATTGGACAAGATACGTACGTGTCACCCGTCAGAGTCGTATCTAGACATATCAGGGGTCCCATATCACTCCAGCTGCACACGCCCCACAAGATTGCAAAGCATCCACCAGCTTAAACAGTCCCCTACTGACCTGCTGGGTTTTAGCATTCATGAGATTGTCTCCATACCTATACACGTTCATTGGCTCGATACAATCTGAAACGAGGCTCGTCGGATGAGGCAACGTGTTTCCAGTCATCAACAGTCCAATGTCCATGTTGTCGGGCCCAGGCAAGTCTAGTTGGTTGGTGGGTTTGTGCGGGTGAAGGGACTAGACGACAAAGGCCATCGGTCCCTTTTCCCACGACAATGAAACACCCACAACGAACAAAAACAAGCAAGGGAGATGACAAGGGTGACACAGAACAAGAAAGACATAGACCAAGTTCAGAAAAGAAGAATTAAAAAGAAACAGAGTATTACAGTGGTTGGCCGACCATGGGAACAAAAAAAGGAAAAGGCAACCACCAAGAGACACACTAAAAACCCCAAGCTAAAATCGTAAGCCGAAGGCCAGACAGAACACAAAAAAGAGACAAACCCTCAGATCGAGTGATAAAGCTTCCTCCTCGAATACAACTCAAAACTAAGCATGTCATTGCAGCGTCATCTGTTAAAAGTGCAGGGAGCTTATCAGGCAATGAAAACGTCTGCCGGAGCGCAGTTAAAAGCGTACAGTCCCACAAAATGAAAGCCACCGTCAACTCTGAACCACAGCGACAGAGAGGTGGGTGCTCGCGGCGCAATAAATATCCGTGCCTCTGCCCGCAGAGGACAACGGAGTTCTTGCGAGAGGCCCTCAAAGAGGAGCGCCACACACCGGTAGCCTCCTTGATGACCCGAAGTTTGTTGGGTGAAAGCAGTGTCCGCCATTCATCACTTCAGGTACCAACTACCTTCTAGCGCAAAACTGACTGGAGATCACGCTCCAAAAGGCCAATCTCCAGGACCAGTGCACTGGCTGCCTGTTTGACCAGTGTATCAACACGTTCATTACCTAGGATACCAACTTGACCTGGGGTCCACACGAAGACCACGGAGCAGCCGCAATGGGCAGTAGCATGGATGGACTCCTGGATAGCCATTGAGAGCGAGGATAACTCTGGTCGATAGCTCGTAAACCGCTGAAGGAGTCACTGCAGATGATGAAGGACTCATCTGAGCAGGACCGGATATACTCTAGGAACCTAGAGATGGCTAACAGCTCTGCAGTGAAATACTGCAGCCAGCTGGCAATGAACATTTTTCAGAATGATACCCAAGAGAAATAGCATAACCAACTGGACCAGCAACCATCGAGCCGTCGGTGTAGACCACGTCAGAGCCGTGAAACGCGGCAAGGATGAAAAGTAAGCGGCGTCGAAGGGCCGCAGGAGGGACTGAGTCCTTCGGGCCCTGTGCCAAATCCAGCCGAAGGCATGGGCGGGGTACACACCACAGGGTATACGCATGTGGGCCCAGAAAAGAGGTGGAAGAGCGAAAAACTCAAGCCCAGAGAGAAAAGCCCGGACGTGAACCGCGATCGTACAGCCTGATCGAGGCCGCCGTTCTGTAAGATGGACGACGGAGTTCGGCAACAGGAGACGGTAATTTGGATGCCCGGGCGAGCTACACAGATGTGCAGCATAAGCGGCGAGGAGCCGTTGGCGCCGGATCCGCAATGGAGGGACACCAGCCTCCTAACGTATGCTGTTTACAGGGCTTGTGCGGAAAGCTCCAGTTGCGGGTCGGATCCCACAGTGAAGTATGGGGTCAAGCAACCGCAACGCGGAAGGCGATGCCTAACCATAAACGAGGCTGCCATAATCGAGACGGGACTGAATCAACGCCTGATACAGTCGTAGAAGGGTGGACCGATCGGCACCCCAGCTGGTGTGACTCAAGCGACGAAGAGCGTTAAGATGGCGCCAGCACGTTTGTTTAAGATGTCGAATATGAGGGAGCCAAGTCAACCGGGCATCAAAAAGGAAGCCCAAAAACCGATGCTTCTCCACCACGGAAAGAGGTTCGCCGGCAGAAATGCATGACGTAGGTCTTGGCAGCCGAGAACTGCAAGCCGTGCTTGACGATCCAAGACTGCGCCCTGCGGATAGCGCTCTTTAGCCGCCGTTCAGCAAACGCAATGCCAGTGGAACTATAGTACAGGCAAAAGTCATCAGTGTACAAAGAAGCCGATACAGACGTTCCCACAGCTGCAGCTATCCCATTGATAGCAACTAAAAGGAGGCAGACACTGAAGACAGAGCCTTGTGGGATCCCATTCTCCTGGACTCGGGAGGAACTATGTGAGGAACCACTTGCACGCTGAAGGAACGAAGCGGCAGAAATTTTTTAATAAAAATCGGGTGTGGGCCACTAAGACCCCACCCATGAAGAGCGGTGAGGATGTGAAGTCGCCACGTCGTATCGTACGCCTTCCGCATGTCAAAAATAAATAAATAAATAAACGGCAACAAAATGCTGACAGCGGGCAAATTCCGTGCGGATGGCAGACTCCAGGCAGACCAGATTATCAGTGGCAGAGCGGCCCTTACGGAACCCACCCTGTGACGGAGCCAGAAGGTCCCAAGTAGCCAACTCAACCTCCAGCTCACAATGCGTTCGAGCAACTTGCACATAACGTTCGTGAGGCTAATGGGACTGTAGCTGCCCACCTCTAGGGGCTTCTTGCCAGGCTTCAACACTGGGATGATAATGATTTCACGTCATTGAGATGGGAACTCACCCTCAACTCAGATACAGTTGAAACGGTCCCAGGCGAGGCGTAAAGCTTTGTGTCGTACTCCGAAAGTCCATATCGATGATGTTTCGTTGAATGGTTCGCACGCTGACACTTGTTAATGGCTCAGCACTGGAATCTGCAGCAATTTGCAGAAGGGTTGCACTTCTGTCATGTTGAACGATTCTCGTCAGTCGTCGTTGGTCCCGTTCTTGCAGGATCTTTTTTCGGCCGCAGCGATGTCGGAGGTTTGTGTTTCATCGGATTCCTGATATGCACGGTGCACTTGTAACATGGTCGTATGGGAAAATCCCCACTTAATCGCTACCTCGGAGATGCTGCGTCCTATCGCTCGTGAGCCGACTATAACACCACGTTCAAACTCACTTAAATCTTGATAACTGGCCATTGTAGCAGCAGTAAGCGATCTAACAACTGCACCAGATACTTGTTGTCTTATGTAGACGCTGTATTCTACCTCTTCACATTCCTCTGTATTTGAATCCGCATGCCTATACCAGTTTCTTCGGTGATTCAGTGTACATCTGGCGGACATTTTCATGCGGCGTGCTCATTTCCGTCCTTGCGTTTTTGGAGTCATGAGATCGTAACAATCGTCATATTTCGTAAACGGTTCAAGGTATCGAAACGAGGATTTTTGCAAATGATAACACGCAAACAGTCATGTGTGTTGTACGATAAATCCTTGAAACTTTTTTATTCAATGAGATGTGGAAGTAACTTTTCTGCAGCAGTGAGAGGATCAGCGGAACGAGACACACCTAAAGACGCCAAAGCTCTTAAGTAAACAACACAGACACCATGTTTAAACTCTTCCTCAACAGCCGGGGAGTGGCGGAGCGTGACGAGTTAATTCGTCTGCAGATGTCGTTATTGAGCTATGGTTGATGGAAAATACCCACGAAGTAGATTAAAGTGAAAAAAATTGATTCCACATTTGGGTACAAGGCCAGAATCCAGAGATTCAGAATATTCAGCAGAGCGCAATATTCAGTATTTTCAATGCTTATCTAACACCAAGGAAGACAATGAATTTCAGACAGTATTTTTAGCTAGAAGTATTAATCTTTCTGGCACTCTTCCATTCCTAAAGAGACGACCTTTCAAATATCACATATCTAAGGTAGCTGTGACATAGCCTCCTGGTGTGCTGTGTTACAACGATGCTGCTTGTCTCCATTTCAAGAAGTTAACGACATATTTATTTTATTTTCTGAGGTTTTGAGGAAGTGGTTTATGACAAGCTCAATTAAGAATAATGATTGTCACTGTTTGCTCATCTGAAACACTCTTAAACACTCTCAGTTTAGCAATATTCTGCATGCCATCATACGATATTGATCATTTTACGCTGAAACGTTAAAGCGAACAATATTCGGTACGATTGCTCTAGAATTGAGGCAACGGCCTTGCCGCAGTGGATACACCGGTTCCCGTGAGATCACCGAAGTTAAGCGCTGTCGGACGTGGCCGGCACTTGGATGGGTGCCCATCCAGCCGCCATGCGCTGTTGACATTTTTCGGGGTGCACTCAGCCTCGTGATGCTAATTGAGGAGCTACTCCACCGAATAGTAGCGGCTCAGGTCAAAGAAAACCATCATAACGACCGGGAGAGCGGTGTGCTGACCACACGCCCCTCCTCAACTGAGGATGACAAGGCGGTCGGATGGTCCCGATGGGCCACTTGTGGCCTGAAGACGGAGTGGTTTTGCTCTAGAATTGTGGCATTGGCTAAATCAGAGGTAGTTATTTTACGCACTCTGCAACGAAGCATATCGGTAAGTTTGCAATCCAGTGTTACAAGGAATGAACCATATATCGACGTGGGAGAAAGTGGCAGCATACGTGTAGCAGTACACGGGCAAAGTAAATTTAAAAAACGTAATCATTCTTAACGGTGTCATTTTTGCTACCAATTTTAACCGTCACGACAGTTCTTTCTTTGAATGAAACCACTGACCACTTAATGTAAAATGTGTTAAATTCTTTTTAAAATATTATCGACAATGCACTTCGTAGATCTAAACTGCTTAACAGCTCGAATTTTAATCAGTAATAACTGCAACATATCTGGCCCGACGCGAAAGGAACTTTAGTCCAGAATGAATGTAATGCAGTGACCGACTATTTTACATTCGTACATTTCTTTATATTCTTGGTAAAACACCGGCTGTATGCTTACGCAGCCGGCCGCTGTGGCCGAGCGGCTCTAGGCGTTTCAGCCTGGAACCGCGCGACCGCTACAGTCGCAGGTTCGAATCCTGCCTCGGGCATAGATGTGGATGATGTCAGGTTACATCCTCGAACATTCTTTACCAGATGTAACATGCAACACACTTTTAAACGGCGATTGATAAAAAAATTTTGCCTCTTGTCACCCTACTCTCGCAACTCAGAAAGTGTTTAAAACTTTACATTTTAAATTAAAAAAATAAGACATATAACTGGATTGTTGCAAGATATCAGAATAGAATGATTGATTGAGCGTTATTTTGATGATGATGATGATGATGAAGTTCCATACTCCTTGACAGAGCGTAGGGGAACGATGAGGGAGACCCGCACCGTCGTACTAGGCAAGATCACTGTTATTTAAAGAATCCATATTTCGCTATTCCCGAGTGGGCAGTTCTTGAAAACTTACTGCCATATTAAAAATCTGTGTCTAACTGGGATTCTAACCCATAGTCTTGCCTTTCATGCGCTGTGCTTTTTACCAGCTGAGTTATCGAGACACTACTCAGTGAATGCTATATGTATATAGACTGAAGTGGCTAGTGAAAATTTGTGCCAAGGCTGAGAATCGAAACAGGGTCTCCGGCTTACTAGGCAGGAGCGTTAGCCACTAAGCCAACTTCGCAAAGTGGTCCACACAACTGCACGGATTACCCTCGGGCGCCTCCCTCCCCGATCCAAATTCTCATTGTGGCCGCAGTCTACTTTAAATTCCCCCTTAGGCACGAACAGAACTGCCGAGGTTCTCCATGTTCTGGAATAGCACATCAGCATCGAACGTAAACGGGAGATCCAGCCTGAAACCTAGGAGCAGGTACTTCCCCAAATGAGAAATGACATTGTTTCAGAGACTTTACACGTCTCAAACAGGTATAATTTTATGTATACAGACTGAAGCGGCCAGTGAAAATTTGGTACAAATTTGGATATGGCTGCAGCGTGGTAAAATAACGTTTTCTGGTTCTGTTTCTTGAGCTGTTGATGTTGGCTCTCGCATGTAAGACGTTGCTACAGACTTTGAGGAAATCCTCAGCATTTAGTCTGTACCAGCCACACCTTCCATTATGCCTGCATGCATGTAGTTACTTTGAGGCACCACATGGAGGAAAGAGTCAATTGACTGTGCCCTTCCATCTTTCTCTTTCTGGGCTCCACTGGCAAATAAAACTGCTGATTTTACTTCAGTAGAAGAGTGAAATTGTATTAAACAAATGGATAATTAAGGCTGAGCAGATCACAAGCATTTGATGCAGCCCTTGGCGCTATTCTGTTGTTGAAATCTCCTAACCTTCACAAAAAAAACGGCAACATAGATACACTTGAACCTCCGTATTGTGTTAATGCTTTGGTCTTCCAAGACAGATTTTAACTCTCATTTTTACCGCCATTATCAAAATAGCTACTTCTTTATGCAGCTTAATTCTTACAAAAAATTGTAAAAGCAACCATCCTGAAGTGGTAGGGAGCTGGTTGTGGAGTGGTAAGGAATTGGGATTGCAGAATTTTTATTGAATAGCAGTTTATTATCAAAGCAGTTAAATTTCAAAACAGTTAAATTCTGTACATTTAGAAAATAAACAGTTCAGTAATGGGAGCACTGGTGAGTAGTGAACAAGGCAGTTAAAGACAAATCTCACAACATCAGTAGATACAATTCCTGAAATGCACAAATGCAAGATGATTATTAAAATAAACCAAGATTGCTCCACACTTGCAGTCCCAAAATGAATTGCCAAAGTAATGTAACACACTTTTCTCATTACAGGACACCCACGACTCTTATTCACTGTCAGTGATAAAATCCGCTGCGGTTGTAGAAATTCACAGCCCAGTTTCAGGTGCATATTAAAATGTGAGTTCACAAAGGATGGTCAACTAAGATTAAAAGAGGTTAAAATATAATAGTGCATCCCTCATACATGGCATGCCTCAGAATCTTCAATCCTAGATCTGCCAGAAAGCCACCAGCATAGGAGAACAACAGTCCAGGCTTAGGTGAGCACCTATTTAGTCATTACTGTGCAATAGCATAAGTTGGCAACATCAGCAGAAGTACATGTGGAGCAATTTGTTACAGTTTTGTAATAGCATGCAATTTATAGGGAAATTTGTTACAGTTTTTATGTAATATCAATTTATGGAGAATTTTGTTACAATTTTTCTGTAAAGTGATAATGTACTGCGTAATTTGTTACAACTCAGCTTTACGTTTGGGATGTAGAGAGCGATTTGTTACAATTTTTCTCTAACATGACTATGTACTTGCCTCCACTGTGTGATTCCACAAGTTAACATTATCAGTAGCAGATGAAAATTGTTTGTTCTTCAAGATAAAGTTAATACTCTAGCATGGAGTAGCTGCAGTGTTTGGGTGACTGAAAAATATTTGAAAGTGAATAGGTGAAAGCTTTGCAACCCTCGTTTGTTACCTATACGAATTTCAATCGCTACAGTTAAGTATGCCTCAGCAGTGTACACTGGCATTATTAGTACAAGATGAAAGACATTTTGTACTCCAAGGTAACGATAATACCCTAGCATGAGCAGCACTGTAATGTATGACTGACACTGACATCTATTTCAGCCAAACTAAGAACAGTAGTTTCGACATGAAAGCCATGTGTATTCTCCTTCAAGACCAAATTTCCATTTGCGATCAGAGATCTGCAGCTGTGTTTACATAGTACGGTAAGCAAACTGCTCGTGTCCTGTACTTGCAATACGAGGGTAATCCCAAAAGCAAGGTCTCCTATTTTTATAAGTACATAGACCTGTTTATTTCTACAGTGGTTTACATCAGTTTACAGCTTGAACATTTAGCTATTTTTCGACCTAATCACCATTTCTGTCGATGCATTTTTGTAGATGCTCTGGCAGTTTCTGTATGCCCACGTTATACCAATTCGCCGCCATACTGTTCAGAAAGTTATGAATCTCTTCTTTCACCTTGTCGTCGGAACTGAATCGCTTTCCGGCCAAATGTTCTTTTAACCTAGGGAACAGGTGATAGTCAGGACTATAGGATGGGTGGGTGATTGTGTTCCACTAAAAGTGTTCAATGGTTTGCCGAGCGATGTGTGAGCGAGCGTTGTCATGGAGAATGTGTACGCCCTTGCTCAACATTCCTCTTCTCCGGTTCTGAATTGTCCGTTTGAGTATTTTCAGAGTCTCACAGTACCTTTCAGCGTTAATTGTGGTCCCAGCGATTCGGCTCCGACGACGAGGTGAAAGAAGAGGTTCATAACTTTCTGAACAGCATGGCGGCGAGCTGTTATGACATGGGCATACAAAAATTGCCACAGCGTCTACACAAATGCATTGACATAAATGGTGATCATGTCAAAAAATAGCTCAATGTCCAAGCAGTAAACTGATGTAAACCATTGTAGAAATAAACAGGTCTATGTACTTATAAAAAAAATAGGAGACATTACTTTCGGGATTACCCTCGTATTTCCATATTTCGATCAATACTTTTATTTCATAGCAAACATCGTATTTCCAAGGTATCAGACATTCCAGTACGTGTGGAAGCGTGTAATATGGTTATCTTTGACAGTGTTGTATTGTGTTTACGTTTAGTATTTTTTGCGGTACGAAGCTCCACTTGTGTATTAGGAAAATACGTGGTTTAAGTGAAACAAAACATTAAAACTCTTGTCAAAACACACCGTTTTTAATCCTGTTTGTTGTGAAAAAGTATTTAAAAATGCGACATTGATGTATAGAACACCAGCGGAACAAAGCCACAGGTAAATCGAAGATTCTTTCAAACACAACAACACAAACCCAACACTACACTGTACACGCTCTCACCACAGTCATGCATTGACACTTCATGATAGGTGGGAAGGAGGCAATGGCAAACCAACTCCACTAAATCTCACCACGAACGGCGAAGCAAGAATCCTACTTCAGTTGCCCCAAAGTCGTTCCCTGATTTGGGACCACATTCAGTTTTGAATAAAAATGTAATAAATCATCACTAAAATCAGTCCACATGATATGGGCTGTAAAGTATCAATTGAAAAGTATCGAGAAAGAAAGTATCGGTATCGAGAAAAAAACATACCAAAGGGTATGCATACATTTTTTGTGTACGTAGTCCTTATCACGTAAGTATAACAACACATATAAACGAATTCAAAAACGCGCTACTATGATCGTAACAGGACGGTATAGCCCACACGAAAGTGAAACTCAGTGTTCGGGAAGCTCCAATAAGAATCCTTGGAAATATGAGAACGTAGATCTTCCGAAATCCGCTGGATAAATTTAGAGAACCGGTATCCGAAAAAGGCCATGATTCGGTTATGCAGCCTCTGTTATATATTGCACGTAACGATCGTGAGAATGACGCAAGAGAGATGTGGGCGCATGCAGAGAATTTAGATAATTACGTTTTCCTCTCTCAGCACGTGAATCATATAGGATAGAATATCCTAATATTGGTGCGAAGTGCCTTTCACCAAGGGCATTACAGTGATTTGCAGAAATGATGTAAATGAGTCTTTGTAAACGACACTGCCGAAATTCTTCTCTAATCTCTTATAACCATGCTGTTGTTGGGCTATTATACTATACTCTTCCTTCCACATTTTTCCCTTGCTGTCTTCCACTTTACACATGTATCACCTTTGTCTTTCTTTCTCGATCAATCCGTATCTCATTCTCAATGTTTATCATCTTACCAGAGAGAGAGAAGTTCATTAGCATTATCATCTTACGTGCGGAGATTAATCATCAGCTTGCCCCATAGTTCGTGAAGACATTATATAAAAGGATTCCCATCTCCGCTTTGAAATACCATTCCAAAAACTTTTGATGTACCAGTCTGTTAGTTTTAAGGCTGCAGAGATTCACCTCTACATTGTTCGGGGCTACTCCGTCGATGTGGGGGAATGGTATTCATTGCAAAAGTACTGGTCGTCTTGGGAGCTTCATCCATACCACCCGCCAACCTCATGTTCAAACAGGGTGGTTCATTGACCATGACCGGGCCAAATATCTCACGAAATAAGAGTAAAACGAAAAAACTACAAAGAACGAAACTTGTCTAGTTTGAGGGGGAAACCAGATGGCGCTATGGTTGGTCCGCTAGATGGCGCTGCCATAGGTCAAACGGATATCAACTGCGTTTTATTTAAAAATAGGAATCCCCATTTTTATTACATATTCGAGTAATACGTAAAGAAATATGAGTGTTTTAGTTGGACCACTTTTTCGCTTTGTGATAGGTGGCGCTGTGATAATCACAAACATATGTCTTACAATTTTAGACGAACAGTTGGTAACAGGTAGGTTTTTTACATTAAGATACAGAACGTAGGTACGTTTGAACATTTTATTTCGGTTGTTCCAATGTGATACATGTACCTTTGTAAACTTATCATTTCTGAGAATGCATGCTGTTACAGCGTGATCACCTGTAAATACCACATTAATGCAATAAATGCTCAAAATGATGTCCGACAACCTCAATGCATTTGGCAATACGTGTAACGACATTCCTCTCAACAGCGAGTAGTTGTCAGGCGTTGTCGGTGGATCACGATAGTAAATATCCTTCAACTTTCCCCACAGAAAGAAAACCGGGGACGTCAGATCCGGTGAACGTGCGGGCCATTGTATTGTGCTTCGACGACCACTCCATCTGTCATGAAATATGCTATTCCATACCACTTCAACCGCACGCGAGCTATGTGCCGGACATCCATCGTGTTGGAAGTACATCGCCATTCTGTCATGCAGGGAAACATCTTGTAGTAACATCGGTAGAACATTACGTAGGAAATCAGCGTACATTCCATTATTTAGATTGCCATCGATAAGATGGGGCCAATTACCCTTCCTCCCATAATGCCGCACCATACATTAACCCGCTAAGGCCACTTATGTTCCACTTGTCGCAGCCATCGTTGATTTTACATTGCCCAATAGTGCATATTATGCCGGTTTACGTTACCGCTGTTGGTGAATGACGCTTCGTCGCTAAATATAACGTGTTAAAAAAATCTGTCATCGTCCCGTAATTTCTCTTGTGCCCAGTGGCAGAACTGTACACGACGTTCAAAGTCGTCGCCATGCAATTCCTGGTGCACACAAATATGGTACGGTTGCAATCGATGTTGATGTAGGATTCTCAACACCGACGTTTTTGTGATTCCCTATTCTCGCGCAATTTGTCTGCTACTGATGTGCAGATTAGCCGCGACAGCAGCTAAAACACCTACTTGGGCATCATCATTTGTTGTGGGTCGTGGTTGGCGATTCACATGTGGCTGTTCCTGTTCCATTAAATAACGTAACTATCCGGCGAACGGTCCAGACACTTGGATGGTATCGTCCAGGATACCGAGCGACGTACATAGCATACTCCCGTTGGGCATTTTGATCACAATAGCCATACATCAACACGATATCGACCTTTTCCGCAATTGGTAAACGGTCCATTTTAATACGGGTAATGTATCACGAGGCAAATACCGTCCACGCAGGCGGAATGTAACGTTATAGCACGTACTTGTACGTTTGTGACTATTACAGCGCCATCTAACAGAAAGCGAAAAAAGTGGTCCAGCTAAAACATTTACATTTCTTTACGTAGTACACGAATATGTAATAAAAATGGGAGTTCCTATTAAAAAAAAGCAGTTAATATACGTTTGACCTATGGCAGCGCCATCTAGCTGGCCAACCATAGCGCCATCAGCTAGACAAGTTTCGTTCTTTGTAGTTTTTTCGTTTGATGCTTATTTCGTGAGATATTTGGCTCGGTCACTATCTATGGACCACCCTGTATACCTTTCGAACGCATGTAAGCACTAGCTCGCATACAACCACCCAGACATACATCATGTCGTCAAGCCGGCCGGAGTGGCCGTGCGGTTCTAGCCGCTACAGTCTGGAACCGCGGGATCGCTACGGTCGCAGGTTCGAATCCTGCCTCGGGCATGGATGTGTGTGATGTCCTTAGGTTAGTTAGGTTTAAGTAGTTCTAAGTTCTAAGGGACTGATGACCTCAGAAGTTGAGTCCCATAGTGCTCAGAGCCATTTTTACCAGTTTTGAACCATCTCGTCAAAAGAATCCAGACACCTCAATGAAACGAGGAATCGACCACTACATGTTCGTTTCTTCCGTGCGCTATACGATATTGGTGTGAGATAGAATTGTGAAGGTGGTTCGATGAATCCTCTGCTGGCACTTAAATGTGATTTGCAAATTATCCATTTCCATGTAGGTGTAGATGTAGATTTCACGAGAGAGGGACTTGTCAGTATAAAAGGAGGAGGGGCATGATGTGTTGTCAGTAGAAAAGTGACAGCAGAATTGGTAGGTCGGGAAAGCTAAGAGACACCGATCATAGACAATTCATTGGGTATCATCTGACTGACAAATCCATCAGGGACGTTACAAGGCTTCTCAACCTGCCCAGATCAAATGGTTCAAATGGCTCTGAGCACTATGGGACTTAACATCTGAGGTCATCAGTCCCCTAGAACTTAGAACTACTTAAACCTAACTAACCTAAGGACATCACACACATCCATGGCCGAGGCAGGATTCAAACCTGCGACCGCAGCGGTCGCGCGGTTCCAGACTGAAGCGCCTAGAACCGCTCGGCCACACCGGCCGGCAGAACAGGTCGGCTGGTGATGATGTGATTGTGAAGTGGTAACGCGAGGGAACACCCACAGTTCAACCAAGTCAAGGAAGACCTCAGACAGGGACCGTCTAGGATCGCGGAGGGTGGTTATAAAAAAATCGGAGTGGAAGAACTCACTCATAAGATCCAAAGTGCTGATGCAGTCCGGCAAACACAATGAGTGTGCATAAGGCGTTGAAAATAATGTGTCCAATGGCCGAGGAACTCCTCGTAATCAGGCAATGTTGGCTTTCACGACGGGATGTCAGTGCTGCTGGTGAGTCTTCCATGTTGTATGGCCACTGTCCATGAAACTTTCCGGTGCTTGACGTCGCACCAACGATATGCTGGACATCTTTGGATATGCTCCTGGTTCTGCCGAGTCTTGCCGATTGTCGGCAACACTCAGCCGAACCGGGAGCACCTCCGAAGATGTCCAGCGTAGCTCTAGATCAGGGCTTAACAACTGGCCGGTTTTGAGCGCGAGTACTCGCGTCTGCTCAGGCACGTGCTCGTGAGCAGGTGCAAGGTCGCTGAGTAGGTAGGGAGGGGAGGGAGGAGAAATGCGCGCGCACGTTTGAATAGGGCCTATTGAATTCGCGCCGACAGTGTAACGTTTAAAGTACTACGATCAGCTCTAACAGTCACTTCGCTAGTTAAGAATCATGTCAAGTCGCCGTTGCGTAACTCCAACCATACTTTCGCAGTTTAACCCCCATTGGGAGGAATTGTATCTGTTTACAGAAAAAGATGGTGTTGCAAAATGTTTAGTATGTCACAAAACGCTGAATTCTTTTACGAAATTTAATTTGCAGCGACATTATATGTCGTACCACGCGAAAGACTACAGAAGTGGAAAATCGTGCACAGGAAGTTATTAAACTTAAAAGGTAGCTATCCGAAGAAGATATGGACGACGAAGAAAAATCAACTGAGGCAGCTCTCAGAGTGAGTTACAAAATTGCTTTGCTTTTAGCAAAATCCCTGCGCCCCTTCACTGATGGCGATTTAATAAAAAATGTTTCGTAGTTGCAGCGGAACATTTGTGTCCATCTCAAGTTGAACAGTTTTGGATTGTGCCATTATCTAACATGACATTATCCGTCACTTACAGGACATGGCAGACGACGTCCAGAGCCAGCTTGCAAATATCTGTAAAGATTTTATGGCGTATTCTCTAGCTCTGGACGAAAGTGTTGATATCACTGGAACAGCGCAGCTTGCCATATTTATTAGAGGTGTTAATAGAGATCTTCAGGTGAGGGAGGAGCTCCTCGATGTAGTAGCCATGAAGAACACTACAACCGGAAGTGATATTTTAAGTAGTGTTGAAGAAAGTGTTGAAAATATAGAATTGTCGTGGAATTCTTTAGTTTCAGTGTCTACAGACGGTGCACCAGCGATGACAGGGAAAAAAATCAGATTTCGTTGCGCTGTTGAAGGAGAAAGTGCAAAAACTGATCGTGCCGAATGAAATAAGGGGCGTTGACTGTGTGATCCATCAGGAAAACTTATGTGCAAAGAGTATCACTCTAAAAAATGTGATAATTGTTGTTGTTCGTACAACCAGTTATATAAGGAAGCATGGGCTACAACACAGACAATTTAAAAGCTTTCTTGAGGATGTAGCCTGCCTTATTACAGCGAGGTCCGCTGGCTTAGTCGTGGCGAATTATTAAATCGATTATTTTGCCTATTAGATTAGATAAATATGTTCATGGAAATAAATAACATGTGTGTTCCTGAATTGAAAAAGCCTTCATGGAAATGTGATCTCGCGTTCTTACCAGATTTAACTAGCCATCTGAATGCTTTGAACATTTCACTACAAGGTAAAGATCTGCTAATTACTCATTTCATAGATCGAATACGAGCTTTTAAAATGAAATTGACACTTTGTGTGAGTCAGCTCATTTACCTAAATGATCATCCATGCAAGATGTTCACGAAGACTGTGAACCTTATTCACATAGTTTAGTTGCCCTTAAGGAAGTCTGCCAGCTCGTGGTCGTGCGGTAGCGTTCTCGCTTCCCACGCCCGGGTTCGATTCCCGGCGGGGTCAGGAATTTTCTCTGCCTCGTCATGCCTGGGTGTTGTGTGATGTCCTTAGGTTAGTTAGGTTTAAGTAGTTCTAAGTTCTAGGGGACTGATGACCATAGATGTTAAGTCCCATAGCGCTCAGAGCCATTTGAACCATTTTGAACCTTAAGGAAGGATTTGATCAACTCTTTCAAGATCTGACAGCACTAGATAGTGATTTTGATCTGTTCTCCTCTCCATATTCAGCGAATATAGAAGAAATTCGTCCTGAGCTGGAACTAGAAATTATTGACCTGCAGTGTGACAGAGAATACAGAGACAAATTTCAGAACAAGGAAAACGTTTTGGAATTCTGCAGACACTTCCTTCAGGATAGATTTCCTCGTTTGCACAAACTAGCGGCTACAATAATATCAATGTTCGGTTCCACGTATGTTTGTGAACAACTGTTCTCTGCAATGAAATGTAACAAGACGCGCCTGAGAAACGCATTGTCAGATCAAAATTTAAACTGCACGCTGGGCCTACAATGCACGAGAACAATTACTCCAAACATAGACGCAATTGTAAAGGGCAAAAAGTACAAGATAACCGAGAATCCCACACTTCAGTGGCACCTTTTATTGTGTAACAGTTCACAAATTAATACGAATGTAGAGGCATACACTAAGCTAATAAAATTATGTGGCACGTGTACATTCTCCTTTATTTGTTTCATTTGTCGCAGTAATTCGTGAGTGATATCCCTGCAGGTGGCCGCGGATTTACATTGACTGGCGGCAGCTGTTGTGTGCCCCACGTGACTCTCCCCACTCTCCGCTCTGGTCCGGTAGTGGGGGGTAGCGTGCTCGCGCTGCTCGGTGCTCGCGCCTTGCTGCTCACAGCTTGCTCCGCGAGCACGTGTGTTGTGAAGCCCTGCTCTAGATGAAACGTCAGGAACCAAAAAGTTTCAAGTATCACGGCCATACAACCTCAAAGACTCATCAGCAGCAAAGCATCCTCATAAGCCACATATTTCTGTACTTACTGTTAAGCGATACTTGGATAAGAGAGATCAGAGCGAGCACAGAAAATTTTAAGTTCGTTTCTTCCGCGCGCTGTTAGAGAGTGGAATGGTAAGGAAATAGCTTGTAGGTGGTTCGATGAACTCTGAAGTGTGAATCGCAGAGTAATCAAGTAGATGCAGATGAGGGTGGTGTAAAGAGCGAAAACTCAGGACCCTGGCTGACTGGAAATGAGCGGTTCGTAGTGGTGAATCGCGCTCTATCCTGTGACAATTCGATGGAAGGATTTGGGTTTGGAGAACGCCTCGATAACGTTTCCTGCCATCAGGTGTAGCGCCCACAGTGAAGTAAGTAGGAGGTGGTTTAACGACATCGGGGTATTTCTCGTGGTTGGGAGGTGATCTCTTCATTGCGCTTCAGAAAAGCTTTTAATATTTTTTGTGGAATCTAAAATTTAAAAAACCTGTCTCACACCGGCCTGATTTAGCTTCACTGAACAGGATAGTAAAAACATGCGTATGGTAAGGGAATTTTCATTCACAAAGCAGGCTTATCACATTCACACAGTTCAATACTATTCTATCCTGATTAAATTGAGCTTAACTTAAATTCCATAAGGCAGTGAAGCAATTTCGAAGTCTCAGTGCGACGAAAATTGTCAGTCGACCTCCTGGAAACATTTGTAATAATTAACTTTCGGTGATCACATGGGGAAGACCGGAGATCTGCTGGTAAGACCGTGTTAGCCTATTTATTTGAAGTAACTGGATATCTTGAGCATACAAAACGGCAGGTTCGTCCAGTGTAAATCAGACGTTCCCCACTGATCCCGTGCAACACAGCGTAGTAAGCAGACACTGTCAATAATAATCAGTTAAATAATACGCGAACACACTTACTTTAGTTTAGTTCATGTATTAAATTCCTCTTCATACAGAATCTCATCAAGATGGCGACTAGCTCAACAATACATACATATACATCCTCCTCCTTTCACGACTAATCGGCAAGAAGTCCTTCATTCTTTTTCATAAGAGAAAGCATAGATAGCAGAGAAGCTATTCCAAGGAGTAAATGGACGCTCCAAGGAATAATTGGGCTTGAAACTACTTTGCATTGATAATCGGTAAGATAAGAAGAGATATTTCGAGATATGTACTGAGTTATATAATTTATAAAATTTCTGAAAATATCGCGGAGAGACCGCTGCAAGAGACATTACAAGCTAAATGCTGAAAACATTTTACAGCATTGTGTACTGAGTGCAATAGGGGAACACTTCGGGGCAGCGATAGTTCGTATGAGCATGACGGTGCACCGTGAGAGGACTTGGACTGTCCTGCCCACAGTTTTGACTTGAACTTGTTGTAGCACTATTGGGATGAGTTATAACGTCGACTTCGCTCTAGTCCGCAACGTCTTACAACACTTCCTTTTTATGTAAATTGAAGAGGGAGGGAAGGGGAGAAAGGAAAGCAAAAGAAGGAACTAATGATGTCAGCTGCATCGGGACTTTAAGCAGAATCAGCAGCGATGAGTGAAAATGTGCGCCAGACGGGAACTCGAACCTGAGTTCTCCTGCTTACTAAGAAGTTGTGTTAACCGTTGCGCCACCCGGACACGATGTTAATCGCAAATGCACTGCCTACATCAACTCACTTCCCTGCCGACTCACATTCACACCTGCCGTCACCTATTCGCAGTCCCAGTCCACATCCAGCACGCTCGCTAATTTTATATTCCTGCTGGAGGTCGAACGAAAATGGCAGCTGCACTCAATGTTGTGCATTCATTGCCCGATTAGGCGAATCGATTATATGAATGCATGGTGTCGGACATGTCTGAAAGAACAGACACTACGCAGTATAACCAGCTGTGATAAGTATTACGTAAATTGATGGTGGAGACGGAAGAAAGGAAAAGGGAGGAACTAATGATATCAACTGCTTTGGGACGTTAGGCGGAATCAGCGGCGATGAGTAAAAAAGTGTGGCAGACCGAGACTCTACATCTACATCTACATTTACGTGATTACTCTGCTATTCACAATAAAGTGCCTGGCAGAGGGTTCAATGGACCACCTTCATGCTGTCTCTCTATCGTTCCATTCTCGAACGGCACGCGAGAAAAACGAGCACTTAAATTTTTCTGTGCGAGTCCCGATTTCTCTTATTTTATCGTGGTGATCATTTTTCCCTGTGTAGGTGGGTGCCAACCGATTGTTTTCGCAATCGGAGGAGAAAACTGGTGATTGAAATTTCATGAGAAGATCCCGTCGCAACGAAAATCACCTTTGTTTTAATGATTGGCACTCCAGTTCACGCATCATATCTGTGACACTATCTCCCCTATTTCGCGATAATACAAAACGAGCTGCCCTTCTTTGTACTTTTTCTATGTCATCCGCGGATCCCACACCGTACAGCAATACTCTAGAATAGGGCGGACAAGCGTAGTGTAAGCAGTCTGTTTGGTAGACCTGTTGCACCTTCTAAGTGTTCTGTCAATGAATCGCAGTCTTTGGTTTGCTCTACCCACAATATTATCTTTGTATTTAGTTGAATTTATAGCCCTCAGATTTATGTGACTTATCGCGTAATCAAAATTTAGTTGATTTCTTTAAGTACTTATGTGAATAACTTCACACTTTTCTTTTTTCATAGTCAACTGCCACTTTTCGCACCATACAGATATCTTATCTAAATCATTTTGATATAAATCATTTTGCAATTCGTTTTGATCATCTGATGACTTTACAAGACGGTAAATGACAGCATCATCTGCAAACAATCTAAGACGGCTACTCAGATTGTCTCCTATGTCGTTAATATAGATCAGGAACACAATAGAGGGCCTATAACACTTCCTTGGCGAACGCCGGATATTACTTCCGCTTTACACGATGACTTTCCGTCTATTACTACGAACTGTGGCCTTTCTGACAGGAAATCACGAATCCAGTCGCACGACTGAGGCGATATTCCGTAGGCACACAGTATGGTTAGAAGGCCCTTGTGAGGAACGGTGTCGAAAGCTTTCTTGAAATCCAAAAATGTGGAATCAATTTGACATCCCCTGTCGATAGCAGTTATTACTTCATGAGTTTAAACAGCTAGTTGTGTTTCACAAGAACGATATTTTCTGAATCCGTGCTGACTATGTGTCAATAAATCGTTTTCTTCGAGGTACTCCATGATGTTCGAATACAGTATATGTTCTAAGACCCTACTGCAAATCGACGTTAGTGATATAGGCCTGTAATTCAGCAGATTACTCCTACTTCACTTTTTGGGTATTGGTGTGACTTGAGCAATTTTCCAGCCTTTAGGTACGGATCTTTCTCAACCTTGGTTCTCCTCCTTACTAAGCAATTATATTAACCACTGCGCTATCCGGACACGATGTTTATCACAAATGCACTGACTACCTCTCCACGTTTCCCGGCCGACACACATCCCACTTTGCGCCACCTATCCACAGCCTTATCCTTGTCTCCCATTCTTGCTAATTTCTGATTCTCACTGGACGTCGAACATGAATGTATATCTGCACTGGAGGTTGTGGATTCACTGCTCATCAAGACGAATCGATTATATACATGGTGTTGGTTCTTTTGGACATGTCTGAAATAAACATTATCTTCTCTGGTTACTGCTCTTGAGGACGAGTGGTCCGCTATTCCTCCACAGATACTCAGACACCCCATGGAAAGTGTCCCCAGTAAAGTTCATGCGGCCATAAAGGCGATGGGAGAACGTACCCAAAATTGATGTCCACTACCAGGTGTCCGCGTACTTTTGATCACTCAGCGTATACACAGAAATACACACAACACACACACACATACACACACACACACACTACGGAGACCGCTCTACATGCGCAAAGTGCACTGATCGGGACTCGAATGCAGTCTGTCATTATGTGCTCCCGGGGCAATCTGCCGGCAACCTGGTAATGCGCGGTTGTGTCCTGAGCGGGCAATTCATCACTGTGCAGCCAGCCCGGCGCCGCAGGTGTTGGGACGAATAAAACGGCGCAGCGGCCGCCGGTAATCGCATCGCGGAGATTGGCTCGCGTCTCTTCCACACCCCTCCCGCCCGCCCTAACCTTTATTTTCCGGCCCAACAAAATAATCGGAATTAACTTAATAGCGGTTTTAGCTGTTGCCTCTATTGCTATCCGTTTAGTGAAAGAAAGGGCGCCGGAGCCCTTATTTAGGAATATTCTGTCTCTACCTGTCTATAATTTGCCATCTGTTTCTCAAGGGTTGGCCCAGGATGAGACTGAATCTTTCCCAGTCAAATTTCAGAATTCCGAGAACAGCGGTAGCTCATATTCGTCTTAATTTCCTGCTATGTCGTATCTGCGCCGACTGCTTCCGTTACTTCCAAATGATTGTTCCTAACACGTCGACTCTCGTTAAGAATCTAGACAAAAAGCTGAGACTCACACACACATTCGGAGATTTCTACGAACAATTTCTGATGCGTCTCCTTGCAACATCATCGCATGCACCTCCATTGGCCGTTTTGCCATTCGTGAAAGAACATACCTAAATTTTTATGCGCTCTTCGATTATGCAGTATCGACTGTTTTGAGCATACCAAGGTGGAAAGGAGAGCAGATGACATGTATTCCATATGGTGTGCCTCAGGACTTCGTTCTTGCTCTGGTGTTATTCAATCTCTGCACAGCAGACCTGTCGAACTTCACCTATGGAATCCCAGTATGCAGATAATTTTTGAATTTCATACCAGAAGCGAAGATATTTCTAAATATGAAGCGCACCTAATAAAAACCGTCACTGCGTTTATAACTTAATCGTTCTGAAACAGAAATATCTTTTCCACTTCTCTGTCTAGAAACAGCAAAGATTCGCTCACGGTTTGAATCTCACGGTGCAGTCAAATACAATGATAGGCCAGAATACCTTGGTGTCACATTAGACCAAACGCTGACGTAGAATAAAGGCAGCTGAGAAGATAAAAAAGCAAGTGAACCTGATGAGGTAGTTGGCAGGTGGTGTACTAGGAACAAATACATTGCGAGGTGCCGAAGTGGAGAAGAGTTTTACCTCTTTAATTCAGACGAATTTTGCATGAGAACGAGACATGCACTCGACCCCCTCCTTACCTACCACCTAATTAATTTTGCGCACAACGGTGACTGAAGGAAATGGTAGTGGACCCTGCTAGTTGGTAAAATAAGGAGTGCACTCTCACAATGATTCAATAAAAATCGTAATCTACTCAGAAAAAAGAGAACTTCGTCATAATAAACAACAGGAAATGGGATTCTGAATATATCTAACGACATGATATGCGGATTAAATATTACAATGTGATTTATTATACATCAGAACATAAATGCGCACGATTATCGACACAAACAGTAGGTTAAAGGATAGGGTATACTGAACTATTATAAGAGTTGGCTCCAGAACAAGGGGCTCCTACTCTCTGGGATGCAATAGATTGACGTTAATGACTGGAGGTTCTAATGAATCAAATATTAATCTCCCGACTATATAGCACTATTGCAATTAGTAATGAGAGCTCAAATGGGATCACATGGAGAAACAAGCAAGTTGGACCTGTAGCAAAGCGAGCGCGCATGCTGTTGAGGACTTCAGCCGACTTTGCTGTGCAGCAACTGTGTTTCAACCCCTGGCCTCGGAGGCTGTCCGAAAAAAGTGTGGCCAAAAAAGTGTGACTAAGTCGCAAGACCGTCCGACTCCGACGAAGGACGGATCCCGAATGTCCTGCGCTTGCGCAACGCAAGAGCTAAGACAACATTGTTCAGCTCCTATCCTCGAAAACCGCGAATCAGCATTCAGTGACGATTCCAAAATTCCCCCACACTGTCTCAGAATATCATTCGCGCCAATAGCGACCGTTCCCTCCAGTTTCGAGCAGGGCTTTAGGACGTCAACTGGCCTCAGTTTAAGTTGACTAATCATGCCTCTGCTATTCAGTTGAGGGCACTGAACTTGACGTTTGACTGGCTACGAAAACAACATGCCTAGACCACCGGCCATTCGGCGTGAGACAGTCGCACCCAGCAGGGCACGGTCCACAAGTATTCTCAGAATCAAGAGGACAATGCAGTCAGTCGGTGCCAGGAGTCTTAATTCCGGACCCGCCGGAACGGTAAACACATAAATTGTGGCGACACTCAGACATCTCGCAGGTCGTTTCGCCCTGCATACAACAGGCTAGACAGACGTCAGTCGTTCCGCCAGGCACTTAAGCCCATTGTACGAACCCCTCAGAATTCAGGGAAGTGCAGCCCACAACCGGAAATGCAGTGTGCCGCGTCCTGCGATGCTCGCCTCGCACAGGCCACCCAGGGAAGCAACCCAACATGCACAGGAATCAAGTGAAAAGTATTTTTGTGCTCTCAGTAAAAATATTCTCATTACAGTAACCTTATTCGGTCTGTTCGACTGTGCAATGACATAGAACAATAATAAAATTGATGAGAATGAGGCGACATGCAAAAGAGGGCATGGAACCCCTCAACATCAATTCACTGTGGAGCATCCATTGCGTTGCTATACTCTACAGCAGGATATTATACTCCATTTAAACTCTGGAGCGTTCATCTGAAGAGAATTGGCGTTTATCTGAAAGCAGCTACGAGAACCACTAGCGCCACAGTCAATTCTACAGCTATAGGTTGGCCACCAGTGTCATCAACATCTATCTAGCTCATCTTTATCGAAAGGTAGCTCTCCAAAATCTTTGCCAGGAAGTTTCTAAAAATGAATGAGCCCTTCTTTAGGAAGATTTACACTCGCAGCCAACGAAACTCTTCAAATCCAGATGGCCAGCATATCAATGAGCCCAAATTCTCTCCACTGTGCTCAACAGGAACGCTGCATTGTTAACGTAAGTGTCAAGTAACGCATACCGGGAACCACAAAGTTCAAAATTTTAAACAAGGCTGAAGCAGCAACTGATAAAAATCTTCACGGTAAATGATACCGGCCAAACAGTTGACCACGGTTTCGGTATATCTAAATATATCTTCATCAGAAGCAAAAATACACCTGAACAGGAAGACACCTTCATTAGCAAAAAACTTAGCAACAAAGCTGAGATAGAAGAAAAAACAAACACTTATAGATTTAAGTAACCATGAAAATTACCAAAGTATTAGAAGCACAAAAACTTTTAGTCACTTACTAAAATCACATCCTGCAGTGTAGATGCATAAAACAATCGTGCCAAAGGCGACACCAGTAATTAAAATTAAAATATCACCTCCATCTGTACAGCATAATTATGAAGATATGGTCGATGCGAACGCGGCATACTATCAGTGCTTAGCCAGTGAACAAGAGTGAAGAGGGTGTGGAAGCACTAGGGCAGACAGTTTCACCGAGAGAGGGCGCTTGTGGTATACGCGAGATAATCGCGCACATTAATACCCGGGATACATACCCATGCACGTCAGAATTTTAAAGGTTGTGCTAGTTCAAACCATTTAAAACACTTGCATACAACAGAAAACATGAACACCAATTGGCCTGTGTCCGTGTGTCGAGCAGGAGAAGCTTGCGCTAAGGAACATATCTAACGAGACAGGGCACTAGTGTTATGCCCGAGAATCTCGCGCAAATTATAGGCTAGGATACATACTAACGAAAACGAACAAAACGTTGTAGAAAATCGAAACCATCTGTCCTCATGAATAAATAACATAACAGAATCATTTAAACCACACACAGACATCGAAAGCCGCGAACAACAATCATCAAAAATAACGTAAAATCCCAAAGAAAATTAGCTTCTAGTCAGCCAGACAATATTACATTAGAACAATAAGGGGTTTGAAACTATACAAAAAATTTTTGTTTCTAAGCTGCACCTATTCGTTAAGAGTAACTCCATGTTTATGAGACAGGTGTTTAAAAATTTCTAATTCCTCCTACAGGTCTAGATTGTAACCCTTACTCTCTTCGTGTAAAAATTCTACGTCATCCAGTTTACATGGCGTACGATGTAAAACCAATATATGTTCAGCAAACGTGGAATTGTACAAGTTTTCCCTATTTTTACTTAGTATGTATTCTTTATATCTTACATTAATTTTAACTGCTGGTGACGCTTTTGGCACGATTGTTTTATGCATCTCCACTGCAGGATATGATTTTAGTGAGTGACTATAAGTTTTTTTGCTTGTAATACTATGGTAATTTTCATGGTTACTTAAAGCTATAAGTGTTTGTTTTTCTTCTATCTCAGTTATGCTGCTAAGTTTTTTGCTGATGAAGCTGTCTTCCTGTTCAGGTTTATTTTTGTTTCTGGTGAAGGTATATCTAGATATACCGAAACCGTGATCAAGGACTTCAATAAATCTTTATCCTACAACTGTTTGGCTGTTATCATTTACTGTGAACCACAATGTTATTAACAACCGGATAGTTAAGGTTCCAGGATTTCATCATCCTAGGAAGCTGTGCATACAGCTTAACGGAGTCCTTAATGGAAAAGATATGTGCAAATACAATATGCACAAATGGGACTTTTGCACTGATAGTACGAGTAACTGTGGTGATGGTAGAAAGATATAAGTTTGATACCTTTGACGGTGGAATACATGTATCGGTATTGTTGTTGCTAAGATTGTAGGGTAAACAACTCTCAGGGGTGGCAGTATGGACCAACACCAGAAAGAAATGTCAAGAAAACATGAGCTTTAAAATACATACCTTAAAAGCTATTGTGACTCACATATACTGAAGAAGGTATGTATTTTAGAGTCCACATTTACTGTACACTTCTTCTGGTTTGGTCCACACTATTACCTGCAAAAGTCCCGAAACCGAAGAGGTTCCAAAATATCGCGGATCAACAAGTGCTCACAGTCCTTAAGGTATGAGTTTTAGAGACCTTGCTCCATATTATAATCTCTGAAAATTATCTACCTTACAGTTATTACAGTAACCGTACCGATAAAAGTATTCCACTGTTGGAAGTATCAGAATGATTTTCACTTATACACTACTGGCCATTAAAATTGCTACAACATGAAGAAATGCAGATAATAAACGGGTATTCATTGGACAAATATATTATACTAGAACTGACATGTGATTACTTTTTCACGCAATTTGGGTGCATAGATCCTGAGAAATCAGTATCCAGTACAACCACCTCTGGTCGTTACAACGGCCTTGATACGCCTGGGCATTGAGTCAAACAGAGCTTGGATGGCGTGTACAGGTACAGCTGACCATGCAGCTTCAACACGATACCACAGTTCATCAAGAGTAGTGACGGCGTATTGTGATGAGCCAGTTGCTCGGCCACCATTGACCAGACGTTTTCAGTTGGTGAGAGATCTGGAGAATGTGCTGGCCAGGACAGCAGTCGAACATTTTCTGTATCCAGAAAGGCCCGAACATGACCTGCATCATGCGGTCGTGCATTATCCTCCTGAAATGTAGGGTTTCGCAGGAATCGAATGAAGGGTAGAGCCCCGGGTCGTAACACATCTGAAATGTAACGTCCACTGTTCAAAGTGCCGTCAATGCGAACAAGACGTGACCGAGATGTCTAACCAATGGCACCCCATACTATCAAGCCGGGTGATACGCCACTATGGCGATGACGAAAACACGCTTCCAATGTGCGTTCACCGCGATGTCGCCAAACACGGATGCGACCATCATGATGCTGTAAACTGAACCTGGATTCGTCCGAAAAAATGACGTTTTGCCATTCGTGCACCCAGGTTCGTCGTTGACTACACCATCGCAGGCGCTCCCGTTTGTGATGCAGTGTCAAGGGTAACCGCAGCCATGGTCTCCGAGTTGATAGTACATGCTGCTGCAAACGTCGTCGAACTGTTCGTGCAGACGGTTGTTGTCTTGCAAACGTCCCCATCTGTTGACTCAGGGATCGAGACGTGGCTGCACGATCCGTTACAGCCATGCGGGTAAGATGCCTGTCTTCTCGACTGCTAGTGATACGAGGCCGTTGGGATCCAGCACGGCGTTCCGTATTACCATCCTGAATCCACCGATTCCATATTCTGCTAACAGTGATTGGATCTCGGCCAACGCGAGCAGAAATGTCGAGATGCGATAAATCGCAATCGCAATTGGCTACAATCCGACCTTTATCAAAGTCGGAAACGTGATGGTACGCATTTCTCCACCTTACACGAGGCATCACAACAACGTTTCACCAGGCAACGCCGATCAACTACTGTTTGTGCATGAGAAATGGGTTGGAAACTTTCCTCATGTCAGCACGTTGTAGGTGTCGCCAGCGGCGCCAACCTTGTGTGAATGCCCTGGATAGCTACTCATTTGCATATCACAGCATCTTTTTCCTGTCGGTTAAATTTCGCGTCTGTAGCACGTCATCTTCATGGTGTAGGAATTTTAATGGCCAGTAGTGTAGCTATCAGCTCCGGATCGGTGTCGTTTACCTGAAATTGACACATTCACCCTTCTCCATCCTAGTTGAAAGTGTGTAACACCATCACAGGATCACCCTAATAAACATCTATTAGGCGCACTACTAATGTAGTGGTGTGGACATGTTGTGAATGTGGGTTTCACGGGGAGGGTGCAAGGGATAAGTCCCTGCAGGCGCACTATCCTCTGTACCCTCGGTGGCTCAGATGGATAGAGTGTCTGCCATGTAAGCAGGAGATCCCATGTTCGAGTCCTGGTCGGAGCACACATTTTCACCATGCCCCCAATGATGTGTATCAACCCCTGTTTGCAGCTAGGGTGTCGTTTTAATTATCATTTCATAACGGGTTTTGGCAGAGTACTATTTCATTTCACTGACCAGCCTTTGTCCTCCGCTCCTGAAACCGTAATGGAGTTACATCTAATGTAATTCAGTCCACTTACAGAGCATCCATTCGTTGCGAAAAATCCGAGCTTCCCTGCTTGAGGTAAGTCAGGTCACAGATTTATGTGTTGCGCTGTTGAAACTACATTGATGGACCACAAGTAATGGGATGACACTGGTTGTGATGTAAATAGTGAAACACTCTTTGGCGAGTCCTCAGAAATACAGTAACACGTCACGGACTTTATGATGTGTTTGACTGCTTTTGCGGATATCATGATCCACGCATCTTGCAGTGCTACTCATAGTTCTTCTTGTGTGGTAGGAAGTAGGTTCTTAATTCATCTGGTATCGTCAGCAGCCTGTAAATGCTCTATTCGGCAATCTGGGGGAAAGGAGGCAATGGAATCGGTATGGACATGACTTCACTCTAGTGTTCATCAAGCGTGCAAGTAAAAAGCGATGAAAAGTCGCATCGACCTATTGAAACATAACGTCTACATTTTACTCTGATCCCAGAAAGAGACGTAGGTGTTCTGCAAGGATGTTCACTTAACGTGGACCTATTATTGGTCCATAAGCAGGAAAATGAGGTGTAGTTGGGTTCTTGTGAACACTGGTACTCACTGAATCGTCGAAGAAAGGGACATACGGAAAACACTGAAAATAAAAAGTGACAGGATGATAGGAAATGTGTTAAAGCGTCAGAGAATAGCCTCCATGGTACCAGAGGGTGCTGCAGAGACAGAGATTAGAATAAATCCAACAAAGAATTGAGGACATAGAGTACAGGTGCTACTCTAAGATAAAATGCTGGCATAAGACAGGAATTCGTGGAGTGCTGCTTTGAACCTGTCAGAAGACTGATGATTAAAAGTTAAGTAAATAAAATATGAAACAAGGCAGCCCAGACCACAGGCAAGCTGCCTCTTGCCTGGACACAATCTTGTTGACACGCAGCATCCATACCTTCATCACTGAATCATCAGACCATGCTACACGCCGACACTGATTCATCCTCCAGTACCATATTCGCGGTCCCATACCAGCTATGATCCGAAGTGTGAGCAAAGGCACACGAGTCGGTCGCAGCCTGCTAAGGCCTATACAATGGTTTTCTTTCGATACAATCGTGAATGAAGTAGGTTCCTGACGACACGACACCTCACACAAGTGGCGATGTCAGTGACACCAGGTCGTCAACTGCTCTGTACTGCTCTACGGAGGCGACGTAATTCCGTGCTTCAGACACTTGCGGTCGCATCGTGGGGCTGTTAACGCGTTTAGGAACAATATCTCTGTGATAGTGAAGTTCAACATTAAACAATGTTGATATTTGTTCAGCCGGCTTCGTGTGTGATCTCCTATGCTACAATCTGTTTGTCTTAACCGTTTATCATCTCACTCAGAAAGTCGGTTAACTGGTGACCTGTCTCTAACAAAGTGTTCAGATATAGTGTCTACAATGGCGCCATAGGCCCTGTCTAGTTGCAACATCCGGACGTCATACATGATACATCTCTAATGGGACGACCCCTCCCACTAGTTACTTAGTGTACAACCTGCTGACGTCCCCGATCGATTTAAAAAAATCTCTACAGTGTTTACCAAACCCTATACTAGAAATTATTAAGGATATGAGGGAGCAATTAACGGATATTAATATCTCAAACTCGACTGAACAGTAGGTGTGAGGTCCGACAGTGAAAGTCATAAAATTCACCGTTTTTCGTATCTTCAAATGATGCAAAGCGTCGAATGCACCTATGGACTAATGGGATGTTTACCTGCAATGTGTGGAGAGCATAGTTCAGGTCTGAGGTGGTTTTGTGATGTTCTGGAGTGTTTTGAAAAAATGAGTTGGGCCGACTCATCCAGGCTACCGTGAACATGAACCAGTACCTTTGTTATAAGCAATCTCATTGACCAAGTGTTGTCGTTTCTTCTACGTCTTCATGGTGAGTCGGCTGCGGACACTCTCGTTTTCAGGATCATAACAGCCGTGTTTACGCCCGTACGTTCCTGGTTTGATGAACACCGCCGGCCGTTGTGACCACGCGGTTCTAGGCACCTCAATCTGGAACCGCGCGACCGCTACGGTCGCAGGTTCGAATCCTGCCTCGGGCATGGATGTGTGAGATGTCTTTAGGTTAGGTTTAAGTAGTTCTAAGTTCTAGGGGACTGATGACCTCCGATGTTAAGTCCCATAGTGCTCAGAGCCATTTTTTGATGAACACCCCAGGCACGCTATCGCACCTCGAGTGGCCCGCTAATGAAAATGTCTGAGAGTATTTGCAATAGCAGCTGAATCGTAGCGATCAAAATCTACGCAATTTGTTGGTGCTTTTTCTTTTTGAGTCGTCAGTCATTTGACTGGTGCTGTAACCTCCCCCTCACTTATCGACCTTAATGACAGTGAAAAATTAAACAGCGTGTACCTAATGGGAAATTTGGGAAAGCAATCGTCACCGAAGTTAATCTGTCGGTAAAGAGGGAGGAAAGGGTTACATCTAAATGAAAGGAAAAATGCAAATGAAACTGGTGGAAATTAATTTTGAAAATGGGTAAAGTTAATAAAGAAAGTAAATGTGCGGCCGTTACGTCAACAATTAACTAGCGGTAATTAGATATTTGAGATTTGGGGGAAATCACGGTCGCCAGTCCTAAGGACAATCACTATAGTAACTGAAAAAGAAAGGTTATTACACATATAATTAGCACTAGAAGCGTGGCAACTGAAGGTTGACATGTGTAGTGTGAAAACTGAAAGTTTGTCAGAAGTAATAAATTTCGCTACACTCTGACTTAATTTAGCAAAAGAATCAATAAAACCGGAAAATCGAAAGTTAATTTAGTGACTGAAGTTAATAGTGAGCTTTCTTTCTGAAGCACATCGAAATCCAGTAGAATACGGTTAGTCTTGGACTACCTCAACAATCATTTCAAAAGCAACTTGACTCTACGCAATTTAGAAACAAGAGATTTAACTTTGAACTTGAATTAAATGATTCTGAATAATTAACAATAGTAAAATTTAGTACGTACCAAGCTGAGCTGCAGTCACAGGTAAGCTAAAATATGCTAACAAAACTCGCACTCTTAATTTGTGCTTGTGTAATCTAACTATTGTAGCCAGCTATGAATGCTTTAACTGCACTTTGAAACTAAAGTAATGAAATGCAATGATAGTACTTGAATGCTGGCGTCTGAATTTCAACGACACTTGGGTTCATTTCGGAAAAGGAAGGGACCCTGCTTGGTAATGCAATTGGGACAATGAGCAACAAAGGTTCATGCTAAGTTGCTGTAATTTTGCGAGGCAAATGGAACAATTTGAAAAGCTGAGGTCTGCCATACAGTTCTGAAACTTTACGTGCTTTTAGTCTTCCTTGTTAGTTGATTGAAGGTTTGAAGCCGTCGATCGAGGAGGTGGCGACAGTCACTCATTGTCGGCCGTCGCTGTTGCAGAAGCTGGATGCTGGCGCGCCTTCTTCTCGACACGGTCACCAGGCGAAACGGGCTCTTGATGTGCGCCGGCTAAGGCTTCCCGTCCGCGACACCATGTCAGAAACTATCATCGCAAGTCGAGCGCAATTACATGCTGCTAACCCCGAAAGCGCGGCAACTCGCGGGAGCGTCACACCACACACCTGCTCCACTCGCTACCCCAGCCAGACTCCAACTGCCCTGCCCGCGCTCCACGCGGCAGAGTTAACACTACCAAAGATCCTACACACTTTGATTCTTCACACGACCTATCGATGTAATCGTTCGATAGCAGTTTTCCCTAGGCAAGACCCAGCGTAAAAATACAAATAATATTTACGAAACAAACCAATTATACATCGACATAAATGCATATATATATATATATATATATATATATATATATATATATATATATACAAATAGTAAAACAATTACAATATGTAAAGACACAGAAATGTCATATATTCAGGTAACAAAAATAAGGAAAACAAATTTATAGTACAATAGATGGAAATAGGAGGACATGCATTTCCGGCGTTACACGTGCCCTACATTGTCTGAGGATGTTCGTGTAACCTAAACAGACTCAGAAAATGTCCCAAAAAAGAAACAGCGGAAATGCATATGCTCAAAACATCAAAACAATTTAGCATTCGTCGAATTAACCATAAACCTATTTTGGACGATAATAATTGAGTGGAGACACTCCTAATCATATTCCACTCTGTTATCTTGCACAAAATAAAACAGGTTGACAACATATTAAAATTCATAGAGAACATAGAAAATGGTTTAGCTATTCTAAAAATCAAAATTCCTAGCAGTATCAAGAAATGGGATACTATTTACAAATTTAATCAGATTACATGGTCAAAGAAAACAGGTATATCAAAATACGCAAATTAATAATTAATTACATAGAATACACATTTTATATAACCTTTTCATAATTAATACTCTCGCCATGAGTGTCCACTTAACGCTAAACAAGAAAATAATATACAGGAGATCGACAAAAACATAAATATTGACAGCAGAATTGTTTCACATCAGCTGTCCGGGAAGAAAAAGAACTCCGCCTTCCGTACTCGCAAGTACAAAGAATGCCGACAGCGGCACAAGAGCCGACAGCGGCACAAGAGCCGACAGCGGCACAAGAGCCGACAGCGGTTCCGCCCCGCCAGTATTGTTGCGCCCGCCTGTGCGGCACGCTTGATCTCTCTCGCCCTTGTAACGGCATTTCCAGAACGTCCGTTTCACTGAATTCTTTCGGTAAAACTCACTCCCGAGTAATCTCAAGGAGTCCATAAACACTATCACAGTGGATAACTCAACACTGTCCATCATCACACGCATGTACTAGCCTGAAACTTAAAACAGCGTCTAAGTACATCGGCAATGACTAATAAAACACACATTCATGAAATCTGACAGCTAGTTACAAAAGCATATTTACATTCCTTAATCTACTGTGACTCAGCTGAAAACTTGAACTAGCAGCTTGGATTTTTAAATTGATTAATTTTCAATAACTCTTAAACCATTTAATCAACATTAATTACTTATTAATTACAACTTCTTTAATGACATTGGTCAGTAAAAAGCGTGGCAATCTAGCAAATCGTTAAATCTTATACTCTATTTTACATACTGTACAAATTACCCATTGTGTGGTATTAATCGATCCTAGGTTGGTACAATTTCAAGTCTACAATGTTCCGTATACCTAATAGTTTTCCAGAGCTTGGATACTCTAAGCAATAAGCATTTGTGAGAGGTATACCAATGACTTTATATGGTCCATTATAAACAAACTTAAATTTAGAGATTTCATTGTCTATCTCGCTCGATTTCTCATGAGCTTTTACAAGTACTAAGTCTCCGATAGCAAACTTAGCAAAACGCGCTTTAGCGTCATGACGACGTATGCCAGCATCGACTTTTAGCTTCATTACTTCTCGCATACGATCTTTTTTCACACCAATACTAATGTCAATCCGTGAAGGGAATTTGATTATGTCTTCCAATTCACTTTCTACACTTTTGTCAATGCCGAAATTCCTCACGTTACGGCAGTTCAAACTCATTCCTACGTCAATGTCATCCGGCCAGTTAACAATGTGTATAGGCTGGTATTGCCTATGCACACCGTCTCCTGCCTCGTCAAAACCAACTACCATTGTTTTATCTAGTGACATACATGACAAAGTTTTGCTTTCGCAGTTAATCACTGCATGGTACTTTAATAGCCAATCTAACCCGATAATTAATTCCGTAGTTAAGTCTGGCACGACGACAAACTCTTGTTCAAATCGTGCCCCACATATCTGGAAGTGTACAAAAATCTGTTTTGTGACCGGTTTACTGGCCTTCCTAGTAGCACCGATAATTTTCACTCCTGTTACTGGCATAACTACGATGCCAGGTCTGTCTTTCAGTAACTCAAATATTTTCCCAGATACAACACTCAATTCTGCACCGGTGTCAATCAACACGTTTAGTTGTAGGTCGTGCATATTAACAGACACTACTATCTGTCTACACTTGTCCTCGACTGTTTCTTTATTTTCCCACAGTAAATCCTCGTCTATATCCAGGTCATTCCAGAAAAAACCATCCGGCTTTGATCCCAAATCCGGCTTATCTGGCGGCTTTTTCAGCCTCTGTTCACATACAGTTTTAATTTCAACACGTTTGTCCTGAGGCTTAGTCTGTAGCTTCGCCTCCAATACCGAAACCTTTTCCTGTAACTCGTCAACTAGTGAGTGTTGCTTTGCTATAAATTCACTAATTGTCACCTTCGTTGATTCCTGTTTGGCCAGATTGATCTCATCCGCCAATCTGCCTGGAGAAATGTGCCCAGTAGTTTCTGCAATTACTTCCGCTAGATCTACGCAACCCACACTGCTACCGTCTGACCGTATAACGTCAGCTCTAACCTCATACACGCTGTAATCTACGTGCTTTTCTACCAATCGTGTCCGGCTATCACTAAAATTTTCGTAATTTTTCTCCTTAATACTCTCGCAACGTTTAAACTGGAGGTTTGTGTCGGATGGGTCGGCTACTTCTACCACTACAACTTTCGGTAAGGTCTGCCGGTTAGGGCCAGAACTTTCCGTTACTACTTCAACATCTAACTCCTGCGGGACGAAACACGACGAACCTTGCTCGTGCTCCCCATTAACATCAACTATTTCTAGTAAAGTCTGCCGATTAGGGCCAGAACTTTCTATCACTTCACAAATACTATCTTCCTGCGGGACGAGACGCGGCAAATCCTGCCCGCGCTCCCCATAAACGCTTCTCCCATACAGACCCCTATAATCTCTTAGTTCGTCGTATAAGCGACCGAACTGCCTTAACCAGACCTCCTCCCTCTCTGCATCCCCTCGCTCGATGACGGACGTTTTATCCGACATCTGATCTTCTCTCAACACTTGCGAATCATTCTTAAACTCAATCTCCAGTTTCGCTGTGGGTATTACAGCTGCCACTTTATAATCGTTTTCCGGAACACTACTTAAATTGTTCTCACTGACAGAGAATGTATTTTCTACTGCCGTGTACACAGCTGATCTCCTACTTGTGGGCGCACTCCTTTCTCCTAACACTGGCACACTCTCCCGCCGTTGATTATTCCACACGGAATTTTCATAACGACGACACCTGGGTTTTCTCCTGTTATTGGGCCGCCAAAATTTCTCCACGCCCGGTCGGCCCCTCACCGGCGCGGCTAATGGTTTCCCTGTCTCGTCCCAGCAGATACGGTCCCCGGATGCTGCTGAGGCGGCTGATCACACCCTCTGGCGTTATTACTATTCTGTGAAGCCCGTATCACGTTAGTACGATACTGGTTTCCGTCATTCCTGTTATTATTTGCATTGTACCAATTGTTATTACGGTCCGAACCATTATTGTTATTGCTGCCATGGTTGCGGTATGCATTATTCCCATGGTTATCGTTGTTGTGGTTGCTGTGGTACCCGTTGTTGTTACCACGGCCTCTACCACTGTCGCGATTATTGCGCCAATTGTCCTCGTCCTCCACTCTTTCCAGGAAATCGTTTATTGTCCTGTAATTGCTTCCTACGTAGCGTTTTGTATCATCTGGAAGCTTTTTGTAGAGTTCAAGACTATTTCGGATTCCGTGCGGCGATCACGCAAATATTCCAACTTGCGGATCCAGCCCTCACAAAACTCCTTCATCGAACCGCGAGAATTCGCATCGAAAGGCCTCGATACGACAAATTCGCGCCAGACACTTTGCTGTTTTTGCTCTGACCAGTATTCAGCCAGAAACAAATTTTTAAATTCGTCAAAAGTCAGGTTCGTAATGTTGAGGTTTAAGCCCCAACGCTTGGCATCACCAGCCAACACATCAATAATCGCATTAATTTTTCCCTCATTAGTCCATGATCTGGGTAAAACTCTTTCACAATTCTTAATGAAATCCGTCGCGTGTATACCGCCTTTTTTCAAGGGGTCGAACCGCTCCTCTTTCGTCAACAATTCCGAACTATGTGCATAGATTGGCACATAGCTCTGTTTTTCGTCAAGTTTCTTTTCTAATTCCGACACTCTCGTAATTACTTGGCAAGTGGTTGTCGCAAGCGTTTCTACTTCCCTTTTTTTCTCTTCGCAGGTATTAGCCTGCTTCCTCACTTTGGTATCTACTTCGGATACTAAAGCCTTTAAAGTTTCCACCTTCTTTTGATCCTCTTTTTTCACTAATTGAATTTGTTCCGTCACCTTATTCTCGATGATCGGAGCAACTGATTCTCCTACACTTTTCTCGATTCTGCTAATTTCGGAATAAAAACGAGTATTTATGCTCGCAATTTCCGCCTGAACGCCTATCATTCCCTGTTTAAGATTACCAATTTCGGTATTAATCACAACAATATCTTCTTTGATTTTATCAACTTTTGTGTTAACAACTCCAACATTGTTGTTCACAACATTAATAGCTTTGTTGTGACTGTCTAGCTTTCGTTCAATTTTTTCAGACTGAGCTTCTTGCTTGGCCGATTGACTCTTGATTTCGTTAATCAAAACATTCAATAAATCAGTTAAATTCCCGGAAACTACCGGTTTTACTTCCGTAGCGGCTTCCTCTTGAATTGTCCCCCCGTATTCGTCATCAAGGGATTCACATTTGATTTTCACTTCTGACTCCGAAACATTTTCTAAAGTGTGGAATTCCATTTCTGCTCTTTGTTGCGTTTCGGCGGTCGCGTCTTTCATGCTAGCCGCCTGTCCCTGAACAATGGGTACCGCGGTGCGCGTTTCCCACTGTTCGACCGATTGTTCCTTATCCAAGCCTACCAAATTTTGGTAATTGTTGCCTTCACTCATTTTAATAATTTTCAATATAAATGCCAAATCTCAAATCTAATTAGGATTCCTCACACTAATATTCTCGCTGACGTATCGGCCATTTCGTAACCAGTACTTTGTTACGAGATTTGCACAATGCAAAATTCGTGTCCAGAACAACCTCAAATTTGAAGATTGTCCTGTCACCAGGTCGCCACGTGTAACCTCCCCCTCACTTATCGACCTTAATGACAGTGAAAAATTAAACAGCGTGTACCTAATGGGAAATTTGGGAAAACAATCGTCACCGAAGTTAATCTGTCGGTAAAGAGGGAGGAAAGGGTTACATCTAAATGAAAGGAAAAATGCAAATGAAACTGGTGGAAATTAATTTTGAAAAGGGGTAAGTTAATAAAGAAAGTAAATGTGCGGCCGTTACGACAACAATTAACTAGCGGTAATTAGATATTTGAGATTTGGGGGAAATCACGGTCGCCAGTCCTAAGGACAATTACTATAGTAACTGAAAAAGAAAGGTTATTACACATATAATTAGCACTAGAAGCGTGGCAACTGAAGGTTGACACGTGTAGTGTGAAAACTGAAAGTTTGTCAGAAGTAATAAATTTCGCTACACTCTGACTTAATTTAGCAAAAGAATCAATAAAACCGGAAAATCGAAAGTTAATTTAGTGACTGAAGTTAATAGTGAGCTTTCTTTCTGAAGCACATCGAAATCCAGCAGAATACGGTTAGTCTTGGACTACCTCAACAATCATTTCAAAAGCAACTTGACTCTACGCAATTTAGAAACAAGAGATTTAACTTTGAACTTGAATTAAATGATTCTGAATAATTAACAATAGTAAAATTTAGTACGTACCAAGCTGAGCTGCAGTCACAGGTAAGCTAAAATATGCTAACAAAACTCGCACTCTTAATTTGTGCTTGTGTAATCTAACTATTGTAGCCAGCTATGAATGCTTTAACTGCACTTTGAAACTAAAGTAATGAAATGCAATGATAGTACTTGAATGCTGGCGTCTGAATTTCAACGACACTCGGGTTCATTTCGGAAAAGGAAGGGACCCTGCTTGGTAATGCAATTGGGACAATGAGCAACAAAGGTTCATGCTAAGTTGCTGTAATTTTGCGAGGCAAATGGAACAATTTGAAAAGCTGAGGTCTGCCATACAGTTCTGAAACTTTACGTGCTTTTAGTCTTCCTTGTTAGTTGATTGAAGGTTTGAAGCCGTCGATCGAGGAGGTGGCGACAGTCACTCATTGTCGGCCGTCGCTGTTGCAGAAGCTGGATGTTGGCGCTTCTTCTTCTCAACACGGTCACCAGACGAAACGGGCTCTTGATGTGCGCCAGCTAAGGCTTCCCGTCCGCGACACCATGTCAGAAACTATCATCGCAAGTCGAGCGCAATTACATGCTGCTAACCCCGAAAGCGCGGCAACTCGCGGGAGCGTCACACCACACACCTGCTCCACTCGCTACCCCAGCCAGACTCCAACTGCCCTGCCCGCGCTCCACGCGGCAGAGTTAACACTACCAAAGATCCTACACACTTTGATTCTTCACACGACCTATCGATGTAATCGTTCGATAGCAGTTTTCCCTAGGCAAGACCCAGCGTAAAAATACAAATAATATTTACGAAACAAACCAATTATACATCGACATAAATGCATAAATATATATATACAAATAGTAAAACAATTACAATATGTAAAGACACAGAAATGTCATATATTCAGGTAACAAAAATAAGGAAAACAAATTTATAGTACAATAGATGGAAATAGGAGGATATGCATTTCCGGCGTTACAGTGCGATGCAGCCCGGCATGCATTCCTTTCCTCTGCCGACCTCTCCATCTCAGAGTATCACTTCCACCGTAAGTCGTCATTTTCTTGTTGGCTGTGTTCCGATTTCCCACAGTATCTGCCGGCCGCGGTGGTCTAGCGGTTCTAGGCGCTCAGTCCGGAACCGCGCGACTGCTACGGTCGCAGGTTCGAATCCTGCCTCGGGCATGGATGTGTGTGATGTCCTTAGGTTAGTTAGGTTTAACTAGTTCTAAGTTCTACGGGACTAATGACCTCAGAAGTTGAGTCCCATAGTGCTCACAAGGGAACCTCCCCATCGCACCCTCCTCAGATTTAGTTATAAGTTGGCGCAGTGGATAGGCCTTGAAAAACTGAACACAGATCAATTGAGAAAACAGGAAGAAGTTATGTGGAACTATGAAAAAAATAAGCAAAATATACAAACTGAGTAGTCCATGTTGAAGACAGGCAACATCAAGGACAATCTGAGCTCGGGAGTGACGTGGTCTCGTGGTTAGCGTGAGCAACTGCGGAACAGAAGGTCTTTCGTTCAAATCTTCCCTCAAGTGAAAATTTTAATTTTTTATTTTCCGACAATTATGTGACGCACATGCCGTCACCCGTGTCGTATAGAATATGTCAGACGTGTTTTCCTGTGGGGGAATCGGTTGACCTATGACCTTGCGATCAAATGCTATCGGTTCTCATTGGAGAGGCACGTCCTTTCGTCTACTAATCGCACGGTTTTGCGGTGCGGTCGCAAAACACAGACACTAAACTTATTACAGTGAACAGAGACGTCAATGAACGTACGGACAGATCATAACTTTGCGAAAAAAAAGAAGTAAATTTTTCACTTGAGGGAAGACTTAAACCAAAGACCTCTCGTTCCGCAGCTTCTCACGCTAACCACGGAACCACGGCGCTCCTGAGCTTACACTATCCTTGATGTTGCCTATGTTTTGCATGGACTACTCAGTTTGTATATTTTGCTTATTATTTTCATAGTTCCACACAACTTCTTCCTGTTTTCTCGATTGATCTCTGTTCAGTTTTTCAAGGCCTATCCACTGTGCCAACTTATAACTAAATCTGAGGGGGGTGCGACGGGGAGGTTCCCTTGTCAGAGCCATTTGAACTCACAGTATCTGCCATCTACAGCTCCCTCTGGAACCATGGAAGTCATTCCATTCGGTTTTAAAACTTGTCCTGTCCTACTGTCCTTCCTTCTCAATGTTTTTTATTAGGTCTACAACTATGCTTCCGCCGCTTTGCAATACACGGCAGTAGCGTCAAGTGGGGTTCGGATGGTTGGTCATACGTATAATACAATAAGCTTAGGCATCTGTAAACATAACACCATAAAAATATTAGTCGTTTTGTGATTGCATCATAAGGCTAATCTCGATTAATCACGTCAACTTACGTACCCATTTTTCGCCATCTGCGGGAAGTTTGAATTTTCTGCTGTAACTTGGAGAAATCTGCTGCTGTGGCTCTTAAAATGCTGGGTAAGACCAAAAAAGAACTTGCAGAGAATGTTTTCAACGCCTTAAGAACGGTGGTTTTGATGTCGAAGACCGGGATTGCGATGGAAGACAGAACGTTTTCGTAGCTTCTGAAACAGACGAAGACAGTCACAGGACATCATTATCGAAAGCAACTGATGCTTTCGAGCCCAGCACTGGAACACAAACGGCCACAATACAACGATAGACATGTCAGGGTAATTTTGCAGCAGGTCAGTGCTCGACCCCATGTCGCAAAACCCGTCAAAATATACACGGAAACGTTGAAATGAGAAGTTCTATCCCTCCCGCCGTATTCTCTATACGTTGCCCTCGATCAGTGGCATACAGTCTGACTGACCATATGAATCGATTCATGGATCCCCACAAAAGACGCCCAGTTCTTCCGCTACGGGATTCGTATGCTACCCGAAAGATGGGAGAATGTAGTGGCCAGCAATGAGCAATACTATGAATCATAAATTTTTGTGATTTTTTCACAATAAAGCCCCGAACTTCGAGAAAAAACGGCGGAAGCAAAGTTGTAGACCTAGTAAATATGATCCCCTCTTCAGCGATTCTACGGAGGACTATCATACAATGCAATGCTTGAAACGAACAATTTCAGAAATTTCTTTCTCAGATCAAGATAGTTGTTTGATACTAGCTGTATTCTCTTGGCCAGGAATGCCCTTTTTGCTGGTGCTAATCCGCTTTTTGTCACACACTAATAACACCACCATTGCACAACAAGGACATTGCATTAAACTCAGTGGTCAAACTGGTACACACTCACATATGGGAAAAAAAATTACACACAGGATTGGTCACACCATTAAGAAACAAGAAATAAAAATAGCTTACCGAAATAATAATTCAAGACAGAAAGGTTTAAAGATGGAGAATGACACTGACATAAAAAAAATCTGCCATTTCCCAACTGCTGTGTAACATCTGTGATTCTCTTTTCATAGGTCAAATTCAAAAGGTATTCTCACAAAAGAAACAATATCTGCAATCTGCAATCCAACGTTACTTTAATTAGTAGAACATGTAGTAGATAAATAACAGTCCCTCCAGGCACGACAGGAAGAGTGCTACATAAACAGTCAATATCAATACATCTACTCATGATCAACCACTACAGTAGCATACTACAGTAACATAGACATATTTCCCCGCTACACACCTACCAACCCTCCCTCCCGCCCATGCACCCACCCACGCACACACGCACACCACACACACACACACACACACACACACACACACACACACACACACTAGTCGGAAAATACAGAGAAATAGCAGTCGCTTCCAAAGCCTTCAAAACATATATAAATAACTAAACAAAAATTATTTACTTAGAAACGCGATCGCAGCACCAAACCACGTACATTGGGTGTAAGTGCATCTATACAAGCTGAAAACGACAATAAACCACGTATCAGTGGAGTGAAATGTTCTAAAAATCAAGAACATTAGGAATGAAGTTAGAAGCAAAAAGTTGTGGATAATTGTTGTAGTTTAATACTGTTCAATAGTAGTAAAGTAAGAAAAAAAAATGTGTATGAAGTCTTATGGGACTTAACGGCTAAGGTCATCAGTCCCTAAGCTTACACACTACTTAACCTAAATTATCCTAAAGACATACGCACACAACCATGCCCGAGGGAGGGCTCGAACCTCCGCCGGGACCAGCCGCACAGTCCATGACTGCAGCGCCTTAGACCGCTAGGCTAATCCCGGCAGTAAAGTAAGAGATGAGAATTGTTTACGATCTTGACAAACAGATTTATAAGAAAAATAGAGTTTTTACAGTGGGCACTGAGCAAACTTTGAAATAAGGCGAAACGCGTATAATTTAAGTCAGAGTTTAATATAGTCGCAGATAATACTATATCACCTATTTGGTTACGATAACTTTATCTCTAGTCTCATTTTTTCTTTGTTCCTCGAGTTATTCTCAGTCCATATTCTGTACTCATTGGAATGTTCATTATATTGCAATTCTTCTTCATTTACACTGAGGACAGCAGTATCACTGTCGCACCATATCACTGATATTCTGTCCAAGCAAGCATTTCAGGAATGGGGCAGAAGTGGCACCCGGAAATCCGAGACAATGTACCTAAAATATTCGGAACTTGTGAAGTTTGCGATAAGCAGAAAAAAAGTTCCGGTCCCGATCAGGCACGATTATTTTGATTGTCACCGAGTATCTACATCTACATCTATATTTATACTCCGTAAGCCACCCAACGGTGTGTGGCGGAGGGCACTTTACGTGCCACTGTCATTACCTCCCTTTCTTGTTCCAGTCGCGTATGGTTCGCGGGAAGAACTACTGGCAGAAAGCCTCTGTGCGAACTCAAATCTCTCTAATTTTACATTCGTGATCTCCTCGGGAGGTATAAGTAGGGGGAAGCTAGATATTCGATGCCTCATCCAGATACGCACCCTCTCGAAACCTGTACATCAAGCTACACCACGATGCAGAGCGCCTCTCTTGCAGAGTCTGCCACTTGAGTTTGCTAAACATATCCGTAACGCTATCACGCTTACCAAATAACCCTGTGACGAAACGTGCCGCTCTTCTTTGGATCTCATCTCCTCTGTCAACCCGACCTGGTACAGATCCCACACTGATGAGCAATACTCAAGTATAGGTCGAACGGGTGTTTTGTAAGCCACCTGCTTTGTTGATGGACTACATTTTCTAAGGACTCTCCCAATGAATCTCAACCTGACACCCGCCTTACCAACAATTAATTTTATATGATCACTCCACTTCAAATCGTTCCGTACGCATACTCCCAGATATTTTACAGAAGTAACTGCTACCAGTGTTTGTTCCGCTGTCATATAATCATACAATTAAGGATCCTTCTTTCTATATATTCGCAATACATTACATTTGTCTATGTTAAGGGTCAGTTGCCTCTCCGTGCACCAAGTGCCTATCCGCTGCTGATCTTCCTGCATTTCGCTGCAATTTTCTAATGCTGCAACTTTTCTGAGTACTACAGCATCATCCGCGAAAAGCCGCATGGAACTTCCGACACTATCTACTAAGTCATTTATATATATTGTGAAAAGCAATGGTCCAATAACACGCCAGAGGTTACTTTAACGTCTGTAGACGGCTCTCCATTGAGAACAACATGCTGTGTCCTGTTTCCTAAAAACTCTTCAATCCAGCCACACAGCTGGTCTGATATTCCGTAGGCTCTTACTTTGTTTATCAGGCGACAGTGCGGAACTGTATCGAACGCCTTCCGGAAGTCAAGGAAAATGGCATCTACCTGGGAGCCTGTATCTAATATTTTCTGGGTCATGAACAAATAAAGCGAGTTGGGTCTTACACGATCGCTGTTTCCGGAATCCATGTTCATTCCTACAGAGTAGATTCTGGGTTTCCAGAAGTGACATGATGCGCGAGCAAAAAACATGTTCTAAAATTCTACAACAGATCGATGTCAGAGATATAGGCCTATGGTTTTGCGCATCTGCTCGACGACCCTTCCTGAAAACTGGAACTACCTGTGCTCTTTTCCAATCATTTGGACTCTTCCGTTCCTCTAGAGACATTACAATTTTCACTGACTTCATCCTTATCGATCGTTCATTTAATTTCAGGGCACTAAACAAATTTAAAAAAGAAAGCCTTATGTAAATTCCGTGAGCTTAAGTCTAGGATATGTGATGTCAAAGAATCCATTTGAATCGCTCAGCGTATTCACTTCGAAAGTTAGCTTGCACCATATGAAATCTACTTTCTTTTCCATTTGATAATCTGTAGACATGATGACTGCAATAAAGTTAGTTGAAACAATTTCTGTTTTGAAATGAGATACACTTTTTCAGTGACGTTTAGAGAAAATAAAGGGAAAAGAATGAGAGAAAAGATAACATCGTCATATAACTTCATCAGTTTTATTTATATCACATAGAATTTTGTAACACACGTCCTCATGTATCAGAACCAGTCGCGCTTCAAGTGCACGTTCCTCAAAACCAAAATCGAGTGTGCTTACTTTTTGTTCGAATTTGATGTGTTTTGCTGCGAGACGCGGGCGCTATTGAATCTATAATGCGTCATTCAGCGTATCGGGAACGCAGTAATAGTATTTTCGGGCTTTCAGCGCCTTCCGATTCCTCGGAAGAGATAAGGAACACAGAAAGCGCGATCTCGTCCACCAGCGGGAGATTTCTAGCCCTCTGCTACAGAAGACTGGCACCGCTCTTGAATATTATACAGACAGATGCGTCCGCGGCGAGGCGATTAGCATACAACCTCGAGTGGAATACATTTCATTTTAATACTTTAATTATGGAAATTATTGTAGTACCGATCCCTCCGGAAAAACAAAAAAGGGAAGCGAAAGAAATTTTTATATGATGGGGAAGCTTGAGATGTAACGTCACAAATGATAGTGATTACCATTTGGAGTCACTGGCCAAATGGCAAAGAGATTCAATCTATGTATATTACAGACATTTCTTAACGATTCCCTGAAAGCAAGACGGACTGGGGCAGCGATGAGACGTTTAGATGGAGCGCCGCCGCTCACAAAATGATAGCTGTGCGCGGGTGCCCGCGCCCGCCAAGATCGCCTGGACGGATAGAGCTCTCTTTACCGGTAAAATATTCCTCTACCTCCGAGGGGGGCCGGAATGAGTATGTGTGCCTGCGTGTATGCACGTGAGGGGGGGAGAATGGGGGGGGGGGGACAGTCTCCCGAGTGACGTACTGGGCGAGAGTGGTGTATTGACGGAAGGTGAAAGCTGTCGTCGTGAAGGCAGTCTCTCCGCAAATCTACGACAAAATGAACAGAAGTTTTCTACGTGGCACCCAGTGTCGCCAATGTCACGTACAAAAGCCAGTGATATAAGCAAAGAATGTTTTGAATGAATACACAACACCATATAACAAAACACTACATTCAACACTTAGGAATTCTACAAAAGTACTTTCTCAGAGAAAACATAATATTCAGGCATTCTCTGTCATCCAAAAACAACTGCTTCTCAACATCCCAACTCTCCCCCTCCCCCTTTTCTCTCTTTCTCTCTCTCCCTCTCTCCTTCTTTCTCTTCCTCTCTTCCTCTCTCTCTCTCTCTCTTTCTCTCTTTCTCCCTCCCTCCTTCTCTGCCTCCTTTTCCCTCACACACACAAAAACTAGAACCAACCACTTAAAATTTGCATCACAGTGTGCGGCGGCGCGTTTCATTCCGTCCTTTTACGACGGACCTGCACCTACCTGTGAACAATGTCTCAGCAGATCATCATTAGGTAAGCCGAGTGAAACCTACTGTACTTCGACGTGAACCAGACTGCAATAAAAGTCACTAATCTACGTTTCGGGGGAAACACTAAATGAAAGGTTGGAAATTTTGTCGTCAATTAATATATTCTGAAACTTAAGTGAACAAGTATGACTGCCAAGCCCTTGCTAGTCTTAACACAGTCACTCATAATCCCTTTCACTCACGTTAGCAAGTTTATGGTGCTGCATTTCACCAAATGCAGTCACAGTTTTTTAGCCAGCGACCTGCTCAATATGCCACGCGGAATATATGTCTTATCTCATCAAAAAATTCACTTAAAAATTCCGAAATTTCTACACACACATCGGGATAATTATGCCGTCACTTTCCAACACTTTTGATGTATCAAACACTGCTAGATCCGGCAACTTATCATTTCCATCGGAACTACTACTGCACACATCCGATCTCTTTCATGGCTAGGCTTCGACTCCTCTCTATCAGCAGAGAAAGGCGCACAAAGAATATTGCTTTACCATTGGTCAGTTTACTTAAAACCCGATAGCAAAACAACATTCTCCTGCGTCAGTCCGCGCTTTTCATTCATAACCAATCGCAAAATAATAAACCTAACGACTGCACTTTTTACCGACGTAATTATCTAATATTCTGAAGTTTTGCTTATGCATAAAGTTATTTACTATTGTTATTTATACCTGAATTAACTTTCCCTTTACCATAAACTTACTTTACAAATCTATTCTACAAAAATCCCCTTTGTTCATATCCATACTTCTTTGAAATGTTCCCACACTAAATCGTACTACACAACTCGTTAAACAATTATCTTCATATTAACCTTAAATCACACTCACGCATCATTCATACTGCTAAAACACATTTATAACTTTTTACACACACTACAAGAAATAATAACACTTTATGAAAATACTACAACAGTTTATGAAAAACATTCTATTACTTTAGTGCAGTCTAGTGGTCACGATCGAAACTAAAATCACAGTCCCCCTATCCAATATTGTCCTCTATTGGCTGATACATAAACTACGTGCGCGCCCAGTCTCGCGTCACCATCTGTCACTATCCAGCTCTGAGACACATCTCCCACTTAACCGCCTTCAAGGCAGGATCGTTATACGGCGCTACGCCTCAAGTGGACGGTAGCAAAATGAATAACAAGCGAGTGGTGCCAATAATACAGCATCTCGCGATAAGTGCACCGATAACAGATTCTACTAAATGATGTTTCTACGCATGAAAACAGGATTTCCATGTGAATGTGAAATGAGAAAGGTGGAAAAAGTGTATCTACACCGTCTGACGTAAAAAGTGAAGCACCCGGAAGAGCAAGAGGAAAGGAGGTGAAACTTCATGGGTTGAGAAGGAAAATGGAGTGAATGGAAATAATGGGGTGAATTTCCAAAAACTTTCTACACTATCGTATCGGAAGACAAATAAGAATTTCATTCAAAGGTTTGTTTCTCTAGGATGGTGGTGAATCAGTCTGACAAGAAAATTATGAATTCCAAAGTTTACGATCCTGGCAGTTGATGTCTTCTTCACTCTACGACAAACAACGGTTGTCATACTGAATTTGCTTACTTTGAACTTTATTTATGAGTAAACAATGTAATTGTGATTCTATGTTAAGCAAATTTCCAAACCCCATTTCATTAACCAGAAGTTCATATTTAAAGTACGCATTAATCTGACTTATATTTCGGCTAATTGAAAATGTGGGGGTTGTGTTTTCAGAATATGTGAAGGGAACTGGAAAACTAATCGTCTTTTTTTACTAAGAAGGAGACAAACAACTTTCACGAGAATAAACCATGTTGCACTGTTCTAAAACAAGGAGATTGTGCTGTGATTGAAATACATGGAGAAAGTGAGCTGTCAGTTATATGGTATGCACGTAAAACTTGTTATTTAGAAGGCAAAGCTTAAGGTGACTTTTTTTTAAAGCAAAAGGCAGGTTAAAAGCGTTTATTTTAACACATGAGAAATAATTTTTTAGTCAAGGAGATGTTGTTTGAAAGCTCTTCGTTACTCCTGTGGATACGACTTGTGGACTGAAATACTTCTTTCTTAAAGATGATGTCAGCGACTTTATGTATTAATAAAGAAACCAAGTTCATCCATTAATGTTACCATAACGGAATTAGAGAAATAACAATTTTTATTTGAAAAACAGAATAAAAAGCACAGTTCATTCCACGTTTGTAGTTCTTCTATTGAGTAAAACTTTTTTTGAACCAGATAAATATTCTTTCTTATTCCTCTACGTCCAAAACGGATTTTGACATTTCACCCGAAAGACCAATAAACAGAAAAAATAAGATCAACAATACTGTTTCTATTTACCCCTTTTTGCAGGGTGAATACTGATGAGAGCATTTTTATGCTATAAATACTTGAGCTAGATCCGAAATGTAATTATATGTTTGACACAATACCTATAATCTTATATAATTTTGATTTTTATATTTCTTTTGAAGATTATATTTCCTTTAAAGTACGTAACAGTTTCTATCCATACCATTTTACAGTATGTGATGTTACTTCGATTATTACAAATTCTAATCAAATTTACAATGAACTTGGCAGAATGAGGTCACCCCATCTAGTTTGGATTGGGAAGAGTGTCATAAAATCATTTCTCCTGAGACAATGTCTCCCATACGTGTTGTAACTGGTCCTTGATACCATGATACCACTACTGAATCGAAGTCCGAGCTGGTCAATCGGGAACAGATTTGGGAATTTGGCTGGTCACGGGAGTACTTCAGCATTACGGATTCACTCCATAGACACGCGCCATGTGTTGAGGAACATTATCCTGTTGAAAAATGACATCACGATAGAGTCAGGTGAGAGGCAACACGAGAGGTGGTAGGACGTTTGTGAGGTACGTAGTACCATCGGAATTCCGTCATTCAGTACCACTCGTGACCTGGAGTCTTACCCGATGGCTCCCCACAGCACGGTGCCTGCAGTAAAACCACTGTGCTGCAAATTGTTAGGAGATTGGGGCCTCTCCACAGGTCGTCACCATACTCGCCGACAGTGACCATCTGGGGTAGTACACAAACGAGATACATCACTGAACACAGCGGGACGCCATTCGTCAGCAGTGGATGCTTCCCTGTCAGCCACCAGTCCAAACGCAGCTGTTCATACTGTGGTGTTAACGGCAACCTGCAACAGTAATTCCCTGGTCCGGCAGCTGCTTGTCTCGACCAGTGTCGTGCAATGACACAGTATGCTGCAGAAAGCCCATTACTTGTTCTCGGATGGCAGGGAGGAAAGGAAGGTGTCACGATGTGCTGGTGCAAAATATGGCGATCCTCCCTTGAGGTGCTCGGATGTGGTCGACCGGAAACTTGACGAAGAGGACGCCTGCGCTCACGTTCACACTCAGTCAGCGTCGGGCGACTCTGACATCCGTATCCCAAATAAATCTATTATGTCCGGCCAAATTGAGACTCATAATGAGGCCCTTTTCAAACTGAATCAAGTGTGATAACGGTGTCCTTCGCTGTGATCAATGAACAGACGATGCTGTTCACGTCCGTTAAAGATCAGGTAACAACGCTAAGAACGAACAACATTAATGCAGTCTGGCGGTCGTTCTGCCAGTCACGGAGCTCCCATCATTTACATCCCTGCCAGTGATGGGTACCTGTGCGATGTTACTTTGGCATCCAACCGTATCTTCCAGGTGCTTCACATCTTTTTCGGGTAGTGTAATTACAACCAAGAAGTTAAACGCACCACGGATGTAAAATACAACAAAAACTTAAAACCAGAACATGCATCAATGCCACTGTCGAAAAATTACTGAAAACTAATAACTCCATAAGCAAATTCTTCCTCCTGGTTTGCATATGACATACTGTGAAGCTAAAGAAAGACATCTTAAAGCCAGGTGACCTGTAGAATTCCATAATTACAATTAATGTGGTTCCAGGTGTACAATCCAAAGTCAAAAGTGCATTTAGAGTTTTTAGGCCTAAAATACAAAACCAACCACGAAATTTGTATGATCTTTTTCTTCCCAGAAATAAACGATCCCCTCTGTGGATGAAACCTGCACGTCAGTCCCTTTTTTTTTTTTTTTGGAAAGAACAGAAAAAATTGTTTTTTGCAAAAGTGGAGTTTTAATAACCGAAATTTAATTCGCAAATACGGTGAACTAATGTCAACTGGAGCCTCCAACCCCAGCAAAATGATTGTCTTATACGATGTTTACTTACAGTAGCAATTCATGTATAAAGAATTAAGTGTTAACGTCGAATTCTACTGAAACAGAAATGTATAGTAGAGTTCGTTGCAGCCGGCCGCAGTGGCCGAGCGGTTCTAGGCACTTCAGTCTGGAACCGTGCGACCGCTACGGTCGTAGGTTCGAATCCTGCCTCGGGCATGGATGTGTGCGATGTCCTTAAGTTAGTTAGGTTTAAGTAGTTCTAAGTTCTAGGGGACTGATGACCTCAGATGTTAAGTCCCATAGTGCTCAGGGCCGTTTGAACCATTTGAAGTTCATTGCATGCCACTTCAAACAGGTACAACGGTCCTGATTGCCTCTCCTTAGCTAAACCTCACTTTAACCCTTCTCCAGTATGCGACGTAATGTCCGGATCTGTTGTGTGACATGTCCTGATTGTTCCCCGCCACAAGAGGACCCTGAAAGAATTGCATTTATTGTTTACGTTATATATTTTACTGTTTTCTGGTACTGACATTTGGCGTGCTGCCTAAGGACCATACCAGGCCACGTTACATCTATTAATGCAATTTATAAATAACGGCACATATATTCCGCTCAATAAGCTGTGGAACTACACAGCTACATTACATATAGTGTTAGTACACTGCAACTACATCTTACGACCATATATCAGTGTGTTAGTATATTTGAGCTAGAATTACGAATAGGCTAAATAATGTTAGTATAATTAAACTGACTACCCTCTGCTATATGCACACTGAAGAGTCAAAGAAACTTGTATAGGCATACGTATTTAAATACATAGATATGTAAACAGGTTGAATATGGCGCTGCGTTCGGCAACGCCTATAGAAGACAACAAGTGTCTGGCACAGTTGTTACATCGGTTACTGTTGCTGCAATGGCATGTTAGCAATATTTAAGTGCGTTTGAACGTGGTGTTATTGTCGTCGCACGAGCGATGGGACACAGCATCTCCGGGGTAGCGATGAAGTGGGGATTTTCCCGTAAGACTATTTCACTAGTATGCCGTGAAAATCAGGAAACCGGTAAAACATCAAATCTCCGGCATTGCTGCGGCCGGAAATAGATCCTGCAAGAAAGCGACCAACGACGACTGAAGAGAATCTTTCAACGGTACGGAAGTGCTACGGCTCTGAGCACTATGGGACTTAACATCTGAGGTCATCAATCCCCTAGAACTACTTAAACCTAACTAACCTAAGGACATCACACACATCCTTGCCCGAGGCAGGATTCGAACCTGCGACCGTAGCAGTCGCGCGGTTCCGGACTGAAGTGCCTAGAACCGCTCGGCCACAGCGGCCGGCCACGGAAGTGCTACCTTTCCGCACACTGATGCAGATTTCAGCACTGGGCAACCAACAAGTGTCAGAGTGCGAACCATTCAACGAAACATCATCGATATGGGCTTTCCGAGCTAAAGACCCACACATGTATTCTTGATGACTCCACGACACAATACTTTACGCATCGCCTGGACCCGTCAACACCGACATTCGACCGCTGATGGCTGGAGACATGTTGCCTGCTCGGATGGGTCTCGTTTCAAATTATATCGAGCGCATGGACGTGTCGAGTATGGAGACAACATCACAAATCCATGGACCCTGCGTGTCAGCAGGGGAAAGTTAAAGCTGATGGAGGCCCTGTAATGGTGTGGGGCGTGTGCATTTGGAGTGATGTGGGACGCCTGATACGTCTGGATACAACTGTGACAGGTGACACATACGTAAGCATCCTGACTGATGACCTGCATCCATACATGTCTATTGTGCATTCCGACAGACTTGGGCAATTCCAGCAGGACAATGCGACACCCCACACGTCCCCACACGTCCAGAATTGCTACAGAGTGGCTGCGGGAACACTCTTGTAATTTTAAACACTTCTGCTGGCCACCAAATTCCCCAGACAAGTACGTTATTGAACATATCTGTGAAGCCTTGGGACGTGCTGTTCAGAAGAGATCTCCACCACCTAGTACTGTTGCGGATTTATGGACAGCCCTGCAGGATTATTGGTGTCAGTTCCCTCCAGCACTACTTCAGACATTAGTGGAATCCATGCCACGTCGCATTGAGGCACTTCTACGCCCCCGCGCGGGTCCCACACGGTATATAACAGTTGTACCAGTTTGTTTCGCTTTTCAGTGTATTTAAGACAATGTCAAAATTCTGTTATACTCTCTGACTGGCATTATCACACAAAATTAATACTTTTATGAGAGCATGCTTTACGCGTACGAAGGGCGTGTGTATGTATGCAGCTGTTTCTAAATCTAGCACTCAGTTTCTGCCATATAGCCGGCGTACACGGACCCTGTCCCTAACTGTGGTAGCCAGTGCCTGTTACTGTACTGTTGCGTTGAACTGCGAGTTGATCAGACGAGAATGTACACATCTGGAACAGAGGTAGGATCCTCCACGCGCTACCCCTCTCCTAGCAGCGCTACACTTCATTGCCAGCTCGTACCCGGGCTACCCGCCGGTGCATTCGTGGTCTCCATTTCCTCAGGCTTCGGGGGCGGAATCCCCGTAATTATACTCCCGCAGATCTCCAAAGCACCACCAATCGGTGCCTGAGATCACGTAGAAAGAGCACATTTTCCTCCAGGAGCTGTGAACCTACTTATTCGAAAGACGTATCGTCGCTTCCGTGCTTCCTCTGTAGCGACCTACCGGTGGCAAGAACTTCAATTTCTCGCCGCCGCTGCACATCGCTGTTGAACCATGAAATTACTTTCAAAACCTTTTCTTAAGAATTTACTTTATTTGCTAACGATTCATCAAGAACATTAACACATTTAATCACACTATGTGAGCGTGGAAGTAGTTACCAGTGGGTAACCGATGAAAAAAAAATTAAATTTCTTTCAAAAAATGGAAATTTTATTCCTAAAAGCCCTTTAAAAAAACAGATTTAAACTTATAATCAGAAAGCACCCTCAAAATATCAAGTTACAATTTTACTCAGAGGCAGAAAGAACAAATACTGACAGTATGAGCTTTCGGGCTGAGAACGTTGCCGCTGCCTTTGACACGGCCATAGTCACGACCGCTCACAACAACCTCTGAAAGACTACACTGGTGCAAATCAGCAACACACCAGATTACTTTAAATTAAAAATTTTAACAACTCACACAAGCACATACACTATGTACCCCGTAGGAGGGATAGAAATGGTACAAAACACTAACATTAAAAAATTAACTTGCCACCGAAGGTGCAACTTGATTTTTTTTTAAATAAAAACTGTTACGGTGGAAGGGTGGCAACTTAATATACTAAAATGACCATTTAAATAAAAACCCATAAAATGCAGTCTTACATAAAATATACAAACATGTTCTACATTACACATATACCGCCTCTCAAGATGATAGGCAAGATAAAAACATAATTCAGGAATTCGGCCGTTACACTTCAAGCAATAAATTCGTTAACACCGAATCCGACAAACATGACAGAGGCAGCTATTAACGTACGGCAGACCGACATACAGACAGACAGACAGACACTAACTGTCTAACAAATGCGGACGGGAGACAGACGAGCAAGCTGGAGACGAGAGACTGACCAAGAAAAGTAGTAGAATTTAACAAGTAAATGAAACAACATATCACGAATCACTTCTAATAAACTGCGATGTCTGGCGAAGGCCTGGCGCAGCACCCCCAAAACGCTGTCCCGAACCGTCCACTACCAGCCGCTTCAACGGAATCAGGAATGCGCGCCGATCTCCCGTCTCACAGCGTCGCAGCTCGCACTGACCAGACCGATGTCGTGGGTTGGCTCCTGTTGCTCTCATGTCGGCCGCGAAGTCACTACCCCTCGCTATACGGCGCGGCCCACTGGACTGACGTGGCGACCTCACATGCGCCGAGGCTCAAGACGGACAAGTCATCTTGTGTCCCAGTGCGCGACCGACCACCCGATCGATCCAACCGCCAATGACATTGCCTGAACAAACTCGAGCAGACTGGCGGCCTAACACATACTAGCACCCCTGGCGACAGACAGACACTAACTGCCCCACACTGACCCGGCTGACCAACTCACCCCGGCGAGCTCATAGAGCCCCTTAAATGCACGTGAACAGGCAAACCTTTCCCCTTTCCCACCAGAGGGAGATACCAACGCTGCGGTAGCCACAGCGGCTCCACCGCTAGAAACGGAGGGCGACGCTTTACACTACGCGCTGCAGCGCGCTCTTCAAAACAGCAAATTTTACCACGGCTAAGCTGTCTTTAGGGTATTACGTTAAACGCCTTATAGTAGCCGTATAGTGAGCGAGTGACTTTTTCCAAGATATTACAAACCTTCACACGCCTTTCGTTCCTAGACATTACATGGGCAACACACCTACATCTGGCCGGCCGCGGTGGTCTAGCGGTTCTAGGCGCTCAGTCAGGAACCGCTCGACTGCTACGGTCGCAGGTTCGAATCCTGCCTCGGGCATGGATGTGTGTGATGTCCTTAGGTTAGTTAGGTTTAAGTAGTTCTAAGTTCTAGGGGACTTATGACCACAGATGTTGAGTCCCATAGTGCTCAGAGCCATTTGAACCATCTTGAACACCTACATCTATCGGAATCACAGTCTGTGTTCCTACAATGAAGAATGATGTGTCCTGGGTTCCAGTGCCACCACATACACTGGTATCGTCTACTTTGCCTTCAAATCTGTATATAAATGAATGGTAGATGTTACTCCCAGGGTTTAAATGAACTAGATATCTTGTGGGAACCAAGTGCTTCATTCTACAGGATGCTCACCTCCCTGAAGTCCAAATGCAGTTAAAGTATGAGACCCAGATAATTGCTGTTGCTGATGTAAAGTAAGTCAAAAAAGTTTTGTTCAAAAAATTAAAACACTTCTGCCTGGGCTCCATTCGTAAACCGTAAACTTTCTAGACACTAGGCAGTATTCATTCTCAATCTATGCGTGCTCATCATGTCTGTGGTGATGGAGTCCATTGCAACCCTAATTCTTCCGTGAAGATAGCGAAAGTCACGTACATGCGAGGCATACACAATGTGTTTCCCAAAACCTCACAGGAAGAAATCCTGGATTATGTGTGATATCAACGTTCGAGACCATACTTGTTAGGGGTCGCAGTTATCGACCGCGGTCCGTACTAGTATCTCTGGACCCGCGAGTCGAGACTAGCGCCGCTCCGCGGCTTGCAGCAAGTCTCTACCGTGCGCTCGGCCACTCTTGCTCGGGACGTCAAGTAGGAAAGTAGTATAGCCTTCAGCTGATAGGAAGAAGCAACTCTAACAAGGCGCTTAGTTAAAGTATGGCCTATGTGATGCCTCTATAGCTCTCTGTTTGTAATTATATTCCTCCTGAGTTTGAAGAATCTTGTACCACCAGTTAAGTACAATATATTATTTTTTACCAACGGATTCTAATTATCTTAGTCGTTGGCGACACAGACCATGCAGCCAGTTCCTTACCGACTTCACTGACAAACCTGCTGTATATGCAAAGAAGAGATTTGTATGTTTCTATTTAGCACTAGCCACCAGTCATTCACATTGGTGACGATTCGTTCGTCGTCATCATAACATTATGTGCGGATATCACAGTGGCGGCTTGGTTGATCCACCACGTCCTACAAATCGCTGTGGAAATGTTATGTTCTGGAAGTCACGAACATGTAAAATCCTGTGCGGTGGTGCACCACCCTGCTGAAAGATAACTTAGAGCTGAAGTGGGAGAACCTGAGGACAGCAAACTGTTCAAGCATGTCCAGATGAACGGTTCATGTTACTGAATGCTCGATGAATAAAAATGGTCACCCTATGCTGTCTTTTATCAGCGCACACCACACATTCATCTTTTCCCATCTGTGACATGTTCCTGAAAACGGTGGGGGTTTTTCGAACCCCAGATGTTAATGTAGTGGCGATTAATCTTCCTACATGTCTGGTAAGTTGCTTCGTCAGAGAAAAACACATTTACTAAGTATTCGGGATTTCGCCCGATCCGGTCCAACACCTCAATAGCAAATTCGTAGCAAAGCTGGAAGGCGATTTACTTCAATGCTTGCCCAGTTTCAACTTTTTAAACGTGCATGCGAAATCGTTTATGCAGCACCTAGTGAAGAGCGAGGTATCTTTAGCTCTCGTGATGCTCGGTGAACTGATATTAATGGCCTTATTTGGAAAATTTCTGTGACTTTCTCTACCATTTCATCAGATGTGGTTTTTTTTCCAGAACCCGACTCTCTGTTTACACTCTGAGTTACTAGGAATTCGTCATACCAAACCTTAATTGTCTTAACGTCTGCTCCCTCCCTTTTAAGTTCACGTTGAAATTTCTTTGGACAACAATGGATGGTTTCGTTTCCGCAAACTACATCACACACTAGATTCTCTCTTGAATGGTAGTCATTTTTGGTAATTTGTCTTACCTGAAACAAAACGCGACTAATGGTCTAGAAACAATCCACACCACTTTTTTTTTAGTTGCTTCACTTGCTTCTTTCTTGCTATCCTTCAATAGCCGGTAAAAGTGGAGAAGCTACGTCCGTTAAAACAGTCATGTCTGAAAGTTAATCAGTTCAACAAACGAACTGGTTTGTTTCTGCGAACGAATCTCTCAAAATCGTGTACCACTGCACATATGTGTGTGTGTGTGTGTTTTTTCTGGTTGCACAAACTTCGATACCACGTTACACATATGTTCATAGACGACGGTTTGAAATTAGAGATGTCTTTGAAGCCACATACTGACGTTCTATCTCTTCAGGAGATATATGCCATTAATGTCACCAATAATTTTACAGCTTCCCTCGAATGAAAAACTGATCACGCATAACGCAGAACACCTTTCAATTGCATCCCATTCCTTTACCGTTACGTATTCCACTGCTTGGTTTGCAGACATTCGTTTTTCAGCACACACCTCACAACTTCGCTCTCTGAACTAACTTCCATACGAGTCGACAGTTTCCAAAGTCCGTTATCTCCATGGAACAAAAGTTTTCAGAAGCCAGAAAAAACTGTCACTAAGTTTTTATTTGGTTTTTATTGTTATTCTTTATTTATTACAATTTTCTTTAATATTGTGGATTTATATTTATATTTCCCATAAATCACTCCACTATATCTTTCTTTGAAATAAATATTTTGCTCTCAACGTAACTACTTATGGAAATGTAATCTGAAAATAATGGTTTCTGGAAACGTTTTGGTTTTAAAATGACGGGTGCAATTGAAAAATGAAACAGACATTTCTTAATATTTATTCCTGGTACAAAATTATCACGACCACTTGAAGCTATGACATAGTACGTATCTACTATTTAATTTCTTTATAAAACTGCCATCAACTTTATATTAAAACAGTACTTCACTATGAGACCACCACTTTTTTACATCAAATACTAATTTGCTCTTCAGGCTGATCAGGTAGTTCTCCGACGTCAGATTCTTTCAAATGGTTCAAATGGCTCTGAGCGCTATGCGACTCAACTGCTGATGTCATAAGTCCCCTAGAACTTAGAACTACTTAAACATAACTAACCTAAGGACATCACGCTCATCCATGCCCGATGCAGGATTCGAACCTGCGACCGTAGCGGCCGCGCGGTTCCAGATTGTAGCGCCTAGAACCGCTAGGCCACTCCGGCCGGCTCAGATTCTTTATCTAGTTCAGCTCCAAATAACTGTTTCAAGATATTCTTGTGGAATAAAAGTTCATTAACGTCCGTCCACCCTGGTCCATAGTGGTGCTGTAAAAGAACTGTTACATCTTTGAATTTTTTGTGGTTTCACCATAACACCTTTACGTATCTCTGTTGGTTTTATTCCCATCCAGGATTTACCCTTCTTGCAGATACTTTTACCACATCCTATATCAGTGTTATAATTTTGTTCCCCTTGAATAGTAACAGTGCGCCGACCTTTCTCTTTGTTTAATGTCGTTCGAAAGCTTGAACTGAAAGTGCCATGAGAGGAAAATTCCATGCCATCTCTAAGAGATGTCTTCCAGGCGTCAATATGTACATATTTTGACCCAACTTTGTGGATAGTTCCAATGTTTCCGATAATGTCATAATAATCACTGAGGTTCAAGATAGTACTTTTTGAATGCAATTCGTTTTCAATCTGGCCAACTGTTAGTAATACGTATTTGCGACAAAATCCAACTTGACACAAAGGTAAATACACAAAACTAAACAAAATATGCAAAGCTAAAGAAAAAAAGTCGCAGTTAGCTCACAAGAGAAATTAATATAATGTTTAAAATGTCCTCTAAGAACGATTTGACAAAGCCTTGATTGATATAACGGAGACTGAAACTTCAGACCAACTCCGGAGCTGTTTTTATAACGGAAATAGCAGCTACTGGAACTTGTATTGTGTTCTAAGCTGTGCAGCTCCAAGAGCACTCTTTCGACGAATAAAAAAAGTTTATGATGGAAAGAATGGATTTGCATAGGCTTCAAACTACAACTACCGAAAAATCAGTGGTTTACCAACTTTTTCTGGATCATGACAAATTTTGTAAATAGTGTTAATGTTTATATTACATAGTTAAAATAATGACAGTTTAGTTGGGATTAGGAATAAATTTGGCTGTACGCCGAAACCAAAACAATCTTTGATCGCAAACCCGTTTTATTCAGTTCAATAATCAGTTTCGATCGTCATGATCAACATGAGGTTGATCTGTCTCCTTAAACTTCGTAAAAGAAGTAATTAAAATTAATAGCCATAGCTGACATCGTCACATACATAAAAAACATGTTGAAACTATAATGAACACTCATGGCACGTGCTGTAGGACTGCCGTTCGCACACTATGGACCTTAATAAAACAAGTTAGCAATCGAAGACTGTTTCGATTGTCACGTATTCTCGAACATTGGATCGCTGTTACGTTCAAGATGACCGTGTCGCCCTCCATCAAAATTTGCTCTGACTGCAAAAATGATCTACAGTTTCTTTTTATTGTGTGATGATCGATTTCGTGGCTACCAGCTCCATCCTCAGATACACCCGTTACTTGCCCATCTACTCTCCCAGAGTCACAGCTTCCTGTCATCACCACCCAGCAGTAGCTTGCACTATAACCACTGTGACTGCAGCCTCGTTCCTCCTCAGTGATCTGTGGGCTTTACTAGTAGTGTCTGCCAATTAAGTGGGAACTGCATGAAACACGTACCAGATTGCATCGTTTATCTGCATATTTTTACAATGCACGATACTGCTGGACGCAGCATGCCATGATCCTAAGAAAAACATACTAGTAATAAATTACTGCGTCACGATCTGTTAAACATATATAACAAAATTTCACGTTACCGGTTTGGAGAAGTAGCTGCCATCTTCAGATGTAAGTAATCCACTCAAAAGCTTCGTACTTATACATAACAAATACAGTTACGCACTTTGAATATCGTAAAGTCATCTAAAATTTTATGAACGATTTTCTTCGCGGTTCTAGGCGCTGCAGTCTGGAGCCGAGCGACCGCTCCGGTCGCAGGTTCGAATCCTGCCTCGGGCATGGATGTGTGTAACGTCCTTAGGTTAGTTAGGTTTAATTAGTTCTAAGTTCTAGGCGACTGGTGACCTCAGAAGTTAAGTCGCATAGTGCTCAGAGCCATTTGAACCATTTTTTTGATTTTCTTCCTGGTGTATATGACGTCAGCGCAGTTATTACAGTGGTACCTTGAACTAACAATTACAAACCACAAACGTGCATTCGATCAGTCAGCTGTGAGTAGCAGTGTTCATTAGTGGACCTGTGGCTGCACTGTGCCTACGCGTGTCACAAATCGCAGTGGGATAACATCTTTATTTCAACTGTCCAGGACATTCTCCATAAGGTTTTGAGAAGAGAAAAGTGTTTGCAAAGTTTGCCATCCACACATTGGCTCCCGAAAAAAAAAAAGAAAAAAAGAAACAATGACTCTTGGATATCTCCCGTGACTTGACAGAAATGCAAATCGTGGGCAAATTTTTTTCTGGAAAATAACTGAAGAGCCAGATAAACTGGCACACCTGCCTAATGTCGTGTAGAGCCCCAGCGAGCACGCAGAAGTACCGCAACGCGGCGTGGCATGGACTCGACTAATGTCTGAAGCAGTGCTGGAGGGAGCTGACACCATGAATCCTGCAGGGCTGTCCGTAAATCCGTAATAGTACGAGGAGGTGGAGATCTCTTCTGAGTAGCACGTTGCAAGGCATCCCAGATAAGCCCAATAATGTTCATGTCTCAGGAGTTTGGGGCCAGCGGAAGTGCTTAAACTCAGAAGAGTGTTCCTGGAGCCACTCTGTAGCAATTCTGGACATATGAGGGGTCGAATTGTCCTGCTGGAATTATCCAGTTACCTCCGAATTCACAATGGACATGAATGGAAGCAGGTCATCAGACAGGATGCTTACGTACGTGTCACCTGTCAGAGTTGTATCTAGACGTATCAGGGGTGATATATCACTCAACTGCACACGCCCCACACCATTACAAAGCCTCCACCAGCTTCAACAGTCCCCTACTGACATGCAAGGTCCATGGATTCATGAGGTTGTCTCCATACCCATGCACGTCTTTCCGCACGATACAATTTGTAACGAGATTCGTCCGATCAGGCAACATGTTTCCAGTCATCAACAGTACAATGTCGGTGTTGACGGGCTCAGGCGAGGCGTGAAGCTTTGCGTTGTGCAGTTATCAAGGGTGCAATAGTGGGCCTTCGGCTCCGTAAGCCCATATCGATGATGTTTCGTTGAATGGTTCGGATGCTGACACTTGTTGACGGCCCATTACTGAAATCTGAAGCAACTTGCGGAAGGGTTGCTTTCGTCACGCTGAACGAGTCTCTTCAGTCCCGTTCTTGCAAGATCTTTTTCCTGCCGCATCGATATCAGAGTTGATGTTTTACAGTATTATTACGATATTCACGGTACACTTGTGAAATGGTCGTACGGGAAAATCCTCACTTCATTGCTGCCTCGGAGTTCCTATGTCCCATCGGTCGTGCGCCGACTATAACAACACGTTCAAACTCAGATAAAACTTGAGAACTTTCCATTGTAGCAGCAGTAACCGATCTAACAACTGTGCCAGACACTTGTCTTATAAAGGTGTTACCGACCACAGCGCCATATTCTGCCTGTTTACGTATCCCTGTATTTGAATACGCATGTCCATATCATTTTCTTTGGCGCTTCAGTGTACCATCATGGGTGACAGGACTTCTTGTTATAAATTCTAACCTACATACCAAACAGGCTACAAAATGAAGAAACTCACATGAATGGTCAACGCTTTGACGTCATAAGCGATATTCAAAGTTGTGTAAAGTGCTAGTTGACTTCGACATCTACATATACATCTACAGACATACTTACCAAGCCATCGTTTGGAGCTTGGCGGAGGATACATTACACAATTACTAGACAACTCCTTTCCTGTTCCACTCGCAAACAGAGCGAAGGAAAAGCGACTATCTATATGCCTCCGAACCGGTCGTATTTTTTCTACTCTTCGTGGTCCTCGCGCTAAATGGATCGTCTTCCCCTACGGGACTTCATATTTAAGTTCACCAAGCCTCTCCGTAATAGCTTTGAGCTTATCGAATCTACCGGTAACAAATCGAGCAGGGTGCATGTGAATAACTTCGATGTCTTCCTTTGATCCATTTTGGTGGCGACCCCAAGTATTCGAGCACAGCTGAAGAACTGTTCGCACGAGTGTTAGATACGCTGTCTGCAATACCGACGAGCTACGGTTTCCTAAAACTCTGACAGTGAACCGAAATCAGTCTTTTGCCTTCCCATCTACCGTCCTTAGATCCTTGTTCCATTTTATTTCGGTTTGCAGCGTTATGCCCGGAAATCTAATCGATGTGACTGTCAACCCGCGCACTACTAATGCTGTATTCGCACATTTTTCCTATTAGCATTAGATTATTTTTTTTTTTACATTTAGAGCAAATTGTCTAAATCGTATTCTATCTTCCTTTCTGGAGTCATAATGTGGAGCTGCAGGTAATAATCAAATGATAGTTATTTCATTATGTCGATATGAAAAGATTCTTAAATTGTCTGTGTGTGCTTTCCACCTTCCTGCGCCATTCACAAGAGCCTGAAAACTATTTTTGGGGCCAGCCAGAACGCGATGGAAAATGTACTGACCATAATTTCCAGGTTGCAATCCTACATTACTCTGTATGCTCACTGAAAGAAAAGGTTCCAACTTGCTTTTTACTCAGCAGTATCAGGGACTATGACTAAAAATAAAAGTTTTGAATTTTAACTGATTCGTATGTTCTGTAAAAGTTCACACGCACAAAATACAGTCTTAACTCTAACATCCCTATCGGGAACAGCACTATTAACAGTTCAGAGGCGAACTCTACGGGAAGTTCCGAGTCAGCTGGTCTGTGGTCCAGACTTCTAATCACCAAAAGCTAATTGTTAGCCTTAAAAGAGAAAAACAATCTCACCACTTGCCAAGCAGTTTCGTCAACCTTATGGCCAGCACACAAACAGCTACTTTCGTGAAATCTAGACGATCCTCTCGAGTTCACTTCCTAATTTTACGGAAAACGCATTTAAGTCTGCCCAGTTATGACGTCATCCGAGGCACAACGCACACAGGTGTCTGCCAAGTTTTGACGTCATTCGAGGCACAACGCACGCGGACAGTTATGTCGGTGCAAAGTGAGTCATACCACTGTCGCTCTGGCTCCGTTTATATGGGGCACAGCAGACCAGCAAATGGAATGCCTGCTATGAACCGCCCAAGGCACTGGTAGCAGCATGCAAATGGCCCCTTTTTCAGACGTGTATTAATTGATATCTCTGTCGTTTAGCAATTTACACTCTCCTTAATTTTTATATAGATAGAGTTAAGTTTGCTTTAGTTACTGAAAAAGTTTTAGCCCGACTGTAATTAAAATTTACCATCTAGAATTTTTATAGCGGAAACGACAGTAGTACATGACCTCTGAAATGCCTCTTTAAGGTTCCTTGCAACCATTGTTTTTTACAATAAAGTCTTGAAGCTTGGTACAGCTGTATTGTTTCATGAACGTAATCGAGTGCAGTAATTAGAATTTTTTTATTACAAATGCAAATGATACTTAATCCACCATGAATAAGGACGTTTTCTCTCCAAATTTAGTTTTTACTAAATAACTTAACAAGTAATAAAGGTAGGTTATTAGTGTCACATGTTTTATGTTTTTACATGGAACTGAGTCTACATACTAATTTTCAGCTTCCTGTGTCTCATATTTAGCGCCTTCAATTCTTCGTAAAAACGACGATTCCAACCAAGCTATTGCTATGATCAAGTTCAGACTTCTAACTTTTTATTGCGACATACATTTGCACAGTCTGACAAATTTTTAGCTTTCGACTTTTATTATTCAGCGTTATTTCTCTCTAAAGATCGTATATTTTGCGTTAACACTTTGACATGATCGTTCTGAGACCTTACAATGCGAACATTAATACACTGAAGCATACACTGACGAAAACTGGAAAAGTTAGTTTAATTTTTAATTTCACTCTTAAATTATGGTGCAGTCCTTTGCATGTTAAACGCAGGCCCGTCACGATGACATGGGACTGGCAATAGCGAACTGGGGGAGGACCCGGCACACTAGCTCGCCACTGTACCTCTTACAACGATGCAGCGCTTGTTTTTTCTCAATCAGTCTTTGACTGGTTTCATGCGGTCGACTACGAAATCCTCTCTTTTGCCAACCCGTTAACCTCAGAGTAGCACATGAATATCTCAATTGTTAGTTGGATTTTTTCCAATATCTGCCTTCCTTTACACTATTTACCCTTTTAGCTCCCTTGAATACCATGGGTGTTATTCCCTGTTGTTGTACTATTTGTCCTATCTCTTGTCCCTTATTCTTCTCAGTGTTCTTCGTATGTTCCTTTCTTCCCCAGTTCTACGAAGACGCTTGTAATTCCTTACATTGTCAATCCATCTAATAGTCAGCATAATTCTGTTGTACCACATTCAAATTATTCGAGTCTGTTCTGTTCAGGTTTCACACAGTCCAAGTAGCCTTCGTTTGGCCAAGTATGCCGTATTTGCCGGTGCTAGTCTGCTTTTTATGTCCTCCATGCTTCGCTGCCATGGATTACTTTGCTTCCAAGGTAATAGAATTCCTTAACGGACTATTTCGTGATCACCAGGTTTGACGTTAAGCTTCTCGGTATTCTCATTTTTGCTGCTTATCAGTACTTTGATCTTCTTTTGCCTTACTCTTAGTCCAAACTGTGAATTCCTTAGATTGTGCATTTCATTCAACAGAACCTGTAATTCTTCATCTCCAACTCTGAGATAGCAATGTCATCAGCTAATTTTATCGTTAGGATTATTTCACACTGAATTACAAGGAGATGACAAAAGTCACGGGATAGCAGTATTCACACTACATATGGCGGTAGTATCGTATACTTAAGGTATAAAATGCAGTCTGTTGCTGGAGCTGTCATTTTTACTTAAGTGATTCCTGTGGAAAACGTTTCCGGCACGATTTGGCCCCATGTCGGGAATCGTTCAAATGTGTGTGAATTCCTAAGGAACCAAACTGCTGAGGTTATCGGTCCTTAGGCATACACACTGCTTAAAATAACTTATGCTGAGAACAACACAGACACCTACGCCCGAGGGAGGCCTCGAACCTCCAGCGGGCGGCGGATGCGCACTCTGTGACATGGCGCTTCAAACCGCGCGGCCACTCCGCTCGACGACGGGAGTTAACAGACTTTGAACGCGGAATGGTAGTTAGAGCCAGGCACATAGGGATATTTCATTTCGGAAATGGTTATGGAATTCAATACTGCGTGAGCCACAGTGTCAAGAGCGTGCCGAGATTTCAGGTATTCCCTCTCACCACAAAACCGCAGTGGCCGACGACCTTCACTTAACGGCTGAGAACAACGGCGTTTCCATAGAGTTGTCAGTGCTAACAGACAAGCAACACTGCGCGAAATAACCACAGAAATCAACGTCGGACGTGCGACGAACGTATCCGTTGCGACAGTGCGCCGAAATTTGGCACTAACGGGCTGTGGCAGCAGACGGCCGATGCTACTGCCTTTGCTAACAGCACGACATCGCTTGCAGCGCCTCTCCTGGGCTCTTGACTGAATCAGTTGGACCCTAGACGATTGGGAAACCGTGGCCTGGTCAGATGAGTCCCGATTTCAGTTCGTATGAGCTGATGACAGGGTTTGAGTGTGACGCATACCCCACGAAGCCATGGATCCAAATTGTCAACAAGGCACCGAACAAGCTGGTGGTGGTTCAATAATGGTGTGCGCTGTGTTTACATGGAATGGACTAGGTGCTATGGTACAACTGAACCGATCGTTGGCTGGAAATGGTTATGTTTGGCTACTTGGAGACCTTTTGCAGCCATTCATGGGCTTCATGTGCCCATTTTTAAGAGGTGGAGCCCCTCCACGCCCACACCGGCATGATGGCCAACACAAAAGGTCTACTGCCATCTCTGCATAAGGGTTAGTATTCACTAAAGTGAGGTGTCGCAGGATGTGGGTACTGCGATGTTTGCGTACGTCTGGTTAGGATTAACCATTAATACGCGCTCATCTGGAGATAGATTGGTCGAAATCTGACGAAGGGTAGCGGTTTGAAGGGCAGAGGAAAAAAAGTGCCAAAGCAAGAGCTAAGGGAAAAAAACCTCTGCGAAAGTTAGGTCGGGCGGCAAGAGCAGTAGCGGTTGTCTTGCTGCCTGCGACAGGTTGTGCAAGGATAGGCTTTGTTAGTAGTGGGTATCATGCATCTCGATACCTTGACGTTGTGCGTTTGTGCTGCTCGGCGGCTGGCGCTGGGTGCTGGTACAGGGTCCTCGTTCAGCGTCCTGCAACCTGCAACAGTTAGGTTTGTTATCGGTCTTGTGTCCGATAGGTCATATACCGGAGACACAGTGTGAGGGAGTGTTGGCAGATTGTTCGTGCGTCTGTGGGCGAGCTCGTCGGTGTCCCTGCTGTGGCCTGTTGGTCGGCTCTAATAGCAGCTGGTAGTTGCCAGTCAGTGTTGCTGATATGCAGGGGCTTACCGACGTTTGTCGCTGTTTGCGTATGTTAGTTTACCATAGGTGGTTATGCCCTAGCTAGCAGTGTCTTTGGCCGCTTGTGTTTCCACCTGTGGTTGTGCCCAAGCAACGATGGAATTTTTATGGATGATAATGCGGCTTGCCACCGGGACATAATTGTTCGAGAAAGGTTTAAAGACAGTTCGAGCGAATGATTTTGCTATCCAGATCACCAGACATGAATCCCAATCTGAATTTACAGTACTTAATCGAAAGGTCAGTTTATGCACAGAATGCTGCGCTGGCAACGCTTTCGCAATTATAGACGGCTATAGACACGGCATGGTTCACAATGTCTTCAGGGGAATTCCAATGACTTTTTGAGTCCATGCCACGTCGAGTTCCTGCGCTACGACGGACAGAGGAGGTCTGACACGATATTAGGAGGTATCCCACGGCTTTTGCCACCTCAGTGTGATCTCAGTATTGAACCTTTCTTCTGTTTCCGTCTTTGCTTCGTCGATATGTAAACTGAACAGTAGAGGCGAAAGACTGCATCCCGGTCGTACTCCATTTTTAGTCCGGGCACTTCATTCTTGGTCTTCCAGTCTTACTATTCCCACTTGGTTCTTGTGTATATTGCAGCCTGCCCATATTTCGCTATAGTCTACTTCTATTTTATTCAGAATTTCGAATATCCTGCACCATATTCCATCTTTCGAAACTTTTTCCAGATCGGCAAATTACATGAGCTTCTCTTGATATTTATTGAGCTCGCTTCCACTATCAAGCGCAAAGTCGGGCTGCCTCTCTGCTGCTTGTACCTTCCCTAAAGTCAAAATGATCGTCATCTAACTGATCCTTAGATTTCGTTTCTGTTCTTCTTGAGGCGAAACAAACGCTTTACCAGTGTAAGAGGTACAGAGGCGAGCGGGTCTGCCGGGGCTTACCCCAGTTCACTGTTACCAACGCCACGTCTCATCATAACGCGTCTATGCACCATAATCAAAGACTGAAATTATAAATTAAACTAACTTTTCCAAACTTCGTCAGAATATGATTCAGTATACCAATATTAACACTGTTAGGTCTCAGAATGATCAAATTAATGTGTTACGCAGAATATACGATCTTCAGAAAACAATTAGTGGTGATGAATAATAAAAGTACAAAGGTGAAAATTTGACAGATTATGTGGTGTCGTCAGTCATACGACCACACCGCCGCCTGAGAGATCGATCCGCCGGATGCGATTCTCTCGATAAACGGAACAGAAGAACGGCTGTGTTAGCCAAAGAGTACACAGCCAGTCGCAGTACTTATGCTGGCCGCGAGGCGCCGCTAGGCTACTTCATGTTGCAGCGGGAGAGTAGTGCAGTTGTGGCAGTCTACAGTTCGCGGCCGAGCTCAGTGGTCAGCCAGCGCCGATGTTAGTCATCGTCTGCAGCTCAGTCGTTGCTGCCATAAAGTCTTTGTAGCTCCGTTCCAAGTTAGTCTTCAAAGTCACTGTATTCGACATTCAGGTTTACGAGAGATTAATTCGTCACTGCAAGATTTGCCACTTGTAAATTATGTCATTCTACAGACGCTTAGTCTAGTAGCGTCTTCTATAATTGTCAACCAACTGATCATGGACTACAGAAAAGTTAAGTAATAAATGCTTTCTTATTTTGTACTCCTGCTAATTAATTGTTTTTTCCTGTTGTAGCTACCAAGCAGTCTTGGCATAGTAGAACCCACGTTTCCACCTCCTTGGCTACCTCATATTTGCCACCTCATGTTGATGGACTCGATTATGGTGGAAGATCGAGAGCCATCAGTAAAAGAACCGGATCCCTGGTCAGCTCACATCTGGACAGAATTGACATGTTTTGAGGCATCAAGGGATCACAAATTTAGCATTGGAGGGCAGCGTGGAGGGTAAAAATCGTAGAGGGAGACCAAGAGATGAATACACTAAGCAGATTCAGAAGGATGTAGGTTGCAGTAGGTACTGGGAGATGAAGAAGCTTGCACAGGATAGAGTAGCATGGAGAGCTGCATCAAACCAGTCTCAGGACTGAAGACCACAACAACAACAACAAAGTACAGTACTTACCGAACAGTCTTCATACATAATTTCAAATAAATACCAAGGAGACAAATAGCTTCAGGAGTCCAGATAGGCGCCTAATAATACTGCCCTCCCGCTCGTAGTTATCAAGTTGTCGGAGTATTTAGCACATCCTTGTTGACTGATACACTTCGTAAACGTGTTGCACACAACGAGAGCCGCTCCTTGCCCACTAAAGTCGCTGCTAGGAACGGTCAATGCTGTAGGAAGACGCTGGCTCCATAGCCCAACAGTCAACGGTTTCAACTCGCAGTCGCCAGGACGCCGAGTATTCAGGCACGCCCATCCAGCTCCGTGTCCCACACACCACTGACTGCCAAGCCGACCCAGAGGGAAACATAACCAGACAAATATGATACGACGAGGGCCAGAATCGATGGAGCGCGCGCACAAGAGGCGCCATTAGGATCGCGGTCACTCTCACAGAAGCCACCACGGCTCAATAGCAACCGGTTTCAGTCGTGCGCAGACTGTATTCAGATCGGTCATGTCTAATATGGTGACACGTGGATTCGATGCACAAAGCCGTTGCAAGTGCCAGAAGCACATGTCGTCAACCTCTCAGCCGACGACAGGTGCTTCCTGCAGAGAACTCAGTGACTTCGAATGGGGACTAGTCATTAGAGTCACCTGAGAAACACATCCGTTAGTGAAATTTGAACCCATATAAAGCGAGGCATGTCGACTGTTGTGATGTGATCGTGAAGTGAAAACGCGAATGAACAACAGCTAAACCAAGATCTGGTTGTACGCACAGGGACCGTCGATCATTGCGGAGGGTTGTTGTGAAAAATAGCAGGAAATGAGCTGAAGGAGCCACTCGTGAGTTCTGAAGTGCTACCAGCAGTCCAGCTAGCACCGTAGATGTGCGTTGGGTGTTAAATAGAATGGGGAACAATGGATGATTAGCTCCTCGTAAGTCACAATTTTCTGCACTGTATCCTAAGTGAAGCGTGAAGTAAAGAGCGAGGCCACTGGACGGTGCATGACCAGAAAAGAGTGACCTGGGTCGATGAATCACGATATATCCTGTGAATGAGATTTGGGTTTGGCGAATATGCGTAGACGCTACCTGCCATCATGTGTAGTACAGCAAAGTACGCAGGAGGTGGCATTATCGTACGTGGGTGTTTTGTGGTCCACCTATTTCTCGTAAGAAGGAGCTAAATGCGTAATTATGTGAACACATTTTACGGAATCATATACTTCGTTCAGTAGAGGATCAGTTCGGAGAATGCGGGGAGGGGTGGCCGAGCCGTTCTAGGCGCTACAGTCTGGAACCTCGAATCCTGCCTCGGGCATGGATGTGTGTGATGTCCTTAGGTTAGTAAAGTTTAAGTAGTTCTGAGTTCTAAGGGACTAATGACCTCAGAAGTTAAGTCCCATAGTGCTCAGAGCCATTTGAGTCATTTACTTCGGAGACTACGGTTGTATCATGATGACAATGCACCCTGTCAAAAGCAGCATATGTGACACAATGGTTTGTGGACGCTAATGTTCATGAAATGGAATGGTCTGCCAGGAGTCCCTACCTGAATCGGATGCAACAGCTTTGGGATGAGTTGGAAGGTCCATTACGCTCAGGCCCCAGGGTCCAAATCGGTACGTTTCCTGGTTTCGGCTCTTGCGGAAGAATGGCCAGCTATTCCACCACAGTCATCCACCCTGTCCCCAGTAGAGTTCAAGCCGTCACAGAGGTGTCCCGATACTTGAATCAGAGTGTGCATGATGTGAAGAACGTGGACAAATGTTAAATCCTGTCAGATATACGAGGTGTGGCTAGAAAAAAACCGGACTAGTACTGGTGAAACAATCAAACGAATGCAATAAGGCTGAAAGTCGCGTGGCCTGTCACGTGACTCTCGCTCTGCCTACTGCTCGAGTTTCATCTGCCTCCTGCACTCAGTCTGCCCGTGGCGTCTGTTTTAAGTAGTTGACATTTTGTCTGTGCGTCGGAAAATGTTGAGTGTACAGAAAGAACAGCGTGTTAACATCAAATTTTGTTTCAAACTAGGAAAATCTGCAAGTGAAACGTTTGTAATGTTACAACAAGTGTACGGCGATGATTGTTTATCGCGAACACAAGTGTTTGAGTGGTTTAAACGATTTAAAGATGGCCGCGAAGACACCAGTGATGACACTCGCACTGGCAGATCATTGTCAGCAAAAACTGATGCAAACATTGAAAAAATCGGTAAACTTGTTCGACAAGATCGCCGTTTAACAATCAGAGCAGTGTCTGAGTTAACAGGAGTTGACAAGGAAAGTGTTAGGCAGATTCTTCATGAAAGTTTCAACATGAACAAAGTGTGTTCAAAAATGGTTCCAAAGTGTCTCACAATTGAACAGAAGGAACGCCGAAGAATGATTTGTTCTGACATCCTGGAAAACATTGAAAGCGATCCCACCTTCTTACAAAATGTTATTACTTGCGATGAATCGTGGTTTTTTACTTACGATCCCGAAACTAAACGCCAATCGATGCATTGGAAAACTCCTGGTTCTCCACGACAAAAAAAAAAAGCACGAATGTCAAAATCGAAATTCAAGGCAATGATGATTGTTTTTTTTTGACATCAAAGGGACTGTGCACATTGATTGGGTACCAGAGGGACAAACAGTGAATCAGCATTACTACATTAGCGTCCTGGCTACCCTACGTGAGCGAGTACGGAGAAAACGGAACGATTTGTGGAGAAAAAAAGTCATGGATCCTTCACCAAGACAATGCCCCAGCTCACAGTGCGTTGTCAGTGAAGACGTTTTTGGCAAAACACAACATTCCCATCTTAGATCATCCACCCTACTCACCTGATTTGCCCCCCTGTGACTTTTTTCTTTTCCCTAAAGTCAAGTCAGCTTTGAAAGGAACTAGATTTGAGACTGTTGAAGCAGTAAAAGAAAAAGCGACGGAAGTAATGTATGGACTTACCGAAAATGATCTGCAGCATTGCTATGAACAGTGGAAAATTCGTATGGAGCGGTGTAGAGACCGAGGAGGAGAGTACATTGAAGGAGATAACATGAAATTGTAAATAATTGTAAATAAATGTTTTTTCCAGCATCAGTCCGGTTTTTTTCTAGCCGCACCTCGTACACTGAGGTGGATATAGGTGCACGGTGGTGATCAACAGACTTTGAATGTGAAATGGTATTTGGAGGTAGACGCGTGGGAAATTCTAATTCGGAAATCGTTAGAGAACTCAGTATTTCGAGATCCACAGTGTCAATAGTATGCCGAGATCACCAAATAAGAGACATTACCTCTCACCTCGGGTAACGCAGTGGCTGAAGGCCTTGACTTAACAGCTGAGAGCAGCGGCGTATGAGTAGAGCCGTCAGCGCCAACAGGCAAGCAGCACTGCATGAAATAACCGCAGAAATAAACGCGGGGCGTATGATGAACGTATCTGACATTAATGGGCTATGGCAGCAGACGATCGACGCTGGGCTCGTAACAAATCTGTTGGGGCCGTGGGGGATTAGCCGAGCGGTCATGGACTGTGCGGCTGGTTCCGACGGAGGTTAGAGTCCTCCCTCATTCATGGGTGTGCGCGTTTGTCCTTAGGATAATTTAGGTTAAGTAGTGTGTACGCTTAGGGACTGATGACCTTAGCAGTTAAGCCCCATAAGATTTCACATACTTTTCTTTTTTTTTTTTTTTTTTTAATCTGTTGGACCCTAGACGACTGGAAAACGGTGGCCGGGCCAGTTGAGTCCCGATTTCGGTTGGTAAGAGACAATGGTAAGGTCGATTAGGGCGCAGATCCCTCGAAGCGATGGACCCAAGTTGTCAACAACAAACTGAGTAAGCTCGTTGTGGTTCCATAATGGTGTCGGCTGTGATTACGTGGAATGGACTGGGTTATGTTTGGCTACTAGGAGACCATTTACAGCCATTCATGGCCTTCGTGTTACCAAACAACGATGGAATTTTTATGGATGACACTGTGCCATGATACCGGCCTACAGTTGTTCGAGAATCGTTCGAACACTATTGTCGACAGTCGAGCATATGATTTAGCTATCCAGATCACCGGACATGAATGCCATCGAACATTTATAGGATATAATAAAAATATCAGTTTATGCACGTCAGACGCCCTGCTAAACCCGCAGGACAGCACAAGTAGTAGGAGTTGTGGAAGGGGGCCAGAAAGAGCTGCTGTGAGTTACACTCCAAACAAAACACTGTTTAGTTGTCCAAACATTACAGCGCAACTTCTAAGCTTCACTATCTTTTTTTTTTTTTTGACATAAGGCTCTAGGCTTTAACCTTAAATAGTATTTAAGGCCAAGCGATGTAAGACTTTACTAGTCAGATAAAAAAAACTTGCAATTAATTTATTAATTTTCCAAGGCAGAAGACGCAAAGCTTTTAGCCTTAAATAGTATTTAAGCACAAATGATGTAAGACTTGATAAGCAAGAATCCAAAATTTAAAGCGGCTGAAGGCCCATAATTTTAAGAACAATACAACTACGATAAATTTTCAACAGGCAGAAGGTCCACAGCTTTATCTTCCAAAACGTGATACTTAATAAGTAGGATCCTTAAAACATAAAGCGGCTGAAGACCGATGTTTTAAAACACTACAATAAATTTTTAACAGGCAGAAGGGCCAAGATTTATCTTCAGACAATTTAGAAAAACTTACTTTTAAAACGGCTGAAGGCCTTTGATTTTGAAAACACAATTACAAGCATACAAATTCCAACCATCGGCTATGAGCCATTAAAAATACACAATTAAACGTCAACAAGAAAGGGAGTATAGGCGCTCAGAAGTTTCCAGGGAGCTCGGTCTGCCCCTGAAAAATTTAACGTTCGCTTAGGTGAAACAAGAAGTCGGCCCAACTATACGCGATCCGCCGGCAGCACAACCTAGAGACAATCAGGTACCTACTGACAAGACGACTTGCTAACCACTGACCATTATATGAGAATTACAAAGCCAAAACGTTACAGACATAGCCGCCACAATCAAAAATACATTAAGCTGTCAAAACTACACACCATGTTGGACAACGACAACAGGTGAGGAAAGGACACTCCCTGAATTTACGTAAGCGACCAGGGCAGATAACCGGAACACTAACGACCACAAGGCGGACAATTCCGAGGGTGCACTTGAATTTCAAACCGACAAATGGCGGCTAAATCTTCACCAATTCGAACACTCACTGTTGCTCCGAGAAATACCGCCAACAGCGAACCAACGGCCAAGGAGAACAACGTGAACAGACGTGGCTTCGGTAATTAAATCACCACTCAACTTTCATGTCCTGGGTCGGTCAGCCACGAACTTCCTAGCACCCGGAGCAGCCCCCACACACTCCGACACTGCATAAAGACCGCCAGCGGGCCCGGCCGAACGCGCCGCGTAGAGACTTGCTTGTTGATCCCCTCCAACCGACCGACTGGCAGCACACCGCCAAGCCGGAACTATAAGGATCAGGCCAAAGATGGTATGCGCTGCAAATATCGATACACACCGCTGCTGCCACACGTAGAAACAGGAGGAACCACGGCACAACCGCAATAACCGCGGGAAACCAAACGCAGAGTAACAGTCAAGTTTTAAAGCAACGCATAAGCCGGGGTCAGCACGGATCAGCACAGAATCCTCCACTGGCAACACTTTCGCAATTACGGACGGCTGTAGGGGCAGCATGGCTCAATATTTCTGCAGGGGATAGCCAACGACTGGCTGAGTCCATGCTACGTCGAGTTGCTGCATTACGACGGGTAAATAGGGGTCTTGAACGCTATTAGGAGGTATCTCATGACATTTTGTACCTCAGTATAAACTGTGTGCTGGGGTAGGGCATATATGCCTGTCGCAGGCAATGTTAGCAGAAGCCAAGGTTCCGAATACGAATCCCAGTCCGGTGCGCTCAATCTAACAAGGGAACCTCCCGATCGCGACCCCCTCAGATTTAGTTATAAGTTGGCACAGTGGATAGGCCTTGGAAAACTGATCTCAGATCAATCGAGAAAACAGGAAGAAGTTGTGTGGAACTATGAAAAAATAAGCAAAATATACAAACTGAGTAGTCCATGCGCAAGATATGCAACATCAAGGAGAGTGTCAGCTCAGGAGCGCCGTGGTCCCGTGGTTAGCGTGAGCAGCTGTAGAACGAGAGATCCATGGTTGAAATCTTCTCTCGAGTGAAACGTTTACTTTTTTATTTTCGCAAAGTTATGATCTGTCCGTTCGTTCATTGACGCCTCTATTCACTGTAATAAGTTTAGTGTCTGTGTTTTCCGACCGCACCGCAAAACCAAGCGATTAGTAGACGAAAGGACGTGCCTCTCCAATGGGAAACGAAAACATTTGATCGCAAGGTCATAGGTCAACCGATTCCTCCACAGCTAAACATGTCTGATATATTCTATACGACACTGGTGACGGCATGTGCGTCACATGACATGAATATGTTGTCGAAACCTAACTTGTACACTTGGCGAATGGGTAAAAAGATTCTTCTACCTTGCCCGATTTAGGTTTTCTTGTGGATGTGATAATCACTCCCAAAAACGTGATGAAAAGAAAACAGTTTGTCAGATAATAATTGTCTGAAAATAAAAAACCAAACTTATCACTGGAGGGAAGACTTGAACCAATGACCTCTCGTGCCGCAGCTGCTCACCCTAACCACGTGACCACGGCGCTCCTGAGCTCATATCACCCTTGATGTTACATAGCTTCCGCATGGACTACTCAGTTTTTATATTTTGTTTATTATTTTCATAGTTCCACAAAACTTCTTCCTGTTTTCTCGATTGATCTGTGTTCAGTTTTTCGAGGCCTATCCACTGTGCCAACTTATAACTAAATCTGAGGGGAGTACGATGGGGAGGTTCCGTTGTAAGAACGAATAGTCTCTCTGGTAAATTAAGATTATGTTGTTGTTGTGGTCTTCAGTCCTGAGACTGGTTTGATGCAGCTCTCCATGCTACTCCATCCTGTGCAAGGTTCTTCATCTCCCAGTACCTATTGCAACCTACATCCTTCTGAATCTGTTTAGTGTATTCATCTCTTAGTGTCCCTCTACGGTTTTTACCCTCCACGCTGCCCTCCAATGCTAAATTGGTGATCCCTTGATGCCTCAGAACATGTCCTACCAACCGATCCCTTCTTCTGGTCAAGTTGTGCCACAAACTTCTCTTCTCCCCAATCCTTTTCAATACCTCCTCATTAGTTATATGATCTTCCCATCTAATCTTCATCATTCTTCTGTAGCACCACATTTCGAAAGCTTCTATTCTCTTCTTGTCCAAACTATTTATCGTCCATGTTTCACTTCCATTCATGACTACGCTTCATACAAATACTTTGAGAAACGACTTCCTGACACTTAAATCAATACTTGATGTTAACAAATTTCTCTTCTGCAGAAACGCTTTCCTTGCCATTGCCAGTCCACATTTGATATCCTCTCTACTTGGACCATCTTCAGTTGTTTTGCTCCCCAAATAGCAAAACTCCTTTACTAATTTGAGTGTCTCATTTCCTAATCTAATTCCCTCAGCATCACCCGACTTAATTCGACTACATTCCATTATCCTCGTTTTGCTTTTGTTGATGTTCATATTATATGCTCCTCTCATGACACTGTCCATTCCGTTCAACTGCTCTTCCGAGTCCTTTGCTGTCTCCGGACAGAATTACAATGTCATCGGCAAACATGAAAGTTTTTATTTCTTCTCCTTGGATATTAATACCTACTCCGGATTTTTCTTTTGTTTCCTTTACTGCTTGTTCAACATACAGATTGAATTAGATCTGGGATAGGCTACATCCCCATCTCACTCTGTTCCCAACCACTACTTCCCTTTCGTGTCCCTCGACTCTTATGATTGCCATCTGGTTTCTGTACAAATTGTAAGTAGCCTTTTGCTCCCCGTATTTTACCCCTGCCATCTTCAGAATTTGAAAGAGAGTATTCCAGTCAACATTGTCAAATGCTTCAATTAAGATTAATATGTTGGAATTTCTGGATATGTTCGTCTTACGACATCGTTCACCGGACTTTCAAGACGCGTACTGAACGTCACGAAACCGCGGCAGCGGTGATTGGTGGTGTGGCGAAACCAACGGCGGGAGCGGCGGACCACCTCGTGCTGCGGAATAAACCGGGCAGAAAGCAGCGCAGCGGGGACCCTCTCAAAATAATTAGGCGGCGCGAGCAGAGGAGAGGAGCCAGGCCAAGCCGGCGGGAATGCGCGCCGGTAAACGCCGCCAATAAGAAGAGGCGACGCCGCGAGAGACGGACGGAGCGTATCTGAGAGGGGGGCGGGGCGGCGCGGCCACTGGGCAGGAGATGCCAGATAGCGCCAGCCGCAGCCGCAGCCGGCAGCCGGCAGCCGCTCAAGGTCGTAAAAATTTACATTCGCGCAGCCCGCTGCCGCTGCCGCAGCCAGGAATGCCGCCGCGGGCTGCCCGCTTGGATTCGGCTCGCCACCACCGCGCGGCTCCCGTCTTGCACCGCGGTAGCTGAACGCCGCCCAGGCAGCTCCGCCAGTGGAATGTGGGGCGGCACGTAGCTACCTGAACGCTCTCTGCCAAATCAGGTCGCTTCTAAAAGTTTGTGGAACGTCTTAGCGCGAAGCATCTGCTAATATCAACGGTGGTTTCTAATTAATTAAATGCCAGTATCGTCTCAGTTGAGCGTGATCTGCTGTCAAAAAGATCACTGTTCGCATTAATTGAAGGAGTACTGCAACTGCTGCTTTGCGATTAAAATTGCTACACCAAGAAGAAATGCAGACGCTGAAGGGGTATACATTGGAAAATATATTATACTAGAACTGACATGTGATTATATTTTCATGCAATTTGGGTAATAATGGCCTTGATACGCCTGGGCATTGAGTCAAACAGAGCTTGGATGCCGTGTACAGGTACACCTGCCCATGCAGCTTCAACACGATACCACAGTTCATCAAGAGTAGTGACTGGCGTATTGTGACGACCCAGTTGCTTGGCCACCATTGACCAGACGTGTTCAATTGCTGAGAGATCTGGAGAATGTGATGACCAGGGCAGCAGTCGAACATTTTCTGTATCCAGAAACGCCCGTACAGGACCTACAACATGCGGTCGTGCATTATCCTGCTGAAATGTAGGGTTTCGCAGGAATCGAATGAAGGGTAGAGCCACGGATCGTAACACATCTGAAATGTAACGTCCACTGTTCAATGTGCCGTCAATGCGAACAAGTGGTGACCGAGACGTGTAACCAATGGCACTCCATACCATCACGCCGGCTGATACGACAGTATGGCAATGACGAATACACGCTTCCAATGTGCGTTCACCACGATGTCGCCAAACACGGATGCGACCATCATGACGCTGTAAACAGAACCTGGATTCATCCGAAAAAATGACCTTTTGCCATTCGTGCACCCAGGTTCGTCGTTGAGTACACCATCGCAGGCGCTCCTGCGTGTGACGCAGCGTCAAGGGTAACCGCAGCCATGGTCTCCGAGCTGATAGTCCATGATGCTGCAAACGTCGTCGAACTGTTCGTGCAGATGGTTGTTGTCTTGCAAACGTCCCCATCTGTTGACTCAGAGATCGAGACGTGGTTGCACGATCCGTTACAGTCATGCGGATAAAATGCCTGCATCTCGACTGCTAGTGATACGAGGCCGTTGGGATCCAGCACGGCGTTCCGTATTACCCTCCCGTAGCCCATATTCTACTAACAGTCATTGGATCTCGACCAACGCGAGCAGCAATGTCGCGATACGATAAACCGCAATCTTTATAGGCTACTATCCGACATTTGTCAAAGTCGGAAACGTGATGGTACGCATTTCTCCTCCTTACACGAGGCATCACAACAACGTTTCACCAGGCAACGCCGGTCAACTGCTGTTTGTGTATGAGAAATCGGTTGCCAACTTTCCTCATGTCAGCACGTTGTAGGTGTCGCCACCGGCGCCAACCTTGTGTGAGTGAAAATCTAATCATTTGCATATCACAGCATCTTCTTCCTGTTGGTTAAATTTGGCGTCTGTAGCACGTCATCTGCGTGGTGTAGCAATTTTAATGGCCAGTAGTGTGTTTCGGAATAGCACAGGTGCGTTACTGCTCGCGTCATGGAGTGAGGAGCCGTCGGGCATGACCTCAGGCCACGTCTGGTTATGATTAAGGAAAATGAGACAGCGCAACGGTACGCCACGGACGGGCTACCTCTCGTACTTCAGAATCTTAGTCCCACTTTGCAGCAGGACAGTGTTCGGCCACACATTTTACATTTCTTTCTTAACTGTGATGTTGAGGTACTCCGTTGGCCAGTAAGATCATTTGATCTGTCCTCGGCAGAATATGTTTTGGACCAGCTCCGATATCAACTCCGTCCCACTGCCCATATCTAAGATATTCAAGGGCCAGTTATAACAAATGTGGACCAGATTGGCTCAGGAGAGGATACAATGGCCTTACGACCCCCTTTTCATTCTATCCCGTGGATGCATCCAGGCCAGAGAGGGTGCACCGTACTACTGCCAGTTTCTTTGTAAATTTGACTTGAATTTATAACCACTGAAATAACATCACATACCATCGCGACTCGTGAAGGTTTCTTTCCTTTCCTCCTCACCTTCTGGGTTCTCACCTTTTCTGTCAGATGGTGTGTTCGTTTACACAAATAAATTTTAATCGTCTATGCATTAATAAAATTTGAGTTCTCCGAAAAAGTGGCCATCTTACATTGGGAAGTCGTTTAGTGAAACTGAAGTTACAAGATCTGGGATTCCTCAACCGAGCGTTATATGCCCTCTGCTATTACTAACATACGTAAAACACTTTGGAGACAATCTGTGATGCCTCTTGGATAGTTTTCAGCAGTGCTGTCGTTTACTAAACTCATCAGAAGATCAAAACCAACTAGACAAAGTGTCTGCATGGTACCAATAGTGGCAGTTGATCCTCAATAATAAAATATAGTATAAATATCATTTACTTTACTCATGTTGAGAGCTCGAAGGGGCGACCTGTAGTGATTACCTAGGAGAAGAAGAACTTCTTAGCCGAGATCGCTATAAAAAACTTTATTGTAGATAACCAGTATTGGTAAAACTAAGTTACCATCTTCAGATCTGAAATAAAATTACCATAAGTGCTACAAAATGGTTCAAATGGCCCTGAGTACTATGGGACTTAACTTCTAAGGTCATCAGTCCCCTAGAACTTAGAACTACTTAAACCTAACTAACCTAAGGACATCACACACATCCATGCCCGAGGCAGGATTCGAACCTGCGACCGTAGCGGTTGCGCTGTTCCAGACTGTAGCGCCCAGAACCGCTCGGCCACTCCGGCCGGCAGAAGTGCTACAAATTGTTACACAAATAGTATAACATTAACCTGTAGAAGAACCAAATGGCAATATACTTTCATAAAGGTTATTGCAAACATCTTGCGCCAGCTACACACAAAACCGTTCCACTGAATTTCCAGGTACATAAAATAAGAAATGGGCGTTGCACTAGCAAGTCAAAATTAAAATTACTATGTATGTCACAATTCGCCAAAACATCGTTCCCTTAACATAACACGTCATGTCTACCAAGGCGGCACAAGACTGTCAACCGCCAATGCGTGGAACGAACTGACCACAAGCGCAGCATGTATCGCTGCAGTATTGTACATAGATTCTATCAGTGAAAGTGAAATACATGATTTAAAACCATCCATGATTCGAAATACACGTATATAAAAAATTCTTAAATGTTTATAAAATATTTTGATGATTTCTTCATGACAGAGTAGTGCTTAGAAACCCTATACATTATATTTACGAAACTTGCATTATATCACTACAAAACCCAGTAGCACGTCCTCTTGCACTGATGCATGCCTGTATTCGTCGTGGCATACTGTCCACAAGTTCATCAAGGCACTGTTGGTCCAGATTGTCCCACCACTCAACGGCGATTCGGAGTAGATCCTTCAGAGTGGTTTGTGGGTCACGTCGTCCATAAAAAGCCCTTTTCAATCTATCCCAGGCACGTTCGATTGGGTTCATGTCTGGAGAACATGCTGGCCACTCTAGCCGAGCGATGTCGTTAACCTTAAGGAAGTCACTGACAAGATGTGCACGATGGGAGCGCGTATTGTCGTCCGCCAATATGCTGCCGATATGGTTGCACTATCAGTCGGAGGATGGCGTTCACGTATCGTGCAGCTGTTCCGACGCCTTCCATGACCACCAGCGGCGTACGTCATCTCCACATAAAGCCACCCCAAAACAACAGGGAACCTACACCTTGCTGCACTCGCTGGAAAATATGTATAAGGGGTTCAGCCTGGCCGGGTTGCAACCAAACACGTCTCCGACAGTTGTCTGGTTGAAGGCATATGCGACACTCATCGGTGAAGAGAACGTGATGCCAGTCTTGAGTGAACCAATTCGGCATGTTGTTGGGCCCATCTGTACCGCGTTGCATGGTGTCGTCGTTGCAAAGATGGAACCCGCCATGGACGTCGGGAGTGAAGTGGCGCACCATGCAGTCTATTGCGCACAGTTTGAGTCGTAACACGACGTCCCGTGGCTGCACGAATAGCATTATTCAACATGGTGGCGTTGTTGCCAGGGTTCCTCCGAGCCAAAATCCGTAGGTAGAGGTCATCCACTGCAGTAGTAGCCGATGGGTGGCCTGAGCGAGGCATCGACAGTTCCTGTAGCGAGGCATGTCATCGACAGTTCCTGTCTCTCTGTATCTCCTCCACGTCCGAAAAATATCACTTTGGTTCACTCCGAGACGCCTGGACACTTCCCTTGTGGAGGAGAGCCCTTCCTGGCATAAAGTATCAATGTGGATCAGACCGAACTGCTGCATTGGCCGTCTAGGCATGGTTGAACTACAGACAACACGAGCCATGTACCTCCTTCCTGGTGGAATGACTCGAACTGATCGGCTGTCGGACCCGATGTGTACATCAATCTGGACCACCACTTCTGAAAGTCTCGCTATGTGGTGGTGCAACATGCAATGTGTGGTTTTCATGACCAATAAATGGGGCAGAAATGATGTTTTTCTTGATCTCTATTGCAATTTTCAGTACAGGTGAAGCAAAACTTTTTTGGTGTGTGTATTATAAAACAATCGAAATTTAGAAACATGGTCTGACTCAGTGTCCATTTCTAAAGGAGAATACTAATTTTACATTAATGTGCGGAATTCTAATAAATTCGGTCATGAAAGGGTTAAATGATTCCTCAGGCGGTCCAGCGCAGTCTGTGACAAAATGTCGCCAAACTCTCGCAGTTTTCTTTTTCTTTCCAATCATTGCTGCCGCACCGCCAATCGGCTAACTTGTGTAAATACACTGCGAAAGTCGAGCTAGGCAGTTTGGGCGAGGGTATGAGGGAAAGTCTAAAGACAATCCCGTGGCCCTGCGGCCTGGCTGCTATAGTTCCTTAAGTCCTGGACGACGTTAAAAGTCTCACAACCCAAGGCGAAAGCAAAGGGTGCGTGGCACAGGGGAAGCTGTGTCCTGGGTGCGGGGGGGGGGGAGGAGGAGTGGGGGGGGGAGGTTTGAGTGGGGCTGTTCGGCTGCGGGGAATGTTGCTGTGTGCGACCCCTCTGCATTGGGTAGCTGCTACTCCCCTCCATCTCCTTCCACAGAGCACAGACCAGCTGGTGCTCTGCATGCCGGCGACCTCGTTTGTCGGCATGGGATCTCGGTGCGAATTTTCAAGGGTGCTTTGCCGCGCCCGTGCGAAACCGGGGCGTGTTCTGCCAAACCCAGGAGGTAGTGACGTAGCCTGCGCCAGGTTACATGGGTCCAGACCGCCGAACGACTGGGTGACCGGCCCGCCACCTGAGTAGGAGCGGGTCCTTGGCCGCAAGGTGGAAGCTCGCGCAAGTAGGCGGTGAAGGACGAGGATTGCATCTGCTTCTCTGGATTGCGGGGTGCACTTGCCGGTGAGTGCTGAGTGAAATCGTCGATGACTGGACCACTGAAGAGGACCAGTACATTGGCAACGGTGTGCTGAACCCAGTAGCTCAGGAGTGCCCTTGGTCTAGGGGCGAGGTTGGTGGGCGAGCTGTAGTAGCCGCCCCTCCCCATGCCAGAGGAGCCGGTCCAATGTTGGGCTCCCATCACATTTTCTCGCTTGTCTAAACATGGCTGACGAAGAGACAAGCGACTCGTGTGCCCGTGCGAGGGCTTCAATGCTTCCTGTTCCCTCTCCATCAGGGGGCACAGGGCAGATCGAAGAGAGTTTTAGTGATAGGAATATGAGGATTACACAGTTATTGGTATCCAGTGTAAAAAATGTGCAAGGTTAGCCAAACTTCTATTTTGGCACTGAAAAACGAATTCGCCTCCTGGGCCATCGCTCATGCGAAGCTCGAGGTGCGAGTTGAAGAACTTCAAAAAGAGAATGACAGACTATGCAGATAACCGATCAAGTCAAGGGCGGGTGTAGTGCCTCAAGTTGCACCCAAGACCCAAACCACGAGACAGGCTATCACGAAAGTGTCACAGAAACCGGACACGGCGGCCTCATTAAGACCTCTGCCTGGTCGGGGCACGAATATAGTGCAGGAGATTTTTACCACAATGGTCAATCCAATTACGGAAAACATAGAAGTAAACAAACTTAAGGCAACTAAGAACATTTTAATTGCGATGTTGCCACAGAAGAGGATAGGAAGAAAGTACTGATCAACCAGAAGTTATGTAAAGCAGTTAAGTGCGAACCTCCCAAAAAGAGGAACCCACTGGTGATTATGTATGATGTACCTGTTACAGTGGATAACAGTGAACTCTGTGAAACAATTAGAAGACAAAATTTTGATGACATAACTGATGAGGATTTCAAAAATGAATTTAGACAAAGATTTAGGACAGGACCATAGAAAGAGATGTCGTACATCATGTTGCAAAGGTATCTGTATCAATGTGGAAAAGGCTCACATCTGTGGGCAGGATCTACGTTGGATTCCATGGCGTTAACGTGCGGGACTATTTGGTGGTGCCTCGCTGTCATACCTGAGGGGACATGGACCATATCCATAAATATTGTGATCGGAAGCTGGCTTGCTCCAGGTGTGGAGCAGAGGACCACGTCAAGAAAAACAGTATGAGATCTTGAATTTGCATTCCTTGCGTTAAAAGAGGCAAGACGACCTACAATGCCACTGGGAGAAATTGTCCAACTTACAGGATGTTGGAGCAAAGATTGATCTCAAGAACTGATTATGGCTGAAGCCACATCGGCGTGCAGGATGCCAAAAATAAAGTCCCCGGGTAAAAGGCGAAGGGATGTGGCAAGGGCTGTTAAGTTCAAACAATTTTTAACTTTTGTTGCAAAAAGCAAATCGCGGAGAATGAAAATGATGGACGCATGCGTCCAGACAGACCCATGGGAGCAGCTGGCCGCTCCCTCTCCCTCCCCCTGGGACCAAAGATTGTCGGACGATCGGGCACTGCAAGTTAGGCGTCCTGTTGTGATGGGCCAACCAGTATTTGTGAAAGACAGCTCCACACTTGAAGAAGCAGCGCAAGTGAATGCAGTTAGTGGCACGAATGCCATAGCAACCTTAGGTCAGCTTCAAGTGAGACGCTTGGAGGATGATCCTAAAAGTATTTATCCTAATTTAGAACATCCTTTGCAGTTATCCCGCCTGGAGGAAAATGGTTCAAATGGCTCTGAACACTATGGGACTTAACATCTGTGGTCATCAGTTCCCTAGAACTTAGAACTACTTAAACCTGACTAACCTAAGGACATCACACACATCCATGCCCGAGGCAGGATTCGAACCTGAGACCGTAGCTGTCACGCGGTTCCAAACTGAAGCGCCTAGAACCGCACGGCCACACCGGCCGGCCGCCTGGAGGAGCCGGCTGTCCAGACCACAGCACTACGGCACATAGTGCACGTAGGGCATAAGTACGGACGCAAAGTCACCTTCCGGCCATGGAGGCTGTTGATAGAATATACACTCCTGGAAATTGAAATAAGAACACCGTGAATTCATTGTCCCAGGAAGGGGAAACTTTATTGACACATTCCTGGGGTCAGATACATCACATGATCACAATGACAGAACCACAGGCACGTAGACACAGGCAACAGAGCATGCACAATGTCGGCACTAGTACAGTGTATATCCACCTTTCGCAGCAATGCAGGCTGCTATTCTCCCATGGAGACGATCGTAGAGATGCTGGATGTAGTCCTGTGGAACGGCTTGCCATGCCATTTCCACCTGGCGCCTCAGTTGGACCAGCGTTCGTGCTGGACGTGCAGACCGCGTGAGACGACGCTTCATCCAGTCCCAAACATGCTCAATGGGGGACAGATCCGGAGATCGTGCTGGCCAGGGTAGTTGACTTACACCTTCTAGAGCACGTTGGGTGGCACGGGATACATGCGGACGTGCATTGTCCTGTTGGAACAGCAAGTTCCCTTGCCGGTCTAGGAATGGTAGAACGATGGGTTCGATGACGGTTTGGATGTACCGTGCACTATTCAGTGTCCCCTCGACGATCACCAGTGGTGTACGGCCAGTGTAGGAGATCGCTCCCCACACCATGATGCCGGGTGTTGGCCCTGTGTGCCTCGGCCGTATGCAGTCCTGATTGTGGCGCTCACCTGCACGGCGCCAAACACGCATACGACCATCATTGGCACCAAGGCAGAAGCGACTCTCATCGCTGAAGACGACACGTCTCCATTCGTCCCTCCATTCACGCCTGTCGCGACACCACTGGAGGCGGGCTACACGATGTTGGGGCGTGAGCGGTAGACGGCCTAACGGTGTGCGGGACCGTAGCCCAGCTTCATGGAGACGGTTGCGAATGGTCCTCGCCGATACCCCAGGAGCAACAGTGTCCCTAATTTGCTGGGAAGTGGCGGTGCGGTCCCCTACGGCACTGCGTAGGATCCTACGGTCTTGGCGTGCATCCGTGCGTCGCTGCGGTCCGGTCCCAGGTCGACGGGCGCGTGCACCTTCCGCCGACCACTGGCGACAACATCGATGTACTGTGGAGACCTCACGCCCCACGTGTTGAGCAATTCGGCGGTACGTCTACCCGGCCTCCCGCATGCCCACTATACGCCCTCGCTCAAAGTCCGTCAACTGCACATACAGTTCACGTCCACGCTGTCGCGGCATGCTACCAGTGTTAAAGACTGCGATGGAGCTCCGTATGCCACGGCAAACTGGCTGACACTGACGGCGGCGGTGCACAAATGCTGTGCAGCTAGCGCCATTCGACGGCCAACACCGCGGTTCCTGGTGTGTCCGCTGTGCCGTGCGTGTGATCATTGCTTGTACAGCCCTCTCGCAGTGTCCGGAGCAAGTATGGTGGGTCTGACACACCGGTGTCAATGTGTTCTTTTTTCCATTTCCAGGAGTGTAGTTGAAGACCTTGTATCTCCCCACCAACTTTGGCGCCCTGCGCGACCTCGTCAAAGAGGTATTCGAAAGAAGGAATGAAACATTTGCTCTTGATGAAATTTACAATCAGGCTGTCTTAGTTAACGGAAGGATAGCATACGACTGGAGGAAGACATTCCCAGATTCATACGTTCATACGTATTTTCCATGACTACTACGACCCAGTTAGGGCAGCTAAATGCACATAATAGTAGGCTGGTCATGCAGGAGCTTCAGAGGGTGGTGGAGGAGATGAGTCGACGTACTCTGTTTACAGGAGCCATACTCTCTTGCGGGAAACATAGCTTTCGCTGCGGTAAACTGGCAAGTAGTAAGCTTCGTAAATGATCCGAAGGCCACCATCATAATAATAAACAAAGCCTTAAGAGTAACAGTGCTTGCACACCTCTCAGATGACCATTGTACTGTCGTCGAGATCCATCGCTCGTGGGAGTCATACACCTAGTGAACATGTACTATAGAAGTGTACCTCGACCAATTTGTACAAATAACCACGGCGCTGCGAGGTCGCAGGATAGTGATGGTGGCATACGTTAATGCGAAATCTCCCCCTGTGGCACAGTGGCACTCGGGATGGAGGAGGTGAGAAAATGGAGGAGAAGATCATGTCTCTGCAGTAAAGCATCGCCAATAGAGCTGGAAATCCCGCCACCTATACTGGTGTGGGATAGACTTAACGCTAGTGTCAGTTAATATTGCTGGCTACTTGCAAAATTGGAGGTCACTGCTAGTGATCATAACTTACCTTCACGCTTTCTGACAGAGAGTGCCACTGGGACATAGGGTGGGAAGTTCAGCTGAATTATAACAAAACCAACTGGGAGAGTCTAGCAAGAGAGTTTGACGTCCCGACATGGCCAGAGGTGACTAAGGCGTCAACAAGCACGCCGAAGAGCTAGTGGGAGCGCTTACTAGAGCGTTGAACGCAGCCGTACCAACTAGGAGGAGGGCCATGGCGGCCTCTCCGTCATCATGGTCTGCGGAACGAGGGCAGATGCGTCAGGCTTTCAGGAGGGCGAGGAGGTACTACCAGCGAAGTGTGGTCTCGGAAGAGAAACAGCGATGGTTGCAGACCTAAGGGACGCCAAGGGACAATTCCAAAAGGAATTAAAAAATGTCAGGCTCCTGAGTTGGGACAAAAAACGTCCAAAGCCAACTGGCTATTGATCCCTGTGGCATACCCTACAAAATAGTAAAGGAAAAGATAAGGTCGCCAATGGTACTTTCAAATGGTTCAAATGGCTCTGAGCACTATGGGACTCAACTGCTGAGGTCATAAGTCCCCTAGAACTCAGAACTACTTAAACCTAACTAACCTAAGGACAACACACACATCCATGCCCGAGGCAGGATTCGAACCTGCGACCGTAGCGGTCGCGCGGTTCCAGACTGTAGCGCCAAAACCGCTCGGCCACCAGCGGCCGGCAATGTTACTTTCAACCATTAGGGATGTGAACTGGATGACGGGGTCTTGGCAGGAAACTGCCTAGGTCCTCCTCCGGTCCCTGCTCCCTGATGACACATAAGAGGAGGATAATGAAGAGCAAGGCCTAATTAGGCAGGCACTTTGGGAAGAATACCTTAACAACAACTTAGTGTATCCATTCTCTGAGAACGAGGTGGTGACACACATTAAATCACTCAAAAGCCCCAGGACCAGACGGCAATACCACGCTCCTCAACTGGTAACACCTCTAACAAGAGTATACAATGAGGCTTTGAGCCCTAGAACGTTTCCTTCCATCTGGAAAGAAAACGACGTGGTAATCATCAAGAAAGGACAGGATAAAGATCCCAAAGAATGTAAGTCCTACAGACCGATCTGTCTGTTGGATCTGCTCAGGAAACTGTTGGAGCGATTACTAGCTGACAGGCTGATGGCACACCGCCTGTGGGATGAGCAGGAGGCAATTTGGCTTTCGGCCGGGGCGATCTGCGCCTGACGCAATTGCCTTGGCGGCTGAGGTCTGTGGGTCATCCACAAACAAGTACATAGTTGGCATCATGGTTGATATCAGTGGCTCCTTTGACAACCTGTGGTGGCCTTCGCTCTTCTCCTGCTTGCGGGAGAAAGAGTGTCCAGGGCCGCTATGTGGGTGTCTTAGGAGCTATTGCGTGGAAAGGGAGATCTGGTAAGAGGATAACAAAGGGGTGTCCACAGGGCTCTGTCCTGGGGCCACTCTTTTGGGCCTCTCCTGGACAACTTGGAGAGCAGCGCTGATGTGCTAGAGGTGATAGCCTACGCTGACGATCTCCTTCTATTGGTTGGCAGCTGAAGCTGAGAGGAACTAGAACCCAAAATTGAGAGAGCAATGACCACATTGTCGCAATGGTGTCACAGGACTAATCTCAAAGTAGCGCCAAACAAGTCAACATAGTTGCTTTTAAAGTGCCAATTGGCGAGCAACCATTCGGATTGAGGGCACACCAGTTATACGCCATCGTGAGGCACGATACATGGGTGTTATTCTAGAGCAGAGATGGAGCTTCTCAACGCATAGGTCGTTAGAGGTTCTAAACAATCTTATCATGATAGGGCACAGGCGATTTCATCTTCCTCCACAACCCATCAAACTGTACCACAAGACCATCCTTGCTTCCAACGTGGGCTACGGGTATGGAGTCTGGGCTCACAGGCTCACGAGGGTCACGCCTGCCATGGCTGTGAGGAGGGTGCAGCGCAACGTATTATTGCGATCGATTGGAGCCTACTGTACATCCCCAGGGGTGGCACTGCTGATTCTCATGGGGCTGTGCCCCCTAGATACTAAAATCAGGGAACAGGCAGCGTGGTATTGGGCAAAAAGGGGACAAGTTGAAAAGACTGAAGGCATTCTGGGGGTGTGAGTGGGGCTCAAAGTTTTGATTAGAAGAAGGGGGGAAGAACTGTGGCAGGAGTTCAGGGATAGGGACGAGATAGGTAGAAGAACCTACTAGTTGCTTCCAAACATCAACGAACGGCTCCAAATGAAACATTTTCATCCAAGTAAGGGATGGCGCACTTCCTCACGGGGCATGGCACGTATGCGGCGTATCTTTGCCGGTTCGGGAAAAGGGCATCTCCCTCGTGTGACTGTGGTGCTGGGATAGGCACACCGGACCATGTGGTCTACGAGTGTCCCATGTTTGATGACGTTGCTACCGAATTAAGGAACCAACTACCAATACAGATACATTTCGCTTGATTAGGAATCCTGTCACCTTCAACATCATTGACAGTCTTGCCAGCGAGGTATCCGCCAAGGTCCTGCGTGAATACCGAATGGAGATTGAGTGATTGGTGAACAATGAATCGACATTCCACACCTATCCCATTCCGTCGGGGCGTAGATTGGCCGACCGCCGTGACGATTCGAATCCGCCACATCCAGGATTACGGGGAGGGTGTGAAGTTATCCAAACTAGACACCGCACACTGATGATGGATTTAGTGGTTAGAATCTATTAGTAGAATGTAGTTTCTGGATAACTTTGAAAGACCTGCAGCGATTTCCAGTTAAGGACAGCCCTGTACCATGGGAACGTCCACTGGGGTTAGCTCGGTGAGCATGGCCAAGAGTTGGTTGGTTTGTATTTTTCTGGCACACCTGTTACGCTGCATGATGTAGCTTGGTAGAGTAGATAGTACATTAGGCTGAATAGTAGGCTTGACCATAGAGCAGCTAGCTTTCCATCCTGTAGTTAAGATTAAGTAGGTAAAAGAAAAGTAAATGCTGCTTGTTAACTAACACATTATGTAATTAGAACCCATTAATGTTTCAGGTGGTGGGTTATCATGTATAATAATTGTTTTTGATGAATAAAGAATTTTTTTTAAAGAAAGGAAAAGAAAAACACTGTGAAGCGATTGTGTAATGTGTGTATGGAATGTACGAGGCCCGTTCAGAAAGTAAGCTCCGATTGATTGCCAAATTGAAACCACAGTGAACATCAGAAATGTTTTACTTGTAACAATTAGCTACACCTTTCAGCTACTTCTCTACGTAGTCGCCGTTCTGACTTAGACTTTTGTCATAGCGTTGTACCAACTTTTCAATAGCCTCATCATAGGAGGCAGCCGCCAGTGCTTTCCGCCAATTCTCCACGCTGGCCTACACCTCGTTGTCTGTGTCAAAATGTTGTCTTCAAAGACAGCGGTTCATGTGACCAGAGATGAAACCCAGGGGGAGACAATTGCGGACTGTATTGTGGGTAATCTCACATTTCCATTTGAAAACGATGCAGGAGCATCTTCATTGCCCCTGCAGAATGCGGCTGAGAATTGTCTTGAAGAAGAAACAGCACGACAGTTATGTAATGTTAGCTGCATAGCTTCAGGCGAAATTTCTCACCAGGCCCTCGTACTTGGCGGCAGACACTATTTTCTAGACATCTTTACGCACTCACTGCGAGCTCAGAAATGAGAAGAGCGACGTGATGCTAACTGGGGTTATACTAGAGACACTACCCAACACATCTGTGCAAAGCTTTATCGGATTTTCATAGTCGTTTCCATTTCGCGACCGATCGGAGCATACTTTCTGAACGCCCCTCGTAGAAGCACGTTCAAAACGCAGATGAGGTAGTATTTCGGAGTTAATTGTGGCGCTATAAGTTGTAGCAGCAATAAAAGACCTCCAATATTGTAAAAAGCTGCCTGTTTTTGTATGTATTAAAATGAGTCTGAAACCCGCAAAGAAAGTTCTGAAATGAAGTACAATTGGCGCAAAGAGAATTCAGAATGTACACCGAGGACGGGGATATTCTCTTAACCTACTCCTTTTGAACTTGAAAACATCGGGCCACAATTAATTTCGCTCTTAAACGATTTTCGAATATTATTACAGTTTCCTTTTCTTACTGGAAAAGTCACCGCCACGTTCAGTGACTGGGAAATATTGAAAGGAAACTATTAAAAATAGCAAGGCCTCCGTTTATATCATTCCGTTCTTCTGTTACTAGATACCAGTCGCTTGGAGCGCTAACATCGCTTCAACTGGAAAAAACTTTTGACAGCTGAAGCCGTTCTAGCGCTCCAAGACGCTAGTCGGTAGTAACTTGATTCAGCAGGTTGCAGTTTTATGCCCTATAGAGTTTCCCGACTGTGGCTCTAGTCTAGTCTGTCTGTTAGTTCACTTCGGTCTGTCAAGTCTAAACGGCGTCTCTCAGTCTTTGTTATCATACCGGTTATACGGACTTGTACTGTATATTGATGTGGACTTGCATTTGGAATAAAAGTTGAGTAAAAGAAGTTAATCAGACACATCTCATCATTTTGCTTTCTGTCACGGAACCCACCATCTCCTTGGCATCCACAGTGTTGCGTCCACACATAGTCTCCATATGAAAACCTCCAAGAACGTTAGACACATCCATCACCTAGTGATACCATTCTTCACATGCAGGAATTTTTTTACTCGTACATCCTGAAAATACTAAAAACTAGCTCGCAATGAATAAACTGTTAATCAACCTATACCACAGGCATGGGAATACTGGTGTATGAGCTTGGTAGCGCTAGGTCAAGATGTTCAAGAAGTAACACTTCCCATTTCGCTCAACGTATTTCACCACAATTATAGCAATGCTTAACTCACCGCTGCCACAGCAGTGTCTTACATCTCTTCTACTCGTCAAGGCAGCAGAGCCGTTTGGAACAGAATATCTTGGCAATTCGTTATACACTCCTGGAAATGGAAAAAAGAACACATTGACACCGGTGTGTCAGACCCACCATACTTGCTCCGGACACTGCGAGAGGGCTGTACAAGCAATGATCACACGCACGGCACAGCGGACACACCAGGAACCGCGGTGTTGGCCGTCGAATGGCGCTAGCTGCGCAGCATTTGTGCACCGCCGCCGTCAGTGTCAGCCAGTTTGCCGTGGCATACGGAGCTCCATCGCAGTCTTTAACACTGGTAGCATGCCGCGACAGCGTGGACGTGAACCGTATGTGCAGTTGACGGACTTTGAGCGAGGGCGTATAGTGGGCATGCGGGAGGCCGGGTGGACGTACCGCCGAATTGCTCAACACGTGGGGCGTGAGGTCTCCACAGTACATCGATGTTGTCGCCAGTGGTCGGCGGAAGGTGCACGTGCCCGTCAACCTGGGACCGGACCGCAGCGACGCACGGATGCACGCCAAGACCGTAGGATCCTACGCAGTGCCGTAGGGGACCGCACCGCCACTTCCCAGCAAATTAGGGACACTGTTGCTCCTGGGGTATCGGCGAGGACCATTCGCAACCGTCTCCATGAAGCTGGGCTACGGTCCCGCACACCGTTAGGCCGTCTTCCGCTCACGCCCCAACATCGTGCAGCCCGCCTCCAGTGGTGTCGCCACAGGCGTGAATGGAGGGACGAATGGAGACGTGTCGTCTTCAGCGATGAGAGTCGCTTCTGCCTTGGTGCCAATGATGGTCGTATGCGTGTTTGGCGCCGTGCAGGTGAGCGCCACAATCATGACTGCATACGACCGAGGCACACAGGGCCAACACCCGCATCATGGTGTGGGGAGCGATCTCCTACACTGGCCGTACACCACTGGTAATCGTCGAGGGGACACTGAATAGTGCACGGTACATCCAAACCGTCATCGAACCCATCGTTCTACCATTCCTAGACCGGCAAGGGAACTTGCTGTTCCAACAGGACAATGCACGTCCGCATGTATCCCGTGCCACCCAACGTGCTCTAGAAGGTGTAAGTCAACTACCCTGGCCAGCAAGATCTCCGGATCTGTACCCCATTGAGCATGTTTGGGACTGGATGAAGCGTCGTCTCACGCGGTCTGCACGTCCAGCACGAACGCTGGTCCAACTGAGGCGCCAGGTGGAAATGGCATGGCAAGCCGTTCCACAGGACTACATCCAGCATCTCTACGATCGTCTCCATGGGAGAATAGCAGCCTGCATTGCTGCGAAAGGTGGATATACACTGTACTAGTGCCGACATTGTGCATGCTCTGTTGCCTGTGTGCCGGCCGAAGTGGCCGTGCGGTTAAAGGCGCTGCAGTCTGGAACTGCAAAACCGCTACGGTCGCAGGTTCGAATCCTGCCTCGGGCATGGATGTTTGTGATGTCCTTAGGACAGTTAGGTTTAACTAGTTCTAAGTTCTAGGGGACTAATGACCACAGCAGTTGAGTCCCACAGTGCTCAGAGCCATTTGAACCATTTTTTGTTGCCTGTGTCTATGTGCCTGTGGTTCTGTCAGTGTGATCATGTGATGTATCTGACCCCAGGAATGTGTCAATAAAGTTTCCCCTTCCTGGGACAATGAATTCACGGTGTTCTCATTTCAATTTCCAGGAGTGTATGTATGACCATTTAACTAGTGGTTTTTAAATACCAGTGTTTACAGACAGGTGCGTGGATCGTCACGATATTGTTACGATGGCGATTTCTGATCCAGATATTAAACCAGACTTTCTACTCTAGATCAGCTCTCTCGTTTTTATTCTTTGAATATATACCTCTCAGAAATTAACAGTCCGCTGCCCTGACGATAGCAGTAACAGGGATTTCACCAAGTATAGCTTCTATTAATATTCAAAGTAAAACTGCGGAATTCTTCTGACATCAGCTGCATTAATTGCAGATGCACTGTCTGTTAGTGACGTATGGAAATTAGTATTAGACTGGATATCCCGCTTATTGCGAGCGGCGCCTTAATCACTTTTTTTTTTCAGCTCAAACGCAGGAGAGGAATCACCTACATCTACATCTACGTGATTACTCTGCTATTCACAATTAAGTGCCTGGCAGAGGATTCAATGAACCACCTTCAAACAGTCTCTCTTCCGTTCCACTCTCGAAGGCGCGAGTGAAATACGAGCACTTAAATTTTTCTGTGCTAGCCCTGATTTCTCTTATTTTATCGTGGTGATCATTTCTCCCTATGTAGGTGGGTGCCAACAGAATGTTTTCGCAATCGGAGGAGAAAACTGGTGATTGATATTTCGTGAGAAGATCCCGTCGCAAAGGAAAACGCCTGTTTTTTAACGATTGCCACTCTAATTCACGTATCATTTCTGTGACACTATCTCCCCTATTTCTAGATAATACAAAGCGAGCTGCCCTTCTCTGTACTTTTTCGATGTCATCCGTCGGTCCCAACTGAAACGGATCCCACACCGCACAACAATACTCCAGAATAGGGCGGAATAGTGTACTGTAAGCAGTCTCTTTAGTAGATCTGTTGCACCTTCTAAGTGTTCTGCCAGTGAATCACAGTCTTTGGTTTGCTCTACCCACAACATTATCTATGTGATCGCTCCAATTTAGGTTATTTGTAATTGTAATCCCTAAGTATTTAGCTGAAAATACAGCCTTCAGATTTGTGTGACTTATCACGTAATCGAAATTTAGCGTATTTCTTTAGTACTCAATCAAATAATTTCACACTTTTCTTTATTCATGGTCAATTGCCACTTTTCGCACCACACAGATCTTACCTAAATCATTTTGCAATTCATTTTGCTCATCTGGTGACTTTACAAGACTGTAAATGACTGCATCATCTGCAAATAATCTAAGAGGGTTACTCAGATAGTCTCCCATGTCGCTAATATAGATAAGAAACAATAGAGGGCCTATAACACTTCCATGGGGAACGCCGGTTATTACTTCTGTTTTACACCATAAGTTTCCGTGTATTACTACGGACTGTGACCTTTCTGACAGTAAATCACGAATCCAGTCGGACAACTGAGGCGATATTCCGTAGGCACACAATATGGTTAGAAAACGCTTGTGAGGAATGGTGTCGAAAGCCTTCTGAAAATCTAAAAATATGGAATCAATTAGACATCCCCTGTCCATAGCACTCATTACTTCATGAGTATAAAGAGCAAGTTGTGTTCCGCAAGAACGATATTTTCTGAACCCGTGATGGCCATGTCTCAGTAAATCCTTTTCTTCGAGGTACTTCATAAAGTATATGTTGCGAAACCCCACTGTAAATCGACGTTAGTGATATGGGCCTGTAATTCATCGGATTACTCCTATTTCCCTTTTTGGGTATTGGTGTGACATCAGCAAATTTCCAGTCTTTAGATACGGAACTTTCTGTGAGCGAGCGGTTGTATATAATTGCTAAATATGGAGCTTTTTCATCTGCATACTCTGAAAGGAACCTGACTGGTATATCATCTGGACCGGAAGCCTTGCGTTTATTAAGTGATTTAAGCTGCTTTGCTACACCGAGTATATCTACTTCTGTGTTTCTCATATTCGTAGTTATTCTACATTATAGCAAGTCAGCATCTGTAACAGTTAATTCCATAAATTATCTGGGATTAGGCATTAGGAGTGATTTAAAATGGAATGATCATATAAAATTAATCGTCGGTAAATCAGATGTCAGACTGAGATTCAATGAAAGAATCCTAAGGAAATGCAATCCGAAAACAAAGGAAGTAGGTTACAGTACATTTGTTCGCCCACTACTTGAATATTGCTCACCAGTGTGGCATCCGTACCAGATAGGGTTGATAGAAGAGATAGAGAAGATCCAACGGAGAGCAACGCGCTTCGTTACAGGATCATTTAGTAATCGCGAAAGCGTTACGGAGATGATAGATAAACTCCAGTGGAAGACTCTGCAGGAGAAACGCTCAGTAGCTCGGTAGGGGCTTTTGTTGAACTTTTGAGAACATACCTTCACCGAGGAGTCAAGCAGTATGTTGCTCCCTCCTACGTAAATCTCGCGAAGAGACCATGAGGATAAAATCAGAGAGATTAGAGCCCACACAGAGGCATACCGACAATCTTTCTTTCCATGAACAATGCGAGACTGAAATAGAAGGGAGAACCGATAGAGGTACTCAAGGTACCCTCCGCCACACACCATCAGGTGGCTTGTGGGGTATGGATGAATATGCAGATGTAGATGTAGACTGGAATTCGGGATTATTTGTTTCGTCTTTTTTGGTGAAGGAGTTTCGGAAAACCGTGTTTGATAACTCTGCTTTGGTGGCACTGTCATCTGTGACTTCACCCTTGTTATCGCGCAGTGAAGGTATGCTTCATATACGACCAGAATCTCTTTGGGTTTTCTGCCATAGTCCGAGACAGTGTTTCGTTGTGGAAATTATTAAAAGCATCTCGCATTGAAGCACGCGCTATATTTAAATCTTCTGCAAAACTTTGCCAGTCTTCAGGATTTTGAGATTCTTTTAAATTTGGCATGCTGTTTTCGTTGCTTCTGCAACAGCGATCTAACCCGTTTTGTGTACCATGGGGGATCAGTACTATCACTTATTAATTTATGTGGTGTATGTCTCTCAATTGCCGTCGATGTTGTCTCTTTGAAATCATTCCACATCTTTTATACGCTTACGTAAGCAGGTCGGAAGGATTGGAGACTGTCTCTTAAAAAGACGTTAAGACACTTCTGACAAGGAAACAACTCAAATTAAACGAAATCCAGCTATTTATACACATACGGGGCTCTCTTCAATAAGAAGAAACCGCTTCGGCCATCCGTGCATGCTGCCCACACCGACCAACACCTCAATGTCACATCACTATACCATAGTCCCCTACATTAATTATCACACGGAAAATGAGGTTACGTGTAATGGAGACCACTGTTGATACTTATTTGCGTTTCTGATAGAACAGACGTTATATAGACAATGTGACATGTGGAGGTTTGTGCCCGGCCGGGGAGGATGCACGGATAGCCGAAATGGTTATGGATACAGCTTGAGATAAGCGGGACATCCGAGATCGAGTACCGTTCCGGAACAAATCTTCGTACGTTGCAAATGGTTCAAATGGCTCTGATCACTATGGGACTTAACAGCTGAGGCCATCAGTCCCCTAGAACGTAGAACTACTTAAACCTAACTATCCTAAGGTCAGAACACATCCATGACCGAGGCAGGATTCGAACCTGCGACCGTAACGGTAGCGCGGTTCCAGACTGAAGCGCCTAGAACCTCTCGGCCACACCGGCAAACATGTCCCAAACAGATAGTACATATCTACCTAATACAGCTGATTTCAGAACAATTCACTGTCACTAAATAAATTTCGAATTTCTTCGTATAACTATAGACCGTCGATAACGTCTGTTCTTTCAGATAAGCAAGTAACATTGTAGACATTTAAGTTTTCAGTAAAGTGGATATCAAATAGATTGTGAGGCGTTGTCTGTCTGCTGAATAACGAGTTATCTAGAGAAGACGTCACTAGAAGTGATGAAACTTCCTGGCAGATTAAAACTGTGTGCCCGACCGAGACTCGAACTTGGGACCTTTGCCTTTCGCGGGCAAGTGCTCTACCATCTGAGCTACCGAAGCACGATTCACGCCCGGTACTCACAGCTTTACTTCTGCCAGTATCTCGTCTCCTACCTTCCAAACTTTACAGAAGCTCTCCTGCGAACCTTGCAGAACTAGCAGTCCTGAAAGAAAGGATACTGCGGAGACATGGCTTTGGGAGGTAGGAGACGAGATACTGGCAAAAGTAAAGCTGTGAGTACCGGGCGTGAATCGTGCTTCGGTAGCTCAGATGGTAGAGCACTTGCCCGCGAACGGCAAAGGTCCCGAGTTCGAGTCTCGGTCGGGCACACAGTTTTAATCTGCCAGGAAGTTTCATATCAGCGCATACTCCGCTGCAGAGTGAAAATCTCATTCTGACTAGAAGTGATGTTCACTTTGAGCATTTTAAGTAAACGTCAGTTGCAACCGTATGATCACTGTTCTATGAAAGAAGTAGGGAGCGGGATATAGTTTATACTAGCAAATAAATTCTCCTTAATACCTAAATCAGTCAGAAGATGATACAAACTTTTTAATGTTATTAGGACACGTATTGTAATAGAAATCTTATCAAAATGCAGAAGCAGTCATCCCACTTATATTGATAAAATATTAAAATTTTCAACAATAGAAAATCCAAGATGACAATGTAACAATATTATCAAAACGGTAGTTGCTACTCACCATATAGCGGAGATGCTGAGACGCAGAGAGGCGCAACAAAAAGAGCTTTCGGCCAACAAGGTCTTAGCCATAGAACGTACACACACACACACACACACACACACACAGAAATACACACGTACACACACATAGTCAGACAGACACACACAGCCACGCAAACGCCTCAGCAGCCAGAGACTACGTCATTTGTGTGTGAGTAGCGTTTGCGTGGGTGAGCATGTGTATGTTCTATCTCCGACGAAGGCCTTGATGGCCGAAAGCTCATTCCCTTACAGTCTTTTTGTGTGCCTATCTGTGACTCAGCATCTCCTCTGTATGATGAGTAGCAACTATTCTTTTCATAATACTACCAAACTTTTCAATGTAGTCTGATTTTCGCCTTTTTATTGGAAACAATCCTAAATAATACCAAATGTTTCGTGTTTGGCGCATCGGATAATTGCAAGATGCTCTGTTTGGAGTCCAACCATATGTGAGTGGTTCATTCCATCATGTACAGTTTAGCACAGAGAAAACCTCATTTGTTTTCAATTTGACGCCGGTTAATTTTTATTCAAACTATAAAATACCTTTTCCGAGCATCGGGTGATGCTATGAACGAGTAATGGAACAATTCGACATCCACTGTGCAAAATGAAGGCTTAAAATGTGAAACTCAATCTCTGTAATGACATTTGAGCAGGAATATTAGCGCCCGTTTTAATACACACAGCGAATGACCCAATCACGAGGTCCGCGTGTCAATCTTTTTTATACGGAACGTGGACGAAAATGAAGTCAGCGTTTAGTTTGTTTCCATCCAAGAGACAACTAGAAGCTAACGGCGTTACGGTGATGACACTGGAAATTGGAATAAAAGGCCTACTGCTGGCCTGCTCGTTGACATGAATGCTGCATGCTTGCTGTCACTCCATGTCGACCACAACAAAATCCTAGGATTCTACATGTAGAGTGAACGGTACAGAATGAGAAAACAAAATACTGTCAGGGAAACTGATTACCCGACTTGTCATTAATGTATATAGCGTTTGGGATTGATAATAGTGAACATATTCTCTGTCCCGATTTTTTTTTTCTCATATAATTGACGTGTCTGTAGCGTAGCAAAATAGAAAAGTTAGTGCAACAAGAAAAACAAACCTTATACAGGGGCGATGTTCATGTTATTCCTTTATTTTACGAAAGTTTTATTAAGGGGACAACACCCCGCCTATCTAACCCATGTAAATTTCGGCAAGTATTTGATCCATTTCTGAAAAAAACTATTTGACGCAGGATCTTAATATTTTTACTGTATGTTACATGATGCTAATAGAGTCAACTGTACTAAAATCTACTTTATCCATTTTATAGTTTTTAAGAAGTACTTTTTTAAATTTATGAACAAAAATTATTAATTTTTTTCTGCACAAAATATTTTTTTTGATCTTCCTATTGGGGAAATATTAATGTATGTAGTACCAGAGGTGGATTTTTATGTTATGCAGAGTCACTGAAAATTTCATTCATTTATCTATGATAGTTTCTGATATAATGGGGCAGATGGACTGAAAATTTTAGTTTGCGGGATATTGACTATAAAGAAAAAACTTTTGAAATTTGTTACTTACAGTTAATTAAAACTGCACTGCTGCATATGATGGCCTTTCTTTGGCCTCTAGCAGGTCTTCCAACTTCTTTTTCACCTTCCTGGATGTTTGTCTTGCTTTCTTGGTCATATTAGATGCAGACATGTCTCCATAGGCTATCCTCATTTTACCGCAATGTTGCAGCCCAGTGATCATATTGATTGTAATAACAGCATCATGAACTGCTAGTTTCATTGTGTGCATGCCTACAAATACAGTTTTAGGAAGGGGGTTCCAAATTATGCTTTTGAAACATTCATTTGGGTTCTGTGTCTGCCCATGCAGTCAGGATGAACCAAGACTCTGCAAATAGGTTGAATTGCTGTAATAACATCAGCAGGAAGAGAATGCTGGTGAGAACAAGATTCTCCAGTTGCCTGAGCCCTATTGCATTTGCACAACGTATTTTCTCGTGATGGACACAATCCATGACGTGGCTTATCGTCAGTAGAGGACATTAGGTATAGGCTTAACTTGCACGAGCTTCTATGTAAATAGCTGTGAAAGAAGTGAGTACATCTGTAAATAAGCACTGCAAACGTAAGTATAAAAACTACTCGCAATCACACTTGAACAAAGCTAACCAGGTGTTGTTTGCAAACAGCAGAAACAAAAGAATACCGACCGTTGCATTCCAAGGATAGCCAACACACTCGGGAGTGAAAAAATCCCTAACGGGCAATGTAGGGGATATAAAGATCTAAAATGTATGCATAAAAGTGGGTGACAGAAAGTGGGCGTGGCACATAAACACACGTGGTAGGAAAATGCTCTTAAAGTGCTCGAAAAAAATTATTGTCAGCAAAATCCTTTTCAGTGTACTTAAATAAAACCCTAATCTATCGAAATATGATGAAAACCGAAAATAGGTATTTTTTCGACCTGACCCACGGCGAGGGCTCCTTAAACGTGACCTCTATGTCTATTTCATCAGGCAAAGAATGTCTAGGTACAGAATATTGCCAGGAAAGATTTTTAAAAAAATTCTTTCAGCTATCAGCACAGTAAAAAGTTTTTGGTGGTGCTGATCCACAATCACACAGTACTTTTTGAAAGAATACACCGCCATTTGAGTGTAAATTACTGTATTTTTCTTCTGTACAATGTAGATTTCGGCTTTTTCACCAATATCAGCTACAATGTTGTTAGTCCATTAAGACATCATATCTAGTAAAGTCAGCCCCAAGCAGGTAAACGCAAGAAAATGCCTCGAAGATGTGAATAGTTACATCCTAAAGACATATGCTAGTCTCGAATTTTTATGAAGACAGCGGGAGAGCGTCTTCCATGTTCTATCAATGAGGAAGAAAAGCATTTCGCTGGAATGTTTTGGAAACACCATGGAGAGCAATCAGAATGGCTGGATCACTTAAATAAACTAGATTTCTCTCTATATGAACAATATATGTAACTTTTCAGTGCATTTTAGTCTCTTTCAGTTATAATAACACGGCCATGTGGCCCAAAGGTATTGACGCGTGAATGTGTTCCTGATATTTGAAGTGGAAGAAAGTCATCTGGCTGGATGAGTCATGTGTTGGACGTTGATTTCTTTTTTTGGCAAGTTGGCTATTGATTCTGCTGCTGCGTGCATACACAAACTCTGAGATGTTATTATCACGAGTGGTAGCGAGCGAACAGTTGTTGAGAATAACTGGACGCATCCTGGCGTGAGGATAAGCTGCGCGTGAGGAGAGGTCGCAGCCTGCCCTGACCGTGCTAGCGGGGCCAGAGCAGATTTTGTGTTAGTCGAGGACTTTTGGTAATGTGCCTTTTTGCTCCGCGTAGTTGTTGCTTGCTTGTGCACTGGAGAGTTTTTATCAGATTTGTTTATGCATACACTGAAAGCAATATTATCTTTGATGTGACCATATACGTGATTATTGGTCAAGACATTGTGGAATAATTAAAGTTCTTGCTTATGAAACAGCCCAAGGAAAAGAAAGGTCAGAGTACATTTTGCGTGTGAATAGTCAGTTTTCAGAGTATAGCTAATTACAAATCCTTAATGATTCTTTTCACTTTTTACAGCGCTTGAGGATAGTTGGCTAAACCCCTCCTGATTATTTAATTTCTATAAAAAAGAATATAAGGAGTAGTTGCATCAGTAATTGTGACCATGCATTACACTCTGCATGGATCGCAGTTTTTCTTTTGAATTTTTTTAGCGTGTTGCTGGATGCAGAATATTCACGCAGGTGCAGCGGTAAGACGAGGTAAGTTGTCTATTGCGAGCTGGAACGTTACTGTATAATCGTTAGGAGATGTTAGAGAATATTTTAAAAATCGCTGTCAGATACAAGAGAATTGATTTTTCAAAATTTGTAGGAGAAGTAATGAATCTCAGTTTCGTTTTTATTGTTTTATTTATTTATTTATTTGTTCTCTATCAGAATACTGTCATGGCCCATAGGAGGAAGTTCCAGAAAATATTTGAATAGAAATAAGGGTTTTCATAATACTAGCTGTACAATGCATTTCAGATTTTATGATAACGATAATCAAGCTTCACAAAATAGCTTAGCAGTATTCTGAGAGAAAGTATAGACGACGATAATATGGCCAGACATATAGCTTTACACATTTCCGTACGTCTGTTTCCATAACAATAATTTTTGATAGTAAAAATTTAAACAGTGTTTCCAACTTTTGGCCGAATTTACATCCCAAGAGCGAAATGTGGAAGGGGTTCAGTGATGACTTGGGCAGACATGTAGTGACATTCGATAGACCCCATGATTATTCTGCAAGGTCGCGTTACTGCCAAACAAAATATGACCATTTTGGTTGAACAGGTACATTCCATGGTATGATGTGTCCCAAGACGATAGGGCCCATCTTCACACAGCTCGCAGCGTCCAGGACTGGTTTTGTCGAGGTTCCTGGCCACCAGAGTCAACAGACCTAAATATTATTGAGCCTTTATGGTCTACTTTGCAGAGAAAGGTGAGAGATTGCTATCACTTCCATTTTCGTTACCTAAAATTGTCATTATTTTGCTGGAAGAATGGTAGAAGGCTCCCTTGGAAGCCATACATGATCTGTATTTATCCATTCCGATAAGAACGTAAGTTGTTTTGAATGCTAACCGTTTTCTTACACATTTTAGGCTTCGTAATGTGTCGTGTTTTTGTGTTTCCGTACTTTCTTCCATCCCTCTTATATGTCCCTCAGTTAATGTTTTTTTTCTGTTTGTACTTCGAAATATGGTGGTTCATAAATAATTTAAGTACCCTATATCCACAAAAATATGTGACTGGTCTCTATAAGACCTTCCGATATTTGTAAAAGTATATTGTGAACCATTATATGTCTTTGAAGTTATGCGTCTAACAAGAGCACATTGCGTTCCGAAAGATCTAACTTCCTTAATAGAAAAACCAAACTACACCCAGATCCCAATATTCATTACAGTGTAGCGCTCCAAGATTCATAGACCAGCGCTTTCTCTTTGCTACGAGGCAAATCTTTTTAAGTGTTCTGCCAGTGAACCAAAGACTGCATTTAATTGGCAGAACATTTAGAAAATGCTACAGGTCTTCTTAAGAGACTGCTTACACCACGCTTGTCCGCTCCATTCTGGTGTACTGCTGTGCGGTGTGGGATCCGCATCAGGTGGGACTGACGTATGAAATATTTTAGATCTGGTAGCCACGAACAGACCAGACCTCATCGACGGTGTCAGTGTTGAGACAGGGATTAGTGATCATGGTGTTGTGATTACGACTATGGTTACGAAAGTTAAAAAGTCAGTCAAGAAGGCTAGGAGAGTATTCTTACTAGAACGAGCAGATAAGCAGTTGTTAGCATCCCACTTAGTAAATGAAGCGACTTCATTCACTTCCGGTACTATGCACGTGAAAGAATTATGGGCAAATTTTAAACACATTGTAAATCACGCATTGGAGAAGTATGTGCCGAAAAAGTGGGTTACGGACGGAAAAGACCCACCGTGGTTTAACAGTGCAATTCGGAGAATGCTCAGGAAGCAAAGACAGTTGCACTCGCGGTACAAGAAAGAGCGGGAGAATGGGGACAGGCAAAAGTTAGTAGAGATTCGTGCTGCTGTAAAAAGAGCGATGCGCGAAGCATACAACCACTACCACCTTCATACCTTAGCAAAATATCTTGCTGAAAACCCAAGGAAATTCTGGTCTTACGTAAAATCGGTAAGCGGGTCGAAGGCTTCCATCCAGTCACTCACTGATTAGTCTGGCCTGGCAACGGAAGACAGCAAAACGAAAGCTCAAATTTTAAATTTTTTTCACGCACGAGCATCGTACAAACATATCGCCGTTTGAGTCTCGTACTGATTCCCGTATGGAGGACATGGTGATAACATCCCTGGGATTGTGAAGCAGCTGAATGGGTTGAAAATAAATAAATCGCCAGGTCCTGATGGGATTCCAATTCCGTCTTACAGAGAGTACTCAACTGCATTGGCTCCTTACTTAACTTGCATTTATCGCCAATCTCTTGCCCAACGTAAAGTCCCGAGCGACTGGAAAAAAGCGCAGGTGACGCCTGTATATAAGAAGGGTAGAAGGACGGATCTTCAAAATTAGAGACCAATATCCTTAACATCGGTTTGTTGTAGGATTCTCGAACATATTCTCAGTTCGAATATAATGAATTTCCTTGAGACAGAGAAGTTGCTGTCCATGCATCAGCACGGCTTTAGAAAGCATCGTTCCTGCGAAACGCAGCTCACCCTTTTTTCACATGATATCTTGCGAACCATGGGTGAAGAGTATCAGATGAATGCCGTATTCCTTGACTTACGGAAAGCGTTTGACTCGGTGCCCCCTGTAGACTCCTAACTAAGGTACGAGTATATGGGATTGGTTACCAAATATGTGAGTGGCTCGACGACTTCTTAAGTAATAGAACCCAGTACGTTGTCCTCGAAGGTGAGTGTTCATCGGAGGTGAGGGTATAGCCTGGAGTGCCCCATGGAAGTGTGATAGGTCCACTGTTGTTTTCTATCTACAAAAAATGGTTCAAATGGCTCTGAACACTGTGGGACTTAACTGCTGAGGTCATTAGTCCCCTAGAACTTAGAACTACTTAAATTAAACCAACCTAATGACATCACACACATCCATGCCCGATGTAGGATTCGTACCTGCAACCTTAGCGGTTGCGCGGTTCCAGACTGTAGCGCCTAGAACCACTCGGCCACTCCGGCCGGCTTCTATCTACATAAATGATCTTTTGGATAGGGTGGATAGCAATGTGCAGATGTTTGCTGATGATGCTGTGGTGTACGGGAAGGTGTCGTCGTTGAGTGACTGTAGGAGGATACAAGATGACTTGGACAGGATTTGTGATTGGTGTAAAGAATTGCAGCTAACTCTAAATACAGATAAATGGAAATTAATGCAGATAAATAGGAAAAAGAATACAGTAATGTTTGAATACTCCATTAGTAGTGTAGCGCTTGACACAGCCACGTCGATTAAATATTTGGGCGTAACATTGCAGAGCGATATGAAGTGGGACAAGCATGTAATAGCAGTTGTGGGGAAGGCGAATAGTCGTTTTCGGTTCATTGGTAGAATTTTTGGAAGGTGTATTTCATCTGTAAAGGACACCGCTTATAAAACACTAATACGACCTATTCTTAAGTACTGCTCGAGCGTTTGGGATCCCTATCAGGTCGGTTTGAGGGAGGACATAGAAGACATAGAATTCGGAGACGGGCTGCTATATTTGTTACTGGTAGGTTTGATCATCACGCGAGTGTTACGGAAATGCTTCAGGAACTCGGGTGGGAGTTTCTGGAGGAAAGGAGGCGTTCTTTTCGTGAATCGCTGCTGAGGAAATTTAGAGAACCAGCATTTGAGGCTGACGGCAGTACAATTTTACTGCTGCCAACTTATATTTCGCGGAAAGACCACAAAGATAAGATAAGAGATATTAGGGCTCGTACAGAGGCATATAGGTAGTCATTTTTCCCTCGTTCTGTTTGGGAGTGGAACAAGGAGAGAAGATGCTAATTGTGGTACGGGGTACCCTCCGCCACACACCGTGTGGTGTATTATCGCGAAATAGGGGAGATAGTGCCACAGACATTATACGAAATTGGAGTGACAATCACTAAAAGAAAGCTGTTTTTCTTTGCGACAGGATCTTCTCATGAAATTTCAATCACCAGTTTTCTCCTCAGATTGCGAAAACATTCAGTTGGCACCCACCTACATAGGCAGAAATGATCATCACGATAAAATAAATCACAGCTCGCACAGAAAAATTTAAGTGCTCGTTTTTTCCGAGCGCCGTTCAAGACTGGAACGATGGAGAGACATTGAACCTCGTGTCAGGCACTTTATTGTGAATAAAAATGGTTCAAATGGCTCTGAGCACTATGGGACGTAACAGCTATGGTCATCAGTCCCCAAGAACTTAGAACTACTTAAACCTAACTAACCTAAGGACAGCACACAACACCCAGTCATCACGAGGCAGAGAAAATCTCTGACCCCGCCGGGAATTGACACCGGGAACCCGGGCGTGGGAAGCGAGAACGCTGCCGTACGACCACGTTATTGTGAATAGCAGAGTAATCACGTAGATGTAGATGTAGACATAGATGTAGATGTAATGCCGATATTGTGGCTACACAGTTGCAAAGTAATCACAACTGACGCCCACTGCAGCCCACTTTGCAGTTATCAGCTGCCCGGGTGGAGCAGTGCCGTTAGGGGTATGGTTCAAACGCCGTACAGGGCCTACGGCAGTTAACGAGATCTGAAAACATAAGCTCTTGAGAGCTACAAATAATGATGGGTTCCATAGCTTTTAACATTCAAAACAAACTCAGAACTTCATGAAAGGAACGTCTTCTTGATTAGTAAAAGGGGAAAAAATTAGCTTTGAAGGAAGGGAAGGAAGAAAAACATCAACAGTTCTGACATTCTTAGCCTTGTCTGTAGACGGGAGAAATCTCGACAAAGAAGGAGCCAGCCGGTGATTAGATGACGGTGGTTCTCGCAGTCCCTCGCAGACTGGCTGGGCCAAATTAAAGCTTTACACGCCACGCAGAGATGACGTCGCTGCCTGCCGTGGGGTGGAGTGCGCAACACGGGCCACTTAAAGGCGTACCCCTGCCCCTCGCCCTCCATGCTGATTTCTGGCGGCGTTCGACCCCTCCCCCGATCCCTGCGCCGTGGTCTTCCCTGACAATCTTGCAGCCAACACACCACCCCATTGATTTTCGTTTTGGCTGCCGACAAGACGACGTAATGCGAGGCTTTCGACGTTTCTGTTTGCTGTTCACTGACCACATGTCGTCTGTTCAGGAAGTCGGTGAGCTATCAGTATGTGTGTGTGTGTGTGTGTGTGTGTTTGTGTGTGTGCGAGCGCGTACGTGCGCTCGCGCGTATGCACACTGTATTGCCTCCTATGAAACGTCGCACGAACGACAAAATGGGCCACGTCGAAATAAGTGGCCATGGGATAGAAAAGCAACCGAAGTCGCTCAACAGAGGGAAGGCCACACGACGTGATTGGACACCAGTACGATTTCACATCGAGTATGCGAAAGAACTCGCCCCTCTTCTACCGACAGGGTACCGTGGATATTTGGAGTAGCGACGTGTTCCTGGGGGTTTGAAAGTAAAGCACAGGTCATTTCCGGTTTTGAAGAAGGGTCGACGAACAGAGCCACATAACTATACGCCTATATCTCTGACGTCAATCAGCTGTACAGTTCTGAAACACGTTTTACGCTCGTGTATTGTGACATTTCTGGAGGCCGAAACTTTCCTCTGTAGGAAGAAATATGTGTTCCGAAAACAACGCCTGTACGAAATACAGCTCGCTCTGTTCTTCCACGAAACCCTGAAAACAATAGATAAAGGCGCCCATGTACATTCGTCTTCCTTGACTTCCAGAAGGCATTCAGTACGGATCTGTACTGCTGACAAATGAACCAACTACGAGCGTATGTAATATTTGACCAACTGTGTGATTGGACTGCAGAGTTTGTAGCATTCTGAATGAAAAAAAGTCTTCATACGCAAAAGTAACATCGGCCGTGCCCCAGCGGAGTAATATAGGACCATTACTTTCCGTGACATACATGGTTATTCAGCTGCCCCTGCCTTTGGGTTTCATGCAACCCGCAACGCCTTCAAAAACCTCGCACACGATTTTCACACACTCTTTCACTCACTAACTGTAAACAATTAGTCCTGCAGAAGAAATGAACAGGACTCTTTTGTAGGACATTGAACGTATTTAGGCTTTGTACTGGGATACGTTTTCGCTGCAGGCTACAGTTTTCGAGTCATTCATGAAAAACGCACTTGAAGGTCACTTTTGTACGTTTTTGTTGAATAATTCTGAAACTAAAGCCTCTATGGGAAGCGTACCACACAATACTAAATTTCCTACAAAAAGGTCCCATTAGTCTTTTATGCAGGACTATCTGTTTATACCTAGAGAGCGAGAGAATATGAAAATTTCGGACGTGATTTTTGATGGCATTGCAGTTGCGTGAAACCCATAGGTATTAAATGATCTAGTACACATCGTCGGAAATTCCATTAGTCATTTCACGGATGCTGTTGTACAAAGAGAAGTCGCGACACTAGAAAAAAATTAACGAAATGCCAGAAGACTTGCAGACGGTCGACACTTCGTGCAGAGATTGGTTAACTGACCTTCAACATAACAAATACAACACGTTACGAATACATAGGACGACCCCTTATTATATGATTACACAATTCACAACCACTGGAAGCAGTTAAAAGCATAAAATATCTAGGAGTGTGCCAACAGAGCAATATGAAGTGTAACGACCACCTAAAATTAACTGGGAGTAAGGCTGATGCCAAACTGAGATTCACTGTGGGAATCCTCAGGAAAAGTAGTCCACCAACTAGGAAAGTAGCTTGAAAAACACTCATTCGATCTATGCTTGAATAATGGTCGTCAGTATGGGATCTGTATCAGATAGCAATGATAGAGGAAATACAGAAGACCACAAGAACAGCAGCGCGTTACGTTACAGGGTATTTAGTAAGAACGGAAGAGTTACAGTGATGATCAACCAACTACAGTGGCAGATGATACAAGAGAGGTGTTCTGCATCATGGTGTGGTTTATTGTTGAATTTCCGAGATCGTACTTTCTTAGAAGAGTCAACAAGTATGTTGATTGCTCCTACGTGTATCTCGCTAGAAGACCATCAAGATTAGAGACATTCGAGCCCACATGGAAGCTTAAGGGTAGTCGTTATTCCCGTGAACTATTTGAGACTGGAACAGGAAAGGTGGGAAGTGACGATGATACGGGACGTATCCTCCGTCACACACCGCATGGTGGCCTGGAGAATACAGATATAGATTTAGGCGCCCGTGCGAGTTTGTGTGTGCGTTATATTATACCCTCTACCTATCATCCACTGCGCTGGAAATTTCCTCGACTCCCACATGTGATGCAGTCCTCCTTGGTAGCAGCGCGGTCAGGGCGGCAGACTACTAACTTAAAGGCCCCGAGTTCGATTCCGGCCGGATCGGAGATTTTCTCCGCTTGGCTACTGGGTGTTGTGTCATCCATACATTATTATCGTCATTTAACCAAAACTAAACTCCGTCCGAACAGGTCTCGGGAAACGCAACGGTACTGACGGACCGCCATGTCATTCTCAGCTTATAGGCGCTCTTGGGTGCGGATTAGCAGGGACTTGTAGACAGCACACAGTCCTCCCGGCCTGCAGCGAATTGACGCATGGTGCAGGGAATGGCAATTGAATCTCAATGTAGACAAGTGTAATGTGCTGCGAATACATAGAAAGAAAGATCCCTTATCATTTAGCTACAATATAGCAGGTCAGCAACTGGAAGCAGTTAATTCCATAAATTATCTTGGCGTAGGCATTAGGAGTGATTTAAAATGGAATGATCGTATAAAGTTGATCGTCGGTGAAGGAGATGCCAGACTGAGATTCATTGGAAGAATCCTAAGGAAAAGCAGTCCGAAAACAAAGGAAGTAGGTTACAGTACACTTGTTCACCCACTGCTTGAATATTGCTCACCAGTGTGGGATCCGTACCAGGGATCCGTTACAGGATCATTTAGTTATCGCGAAAGCGTTACGGAGATGATAGATAAACTCCAGTGGAAGACTCTGCAAGAGAGACGCTCAGTAGCTCGGTACGGGCTTTTGTTGAAGTTTCGAGAACATACCTTCACCGAGGAGTCAAGCAGTATATTGCTCCCTCCTACGTGTATCTCGCGAAGAGACTGTGAGGATAAAATCAGAGAGATTAGAGCCCACACAGAGGCATACCGACAGTCTTTCTTTCCACGAACAATACGAGACTGGAATAGAAGGGAGAACCGACAGAGGTACTCAAGGTACCCTCCGCCACAAACCGTAAGGTGGCTTTCGGAGTATGGATGTAGATGTAGATGTTGTCAGATTTTGTGACAGGAGCCGCTACTTCTCAATCAAGTAGCTGCTCGGTTTGCCTCACAAGGACTGAGTGCACCCAGCTTGCCAACAGCGCTCGGCAAACAGTGCGGTCACCTATTCAAATGATGGCCAAGCCCGACAGTACGTGACTTTGATGATGTGACGGGAACCGGTGTTACCATGCTGCAAGGCCGTTAGCCCGTATCGTCATTCCTGACACGAAAGTCTGCTCAGACAGACTATCGTACATCTATGCACTATTGATATGGCTGCTTGGGCACGAACTGGAAGTCAATGAGTTGAAAAAAATCAATAATAAAGTAAAATATATATGATGCAGACTATATCATAGTGATCGCAGAACTTGAAACTCATTCTACCGCTGTTGTACACATTGTTGAATTCCGGGAACATCCACACCACAATGCCGAAATCAGTGTCGCAGACGTCACGTGACGTTAAACAAACGATCTCTCTTCAACACTCAATGTTCTCTATGTGTGGATCATGTAACTAAACGACACGCACCTTCGAGTGAACTGAGAACCCTTTACACTGTCGGGGGTACTGGTACAAACTGTAAACGAATTTTTCCAAAATGTATGTCTGTGCAGAAACCACATTTTTTGATAATCAAACAGGGTATGGACCGTCTTTTCTGTTGTCAACAGAAGCGTCGAATGGCTCTGAGCACTATGGGACTTAACTTCTGAGGTCATCAGTCCCCTAGAACTTGGAACTACTTAAACCTAACTAACCTAAGGACATCACACACATCCATGCCCGAGGTAGGATTCGAACCTGCGACCGTAGCGGTCTCGTGATTCCAGACTGAAGCGCCTAGAACCGCTCGGTCACACAGTCCGGCAGAAGCGTCGAAATTACCAATATTTACTGACTCAACGCCTGGCCTACAGTGTCTTACGAGAACAGCCGAAGGAAAAACTGTAAATCTTTTGACACAGAATAAACTATGAAGTGTCAAACGAGCAATGGAGCTGCGTCAATTGATTCATCTAAACTTGCTTTCAGAACATTTTATAATCAGGGGCAACGAACGTGCAGACCAACTGCGAAAATAGTACGGTATCTACAAACCACCTACAATACAGTGATTTTGGTAGTATTCTTGCCTAAGAAGGAAAACCAGAATGGAAGACATGGACCGTAACGTCAAAGGGACTTGCCATTGGGTGATTCAGCAACAAATGCCATGCCACCGCTGGTTTTTTAACTCGACGCTGACGAGAAGAGAAACTGTTACTGTTAGTATTCTAAGAGCAGACCACATGAATGCTAATAAAACGAGACATCTGTTAAAAATAGTTTCCTCTCTAAGCTGTGATTTCTGTCTCATTAACGAGGACATACACACTCCTAGTAGAACATGACAAATACAATCATCCATGATCAATTACACAGTACAACATTTTTCTCTCTGAGCACGTTTTAGTTCCATATACCCACCCGTTGCCAAAAACATTTACCATTTCATCCGTGTTGAATCCTGCCTAGTAGTCAAAGATGGGGTGTCTGGAAAACCTGCTTCTAGGATAGCTAGACAAAAATTCAAGCAAATCGTATTACTGAGATTTATTACAAAAAGTACATGATAGTACTTTACTTCGTGTTAATCAGATGTGTCGCAAGCAAAGGGCGACAGACCAAATAAACAATGTTCTTCAGTATACACACCTCATAAGTCGCTGGTCTTGATGTGCCTAATCTTGATGTTGCTGTAGAAGTAGGCCGCGACCGGTCAGCGCGGCGCTTACGTCCTCTTCCCATAGATGCCGCTATCGTCGCATTGTTGTCCTGGAGAGGGGTCGGTCAGCGTGCAGCACAGTCCTCTCTGCCCTCTCGTTTTCGACTGGCGTTCCGGCGCTTGAATTTGCGCCGTAACAATCCGTCTTTATGAAAGGGAACGTTTAAATTTGAGACTCTTGTGTTATGTCTCATTATACTGGGTGATCAAAAAGTCAGCATAAATTTGAAAACTGAATAAATCACGAAATAATGTAGATAGAGAGGTACGAAGTGTAGACAACCTCCTAGATGGTGTACCCCGGGCAACGCTGTAACATGGCACAGCGGCGAAAAGTCTACACATCCACGGCGGCCAGACGCTACAATGCCTCCCTGCCTACACAGAGGCAAATAGAGCAGAGTCATAGCATGAAGAAGCTGAACGTGTGCCAGTTCAACATAGAAGGCTACACGAGGACCAAGGGAGAAATCCTCGAAAAGATCTTAACAAGAGAACGAGTAAGTGTCGTACTCCTACAAGAGACCCACCTCACAGGTGAAACCATCAATCGACTCAAAATACCAGGATTTACAGCTGTGAGCTACACTGGACACGACAAACATGGCATAGCCACCCTAGTGAAGAACGAACTCCTAAGGAATTTGGACACCAAAGTGGTATCAGCAGAGCATGCGATAGGCATTAAACTGGGAGTGATGACACTGTATAATGTCTACAAACCTCCATCACAGAAATGGCCCACAGGTATCCTACCCGAGGCTTACCACCCAGCAGTCTACGCTGGCGATTTTAACTCTCAGCACACCAGATGGGGATACCCGAGATCCACAGCTGAAGGGACTGGACTAAGTGACTGGGCAGACAACCGGGACCTACACCTCCTTTTCGACCCCAAGGACACAGCGACCTTCAAATCAAAGGCGTGGGGCACAACGTCAACACCTGACCTGACCTTCGTCACTCGTGGAGCAACAGGTACACCCGTGCGAGCTATAAGAAGGGTCCTCGAGGCGTTCCCCCGAAGCCAGCACAATCCGGTAATAGTGGAGATCGGACCATCAATCCTAGTCATAAAAAGCCCCCCAATGCCCCGGTGGAACCTGAGGAAAGCTGACTGGAATAAATACCGATCCTATGTTGAGGAAACGATAAATCGGATACCACCAAAACCTGAGTACTACAAAAGATTCGTAAACTTAGTACAAAAAGCGGCCCTAAATGCAAGTCCACGAGGATCGAGAAAGGAATACACCCCCTGCTGGACGAAAGAGTGTGAAACACTACTGGAGGAATATGAGAAGACTGGGGACGAGGAGACTGCAGACCAACTGATCAACGCCATGAATGAGGAACGTAGGAGTAGATGGAAGGAGGCGATGGAGAATCTAGATTTTACCCACTCCAGCAGGAAGAGCTGGGGCCTGCTGAGGAAATTAGGCGGTGCCACAGCGCCTAACAGGCCGACTCTTGGAACCAGCGCATCTGAGATTGCAGCTGTCCTGAAACAGGCCTCCAAAATCCAGCTAAAAACAGCCGAAAAGAGAGAAATTTCCCAAGAGCTAAGCAGTCTATTGCTTAATAACCCAACCAACATGGGCATTGTAAAAGAAGTGGAGACAGAAGAGATATCCCAGGCCTTGAAGCTAATGAAGACAGGAAACGCAGCCGGACCTGACAACATCCTACCAGAATTCTTAAAGGGATTGGGAACTTTAGGAAGAAGGTGGCTGGCCAAACTTTGTACGGAATGCATAAACACGTGGGTTGTGCCTAAGGAATGGAAAGAAGCAAAAGTCATCGCAGTGCTGAAACCCGGAAAGACTGGAGATAATCCTAGGAATTACAGACAAATATCCCTGCTGTGTACCTCCTATAAATTATTCGAGAGAATATTGCTGACTAGATTAACTCCATACATCGAAGCCAACCTCCCAACATACCAAGCGGGTTTCCGAGGAGGTAGAAACTGCTGCGATCAAGTGCTGTCCCTCACAACCTATATTGAGAAAGGCTTCCAGAACAAGATGAAAACTGGCCTGGTCCTCATAGACCTCACATCAGCTTACGACACAGTATGGATTGAAAGTTTACTGCTTAAGCTAACTAGAATCATAAATTGCAAGCAGACTTACAAACTACTCAAGAACATACTAACGAACAGGAAAATCAAGGTCTCACTCCATGGCACGAACAGTAAGAGCATGGTTCTGAATAATGGTCTGCCACAGGATTCGGCACTAGCACCCGCTCTCTTCAATCTATATATAGCTGACTTGTCAGAAACTAAATCACGCAAATTTGCATATGCAGATGACCTGGCCATCGCATATCAGAGTAAAAACTACAACGATCTCGACGAAACACTGAATGCAGACCTTGAAGTCCTGAACACCTATTACTCCAAGTGGCACCTACTTCCCAACCCCAACAAAACAACCAGCACTATAATGCACCTCAACAACAGAGAGACACACAGAAAATTACAGATCTTTTCGAATGACCAAAGCATAAGACATGAGGATAAGCCTAAATATTTGGGAGTGAAACTAGACCGGACCCTAACGTACAGCTCACACCTCGAAGACACAAATCAAAAACTAAAATCCCGCAATGCTATCCTTTCAAAACTGGCTGGAACAACATGGGGATGTGGAGCGAGCACTTTGAGAACTTCAGCACTAGCCCTTGTCTACAGTGTAGCTGAATACTGTTCACCAGTCTGAAGGAGAAGTGCACACGTATCAAAGTGGATGTCCAGCTGAGGGAGACAATGCGAATAATCTCGGGAACACTCAGGGCCACCCCCTGTGCATGGCTTCCTGTACTAGCGAACATAGAGCCTCCAGAAATCAGGCGATCACAGCTAGCCCTAAAAACCTACAGGAAAATTATAGACAACCCGGACCTCCCTATCCACCAAGATCTGACACCGACAAACAGGCTTAAATCCAGATCACCCTTTTGGAAAATCGGTGAAGAACTACAAGCCTTTGAACCGAGAACGGCATGGAACGAAGTATGGTCGGCAAGTGAATTTAAGAACAAAAATTTAGTACACGATCCGAACAAGAAGATTGATGGCTTCAACCTACCAAGAAGAGTGTGGACAGCTCTAAACCGGGTCAGAACGAGTGTTGGGAGATGTAAACACCTGATGAACAAGTGGGGCCTGGCAGACAGCGCTGTATGTGAGTGCGGTGAAATACAGACAATGGACCATCTACTCGTGTGCAAAGTGTATGGCTATGGTGGTGAACTCATGGACATACATAGACTCAGTGACTCAGCCATAGAGTGGCTCAAAAACATATCTAATATAGTGTAGAATTATATTGTTTTCTTTTTTAGTATATAGTGATAAGAATATTGTAAATTATGCCTCTGTGATGCCGAACGAGTAAATAAAAATAAAACAAATTGACACACATGCTTGGAATGACATGGGGTTTTATTAGAACAAAAAAAATACAAAAGTTCAAAAAATGTCCGACAGATGGCTCTTCATCTGATCAGAATAGTAATAATTAGCATAACAAAGTAAGACAAAGCAAAGATGATGTTCTTTACAGGAAATGCTCAATATGTCCACCATCATTCCTCAACAATAGCTGTAGTCGAGGAATAATGTTGTGAACAGCACTGTAAAACATGTCCGGAGTTATGGTGAGGCATTGGCGTCGGATGTTGGCCTTCAGCATCCCTAGAGATGTCGGTCGATCACGATACACTTGCTACTTCAGGTAAACCCAAAGCCAATAATCGCACGGACTGAGGTCTGGGGACCTGGGAGGCCAAGCATGACGAAAGTGGCGGCTGAGCACACGATCATCGCCAAACGACGCGCGTCTAGCAATATGGGGTGGAGCGCATCCTGCATAAACATCGTACGTTCCAGCAGGTGTTTATCAGCCAGGTTGAGGATGATGCGATTCTGCAACATATCGGCGTACCTCTCACCCATCACGGTAGCAGTTACAAAACCAGAATCACGCATTTCCTCGAAGGAAAAAGGCCCGATAACGGTAGATGTGTGTTTTTCTTTTGTTCTAATAAAACCCTGTCATTCCAAGTATGTGTGTCAATTTTTACCTCTCTATCTACATTATTCCGTGGTTTATTAAGTTTTCAAAATTATAATGACTTTTTGATCACCCGATATATAATTGGACTTAATGTTAAAATTTTGTTGCTTTCGTTGTAATGCTGCAGTTAAGCTATTGCAGGTCTGCCTTGTTAACAACGTATTTCTAATTTGTGTCATTATGTGAAATAAGTGTATCTGGTAAAATAGATTTTTCTGAAACCATATCGTTTTGACTGCTTGTACGAATCTTTCACGCTACTGTGGAAACACTGTTCTTACCTGCAGCAAATTCTCTTCTCGTGTCACTCATAGGGGGCAGACGTACCAGGGGTCCCTACTTCGCGAGAATACCTCCACACCTGACTAAATGTTGCCCAGTTGGCGAGAGGGATAAACTCACTAAAGTAGTTTCCGCAATTGTTATTTCGATGGGAAGCACAATGTATGCGGGCATTCTGGCCACATGACAGTCCACTTATTCCGTTCACCGTGGCGACGGGTTGGCTCTCTCGAACAAAGCCGCTAGCTCCGATTCAGTTGGCCATAAACAGGCAAAGAAGTAACTGGCCATCAACGATCGGATACGCGGGAAGTTTGTTGGTCCTTACTTCATAATATACGGAAACAGAAGAATATAAACAAAACGCTTCTCCTTCTAACAATTTAGAACGCACTGGTGCGTGAACGAGTCAATGAAACAATTGCAGTATGTGATCAGCACTTAAGGCAGCTTCTTGCAGCCGAGCGACAATTTTTCCCATCTGGAATCTCCCTCTGAAACCACTCAAGCAACGCTCCCGTTGCAGAAGAACGTACCATTGTGTTCTTTTAATGTCTCGCGTCGGTCGCCGCACACGCTTAGCGATAGCCGTCGCCGGTTTTTCCTTTGTTTGAACGCTGAGTCAAGGTAGACTGCGCCTGTCACTGTTTTGTGGTAACACCGGCCGCGGCGGCGTAATCTGATTAGCGCCGCTAGAACACGTGACAGCAGGTGGAGACGGATGTGGCACGGAATCACGGCTGACACGTCGCTATACCTGAGTCGCGCGTCGGAAGAAACAGGTGGCCTACTGCACTCTACAGTCGCCGCACTTTGTTTGTTCGGATACCTGCTGGGAATTGTAATACACTCCTGGAAATGGAAAAAAGAACACATTGACACCGGTGTGTCAGACCCATCATACTTGCTCCGGACACTGCGAGAGGGCTGTACAAGCAATGATCACACGCACGGCACAGCGGACACACCAGGAACCGCGGTGTTGGCCGTCGAATGGCGCTAGCTGCGCAGCATTTGTGCACCGCCGCCGTCAGTGTCAGCCAGTTTGACGTGGCATACGGAGCTCCATAGCAGTCTTTAACACTGGTAGCATGCCGCGACAGCGTGGACGTGAAGTGTGCAGTTGACGGACTTTGAGCGAGGGCGTATAGGGGCATGCGGGAGGCCGGGTGGACGTACCGCCGAATTGCTCAACACGTAAGGCGTGAGGTCTCGACAGTACATCGATGTTGTCGCCAGTGGTCGGCGAAAGGTGCACGTGCCCGTCGACCTGGGATCGGACCGCAGCGACGCACGGATGCACGCCAAGACCGTAGGATCCTACGCAGTGCCGTAGGGGACCGCACCGCCACTTCCCAGCAAATTAGGGACACTGTTGCTCCTGGGGTATCGGCGAGGACCATTCGCAACCGTCTCCATGAAGCTGGGCTACGGTCCCGCACACCGTTAGGCCGTCTTCCGCTCACGCCCCAACATCGTGCAACCCGCCTCCAGTGGTGTCGCGACAGGCGTGAATGGAGGGACGAATGGAGACGTGTCGTCTTCAGCGATGCGAGTCGCTTCTGCCTTGGTGCCAATGATGGTCGTATGCGTGTTTGGCGCCGTGCAGGTGAGCGCCACAATCAGGACTGCATACGACCGAGGCACACAGGGCCAACACCCGGCATCATGGTGGGGAGCGATCTCCTACACTGGCCGTACACCACTGGTGAACGTCGAGGGGACACTGAATAGTGCACGGTACATCCAAACCGTCATCGAACCCATTGTTCTACCATTCCTAGACCGGCAAGGGAACTTGCTGTTCCAACAGGACAATGCACGTTCGCATGTAACCCGTGCCACCCAACGTGCTCTAGAAGGTGTAAGTCAACTACCCTGGCTAGCAAGATCTCCGGATCTGTACCCCATTGAGCATGTTTGGGACTGGATGAAGCGTCGTCTCACGCGGTCTGCACGTCCAGCACGAACGTTGGTCCAACTGAGGCGCCAGGTGGAAATGGCATGGCAAGCCGTTCCACAGGACTACATCCAGCATCTCTACGATCGTCTCCATGGGAGAATAGCAGCCTGCATTGCTGCGAAAGGTGGATATACACTGTACTAGTGCCGACATTGTGCATGCTCTGCTGCCTGTGTCTATGTGCCTGTGGTTCTGTCAGTGTGATCATGTGATGTATCTGACCCCAGGAATGTGTCAATAAAGTTTCCCCTTCCTGGGACAATGAATTCACGGTGTTCTTATTTCAATTTCCAGGAGTGTAGTTTTTCCGTTCTCTGGTTTATTTTACAGTGGCCCTTGACGCTACATGGAATTTGAACCTAAGGAGGAATTAAGGGGAGAATTTTATTGCGTGGAACGCGTGGGAAGGAAGAAATAAAGATTTTTAGGATTCTGTGAAATATCCGTGGATGCAGTGCTGTCCTGTCTGTGCATATTCAACACGCTTTGTGTGTTACCAGTAGTGGAGAAACGTCTATCTGATAAACTCGATACACAGTCATCATTTTTCTGCTATGTTAGTAGGCCCATTGCGTCTCCATTTCTGGTGGACTGTCGCTTCCTTCTTAAAGCTGCTGTATGTGATGCTAACCGGCCTCTTGTTTAGCATCCGAATCCTTTTCTCGTCGTCTCATCCGTTCCACAAACCCTTCTAAGACTGCTTTTACTAGCCCATCCCTCTTTCTTATTATATATACTACAGAGCAGAGACTTTTCTCTAGCCTACCACAAGATGGCAGGAGGAACGAGTGCCACGCTGTCCACTCTTTCTGACGAAGAGAGAGGGTCGTAACAAAATACATTGAAGAGCCAAAGAAACCGGTACACCTGCCTAATATCGTGTAGGGCCCCCGCTAGCACGCAGAAGTGCCGCAACACGACGTGGCATAATCTCGACTACAGTCTGAAGTAGTGCTGGAGGAAACTGACACCATGAATCCTGGAGGGTTGTCTGTGAATCCGTAAGACTACGAAAGGGGGAGGGGGGAGCACAGCACGTTGCAAAGCATCCCAGATATGCTCAATAATGTTCATGTATGGGGAGTTTGGTGGCCAGCGGAAGTGTTTAAAATCAGAAGAGTGTTTCTAGAGCCACTCTGTAGCAATTCTGGACGTGTGGGGTGTCGCATTGTCCTGATGGAATTACCCAAGTTTGTCGGAATGCCCGGTGGACATGAATGGATGCTAATGATCACACAGGATACTTACATGCGTGTCACCGGTCAGAGTCGTATCTAGACATATCACTCCAACTGCACACGACCAACACCATTACAAAGCCTCCGCCAGCTTGAACAGTCCCCTACTGACATGCAGGGTCCATGAATTCATGAGGCTGTCTCCATACCCGTACACGTCCATCCGGTCAATACAATTTGAAACGAGACTCGTCCGACCAGGCAACATGTTTCCAGTCATCGACAGTCCAATGTCGGTGCTGGCGGGCCCAGGCAACGTGTACAGTTTGGTGGCGTGCAGACATCAAGGGTACACGAGACGGCCTTCGGCTCCGAAAGCCCATATCGACAATGTTTCTTTAAATGGTACGCACGCTGACAATTGTTGATGGCCCAGCACTGAAATCTGCAGCAATTTGCGGAAGGGTTGCACTTTTCTCACAATGAACGATTCTCTTCAGTCGCCGTTCGCCTCGTCCGTGCAGGATCTTTTTCCAGTCTCAGAGATGTTGGAGATTTGATGTTTTACCGGATTCCTGACATTCGCAGTACACTCGTAAAATGGTTATACGGAAAAATCCCCACATCATCGCTACCTCGGAGTTGCTGTGTCCCGTCGCTCGTGCGCCCACTGTAACACCACGGACAAACGCACTTAAATCTTGATAACCTGCCATTGTACCAGCAGTAATTGATCTAACAGCTGCGCCAGATACTTGTTGTCTCGTATAGTCTTAGTCGACCACAGCGCCGTATTCAGCCTGTTTACATATCTCTGTATTTGGGTCAAATGGTTCAAATGGCTCTGAGCACTATGGGACTTAACATCTGTGGTCATCAGTCCCCTAGAACTTAGAACTACTTAAACCTAACTAACCTAAGGACATCACACACATATGCCCGAGGCAGGATTCGAACCTGCGACCGTAGCAGTCCCGCGGTTCCGGACTGTGCGCCTAGAACCGCTAGACCACCGCGGCCGGCTTCTCTGTATTTGAACACGTATTCCTATACCAGTTTGTTTGGCGCTTCAGTGAACATCTTACTCTTCTAACGGTAGTTTCAAAGTATACACAGATTTACGAATAATTATATGTATCAAAAAGTTGTATCCGATTAATACTCAGAAAGTCGATGAAGTCAGTCGTGAGTCAAAACATATCAAACTAATTTTCCCCCGCAATCAGATACCACCATAGACTTCTCTAACCAGGGGACAGTTGGGCGGCCAGAGTGATTTTTTGAACCTTGATTTCAATATTCCTAGTAATCTGCACAGCCACAAAGGCTGTTCGAAGCGTTAATTAGAATTCCAGACTTTGGCTTCTTCGTGACGGAGGGATACCAGTTGGTCCCCGCCTTTTTAACGAGTCGCTGCCATTCGAGGAAAGCCAAATTCATGAAATTAGGCCTTGCTGGCCAGTATAAAACTAAATCATCATTCTGATTAGGTTGAATACGGGCTCCTCTTTCTGCTGACGTACGTGACTGGGTTGCGATAGTTTCAGTAACAAAACTGATGGGAGAGGCCCTCTCGTCCTCGGTTGCTGGCAATCGTTCTTTGGGACAGATCCGTGGAGTTTAGCAGCACAGCCATGTGTATGTCATTGTGCTCTCCTACTGTTCTGAGTAGCAGCTATGGACATTACAGCTCTGGTTAGTTCTGTTCCGCATTAAAGGTAATGCAACCGCCATCATTTCGGTCGTGAACCATCTGTAATGCAACGATACTAACCATGCTTGCCCGATAATCTTTTGTTCGGTTGGACTTCAGTTTATTCTTTCTCGTGGATAATAATCATTACAATTCATCTCTCAGTCCGCTCTCTCTCTCTCTCTCACTCACTCACTCTAATCTAGGGTAGGACTAGTTAACAGAACGCTCGATTGTATTGCAAATTTTCCCTTTGATTTTTACCGCAGCAAATGTTTTCTGTGTCATGTTTCCTATGTGTGTAGTAGTTGATATGTTAATTTTAACGCCGGCTAGATTGGCCGAGCGGTTCTATGCGCTATAATCTGGAACCGCGCGACCGCTACGGTCGCAGGTTCGAATCCTGCCTTGGGCATGGATGTGTGTGATGTCCTTAGGTTAGTTAGGTTTAAGTGGTTCTAATTTCTAGGGGACTGATGACCACAGATGTTAAGTCCCATAGTGCTCAGAGCCATTTGAACCATTATTTTTTTTTTAATTTTAACAGGCTGTCTCGCATATCCATGTGTGTGTTTATGGATATATAGGCAAGTTTTTAGCAGATCTGTCCGGTTTGTGGTCTGAGAATTCCCCTGCAGCCCTTTAATTAATAATCAGGAACCGCTATTAGAAGAGATGAGGTCCGATGCTGGCCACGGCCAAGACAGCAGAAGATTAGAAGGTAACGCCAGTTGCACCTGTTAACTGGGAATCGGAAGTTAGGCAGCTATTTTAATTTCCATCACGTCTGTCGGCAGCATCTTCGTTTTAAGAGGGAACCGACGGAAGCCGTAAAATCTAAAATGCTGCGATTTTCCTTCTTATTATTACACTCAATAAGTTGTCACTGCACCCTATCCAATCGCCGATTAAGCTCTCCTAATCAAATGTGATGTGGCTGATAAAGGTATAATACTGCTTATAACCTACACTTCCGGAAAGAAAGTGCATTTGTAATGTCTACGCTCGGGCGTACGTTAACTCTTTAAAGCCTGTACTATGGTAAGTTGACGGGCTTCACCTTATAAGAAAGGATTTTAGTAAATATGTTGACCGCGTGTACCTGAATGGAGGCAAAATCAGACTTACACCCACTCAGTAACAACAATGATACGTCAAGCAAGTTTAAAGTGCAACTACACGTTAGGACGGGCAAGAAACATACACAGCAGATGCTACCGATTGTCAATAATACGGTCGCCAGCCTAATTAGGCATTAAGTGAGTTTTTTCCTTGTACAAGTGGATGTACGTACAAGCATAACAACACGTAGTAATACTGCATTATATGGTAAATTTTAGAACCAGAAAAATCTACTGAACTAATATTTTCCCTTTCTGTACTAATTTTGACAAACTATAAATAAAAACATTACACTATAATGATTACTACAAACTGCGTTTTGTCTATTGATCCGACTGAAATCGGGCATAGGTTACCCTAGAAATAGCACTTTTGAAACACACACACAATGTCAATTTTAATAAGGTTAAAACACTGATAAATTTAGGTTTTATATTGACTTTAACTCTGCTGGTCAAATCAGTTCAGTACACTTCAGAATTTAAATGAATAGAAAAGAAAAGAGTGGAGGGGGGACCCTGAAACTGCTATGATCACTGTGTTGAAACAATTAACTATTGGAAGCATTAAGCACTCAAGATTTACCATATATGAGTTTCTACTCTTTTTGTATTATTACTTCCTCATTTAACTACCATTATTTTTGTCTCAAATTAATTAAGCTTCATTACTAAACCAATTCCAAAATTATCTTCCAACTTTGTCAGACCTTTGTTCTTTGCTTATAATTTTCATTAACAATAAAGCTCCTTAAAATTCATTCTAGCATAGATAGGTCTGCAGGTAATTCTCATTAACATAAACTTTAAATCTTCATTTCCGGACACTCGGATTGCACAACATGTGGAAAGGACCCTGTCTAGGTTAGTGATGAGGATAATTAATTGATAGGACAATTCTGGTAAAAGTTAAGTTGTTATTGAACGGTAAGGAACAAAATTAACACTGGTCCACACGAATACAATTCTAAAGATTCAACCTGTTCGTGTCGATGCGTCGGTTGGCGGGCGGCGAGATGGCGAGGCACACAGCACACATACAATCACAGCTATGGCTCTTGGTGTATCGGCACTTTGCTTCTTCTTAGCGTCGCAATCCTTTTCAATTTAGTGCCTATAGAATATAGCCATGCTGTATAGTCGTCGGAAACGGCACATCCGAGGCTCAATGAAATCACGTTTTCCAGGAGAGCCTCCTCGATCCAGAACGTGTTTCTCAGACCGATGCCCAACTCCGACTACTACTGCTGAGCCCGTTATGCCGTGCCGCGCCCGTGTGCATTTTCCCGCGCTCGCCTGCCATCCACCTTTTACCGCTCCCCTACAGACAGGGTATTCTCCAAAGGTCTTACATTCCACATATCCTAATACATTGCCTACGTATGGACCAGGCGCACAATTACAATTTTAAACATGTTACAATAGATTCAACATGGGTTATACTTCAATTCTGTTATAACATTGCTTGAAATTTGACATAAATATTAATATTCACCTCGAAAGTTGCTTACAGTTTCTTTAACATAATGACACGAAAAGAAAAAGAAATGAAATCAAAACATTGCTTACACTAATTTATCGAAAATCAGAAGGAAAAAATTATTATATGTACAGTTGTTGTTACACATTGTCCTCGAGGACTGTGTTTACTGGTGCCAGGGTACGATATGCGACATGCTGAGAGGTTGTAGTTATTCATTTGTCACGGTCATCGGCGATTAGGTGGCACTCAGGGGGGGGGGGGGGGGGCTGTCGTTGTACCCTCTGTTTTGAATCTGCAGGTAGTAACTGTGCTGAGTTTAGAGGTGAACAGTGTTTACGACATTCATTCCAGGGTACGGCTGTGCCCAGCCGACGACTACGTATTCTTGTTGAACAACTTCTGCCTTTTTAGTGGGCATTGTGGGCCTATGGGAGGTTTGATGGACGTATCGCCGGATTACTCTACATGTTGGTCACAATACATCTGTGATGTCCTGCTGGTTTCAGTGGTCTGTGGAACATTCTCACATCCGTAGACCAAGTTCTGGACATCAGAGTAGAATCACTGTGGGAGCAGTAGTGGCCAACCGAACATCATGCAGGGAAGAAGTTCGAAAACATGCTGCACCTCTGTGTCATCAAGGACCATTGGGAATTAAGACGACATGTGCCTCTGACACCATGACGCCGCCAAGCTCAGCAGCTCTAGTGTCGAGAAAGAGTTGATTGGAATGTGGAATTGCGCCCTCTTATCTTCAATAATAAGAGTAGATTTTGTCTGCATGCGAGAAACAGACGCACTCTTATACGGCGTAGACCTGGAGCGGCCTATTCCAGATTGCATTCTCCCACGACACACAGGTCGCACCCCGTGCTGCATAGTGTGGGGGGCTGTCCGTTACAACTCCTGGTCACATTTGGTGTTGCAGGATAAAGTAACCAGCACCAGATACGTAGCACAGGTCCTTATCCCCTTGCTGCAGCCACCTCTTCTACTGGAGGGTGATGTGTTTTTTCAGTGCACGTCCACAATCGGCTACTGTGACGCAAAGTGCTCTTCGTGGTGCACAACGACTGCTCTGGTCACTAACATCACCAGGTATTTCGCCAGCTGAACATGATGAAGTGGGAACTGACCCTATCTACACAACATGCAAGAATCTTGCTGAATTGCAACAAAAGATGCAAAATCTTTTGGACAAATATGTATACGTGAATCTTCGTCTCCCGTTTCGCCCAGATCTCTAAATCGTTTGAAAAGATTTCTGAACCTCATTTACATCCGTCAACGCGCCAAAGAAGATTAACGTAGCTAACTTAAAAATTCGAGGACTGCCAGGAGGTCACGCTTCACAATTTTTGTCGATTTGTACAGCCATCATGTAGTGAATCCGCTTTGATTCCGATTATGTACCAGCAAAATGCCTCACTCTTGACAGTTATACCATACTCCTTCACTGCTCGGTAACACAGCAGTAACTTGCTTTTCACCTCAAGCAACTGAGACATCAAAAACTCCCAGCAATCGTTCCTCTTCTTAAGATGTTATTGTTGTCGTCACTCTCTTAATCTTTTCAACAGTTGTGAGTGCTGCAAGCAACACTAATTTTGGACAGACATTCACGTCAGATTTCTACCTTATATCTCTGCATCTCACTTCTCAAAATTCCCTTATGAGGCTTTGAAAAGAAATATGATTTATGACTGGAAATAAACAAAATACGTTAGTAATAAAAGCTAAAGCTCAAGTTAATTGACATTTCTAATCTTGCAAGAAATTTTCTACAAAAATAAATAAGTTCTCTGAAAGAATTATCTTGTAAATTTCAAATTTTATGGTCATTGGGGCTCAATTTCGAGTTGTTTGTCTGAGCTAATTTTTTACCAAATCGTTTATTTGTTGACTAGGAGAAGATTAGAGGGGGAGGGGGAACCTAAACTTCTGGAAAGCAGAAAAGTAAGGACCATGCTAATGCTCTCACTCTCGCACACATTCATTTTTACATACTGCATATACACTGCAGGAAGAAAATGCAAAACGCTCAAAAACAAGGCCATTTCATTCACACGTCATGTGACAGATACTTCATCATTGTATGAGTACATCGTAACGAATTCAGAACAAACGAAACGCAAAATCATAGTAAACAATGTCCAGTCCCATCAGTACACAGTGTACCCTTCTCTGGTAGCAATGCGGGAGTGTGTGCTCACATGTAAACGATGATAAAGGGTGTCGAATGCAATTCTGCGACAGGGGGTCCCAGCATCTTGCAGATTTTGTTGCTATTCGCCCTTGATTCTTCAAGTCATGGTGAACAAGTAAGTTCCTGCTTCATCATGTCCCATTCATGTTCAACTGGCGATAAATCCTGTGATCATAGTGGTTACGGAGAGCATTTTGCGTCGCAGCAGTCGTATGTGGACGAACACTGTAAAAGCTCACCACCCTTCCTGTTGAAGAAGTGACAATAGCACGGGGACCTGTGCTATGTAGAGGACATTGGCTGCTGTATCCTGCAACACCAAATGTGATCGGGAGTTGTAACTGATGGCCCTCCACACTACGAACCATTGGGTGGGAGCCGTTTATCGTGGGAGAATGCACTCTGGAATAGGCCAATCACCAGGCGCACATCGCACATGTGTCTGTCCATCAGTCGCATGCAGGCAGGACCTATTTTTATCAGTGAACACGAAAGGTCGCCATTCCATTGTCTAGTGAACTCTTTCGTGACACCGGTGTAGCCGTCCTCGACAGTGTCGTTGTGTCAGTGGTAGCCTGGCCAGCACAACATGTAATCTCAGTACTGCCGCCAGCAGACGACGGTTCCTGATGGCCCTTGGTGTAACAGCAGGTCCAGAATGTTCTTATATTTCTTTCTTAGATGATTTTAAATCGGCCTCTGCTGCTCGCACAATGTGTCGATGTTGATATATATCGTACTACGCAGACGTCTAGAACCTGTTCTACAGATGTCGGAATGTTGTACAGACCTCTTCTGAGAAAAATAAGTGACACATCACTGATTGGTAGTGTGAAGTGCCTGATGGTGTCCACTCAGAAGCAGAAAGGACATGATTCGGTTAATAATGGTCTTTTTCAGTTCAAGTCCAACGTTTGGGACATTGTTTGGTTTACTAGGAAATGTAAGTCATTCTAGTTGGATCAGAAAGGCAGCTTACATATTTGCCTAAAAGAAAGAAGAGCCCTTTGAACAGAATATTTAATGTTCAAATGCACACACAAGCATGACTCCTGCCAGAGAAGAAGTGTGAACTGATAAATTCTCATAATATTGCGCTGTAAACCAGAAAGGCACTGCTAAATATTGTTACCTACAATGTCTAGTATTTTGTCCCTAAAACTGTTGATTCTCCACCTTCTAAGACAAATATGAAGCAAGTTACGCCGCAAGCAGTGAAAGCTGAAAGGGAAAAAGGAAAAAAATCAGTTAAACAGGTGCATTCTACATAAAAGGAAATTTTATTTTATTCCTCCACAGACACTCTTCTACACAGATTATTCTGGTTACTAAAGTGTAAGTGAAGAAATTCAGATTACAGTTTGTAAACGATCTTGTAGAAAATGATATCCACCTCATTGAAAGTTACAATATAAGATAAAAGTGAGAACCAATTTGTTTTATAGGTCATTGCTACAGACTGTGTGGAAGCACGTATTGATGTCACCCCATGGTATGCCAAGGTAGGTAGTGGAACAGCAGTCGCGAGCGTTTGCCGGATCCAGTGGTGCGTGCCCGCTGAGCCACGCCTTCATCGGCTCTGGACTACAAGCGCCCTCTGCTGCAGCGATATAGCACAGCCGGCGGCAGCTGTTCAGCCCACACGTTCCCAGAACCACTTCGGTACGACACCATCATTTGTGATTAGCACAGAAACCCTCATCCTTGCTGACTATGTGATAGCTGGACTCAGATTCTTGCTGCATTGTTTGTAATGAGTATTCGTTCACTTGGAGATATACAAGTTAAGTGAATTTTTTTCCTGTGTTAACTTGTTCAGTAACCATTTCCGGTCCTTTCCAGCTTTCCTACAGTGCAACACTCTGTAGCCCACCTCTCCTCACTGTTGTTTAAGAAGTTTTACACAACAAATTGTAAAAAATATCCAATTGCTAACATGTCCAGTCTTACAAAAATAGCGTTCTGTTCAGTTCCCTCACTTTATGTTTTATTTCTATTTAAGTTTCAAATAAAAACACATTTTCCTTATAAAATTAGCATGCAGCGTTAACAATATCCTTATTCCCTTTAATTTATTCATGTCCCTCAGAAATTTCTGAAAAATTTGGCTCAGAATTTTTTATAGAAGTGCTAAAGATGTTTTCAAGCGTCCCCATAAAGTTTATCCAGAACAAAATAGAAAATGGTAAACCACATATCCCCAGAATTACTGTCTTTGTATACAGCCTTGTAAATTCAAGTCATTTGCAATCATCGTGTAGTTGATCGACTGAGGAGAAGTTTTGTCCTGGCTTATTTTTTGTTGCACGTAACAGCTATAGTCAGAGTGCATGTTGCAGTATACACAAGGAACTGACTGGATAACTTGGAACACTGTGAATTAGTACCAGAGACAATTACTGTGGGACTGATCACACCTAGCATAGATATTTCTGGGATGGGTGTGGGTATGTGGCTGGAAGGGGGAAAGGGAGAAGTGAAAATATCGTTCTCTAGAACTTCTAGACCAATTACAACCAAACATGATTTACTACTTGGAGAAATACAGTTGGGCTAAGGCGCCCTTAGCACCTGTAAGGTAAGCTGAAGAAGGTAACATGTAAAGGTAATCGAAACAGTCGAGAAAAGTTTGTGATGTGTGTGTGTGTGTGTGTTTGTGTAAGAAAAAGTGAAGCATGCAAAAGAAGTTGGGGGAACGAAATGAAACCTCACATGGTGAGAGGGTTTGTAATCTTATTTCAATAATTACATAATGGAATCAAATTTACAAAGAACTTGCCAGTATGAGGCCACGTATCAATATAACTTTGCAACCCCTTTGTCCCTGATGGATCAACTAATTCGATCAGGAACAGTGTTATGAACAGTTCCGGCCTCTCCTGAGGCAAACTTGCCCACTACTGTTACAAACTGGCCCTTGATATCTGGTATAAAGTTGATATCCGAGCTGGTTCGACACAACTACTTTCAGATACCGACCTGGGGATCTTGCTGGGCACAGGTGTACACCCACATCAAGCGTCAGGCAGTTCATAGAGACAAGTACCAAATTTTGACGAAGATTGTCCTGTTGAGAACTGACACCATGATACTGTTGCATTAAATTTACCACGTGAGGATGCAGAATGTACGTCACGCATCGACGTGCCGTGAAAGTTCCATAAATAACTACCAGCCATGACCTGAAGTCATAGCCGATGGCTCCCCACACCATACTGCCGGCAGTAGCTCCAGTGTAACTTCCAAAAACACTGCAAGATCGGTGTCTCCACCATACTCCTCGATGATGACCATCTGAGGTGGTGGAGAACCACTGTTCATCTCTGACACAGTGTATCGTCACTCGTCAACAGCATATGTTTCCCCTTCACGGCACCACTCCAAATGCAGCTATTCATGTTGTGGTGTTAACGGCAGGCCTTACAAGGAACGATAATATCTTAATCCGGCTGCTGGTGGTCTCCGATCATTGGTGAGCAATGAGACAGGATTTTACAGGGAGTCCATTACTTGTTCTCAAACGCCAGACGCATATGTGAAGGGGTTACTGTGTGTTTGGTGAGCAGTACGGCGTTCCTACCCCACACATTTAGTCCAAACGTAGCGTCTTTGATTGTTAATGACAACGTTCGGCGACCCGGGTTCAAACCTCGCCGCAGCCTAAACTTTGAATAAAAATCATTAGCAATGGGGCGGCCGAAGATTTCCAGTACAAGAAGTCTCCCTCTTTCAGCTAACGGCCTTGTCAAAGATGGCGGGGCAGCGGATAGAGCTTAAGGGCTCTCTCTTGCCCTTCAGGTGGGAAACTGTCCCCAAAGGCGGAAGACTGAGAAGTGGCCGACGTCAATGGAAACCACTACATTAAGGACACAATGTGTATGCACAGGACATGTGGCCTCTAATTGAAAAAGTGTCCTGATGATCTCTCCACTGGCAAAAGACTCCAGAAAGCCTCATTCAGATTTTCAGGAGGGGAGTGCAAAGGAGGAGGTGACCATGAATAAACAACGAAAGGATAAACGTCTACTAGTCGGGGAGTGGAATGTCAGAAATATGAACTTGGTAGGGAAGCTAGGAAACGTGAAAAGAGAAATGCTAAGATTTAGTCTAGATATAGTGGGAGTCACTAAATTGGAAGGAAGACCAGGATTTCTGGTCAGATGAGTACGGGGTAATATCGACAGTTGCAACTAATGATATGATGGGAGTAGCAATTTGTATGAATATGAATGTAGGGCAGAGGATATGTTACTGTGAACAATTCAGTGATAGGCTCTTTCTACTCAGATTTTACAGCAAAACGACAGCGACAAGACAGTTCAAGTATACATGAGACGTCGCAAGCCGAGGATGAAGAGAAATTATGTGCGGATATTGAACGGGTAATTCAGTATCTGAAGGGAGATGAAAATGCGTTACTGGAATGCTGTTGAAGGGGAAGGAGTGGAAGAAAGGGTTACGGGAGAATATTCGTTTGGTAATAGAAACGAGAGACGACCAAGACTAATCGAGTTCTGCAATAAATATCAGTTAGTAGTAGCGAATACTCTGCTCAAGAATAGCAAGACGAGGGGTATAACTGAAAAGGGCCGAGAGATACGGGAAGATTTAAGTCATCATGGTCACGCACAGATTCCGGAATCCGATATTGGATTTTAAGGCGTACCCAGGAGCGAATATAGACTCAGATCACAATTTAGTAATGATGAAGAGTAGGCTGAAGTTTAAGAGACTAGTCAGGAAGAACAAGTTCGGAAAGAACTGGAATACGAAAGAACTACGGAATGACGAGATAAGCTTGAAGTTCTCTAAGGCTATAGATACAGCAATAGGGAATAGCTCAACAAGCAGTACAGTTGAGCAGGAATGGATCTCTAAAGAGGGCAGTCACGGAAGTTGTAAAGAAAACCGTGGATATAAGGAAGACAGCTGCAAAGAAACCATGGATAAAAGATAAAATACCCGAGCTGATCGATGAAAGAAGAAGTACAAAAATGTTCATAGAAATTCCGGAGTACAGGAATACAAGTCACTAAAAAAAAAAAAAAAAGAAAGAAAACCAGAATGGATACATGAAAAATGTGAAGAAATCTAAAAAGAAATGAATATCGGAACGACGTATTTAGCATATACGGAAGTCAAAACACCCTTCCGTGAAATTAAAAGGATGGGACATAATACGAGGGCCGTTCAGAAAGTAACCTCCGGTTGATTTAAAAAAATACACCAAGTTAAATAAAAATATTTTAATATATACATCTTACAACTACATCTTTGCACTATTTTTCTACATAGTCTCCATAGCGATTGAGGCACTTATCGTATCTCTTCACAAGCTTTGAAATTCCTTCTGCATAAAAATCACCCGCTTGTGCCTGGAGCCAGCCTGTGACCGCATCTTTGAGCTCTTCGTCATCATCAAACCGCTGTGACCCGAGCCATTTCTCTGTGGAAAACCAGTAGACAACTCCGACATTGAGAAACGTCGATTTTCACGAACTTTTGCATCAACTGTCTGAACGAGTTCGTCAGTCACCAATGATGGTCTACCACTCCTCTCTTCATCATGAAGGTTTTCTTGTCCACTTTTAAATAAACGTACCCATTCACGGACAACTCCTTCACTCATAACTCTTGGTCCGTACACGGCACAAAGCTCACGATGAATAGCTGCTGCAGAATATCCTTTGGCTGTAAAAAACCTTATGACAGCACGCACTTCACATTTGGCGGGGTTTTCTACTGCAGCACACATTTCAAACTGCCACAAAAACTAAACTAGCGCAGGTACGACGTTCACTCGACCACGGCTTGATGCCGACTGACCTGTTGAGTGCGTGAACGCACAGATGGCGTCGCTACTCCCCCCACAACCCGCACTGTGACCAATCGGAGGTTACTTTCTGAACCGCCCTCGTATTAAGAGTTCATTGGGAATTCGACAGATAATTGCAGAGGAGAGAGCGGTTGGGCGGGAAGAGTACATTGAAGGCCTCTATGATTGGGAAGACTTGTCTGACGTGACAGAAGAAGAAACAGGAGTCGACAGGTAAGAGATGGGGGATCCAGTACTAGAATCAGAATTCAAAAGATCTTTTAAGGACTTAAGATAAAATAAGGCAGAACGGATCGACAGCATTCCATCGGAGTTTCTAAAATAATTGGGGGAAGTGGCAACAAAACGACTATTCACTTTATTGTGTGGAGTGTATGAGAATGGCGATGTACCATCATACTGTCGGAAAAACATCATCCACACCCTTCCCAAGATAGCAAGAGCCGACAAGTGCGAAAATTATCACAAAATCAGCTTAACAGCTCATGAATCAAAGTTTCTGACAAAAATAATATACAGAAGAATGGGAATGAAAGTTCGGGATCTGTTAGATGGCGGTCAGCTTAGTTTTAGGAAAGGGAAAAGCACCAGAGAGGTAGTTCTAACGGTGTAGTTGCACCGCTCTTAGCCATGCAAAGTGGCCTGCCAGAGACGAGTGTCACTACTTGTCAATGGCATTCGGCTTCAGATTCGACAGGAATTGCTGGTGTCAGTGAATGCAGGTCTATCTTATCCATTTTGAGTTCCAAAATTGCAAAGGAAACAGCTTGCAATGTAAATTTGCAGTCGGGTAACTTGTAAAAAGCCATTACTCACATTGGCCCGTGAAGCTGCATACCTTTAATGGTCGAAACAACACAGAAGCTGGACAGTATCTCACTAGCGGCTCGTAGTATTGTCCGAAGAATATGGATTTTTCCCCTCTTTAGAGGAAGACACCGACATCTCACTTATGCGTTTAACCAGCAGTGTGTAGAGGGGGTTTTCGGGGCACATTTAAGTTACTGTAAACTTGAACTAGCATGTTTACTTCACACTCTAGGTGTTCTAATGTTATCCTTTCACCTATATCTTGCTGTAGACACTCCCATATTTCAAGTTGATGAGAGCCGTGCTCACGATACTGAATCAACATGTTCCTAGTTTGACTAAAACTCAGGTACTCTATTGCACATCGACTGGCTGCTGAACTGAAATGTGTGAGACTCTCACTATCAGAATCCCCGGAATGTGATAACTCGCATGTTGTTTTTTTCTTTCTCCTTTTTTTTCTCCAGCGCACAACTTTCACCCTACGTTCTAAACTGTTTGTTGTGCATTGAAGAGCCAAAGAAAATGGTACACCTGCCTTATATCGTGAAGGGCCTCCGCGAGCTCGTAGAAGTGCCGCACCACGACGTGTAATGGACTCGACTAATGTCTGAATTAGTGCTGGAGGAAACTGACACCATGAATCCTGCGGGGCTGTCCATGAATCCGTAAGAGTAGGAGGTGGAGCGCAGTACGTTGTAAGCTATCCCAGATATGCTCAATATTGTTCATGTCTGGGAAGTTTGGTGGCCAGCGGAAGTGTTCGAAGAGTGCCTCTGGAGACAGTAGCAATTCTGGACGTGTGGGGTGTTGCATTTTCCTGCTGGAATTGCCCAAGTCCGTCGGAATGCACAATGGATATGAATGGATGCCGGTGATCAGACATGATGGTTGCTTACGTACGTGTCACCTATCTAAACGAATCAGTGGCCCCATTTCACTCCAACTGCACACACCCCGCACCATTACAGAACCTTCATCTGCTTGAACATTCACCTGCTGACATGCAGTGTCCATGGATCTATGAGTCTGTCTCTATACCCGTACTCGTCCATCCGCTCTATACGATTTGAAACGAGACTAGTCCTATATATACCCAGTCATCAACAGTCAAACATCGATGTTGACGGGCACAGGCAAGGCGTAAAGCTTTATGTCGTGCATTAATCAAGTGCCTGAAAGCCCATATCGATGATGTGTCGTCGAATGGTTTCCAAGATGATACTTGCTGATGGCTCAGCATTGTAATCTAAAGCAATTTGCGAAAGGGTTGCACTTCTGTCACGTTGAACGATTCTCTTCAGTCGTCATTGGTCCCGGTCTTGCAGGTTCTTTCTCCGGCCGCAACTATGTCGCAGATTTGATGCTTTACCGGATTCCTAATATTTACAGTACACTCGTGAAATGATCCTAAGGAAAAATCTTCACTTCATCGCTACCTCGGAGATGCTGTGTCCCATCGGTCGTGCGCCGACTATACCACCACGTTCAAACTCACTTAAATCTTGATAAACTGCCATTGCAGCAGCAGTAACCGCTCTAACAACTGCACCAGACGCTTGTTGCCTTATTTAGGCGTTGCCGACCGCAGCGCCATATTCTGTCTGTTTAGGTATCTCTGCTTTTGAATATGCATGCCTATATCAGTTTCTTTGGCGCTTCAGTGTGTATTTCAATCTCTGCCATCCGCCACAGTTTTTACACTCTACAGTTCCCTATTTTACCATGGACTCTATTCCAGCATGTCTTAACACACTAGCTTTCATCCTGTTTATTTGTTAAACGCTTCGATTCCTTTCTTTCCCGGTTTTAATTTCAGTCTCCTTTATTACGTGACGACCAGCTGTACAATTCATTGACATATTTTACACGACTTCATGATATACGAAGTGCATAGCAGGCATTGTTATATATGACGACGAAGCTGTTAGTGGATTAATCACACATGAAGATGGTAGTCAGCTGCTGAAACTATTAATGTGTACGTTGTAGTTGTTTAACGATATTGATGTAATAAATTGTTATATAGTGTGAGTCAGCTGCCTCTACCTATGGGTTTTATGCTACCCATAGTCATTAAAATCCAGATACAAGATTTTTTATATTCTGTCACTCACTATGCGCAGCTATTATGTTCGACTCTGCTTTTAAACTTGACCCATGATGTTTTACATGCCGATCTTAATACAGGATTTGCTTCACTTCTTTTCCGATGGTAGTGTCCTTTAGTTTCTAAATATTTCTCCTGCAAGTATTCATTATGTGCTTTCTATTTATCGTTTATGACTTTCTGTATCTGTTCGTTCCAAGTTTTCAAACCTGTTTCCCGATTTGTTCTACGCTTTTCACTTAGCCCTTCGTTTCCTACCGGTTTATTGATTTTTTTATATTGCTTCATTCTTCGTTTATGTCTCACTAGTAGGTATTTCATTGAGCACTTGTGTGAGTCCGTTATGATGTAGCTTACTTATACTCTCTTCTTGTAAAAGATGCATCTTGAACCTTTGTTTAAATTGTTTTCATCTTTATTTTTGCTTGTTTCCATGTCAAACACAGCTGAAATTTTGAATTTACACGGTAGTGGTCTGTGCTTTTATTTCTATCACCATTTACTCTCTTGTCTGTTATCCTTGGAGCAAACTTTTGCTTTAATTACGATATAATCTGTTACTGAACGGTAATCTCGTGCAGACTACCTTCAATTCGTTAAACGTTACGAATTCCCTTAGGTTTGCTCCATCTGATGTATAGTATCTTCCCTATTGGTGCCTATTAAATAGGCATTTGGCACTTCACGAATTCCAACATTTAAATCTTCCGCTAAAATTACGTGGTTCTTATTATTTGTTTTATTTACATGTTTGTGAAGTTCTTCGTAATACATCTACATCTACATCTACATTCATACTCCGAAAGCCACCCAACGGTGTGTGGCGGAGGGCACTTTACGTGCCACTGTCATTACCTCCCTTTCCTGTTCCAGTCGCGTATGGTTCGCGGGAAGAACGACTGTCTGAAAGCCTCCGTGCGCGCTCTAATCTCTCTAATTTTACATTCGTGATCTCCTCGGGAGGTATAAGTAGGGGGAAGCAATATACTCGATACCTCATCCAGAAACGCACCCTCTCGAAACCTGGCGAGCAAGCTACACCGCGATGCAGAGCGCCTCTCTTGCAGAGTCTGCCACTTGAGTTTATTAAACATCTCCGTAACGCTATCACGGTTACCAAATAACCCTGTGACGAAACGCGCCGCTCTTCTTTGGATCTTCTCTATCTCCTCCGTCAACCCGATCTGGTACGTATCCCACACTGATGAGCAATACTCAAGTATAGGTCGAACGAGTGTTTTGTAAGCCACCTCCTTTGTTGCTGGACTACATTTTCTAAGCACTCTCCCAATGAATCTCAACCTGACACCCGCCTTACCAACAATTAATTTTATATGATCATTCCACTTCAAATCGTTCCGCACGCATACTCCCAGATATTTTACAGAAGTAACTGCTACCAGTGTTTGTTCCGCTATCATATAATCATACAATAAAGGATCCTTCTTTCTATGTATTCGCAATACATTACATTTGTCTATGTTAAGGGACAGTTGCCACTCCCTGCACCAAGTGCCTATCCGCTGCAGATCTTCCTGCATTTCGCTACAATTTTCTAATGCTGCAACTTCTCTGTATACTACAGCATCATCCGCGAAAAGCCGCATGGAACTTCCGACACTATCTACTAGGTCATTTATATATATTGTGAAAAGCAATGGTCCCATAACACTTCCCTGTGGCACGCCAGAGGTTACCTTAACGTCTGTAGACGTCTCTCCATTGATAACAACATGCTGTGTTCTGTTTGCTAAAAAATCTTCAATCCAGCCACACAGCTGGTCTGATATTCCGTAGGCTCTTACTTTGTTTATCAGGCGACAGTGCGGAACTGTATCGAACGCCTTCCGGAAGTCAAGAGAAACAGCATCTACCTGGGAGCCTGTATCTAATATTTTCTGGGTCTCATGAACAAATAACGCGAGTTGGGTCTCACACGATCGCTGTTTCCGGAATCCATGTTGATTCCTACATAGTAGATTCTGGGTTTCCAAAAACGACATGATACTCGAGCAAAATACATGTTCTAAAATTCTACAACAGATCGACGTCAGAGATATAGGTCTATAGTTTCGCGCATCTGCTCGACGACCCTTCTTGAAGACTGGGACTACCTGTGCTCTTTTCCAATCATTTGGAACCCTCCGTTCCTCTAGAGACTTGCGGTACACGGCTGTTAGAAGGGGGGCAAGTTCTTTCGCGTACACTGTGTAGAATCGAATTGGTATCCCATCAGGTCCAGTGGACTTTCCTCTGTTGAGTGATTCCAGCTGCTTTTCTATTCCTTGGACACTTGTTTCGATGTCGTTATCTTCCTTATTCTATTTGTCTAGTGCGTAAGTTCCTATTTCTGTTAAATATCCGCTGTCGAATTTTAATCTTACTGTTAAGAGACTTTCATTTACTAAAAAAATATTCTCTTATTTTAGCCCTCCATTTACTGTCTATTAAAGCTGCTACTCTCTAAGTGTTTTTTTGTGTCATTTCACTGTAAAGCATGACATAGTCCTCCTGCTCTTTTGTGCCTATAAGATTCCTCTTGGTTTCTGTGACCTCTTAGTTTTATATTGTTTGAGAATTCTTTTTAGTTCTGTTTCATTTGATCTTAGTCCTTGTATATTGCATGTTGCCACGTTAAATACGTTTCTTAATTCTTTTTTGATGTCCTTATTCACGCCTGGTCATTTTCCGCATCAGGTGGTGGTTGGTAGTATTAGTGCGCTCAACATGGAAGTCATCAGCGCTCGTACTCAACTAAAAGAGTACAAGTGTGGTTATGAGTTGTTAGAAGCATGCAACAAAATGTAAATTAGAAAATGGAATCCGCAGCCATGTTGGGACTCCCGCGCTCACACTGTCACACAAAACAGCAAAAGATGGATGCCTGAAGGCAGTCCGTGAGTAAAATACATAGACTATAACGACACAACATCTAAAATAGTGGAGCTAGGAACTGCGCGTACACGATCAGCTGGAAAATAAACGATGAAGCGACAATGCTAGAAACACATTTAAATCTTCTACTAAGACACCATTGAAAAGACCAGACTTCACACAGAATCTTAAAACATCTCACGCAAATTAGAGGGCAGGTCAACGGGTAAGTGGGTTGCGGCCTTTATGGCTTGGTATACGAGGTGTGGCTAGAAAAAAACCGGACTAGTACTGGTGAAACAATAAAACGAATGCAATAAGGCTGAAAGTCGCGTGGCCTGTCACGCGACTCTCGCTCCGCCTACTGCTCGAGTTTCATCTGCCTCCTGCACTCAGTCTGCCCGTGGCGTCTGTTTTAAGTAGTTGACGTCTTGTCTGTGCGTCGGAAAATGTTGAGTGTACAGAAAGAACAGCGTGTTAACATCAAATTTTGTTTCAAACTAGGAAAATCTGCAAGTGAAACGTTTGTAATGTTACAACAAGTGTACGGCGATGATTGTTTATCGCGAACACAAGTGTTTGAGTGGTTTAAACGATTTAAAGATGGCCGCGAAGACACCAGTGATGACACTCGCACTGGCAGACCATTGTCAGCAAAAACTGATGCAAACATTGAAAAAATCGGTAAACTTGTTCGACAAGATCGCCGTTTAACAATCAGAGCAGTGTCTGAGTTAACAGGAGTTTCCAGGATGTCAGAACAAATCATTCTTCGGCGTTCCTTCTGTTCAATTGTGAGACACTTTGGAACCATTTTTGAACACACTTTGTTCATGTTGAAACTTTCATGAAGAATCTGCCTAACACTTTCCTTGTCAACTCCTGTTAACTCAGACACTGATCTGATTGTTAAACGGCGATCTTGTCGAACAAGTTTACCGATTTTTTCAATGTTTGCATCAGTTTTTGCTGACAATGGTCTGCCAGTGCGAGTGTCATCACTGGTGTCTTCGCGGCCATCTTTAAATCGTTTAAACCACTCAAACACTTGTGTTCGCGATAAACAATCATCGCCGTACACTTGTTGTAACATTACAAACGTTTCACTTGCAGATTTTCCTAGTTTGAAACAAAATTTGATGTTAACACGCTGTTCTTTCTGTACACTCAACATTTTCCGACGCACAGACAAAACGTCAACTACTTAAAACAGACGCCACGGGCAGACTGAGTGCAGGAGGCAGATGAAACTCGAGCAGTAGGCGGAGCGAGAGTCACGTGGCAGGCCACGCGACTTTCAGCCTTATTGCATTCGTTTTATTGTTTCACCAGTACTAGTCCGGTTTTTTTCTAGCCACACCTCGTAAAACGCATTCAATTAAAATGTGTCTTACAGAACCCTGTGCGCCAGAAGCGCCGCATACCGGTGGGTCTTCTTGTCGAAGCAGTAACCCATGCTGAGGCGCAGCGTCTCAACATCGTCCCTACTGAGGCGGGAGATATGTGAATAGGAGTGCAGTGTGAGTCACGCGCAAGAAAGATGGCGTCAGATGGCTCCAGTGTATGTGTTTTCTGTGCGATGTGATACAGGTCACTAGCTGGCAGACACTGTTGGAAATACAGGTAACATACTCTTAATTTTATTTCCGACTTGCTTTTTTTTTTAAATTCCTAATTGTTTATTAACTGCTATTATTATTGTGTTTCGTTATGAGAGTGAAATAAGGTGTGAATGTGAAATACTGTTTTATGTAAAGATTTTGCACTATACATTGAAGTAACGAGTCACATGAGGAGTGTTCGAGAATGACGCGTGTGTTATTTATTATAAAACCTTTTCTTAAGAGGGAATTACTTTTATATTTATGGATTTTTCAGACTCAGTGACAAATTATGATTGTTTCTGTATATATGGGCGGAACTGAGCGGGTTTTATGTTTCTTTCCGACTGACTGTGATGTTTCTCTGCCAATCAGAAATCAGCATATTCGTGGATTTTTTTGTGGAACTAGCAGCTTCTTTTGGGTAGTGTGAGGAGTAGAATCGTGGATTGGCTCTCATAGTGATCAGATCTATTGATAGATGCCCCGTTGAAAATTATTAATATTGTGATATTCCGGTATCAAAATGTTTGAGAAGTGCCGTAGGGGGCTTAAGGGAGTTCGATTTAAAAAATTACAGTGTGAAATTTGAAACATTTGGTGACATCTAAATTCCACGTTGCTTGTTGCTTACTCGCGAAATTACCAACATTCAAACGAGCAATTCTCAAAGAAACAATCAGTCTGTAAGCTTTCGGTGAATTATTCTCATGAACTGGCAACTGTTACGAGTGAGATGTGCGTGTGGACTTTTCATACTATGTACAGTTTAGAGTAACGTTTTGTAGTGACTGGTGTATGCAAACTTATCATAATAGAGTGAAATACTACGGACAAATACTTTCATTTAACAATTCCTTCCATCGACAAAACAATTTTAGTGCGACTTGAGATAATGGTGCGTACAGATGTTTTTTTTCTTTAGCTTTTATCGGCTGAAAACGTCAAGGACGCGTGCATGTAGAGAAGAGATTCGCCACCAGGTGAGTGGAACTTTGCAAATCACGCTGTGTCGTTGCAGTGCGTAAACCTACAATGTCCTATCCGCAGGCGCGATATACACTGAAGAGCCAAAGAAACTGGTACACATGCACAATATCGTGTAGGGCCCCCGCGAGCAAGCAGAAATGTCGCAACACGACGTGGCATGGACTGGAGGCAACTGACACAGTTAATCCTGCAGGGCTGTCAATAAATCCGTAACAGTACGGGGAATGGAGATCAATTCTGAAGAGCACGTTGCAAGGCATCCCAGATATGCTCAATAATGTTCATATTTGGTGTGTTTCGCGGCCAGCGAAAGTGTTTAAATTCAGAAGAGTGTTCCCGGAGCTACTATGTAGCAATTCTGGACTTGTGGGGTGTCGTATTGTCCTACTGGAATTGGCCAAGTCTGTCGGAATGCACAATGGACATGAATGGATGACGTACGTGTCAAAGTCGTATCTAGACGTATAAAGGGTCCCATATCACTCCACCTGTACATGTCCCACATCATTACAGAACAGCTTGAACAGACCCTGTTCACACACAGGGTCCATGGATTCATACCTGTACACGTCCATCCGCTCAATGCAATCTGAAATGAGACTCGTCCGGCCAGGTTTCGTTGAATGGTTCGCACCCTGACAGTTGTTGATGGCCGAGCATTGAAATCTGCAGCAATTTGCGGTAGGGTTGTACTTTCGTCACGTTGAACTATTCTCTTCATTCGTCGTTGGTCCCGTTCTTGCAGAATCTTTTCCGGCCGCAACGATGTCGGAGATATGATGTTTTACAGATTCCTGACACTCACGGTACACTCGGAAAATGGTCGTAAGGGAAAATCCGCACTTCATCGCTACTTCGGAGATGCCGTACCATCGTTCGTGCGCCGACGCTCAAACTCGCTTAAATCTTGATAACTTGCCATTGTAGCAACAGTAACCGTCTAATAACTGTGGCAGACACTTGTTGCCTTATGTAGGCGTTGCCGACCGGAACGCCGTTATCTTGCTGTTTGTATCTCTGTATTTGAATACGCTTGCCAGCACCAGTTTCTTTGGCGCTTCAGTGTAAGTACTTGCTGACGCCGCTGTGGCCGGAAGGAGGAACCCAGTTGTCTTGTCGCTGGTCTCACGTTCCTCAGTTTGTTGTTCTCCAACTCTGACTACTCCTCCTCCCACAGATAAACGACTTTGTGTCTCAATAGTGAAGTAACTGCGTGGACAGGGGCAGCACATTCAGAAATTGTAATTTCCTAATAGGCTTCCTTAGCTGCTACATCTGCCATTTCATTACCCTGTGTGTCCACGTTCTCTGGTACCCAGCAAAATTACACATCCTTTCCCTGCCTCTGTAAGTGGAAAAGGGTGTCACGAACCATTTGAAGATACTTTTCGTCTCGACACATGTGATCGATAGCCTGAGTGGCACTTTGGGAGTAGGTGTAGTTGAGGAATTTGGTAGCAGGAAGGCACCGCATCTTCTCCAGTACCATCAAGATCGCGTATAATTCAGCGTCATACACTGTAAATGTACTAGGTTAGCGAACCTTCAAGACAATAGTCGGGAAATAACACAATACAGCCGAGGGGACTGTTCTGCTTAGAGCCATCAGTATAAGAGGCCGCATAGTCACAGTGCTCGGCAAAAATTCTGTAAAACTCTAAAATAATCCTGGGTCTCTGTATTAACCAGGACGGCGAACGACTCTAACCGTGATAAAGCACAGAAATATCGTATAAAAAAAATTTAAAAAATGGCTCTGAGCACTATGGGACTTAACTTCTGAGGACATCAGTCCCTTAGAACTTAGAACTACTTAAACCTAACTAACCTAAGGACATCACACACATCCATGCCCGAGGCAGGATTCGAACCTGCGACCGTAGCGGTCGCGCGGTGTCAGACTGTAGCGCCTAGAACCGATCGGCCACCCCGGACGGCAATATCGTCAACATCAAGAGCCACTAAGTCCTGCTGCACGTGACCTCCAAAGGGTTTCGTAGTTCGTGGTCTCTGTCTAAATAGTCGGTCCAGTGCAGGGTGAGTAACAATATGGAATTCTGATTGTTGTGTGGAGAGTAGGCTGCACACATTAGGACCCGCCGGCAGATGACAAGTGGTTGTTCACCAGCCTCAACACAGAGTATAGGAACTGGATTCATCCTCTACTCCCCTATTGCCAACCTAATCCTCTCATGATGAAAACCATAAACTATCTACCGATGATAGTGCTGAGCCATAAACTCTGCAAACGCCTTGTAAAATTGAAGCAGACGTGTTTGGACTGCTCCTCAGGACCTGTGGCAGGGGCATTTTAAAATATTCATTACTTTTAAACCTTTTGGCCTAATAGCATTCAGATGTGGTAGCCAAGTGAGGTGTTTATCGAATGTTAGACCCACAAACTTCACTGAACGTTAAAAACGAAGAACCTTATCCCTCATTATAAGATGATGCAAGTCAAAAGAGTGACAAGCACAATTAAAATTAACACACACATATTTTTCTGAGGATAATTTGAAACTTACGTTATCTGTCCACTTCTTCAATCTCCATATCGTAAGCTGCAACTGCCGATTGGACGTTCCAAGGTTGAAGGAGCAGCAGATGGTAGCGAAGTCATTCACAAACAATGAACATCGACAAGGAAACTTAAGTGTGGACGTTATAACATTGATGACAATAGCGACATAGTTACATGTAAAACAGATTCTTGAGGAACCCCATTTTCTTGCTCGAATTGCTCGGAAAGAGCTTCAGCTACCCGATATCGAAAAAATCGTCTGTAAAGGAAGGATAGTATGAAAATTGGTAATCGTCCTCGGAAGCGCCATCTTTACCAAATTCTTTTCATCTGTGTGCAAACAGTCTTCATCAAAGCTGATTACATAATCAGATAGTAAACTTGCAAACTAAAGATAATACCGAAGAAGGGTGACAAAATCAAAAGAATGTTTTTAGAGCAGCAGCAGAAACTCTCGGTAAAAAGAAAAAGAAATAGGGAAAGAAAGGGCTAAAAACTTGAAAGGAAATAATGAAAGCTGTTAAAGACAAGTAGGATGCATATACAAAATATTTAAACAACCCCACAGCTGAGAAGAAGAAATAGTATAAGGACAGACTAAGCATCGCTAAATACCAGGAATGCTGGGATCGATTTATTTCTAAATCGAGAGTGACGTTCACGGGAGACAGCAAATAGCCTGTAAGGTTTTAAAAACTTTACACATAACAGAAGAAGGGAAGATACAAATAAACAAATCTGAAGAAGAACAGTGGATAAATTATTACAAGCATTATGGTATGATGAAGCAACCCAAGAAACTGTTAAATCAGTAGATGAGGGATGAAATGAAACGCCCGTTAAGAACAGAAAAGCCCTTTTGATAAAATCAATAGCCAGAAACCTTGGAAAAGAATGACGAATCGCTATTATCCGAAACATCTAGTAAATGAGATAAAAAGTTTGTATCAGAACGCGACCATCACTCTAGAACTGAACGGAAAAGTGACTAATGAGATGCCAACTAACAAAGGAGCTCTGAAAGGCTGCTGCATCTCTCAACTTTGTTCAACATACACATACATGAAATAACACATATATGGAAAACAGTACTTCAGACAGGTTTATATCTAGACAGGCGGACTTTTACGATAAATTACTGTGCTGCCGATGTAGTGGTCCTAGCAGGCAAAGAAGAGGCGCTCCAGAAAGGAATTAACTTGTTTATACACATAAGTGCGAAATTTGACGTGGAGATCTCAACAGAAAAAAACTGAGACAAAGGCCTTCTTGAGGAAAGAACACATCGAATTAAACTCTGGTAGATCAAATGATTTCGAAACAAGTAGATCACACTTCAGTTACCTAATACGTGATGTGACATACGGATGAAATAACGATATAGAAATTAAGCCTAGTTAATTCAGCAAGGTATGTGGAATAATTAACAGAAAATTTAAAAAGAAAACTAGGAGAAACTGCGAAATTAAGTTCTACAAAAATATTGCAGTCCCCATATTACTCTATGGAAGCGAGACCTGGGTGATGATAAAAAAAAAAAGCAGGAATACGATATTAAGGCACAAGAAATGTAATTCCTGAGAAAAAGGTTGCTCAGTAGAAGACAGACTAGGGAATCAAGATATTAGAGAAGAACTACACATTTTCAGTCTAAATAATGAAATTAAAGATTATAGAAAAAGTAGAACACCTAGATAGACTACCACTAAAAGGCTAGAGTGCTAAGGAAGAAGAGACTGAGGAAGACACCGGCAAAGATGGGTACTGTAAGAGGTTATTTTGCTTAATACCTGAAGAGAAGAAGAATATAAAAAACTGTTGATATTAAAAAAGAGTTCCATATATTTTTTCACAGCTCCAAGCAATTTCATTCCACAAGTTTGAATCGTATTTCTCTGTCTGTTAAGTGCCCGGGTCTCACCGCCGTGCACATGAAAAGTAACTGCTATAACTTTAGAAAATTTAATTTCCCTTTTTTTTTCTCGGGTTAGTTTTTGCAGTTCTCTTTACAGTGTCACACATATGACGTTTATCTAAATCTTGACCTTACAGATACATGTTTTTCAAAATAGTTAAAATTCTTCTTCTTCTACGGTCTTTTAATAAACGTCACGTTTTTTTTTTTATACGGTCAGCTCTTCTAGGTTGGGTCGTACGTACACCTATAACGCTGAGTATTGATTTTAGACGCAAGACTTACTTGAGTATCATATCAAATGGAACTCTCTGCTAGTCCATAGTCTCAACGTACCCATCTGTTAGCAGTCACTGATTCAATATCACCACGTACGTGCTCGTACATTTTCTAAACAGTATAACATTCAGTTTCCTTACTTATCTACATTCATATCTACATTATTACTTTACAATTCACAATTAAGTGCTAGGTAGAGGGTTCATCGAATCACCTTCAAGTTATGTCTCTACCGTTCTAGTCTCGAGGAGTGCGCGGGAATAACCAACCTTTAAACCTTTCCGTGCGAGCTCTGATTTCTGTTATTTTATTATGATAACCGTTTTCCCATGTGTGGGTGGGCACCAATAAAATATTTTCACACTCCTGGAAGAAAACTGGTGACTGAAATTTTATGATTATATTCTGCCGCAACGAAATACTCCTTTTCTTAATGATTGCCAATTCGCGTATCATATCTGTGGTACTCTCTAATCTATTTAAGTATAAGGAAAACGAGCTGCCCTTCTTTGAGCTTTTTCGGGGTCCTCCGTTAATCCTATCTGACACGGATCCTACACTGCATAGTAATACTCCAGAAGAGGTGGAAAAGTGTAATGAGAGCAGTCCCATTAGTGGATCTGCTGCATTTTCTAAGTGAATTTAAGTTATTTGTAATTGTAATCCATAAGTAGTAATCCCTAAGTAATTAGTTGAGTTTACGGCATCAAGATTTGTGTGATTGATCAGGTGCCCGGGATTTAGCGGATTTGTTTTAGTTCTCATGCGGATGACTTCACACTTTTCAGTGTTTAGAGTCAATTTCCAGTTTTTGCAACGTACAGATATCTTGTCTAAATCATTTTGCAATTCGTTTTAAACATCTGATAACTTAACAAGACGGTAAATGACAGCATTACCTGCAAAGAATCTAAGAGGACTGCTCGGATTGTCTCCTACATCGTTTATGTAGATCCGGAACAGCAGAGCGTCTGTAACACTTCGTTGGGCGACGCCAGATATTACTTCTGTTTTACTTAGTGACTTTCCATCAGTTATTACGAACTGTGACTTCTCTGACAGAAAATCACGAATCCAGCCGCATAACTTCGAAGCAGGAACGCAGTTTGATTAGAATTAGTTTGTGGGGAACGGTGTCAAAAGGCTGGTGGAAATCCACAAATATGAAATCAGTTTGACGTCCACTGTTTATAGCACTCATTACTTCGTGAGAATAAAGAGCCAGTTGTGTCTCATAAGAACGATATTTTCTTAATCCTGGTTGACTGTTTGTCAAAAATTGTTTTCTTCGAGGTATATCGTAATATATGAACACAGTATAAGTTCAAAAATCCTACTGCAAATCAACATTAGTAATATGGCTCTGAAATTCGGTGAATTACTCGTATTTTCGTTCTTGGTGCAACTTTCCAGTGTTTGGGCTCGGGTCGTTCTAGGAGCGAGTGGTTGTATGTAATGGCTAAGTATGGAGCTAATGCATCAGCATACTCTGCGAGGGAACTTACTTTTATGCAGTCTTGCTGTTACTAAGTGTTTTAAGCTGCTACGCGACACCGAGGATATTTACTTCCAAGTCACTCATGTTGGACGTTGTTCTTCAGTCACGTTATGGAGTGTTTACTTCTCTCTTCTTTTGTGCAGGAATTCCGGAAAATCGTGTTCGTAGCTCTGCTTTCGTTGTACTGTCATCAATAACATCACCATTTTTATCACGCTGTGGAGTTATTGACTGCGCCTTGCCGCTGGTGTACTTTTGATATGAGGAGAATCTCTTCGAGTTTTGAGCCAGATGGTTCAGATGGCTCTGAGCACTATGGGACTTAAAATCTGAGGTCATCAGTCCCCTAGAACTTAGAACTACTTAAACCTAACTAATCTAAGGACATCACACACATCCATGCCCGAGGCAGGATTCGAACCTGCGACCGTAGCGGTCACGCGGTTCCAGACTAAAGCGCCTAGAACCACACGGCCACACCGGCCCGCTTTTGTGCCAGATTCCGTTGTAGAAACTATTAAAAGCATCTTGCACTGGATTACATGCTAAATTTGGAGCTTGTGTAAAACTTCGCCAATCTTAGGGACTTTAAATTTGGCACGCTTTTTTCGTTGCTTCGGCAACAGCGTTCTGATAGGTTTGTGTACCATGGGGGAATCGGTACCATCTCTTATTAACTGATTTGGTATCTACCTCTTAATTGCCGTCGATACTATTTCTTTGATTTTAGACCATATCTCGTCTACCTTTAAGCAGGAGTAGTTTCTTAGAAATATTAGAGAGTAAAAAGTTTCATTGAAGATGGAAACTGAATGTTGTCCTGCAAAATTACAACTAGATTAGTATTTTCTTTCAGAGGATGGTCCGTATTGCCTTTTGAGAGGACTCAATACACTTTCGATTTTACACGACCCGCCCGTGGGATGTAGCGTAATTCGAAGGCGAACCAAGTTAAACCTCGACGTAATCGGATAAAAGACTGTCGTCCGTAATCAATACGGAATTGCTACTCCCGTTTAAATTAGGCCATGCTATCAGCAAAATTGTATACAGCACTGTAATTGTGTAGAATTACATGCTAATCAGGCACGATGATCCTGCGCTATGATTAGCAGCAGCGTGAGAGAGACAATGTCATTAACAGGAGCCGAGAGGACCTGCCGGCCTTCAAGTTACAAATAGTGCAACCTCATTGCGACCGGCGGCCATCAATCTCGGTCACTGATCTCTTCGTCCCTTTAACCACACGCAGCTGCACGTCGTTCGAAATCCGGCTGGGGACTCACGAATGTTATTGCCCACGCAGACACTCCCAAAAACAAGGAGTGATGGTAACTGTCAACGGATGAATATGTCTTTTAAAGAACTTTTAGGTTACAGGTCTGCTGAATTAATTCAGTGCCTATCACGACTAAAAATTCTGTCAAGGATGCACACACTGCCAGAAAAAATGCAACAGATCCAAGTAATGCGATCGGTGACACCAGGGTATAATATGTCCGTACTGAGGAGTTGTAGTGTTGATGATTCACTTACTAAGGTCATCGTCGATCAGGTGGCGCTCTTGTTGAACAGCTTCAGCCATTTGAACGGGGTCATATTATGGGTCTGCATGGGCGTATCAACAGACTCTTCACATGTTGGGCACGATGTGTCGGTGGTGTGTTTCTGTTTTCAACTGTTTTCTGTGGAACACTCCCACACGTTTAGTCCAGATCCTGGACGTTCGAACGTCATGATCGACGGCGAGCAGCGGTCACCGACAGAACATCATCCAGGGACGAAATCTGGGCTCAACTGGCACATGGTGCCTCATCAGGGACCATTGCGAAACGACTCCTTGCAAAAGCTGTCAGCGGCGTGGGTGCTGTTCTGTCGTTCTGCGCAACGGATTAATCTGAGATGTACCCTTTACCCTGTGGCTCCTGCAAGATGCAATTTCCACCCCCACACTACTACAGAAGTCAGACAGACGCTCCTAACGTTCTAAAGAGGAATGCCTGAAAAACTTTCAGCAATAAATATCTTCTGGAGTCGTCCGCTGTAAGGAAATGACACAAATATTCACAAAATTTCTTACATAACTAGTGGGTACTGGAGTAGTGCTAGTTAGTGTAAGAAAAACTTGAAACTAACGAAAATAATTATTTATTTTGCTAAAATTCTGAGAAATAACAATGGCACTTTTAGTTATGAACTGAACAACTTATTTCCGGGTTCTTTTCGAAATATGAAGTTACCTCTTAAGGATAGGATTCACTAATGAAATTTCTATACAAAGTTTAAGACTGTTATTGACTTGGCAGAATGGCTGAGAGCTGCGCCTACTCAACTTGAATAATTATCTGTTAGAATATTGCTAGGTACGGTCGAGGCTGTCACGTGTGAAATGCAGTGAATTGTACTGTTGTGGAGGAAATATGGGGCTCGCAACAGCTGTAGCGCTCAATATCATAAGCTGCGATGACTGCTGTCTGCGCCGCTCTCTGCTGACAAATAAGATAACTCTCGTTCTATCTGGATTGACGTTTCCCAATCAAACTCTCCGTATGCCTTGATGAAGTCAAGACCTCCTATTCGCCCCTAGTCTAAGTCTTGGCGTGGTACACTGGTCAGATATACAGTCTTCAAGATGGCATTCAAAAATTCGCTCGCAGGCGTTTAACTATAACTGTCCATTCACACCGCACAATAAGTGTGGCGGCCAACACAGTGAAAAACACTTAATCGCAAGGACTCTAGAGTCGCACTCCGATTCGCTCTAGACAGAGGTGCTCTCCCAGTGCAGTACTGAGGAGAGACTTGTTCCTCGCTCTTTGAGTACACATACGAGTGCGCAAGCTCTCGTTACGTGTTCTCGCTCCAAGAGCGACAACGGAACGGCGCCTCTTCACGCCAGACGTGAAGGGGTATATCTTTCGGTCTCTTCCATTACTCCTTCAGCGCAAGGCATCAGAAATATCGTCTGCCAATCAGCATTGCTCTGCTAAAACGGGAGAATGACGTTTCGTTTAAGGCGACCAATCCGGAAATCTGTAGCATCGCCGTTTGGTGTTTCCTGTCTCCCTGTGAAAATCTCTGAAACTCTGTTTGTAAAGAATGCACAGGCTGGGCGCTCCCACACAATATAGCAGAATTTGCTTTTAAGCCAAACACGGGGTCGTTCTTCCTTTCCCTCGGGCAATCGCTGTCCGCTCCATGGGCGGTCACTTTGGGGTTTGGCGTTGACTCGTCCTCTGAATGGACTGGCGCCCTGGCGTGCGGTTTGTCTCTCCTGAACTAAAAGCCCTTGCGACTGTCATGTCTTGAATGTGTGTGTGTACGCCAGCTCGATTATTTCAACCACGGAGCGCATTTGCGATTTACTAGTTATTTTGCATATCGTTTACATGAATTCATACAACATTGACTTTATCTAATCGAGTTTGCGTTCGAATGAAGCGTCTTGATGTGCGGAATATGATTGTGAGGGCGGAATATATAAGCAATGAAGGTCAGGAGACCATGACATCTTTCAAAGCATCAAGATCACGTGTTTCTCAGGCAGGCTACCATCGACACCACAATACTGCCAATATTCGCTGTATATTCTGCTGTCGTGAAAGAGTTGACTGAAGAGTTGAATGGGACACCATTGTCTTCAGTGATGAGAATAGGTTTGATAGTCTTACATGTGTAAGGTGCAGGCCTGGTGAGCCGCCTATCCCAGAGTGCATTAGCCCACTACACACAGATCGCATCCGAGGCTTCATGGCTTGGGAGGACATCAGTTACACCTTTCGGTCATATTTGGTGTTTCTGCAGGGTAAAGCAACCAGTGCCATCTACATTATACAAGTCGCTAGCCCCAGTGCCAAAGGCCTTGTTGCAGTGATAACACCGGTTTCTGTCAGATCACCAAAGTTAAGCCCTGTCGGGCTGGGCTACCACTTAAATGGCTGACCATTCCATCTGCCGAGAGCTGTTGGCAAACGGTGTGCACTCAGCCCTTGTGAGGCAAACTGAGGAGCTACTTGATTGTGAGGCATAGGCTCGGTCTCGGAAATTGACATATGGCTGGGAGGGCAGTGTGCTGACCACAGGCCCCTCCATATTCGCATCCTGTGACGTCTATGGGCTGTGGATGACACGGCGGACGGTCTGTACCGTTGGGCCTTCACGGCCTGCTCGGCACGAGTTTAGTTTTTAATTTTAGTTAGCTCCAGGATATTCGACAGGAAGCTGATGTGCTGTTTCGGTAGGACAATGTACGTCCTCATAAGGCTCCTCTTCATAGGGCACAACTTCTCTGGCCATCAAAATCACGAGATCTCCTCCCAACTGAAAACATATCAGAGAGAATGGTCTGCAAGAACCACTGTCGAATTGCAGCAGAAGGTGCAAGATGCTTGGGATGGCCTATATCAGGATGCCAGTCGGCACATTCATGATCGCTTGCATGCAAGAATACACGCCTATGTCGCCAGCAGAGGGGAGTACAGTGCGTAGAGCTATTGATGCCACTGTTTGGGCAGCCTGGTCTAAATTTAATGAACTACCTGTCACTTCACTTGCCAATAAAATGACCTAGTCTTTGAGGGTGTTACATATTTTATTTTAACTCTGCTGTTAAGGCGTCCCTCTTCATCACCAAAGATGAACATGCTTAGAGAGCCTCATTCTAGCATTTAGCCCTAAATGCTCGCACAGCAAGCATGAACATGAAATTTGAGGGGCCTGCTCAGACTGTTTCCTAAATCGTTTAGGTAGATCAGGAACAGCAGAAGGCCTGTTACACTTCCTTGGGGAACGCTAGATATCGACCTCATCTTTCTCCTAAAGCTTATCCCGTCTAGGATTTAGCAAATGGTACTTTATTATGTAATTTTGTGGATGGGTGACATTACCGACACCACAGTCGTCAAGGTAACCTGAGGGAGGGAAGTCGTGTGCTCCATCTGTCTTCGAATCGTGTAAACCATGTTCCATGCGTTATCGTGTTTTGTTTGTACATCGCATTCTTTGAGACGGAAGTTGACGAACCCAGCATTCACTTAAACGAGTGTGGGAAACCGCCTGAAAACCACGTGCCGGCAGGACGGCGTATCAGCCCAGGGTGTTGTGCAGAGTCGATCCAGGTGTGACTCGCCGTCACGTTTTCTAAAGCTAGCGCTCTATGCGTTACGCTGTACGAGCAGATCAACCATTTGACTTCCACTGCTCGAGAAAAACTTTTCATAGACTTCGCCGTGTATTACGGTATTCACCAATAGGTATCCAGAAAGCTCCTAGAAGTTTTACAGTGTCATCTACCCATTTTCCGTTAGGTCGTCATCAAGATGTCTTCTTTATTTCTTGGACTGGAGCGTCTCACATCTTTTCAGATGGACACTGTGGTCTTGAGTCAAATGTGTCTCTCGTATCTTCTAATTTGTCAAAATATGAATTTAACTGCAAACCTTCCAAATCACATCTTTTGCATACGTTTGATGCAATCCGTTCTCCCACTGAGAACATACACGACACCAGTTTGAAGTATTCATGAATTAATGTAGTTATTTTTGTTGTTGTTGTTGTTGTTGTTCTTATCATGCTGCTTCATTTCAGTGTGTTTCGACATCTTTCTTGGCTCAACTAGAAGTATGATTTCTGCTTGGAGGCGAATATTGACGACTTTTAGAATGACTTCTTGCAGATATATTATCTTTTGCATTACATTACATTAATACGTCTGCCATCGATCAAGAATACGATATTTCGTAATGATGTGGAACGTGTCGCTTTAACACAAGTTTTCTTTACGCAATATAATCAATGGGTTCTTTTTTCACAGTTATTACTCCACATCTAAAAATTCACCTATTCAGTAGAAGGAGTTGTCAGTCAGTAAACTTGTTTTTTGTTGGTTGGTTACCTGTCAGACTTTTAACGCTATTTGGCAAATGACCAAAGATTTTTGTGGCAGCATAAATCATCCCTTTGTGTGCCAAAGTCAGATTTAACTCAAAATAGTAGAGATCATCCTTTCTTCGCTATTATTTTTGAACAAAGATGGATTATTAATAACAAATTTCATAAGTGAATATATGTACTGTGAATATCCCGAGTTCCTCAAATAAATGTCTGCCAGGTGATCTTGGGTGGGCTCCAGCTATTATTCTGACTGCACACTTTCGTGCGATGAATATTTTTTCTCTTAATGATGAATTACCCCAAAATATAATGCTATGTAAAAGCATTGAATAAAAATAGGCATAGTAGTCTAATTTAGTGATATGGTTATCATGAAAATTTGCAATAAACCTAATAGTATAAGTAGCTGAACCTAACTGTTTCAGCAGATCATCAATGTGTTTCTTCCAATTCAATTTCTCATTAATGCGCACGCCCAAAAATTTTGAGTAGTCTGCCTTAGCAATATACGTTTGTTCAAAGTCAATATTTAACAATGGTGTTATGCCATTTACTATACAGAATTGTATATTCTGTGATTTTTCAAAATTCAGTGACAGTCCATTTGCTGAGAACCACTTAACAATTTTCAGAAAGACGTTATTTACAATTTTCTCAGTTGATTCTTGTTTGTTGGGCGTGATTGCTACACTTGTATCATCAGCAAAAAGAACTAGCTATGCATCTTCTTGATTTTAGAGTAGCAAGTCACTGATATATATCAAGAACAGTAAGGGACGCGAGATTGAGCCCTGTGAGACACCATTCTTGATATGTCCCCAGTTAGAGGACTCTGCTGATTTTTGTAAACTATCTGTACTGTTAATGTCAGCCTTCTGAAACTCTCAACTTTTAGACACGCGCTTTACTATGTCGACATTCAAAGAAAATCTTCACAATTCGACATGATACACACTGTACAGCGACTTACCATCAACATCATACAATAACAACACCCAAATAACTTGGCAAGAGGAACACACATCAAAGAAATTCTCTTACACAGCAGATTCCTTACTTATCGATACTCTTTTCTTTGAAGTTATTTTAAAAGTATATTACTACACATTTAATGATTGCTTCGAATGGAAATAAAATTGAAAACCGGAAAGTAAATTTCGAAATAAATTTAAAATATGAAAATTAACAGTTAGTTTTGAAAAATATTAAAATTAATATCCCTTTTGTTAGATTGTTTGAAGACATATGTTGTATATAAGTGCACAAAACTTTTTCATTAATATCGTTAAAATCACAGGAATTGTAATATTACAAGGCAAAATTTATTGGATCGTGTTATAAATTTATTACACGTATCGAGTACTCCGGAACGCGACGAAAGAAAGAGGGACCCGTGATCATTTCCAAACAAAAAACGGCAACAAACATAGAAAATATGCCGAAAAACCGGTAAGAAACTTAGAAACGATGCAGTGCCTTAAAATGAGAAAGAATGAAGAAATTCACTGATGACGGTGATATTTTCGGTGAATCTAGTTTGGGGAAGAAATAAAAGTTTTTTGCATCATGGCTGACCCACAATCCCATATTGTTTTCTGCAAACGCGGACCAACAGAAGAGTTTTAAAGTACAATGATACTATTGTAGACATACGAGAGACGTTCAATAAGTAGCGGAACTTATTTTTTTCTGAAAGCACTGTGTTATTCAGCCTGCTAATACACCACATTTTTCCCCACTATTTCGGCTACAAAACCTCAGTTTTTTAACATTATCTCCGTTCAGTTGACGGCCTTACGCCACTTTAAGGGGGGTAGGACGTCAAATGGAGCGACTTGGAGCAGGAGAGTCACCACAGGACATTTTAATTTCTACTGTCTATACTTTTACAAATAAATTCATAAAACTTTGCTACCATGACCTGGAAGGATTGAGGACTCACACTCATCGCAGTGGAAGTTCAAAAACGTAGCAAAATACCTTTTTCTACATGTGAAATTTCATCATTTTTTCACTTATTACTGGCTGCATTTGTTGCTATAGGTACACTTTTCTTCCTAAGTAAGAGAGATTCTTCGATGAATTTTTCATAGCATACAAACAGTAGTTACAGGTGTATGAAACTCTAGAATTTTCCAAATCTATTAAAAAACTGTGGAAAAAATTGTGATAATTAACTATAAAATTTGAGTTATTTCTAAACATGAAGTTTAAAATGCAACAATTCATTCATTTTTCATAAATTAAATAACTTCTAGAGTTTCATACACCTGTAACTATGGTTTGTATGCTGTACAAAATACATCGAAGAATCTCTCTTACTTAGGAAGAAAAGTGTACCTATAGCAACAAATGCAGCCAGTAGTCAGTGAAAAAATGATGAAATTTCACATGTAAAAAAATGTGTTTTGTTACGTTTTTGAGCTTCCACTGCTATGAGTATGAATCCTGAATCGTTCCTGGTCATGCTTTCAAAGTTTTATGAATTTATTTGTAAAAGAATAGACAGTGGAAATTAAAATGTCCTGTGGTGCCTCTCCTGCTCCAAGTCAGCCCGTTTGACGTCCTACCCCCCTTAATGGGAGGCACTGTACGCCCTCATGGTGCCACTCTAGTGGTGGAAGTCGGAGCCGACGTCTTATTGCATCAATAATCTCCACATCATCCACGTACTTCTTACCGCTGAGAGCATTCTTGATTGGTCCAAAGAGATGGATATTCGGTAGGTGCGAGATTCGCTGTAGGGTGAATGAGGGAGAACAGTTCAATGAAGCTTTGTGAGCTTGGTTGGGGTGGACAGAGTTGTGAGGAATCGGGTTGTCAGGGAGGAGGAGAAGTTAGTTTGCATTTCTTTGGCGACTAACACATTTCAAAAGACAGCTGTGTGCGGCCGGCCGGCACTCAGGAGATTGAATAGGTTTGCACGACCATGTTGCGATTGTGGCAGACGTCACGCCCAAAGACTCACCGTGCTTTTGTTTACAGCCAGGTCGCCATAGACATTCTGTACGCGGCTATGAATATCTGCGATTCTCTCATTTTCCGCAAAAGAACCCAATGACAGCTCTCTGCCAGGGAACACGTCTCCGTTACAGACGCCATTTTGAAGGCTACATATAGCACCGCGACCTATCGGAACTTCATGAAACTATTGGGGGGGGGGGGGGGGAGGCTTAAGCTGCAATATTCCACGATGTCTCACAACAAATTCCCATTTTTGCCACCGAAAGTGGCCGAGAAAAACATTATGTTGGTTTGACTACGAAGGCTTTCCCGGCGTAATAATTGATAAAATTCTTCTCGGGTATGCAGCCGGATCATGACGTCTTCAAGACACAATATTTCTGCGGTCCAACTGGCCGCCATCATCATGTGAGAGCGCTGGTGCACAATCTCGCAGGAACTGACTTCCCAGCGCAAGCGGCAGCCCATATATAGGCCGCAGAAGGCCCACAACGCGTGCGCGAAAAGGTGCCGTAGCTGCCCTCTAGTGCAGTAAACATGCCGCGCCGCCGGTCGTGGAAAGAGGCGAAATCGAGATATCGCTGTCAAAAATAAAAGAAATTTAAAAAATTCTATTCCGACGATTGAGACGCAGACCGTTGTTTTTTAATGTCGGATAACACCGGGTCCCAAGTCTTACTTAAAAGATAGCCCTTGTCTCTATTAATAAGATTGTCAGATAAACGAATCTCTATTGATTCTTTTAAAACACAGTCCCAATAGCGAGATGCAGGGGCAACCATTTGTGTCGCATCATATTGCATTCTGTGTCCCTGGGTGAGACAGTGCCCCACGGAGTAACATCTCCTCTCTCGAAAGGGCAGCCGTCCGATCCATTAGAGAAGACGAGGATCTGATAGTTCTACCAGCCGACAAAGGCAACGCAACGGTTCTTCTGTCACGTGATGACTATCTGGGAAAGATGGATCTCTTACTTGAGGACTCAGCATACAGAACATTGCAGGACGACCCAACTGAACGGATAAAACGGAAGACGCTTTCACTGTTGAAGAAGAGTTCTTTACCTGACGACGTTCTCAAAAAACTTCGTCCTGGTGCTGCCGTGCCACCGAGACTATACGGCCTACCCAAGATTCATAAGAAAGGGGTCCCGCTTCGTCCGATCGTGAGTAACTTGGGTGCTCCTACCTACAATCTAGCCAAGTATTTAGCATCTGTTCTTGGCCCTCACGTCGGTAAATGCGAACATCACATTCCCAATTCTATGGTGTTTATTCAGAGATTGAAGTCCTTGTCTCTTAGTCCCTGCGATTTGCTTGTGAGCTTTGATGTCGTGTCGCTTTTTACCCGGGTTCCTCTGGAAGAATCCTTGCAATTAATTGGTGAGAAACTGGATGAGGACACAACCAGGCTTTGTCGTCACGTGCTGACGTCAACGTACTTTTTATTCAATGACAAATATTTTGAACAGACTGACGGAGTGGCTATGGGGAGCCCACTGTCCCCAATAGTCGCCAACCTTTTTATGGAAGATTTGGAGGACATGGCGCTGAAGACGGCGTCCTTAAAACCAACCTGTTTTTGGAGGTACGTTGACGACACGTTTATGGTGTGGCCTCATGGGAGAGAGGCTCTTGACCGCCTCCTAGATCATTTTAATTCCCTGCATCCTAGCATCAAGTTTGCCATGGAGGTGGAAAGTGATGGAAAGCTTCCGTTTCTGGATGTTCTGGTGTGCAGAAAGGATGATGGGACACTGGGACACAGTGTTTATTGAAAGCCTACGCACACGGACCGTTACCTGCATGCTTCTAGCTGTCATCCATCGTTCCAGCGTACAGGGGTCCTGCGAACGTTGGCGAGAAGAGCTTATGCCATTTCAGATGGAGAAAGCTTGACACAAGAATTGGACCACCTTAAGGCTGTGTTCAAGCAGAATGGCTATACAGATAAACAGATCCGTCGTGCTTTCCAGTTTGGACCATCGCCTGAACCACCAGAAGATACCTGCAAATCGGTGGCTTTTCTGCCTTTTGCTGGGAGCATTTCCTCGAAGATAGGACGAATTCTAAAAAGATATCACATCAAAAGTATTTTTCGTCCGCCGGCCAAGCTTAGAGCGTTTCTTGGCTCTGTTAAGGATGACTTGGGTCTGAGGAAGCCCGGTGTATACAAGATCCCTTGCCACTGTGGGAAGGCTTACATTGGTCAGACGATCCGGACCATTCAGGACCGATGTGTTGAGCATCAGCGGCACACACGGCTGCTTCAACCCGAGAAATCCGCAGTGGCGGAGCACTGTCTCACCCAGGGACACAGAATGCAATATGATGCGACACAAATGGTTGCCCCTGCATCTCGCTATTGGGACTGTGTTTTAAAAGAATCAATAGAGATTCGTTTATCTGACAATCTTATTAATAGAGACAAGGGCTATCTTTTAAGTAAGACTTGGGACCCGGTGTTATCCGACATTAAAAAACAACGGTCTGCGTCTCAATCGTCGGAATAGAATTTTTTAAATTTCTTTTATTTTTTGACAGCGATATCTCGATTTCGCCTCTTTCCACCACCGGCGGCGCGGCATGTTTACTGCACTAGAGGGCAGCTACGGCACCTTTTCGCGCACGCGTTGTGGGCCTTCTGCGGCCTATATATGGGCTGCCGCTTGCGCTGGGAAGTCAGTTCCGGCGAGATTGTGCACCAGCGCTCTCACCTGACGATGGCGGCCAGTTGGACCGCAGAAATATTGTGTCTTGAAGACGTCATGTTCCGGCTGCATACCCGAGAAGGATTTTTAACCATTATGTTGGTTTACTTATCGATGGGCCCTCGTATATTTTGGGTGATTTTTATAAGTGGTGACAAACTGCAGGAAAGGATTCCTTATTGTATAATGGGCATGAAAGGTCATATAGACATATGAGCGGCAATTTGTACCAAGGAAGGTACATCCAGTTAAAGGTGGAGGTAGATCTTCGGCAGTTTAATGATCGAAAGCACGAGTGAAAAGACATCAGGCAAGTGGGAATATTCTGTATGTTTTAGTGGTATGCCGGCAGCTGAACATAAGCTCTGGTTCAGCCTGTGTGGGCGGGGATTATTGGCGACCGTCTCGTGGGACCAGTCACACCTCACAGGTGAGGCGTATCTGCACTTCCTGCGGGTGACGCTGCGTCCCCTGCTGGAGTACGATCCTCTGATGGTACGAAGGGTAGTGTGGCTACTGCATTATAGCGCTCCAGTTCATTTCCGCATTTCCGTGCGGAAAGGAGCATTAAAGTCCCGTCAGCACCGCGATCATTAGACAGATTGTTTCGAGGGAGGGAAAGGAAATCGGCTGTTCGCTTTCAAAGGAACCGTCCCAGCATTTGCCTGGAGTGAGTAAGGAACAACCTAAATCAGGATGGCCAGAAGTGGATTTGTCGTACTCCCTTATGCTGGTCCAACGTACTAACCACTGCGCCACCTTACTGCGCCTCGGTTTCCGTGTGGAGCCATCTCGACAACGTTTACCGCGACCACACATTGATAGTGAAGCCTGAACTGATGCTGATGGTTCGCTGCCACCATACTTTTTCGACACTGTTACAGGCATAACATAACCACCTGTCTAGTGCTCATATGTGCTTTCGTACATTAAAAACTACACTGCCGAAGATTTTTTACCTCTACCTTAGAAGTAGTTGTACCTCCCTTGGAACGCATTTGTGACCAAATGTCCACATTACACGTTTCCCCTTTTAGCTAATTCACCCTGTTTAGGTGTTTCACAATTCCTGTTGCAAGTTGTGACGTCTCCTGCCAAGACGTTTACAAAATCGGCTGAATATAAAAAAATAATAAAATTAAACATTTATCGGTATTCTTATTATTATATCATTACTGTATGAATGGTTGTAGATTATGTATAAAAGGATATAACAATTTTTCATTTTTATGTTTGTGCAATATTTATGTATCTAGATTTCACAAATAACGCCTGTGGTCGGCGAATATATGTATCAAAAGCAAATAATGAAAAATAATTATGATGCTTATTAAATTGCCTATAAATAGTGGACGTTAAAACATTACTCTCTCTGTCTTCTTGTAGCCGTTAAAGTTGTAAGAGCCTGTGACGCTCGCTTGAAAGGTAGCCTTCGTTTGTCCTTTGATCGAGAAAGACGCCATTGGAGGTTGATATTTGTGAAAGGTGTGTACTTTCAATTTATGTTGATTTTTTGAATATAGAAATTGTTAAAATTATTACCTGTAATAATTTATTGCTAGTTTGCCCAAGACTTCATTCCATATTCTTAGCAGTTTTCAGTATATTAGCAATTTTTCAAGACGCAGAGTCGTGCAGCGATCGCGGTAGCCGCTGCCGCGGCAAATTCAAATTAAACTGAATGAAAGCAGTTTTCCCGCAATATAGCGGGCAGGTAACGGTACATTAAGATTATCTCTTTCAGCTTCCTGGAGACTTCAGAGGGAAAGTTTGGATTTTATTATGTCTTTTTCAGGTGGACATAGGCATCTCCTTTTATGTTATCAGTTGCGTAAATAATTCGTGAGTGATAAAATTTTACTTGTGTGTGATCAAAGACTGCTGTTCAAAAACCTGTTCTGGCTAATAACATAATAATTAAATTTCATTTTTTTTAGTTCCATGCTCTCATGTTAGTCGTGGCAGTTAATAGTCTTCATATATTTTTTTAAAAAATCCACTGCAGCGTTTACGTTTAGTGAACATAACATACTGTAACTTCCGTACAGGCAATAAGAGTAATTTTCTGTGCATTCAAAAATGGCTCTGAGCACTATGGGACTTAACATCTGAGGTCATCAGTCCCCTAGAACTTAGAACTACCTAAACCTAACTAACCTAAGGACATCACACACATCCATGCCCGGGGCAGGATTCGAACCTGCGACCGTAGCGGTCGCACGGTTCCAGACTGAAGCGCCTAGAACCGCTCGGCCACATCGGCCGGCTCTGTGCATTCAAGAAATGAAAGAAGCGAAGGGCTTTTTTTTCATAATTAGTTACAGTAATGATACGATGTTCCATATCTAACAAGCCAGATCAGTGTTATATAAAAATAGTTTGCAAATTACAGATCGCGCGTCCACAGCAGGAAATCTTTCAGTGTTGTGCGTATCCCCACATAAGAGGTCAAAGTGCATAAAGTTAAAATATTTTCAGCTGCAGAAACTAATAGTGAAAATCGTATATTATCCGTCGTGCTCGCAACAATAAGCAATATAAAATTAATTAAAATATTATGCCATATAAACTGCATATAAAATAAAAAAAGAGTGTGCGGTGTGGATTACGCGACGGAGTTCCCATGTATTGTATAGCGGACTCTAAAAGTTCTGCTAAGGGACAGTATGGACACAGAGGAAACAATGTGTGACCTTCGTGCTGCCCAGGAGCCTATCCCATGTCTTGGGCAATGTTTCGAGTGCTCGTCGTCGTGTTCTTCTGCGAGAGGATGGACGTCTTGTGGACAGCTGAGAGTGCGGCGCGTCCATGGAGCACCACTGTCAACTCCCCCAGTAGCCTTTGTTGCAGTCGGACAAAAGTGGTATGTGATATTATTCAAAATCAGAATTGTGAAAATCTCCAGTTTATACCTACCATTTTATTTACAGAAGAGGTTGGATTCACGTCGAGTGGGATGATGAGTTTCCACAACAGCTGCATGTCAAAAGCTGCAATTGCTCGAGCGATCATGGAAGTAAGGAACCGTGTTTCGTTAAGGTCAGGTTCTCATTCAAAATTATTGAAAATTCGACTTTCTCTTGCATTTTTTGAAAAGTATATGTGCGTAGAATGTTGGGACGAAAAGGTTTTCTTAATCCGTTTCTACAGCCCATTGTTCGAAGCAGTGTCACGGCCACCGTGGCGTGCTCTCAAACGGAGACGCCCGTGACGCACGTTCGCAAAGTGATTTATACTGCAGTATGCATGCAAACATACTCGAAGAAAAAGCTGACGAATAACGTGTGCAGGCTGCCGCAAACAGCCTGTCTAGCTCAGCCAGATCGCCCTTTCTCGCCAAGAATAACGAGGGAATTGCTCTCCAGGAACAATTCGAACTAGAGGAAGGGTGATATATATTCTTGGAATTGCAGCCTAAACGTAAGTTACGAAAACACTATTTTTCATCAAATTTTGGTCGAAATTGGTCAAAACATAATTTTTGGTTCACCATTTTGGATTAACTAATTTCAAATTTGTGTTCAGCCGCATAAAAAATATATAATAACATATAATTTTCATGCAAATTGAACTAATAATACGTGTTAAATTTTACCTAAACTTTAAACAGTTTTTTCTCGAGAATCGATTTTTTAAAACTGCGTGCAGCATAAAATAAAACGCTTCAATCTATTAACTTCTACCTTTGACCTCCGAAAAGTAAACACTTTCCTTGGGGGCTTAGCCTTACAACATATGAAATTTGTTAGTATTAACTATTTTCTGTAAAGCTGTAAATAGGAAAGAAAGCCGCACGGGATTAGCCGAGCGGTCTGGGGCGCTGCAGTCATGGACTGTGCGGCTAGTCCCAGCGGAGGTTGGAGTCCTCCCTCGGGCATGGGTGTGTGTGTTTGTCCTTAGGATGATTTAGGTTAAGTAGTATGTAAGCTTAGGGACAATTGACCTTAGAGGTTAAGTCCCATAAGGTTTCATACACATTTGAACATTTCTTTTAGGAAAGAAAAATCGAACTCCGAATTCGCGTTAGCACAATATCGTTAACTTTAAGTTTACTTCATTGTGGTTAGTTATAAGCTCCCATAAATTTAATGTAGCATCGATTGATGTTGTCCATTTTTGATTCCAGGTAACTCCTGAGGGTCTACACGGCAAGCAGCCTACGTACTTCAGACTCGCAGACCCTTGAGCAAACCATAATTACGGGCGCCATTTTGTTTTTTAGGTATTTGACACATAAAATTAAGTTCAAAGTACGATCAATCATAATCCCCCGACAGATTCTTTCTATATTTTCCTTTTCATTGTCTCAAAAAAAGAAGACAAAAATATATTCGCCTACTGTTTGCTCATTTGATTGAGAACTAGCCTTAAGAATCAATGACTGGGCACGAACTGTGGGTAACACACTTATAGGACCGTGCTCTTAACCGGAAAATTTAACGGGTGCGTTTATCGTCGATTTCTGCGTGATAAATCACTTGCACAAAAACTACGTTCGTAGTTTGTGCTCTCTATTTCATATGCTTCGTGAGACAGCATCTAATGCGTAAGTTTAACGAGCGCGGGACTGATAAAGGATTTCATTACCGTGGCCGCCACATTCGCCTGCATCTTACTGCTATTAATTTCTGGTTATTTTGGTATTTAACGGAACTGTGGCATTACACGCCAACTGGCAACGTACGCATGTTACTCGAATCTACACCCATGTATGTCAAAACAGCCGAGGAGTGCCAAGTGCGTTCAAATGATTTCGTGATTCTCAAATAAACAGGGATGAAAGGTGTGTAAGCGGAACTGGAAATCACGTTGTGCATCTCCTGTACTGTCAGGTAGATGTTTATCAGAGAAGAAAGTGTGCATATCTCAATAAGTATATAAGTTTTCAAATGTGGTGTTACAGAAGAAGAAAGCTGCTCAAGATTATGTTGGTAGGTAAAGTAACTAATGAAGGTGTACGGGTCTGGGTCACACTGGGGAGGAAAGAGCTTTACAACTCGAGACGATAAAGGGATCTATTGACGGGAAAGAAGTTTGTGTGTATGGAAGGGGAGGGGGCAAGGAAGGGGAATATATAGGTGGGACACAAAGCCTAGTCCATAATAAGCAGCTTCAAACGGATGTACACTACAGGCCATTAAAATTGCTACACCACGAAGATGACGTGCTACAGACGCGAAATTTAGCCGACAGGAAGAAGATGCTGTGATATGCAAGTGATTAGCTTTTCAGAGCATTCCCACAAGGTTGGCGCCGGTGGCGACATCTACAACGTGCTGACATGAGGAAAGTTTCCAACCGATTTCTCATATACAAACAGCAGTTGACCGACGTTGCCAGGAAAAACGTTGTTGTGATGCCTAGTATAAGGAGGAGAAATGCGTACCATCACGTTTCCGACTTTGATAAAGGTCGGATTGTAGCCTATCGCGATTGCGGTTTATCGTATGGCTGCAGTGCTGCTCGCGTTGGTCGAGATGCAATGACTGGTAGCAGAATATGGAATCGGGGGGTTCAGGAGGGTAATACGGAACGCCGTGCTGGATCCCAACGGCCTTGTATCACTAGCAGTCGACATGACGGGCATCTTATCCGCAAGGCTGTAACGGATCGTGCAGCCACGTCTCGATCCCCGAGTCAACAGATGGGGACGTTTGCAAGACAACAACCATCTGCACGAACAGTTCGACGACGTTTGCAGCACCATGGTCTATCAGCTCGGAGAACATGGCGGCGGTTACCCTTGACGCTGCATCACAGACAGGAGCGCCTGCTATGGTGTACTCAATGACGAACCTGGGAGCACGAATGGCAAAACGTCATTTTTTCGGATGATTTCAGGTTCCGTTTACGGCATCATGATGGTCGCATCCGTGTTTGGAGATATCGCGGTGAACGCACATTGGAACCGTGTATTCGTCATTGCCATACTGGCGTATCACCCGGCGTGATGGTAGGGATTGCCACTGGTTACACGTCTCGGTCTCCCTTTGTTCGCACTGACGGCACTTTGAACAGTGGACGTTACATTTCAGATGTGTTACGACCCGTGGCTCTACCCTTCATTCGATCCCTACGTAACCCTACATTTCAGCAGGATAATGCACGACCGCATGTTGCAGGTCCTTTACGGGCCTTTATGGACACAGAAAATGTTCGACTGCTGCCCTGGCCGGCACATTCTCCAGATCTCTCGCCAATTGAAAACTTCTGGTCAATGGTGGCCGAGCAACTGGCTCGTAACAACACGCCAGTCACTACTCTTGATGAACTGTGGTATCGTGTTGAAGTTGCATGGGCAGCTGTACCTGTACACGCCATCCAAGCTCTATTTAACTCAATGCCCAGGCGTTATTACGGCCAGAGGTGGTTGTTCTGGGTACTGATTTCTCTGGATCTATGCACCCAGACTGTGTGAAAATGTAATCACATTTCAGTTCTAGTATAATATATTGGTCCAATGAATACCCGTTTATTATCTGGATTTCTTCTTGGTGTAGCAGTTTTAATGACCAGTAAAGTAGTATGTAGCAATTACGCGCCGATGAAGGGACGCAGGATTAACTGTCGTGGAGAAATGCATTAAATCAGTCCTCAGTCTGCAAGGGCAAGGTTTCTTCTTCACAAATCGTCAGTAACGAATCAAAACGTGTGTACGGGAAGATGCGGGTTGCACGGTGTTGAAACTATGCTACATTGTCGAAAGTATGGGCATAGTCAATACATCCCAAAAGGACCAGGGGAGAATGTTAATTCTGACCACCTAGAAGCATCAGTTTAAAACGTGACAGTTAAGTTGAGTAATTTCATTTCTTTGCCTAATGCACTGTGCCGACGAGTTTTGTAATAGAAACGTTCTTTCTTTGAAAAATGTAATATCGGTTAAATACCACGTTACGTGAGCAAGTTGCCTTTGTCATAACTCAAGATGATTTTAGCAGTGACGTTACATCTTCTGCCATCAAATGGTTCAAATGGCTCTGAGCACTACGGGATTTAACTTCTGAGGTCGTCAGTCCCCTAAAACTTAGAACTAGTTAAACCTAACTAACCGAAGGACTTCACACACATCCATGCCCGAGGCAGGATTCGAACCTGCGACCGTAGCGGTCGCTCTGTTCCACACTGTAGCGCCTAGAACCGGTCGGCTACCACAGCCGGCTCCTCTGCCATCATTTAGCCCGTTATCTTAGGTAACCACATATCTTATTACTGAATCATTGAAACAACAGCACATAAGCAATCCCAAACTCAGAAACAGGTGTTTGATGATAATTTTAAGAACCAAGAAAACTGTTGTAGGAAGATGCTCGTATCTGGTGTCGACTGTTGCTCGTTACTCTCTCTGCGGTTAATTTTTGATCTATTAAAAATTCAAATATTTATAAAAGCTCTGTAGCAACTTACACGTTTCAGATCAAATGGAAATAAAATAAGAATAAGCAGCTTATTTCACACAACGGATGCTGAAGGCGAATGTATGTTCGTGAATATGCAGCAAGTGTACAGGCTGTTTTCTGTTGTTTTTATTATGCCGAACACCGACTTCCCAGGGCCAACAGCTGTAACAAACGCTTCGTTTTTCCGTTACAAGCGATCCTCAGCGTCATGTCGGAGTAGTATAGGCTTTCATTCTCTCATGCATATCCAGACCATGTTAAAGCCACCGTAACACGAGCGCGCTGCCTTGTTGTGGGTCCCCATTACTTCTCCTACGTTCGTAAGCCAATACGGCAACCGAGTTTCCTGTCTTGGAACCGACGTTGTTCGACGTCCTCACATGTTACTTGAGGGTAAACAAATATTCTCTCTCTCTCTCTCTCTCTCTCTCTCTCTCGCTCTCACTCTCGATCTCTCTGTCCAAACACACACACACACACACACACACACACACACACACACATGCAAGACGTATCACCCAGCATGGAGTTCATTTCCAACTTAGTACTTAGGTACAAGGATAGTTATAACGTGATATTAACTGTTATGACGGTATTAGCAAGCAAGCGTGAGAGTCTTAGTACAACCGAAATTTAGTTTGTCGAATCCAAAATCAACTCACAGAGCGAGGTGACGTTGTGATTAAAATGCTGTGAGGTCACAGTTCGTAGTAACTGAGGGAAAGTCATCGAGTAAAACAGAAGTGATTTCAGGCGTTCCCCAAGGCATTGTTACAGGCCCATTGCTGTTTCTTGTCTATATAAACGAATTGGGGGACAATCTGAGCAGCCGTCTTCGGTTTTTTGCAGATGACGCTGTCGTTTTGGTTCAAATGATTCAAATGGCTCTGAGCACTATGGGACTTAGCATCTGAGGTCATCAGTTCCCTAGAACTAACAACTACTTAAACCTAACTAACCTAAGGACATCACACATATCCATGCCCGGGGCAGGATTCGAACCTGCGACCCCAGCGGTCCCTCGGTACCAGACTGTAGCCCTGACGCTGTCGTTTATCGACTAATAAAGTCATCAGAAGATCAAAACAAACTGCAAAACGATTCAGAAAAAATATCAGAATGATGCGAAAAGTGGCAGTTGGCCCTAAATAACGAAAAGTGTGAGGTCATCCACATGAGTGCAAAAGGAACTCGTTAAACTTCGGTTACACGATAAATCAGTGTAATCTAAAAGCTGTAAATTCAACTAAATACCTAGGTATTACATTTAAGAACAACATAAATTGGAAACAACACACTGAAAATGTTATGGGGAAGGCTAACCAAAGGCTGCGTTTTATTGGCAGGACACTTAGAAAATGTAACAGACCTACTAAGGAGACTGCCTACACTACGCTTGTCCGTCCTCTTTTAGAATACTGCTCCGCGGTGTGGGATCCTTACCAGATAGGACTGACGGAGTACACCGAACCAGTTCAAAGAAAGGTAGCACGTTTTGTATTATCGCGAAATATGGGAGAGAAATGATGCAGGATTTGGGCTGGAAATCAGTAAAAGAAAGGCGTTTTTCGTTGAGACGGAATCCTCTCACGAAATTCCAATCACCAACTTTCTCCTCCGAATGCGAAAATATTTTGTTGACACCGACCTACATAGGGAGAAACGATCACTACGATAAAATAAGGGAAATCGGAGCTCGTACGGAAAGCATTCTTTCCGCGGGCTATACGAGATTGGAATAATAGAGAATTGTGAAGGTGGTTCGATTAACCCTCTGCCAGGCACTTAAATGTGATTTGCAGATTATCCATGTAGATGTAGATGTAGATGTAGACCTTTTTCAAGAGTAGCGAGGTTCAAATTCTCGCCTCGTCATCCAAATTCATGTTTCTCGTAATTTCTCTACATCCCTTGTTGCGAGTAAATGGATTGTTCCAGCAACGGGACCGATATTGTTCCCGAAATCTTGCTTTATTTTACAACATCCTGATGAGTGGCAATACGAAAGTTCAACAGTGGATTGCAGATGGTTCATGCAGGTATGTATCTGTAACGTAATGGAACCTGTACGCTCACGTTTAACCGAGGTGGCGAACTTTTTCTCCCACTGGTGGGCATCGGAGCTTCCGCACGCCTAGCACGAATTTGGGCGATGTCGTCGCAGAGCGACAGTGTGGGTTAGGAATGCAAAAGGTCTGGCTGCGTTTCAGAAGGAAGTCCGCCAGGTGATTTCCTAGAGTACGATATATGTTGGCGTGGAATATGTCGCGAGATTTTCGTAACCATTTAAGCCTCGCTGAAAATTTAAGTTTTGCTGACTTCAAGTGTATCAACATTTCGAGCGACCACAAATAAATCAAGAATAAGCCGAGTTTGTGTAAAGTTATGTGATATTTTCCATCAACAGGTGCAAGCTTATGACTGTATTTTGATTGATGAACACACTCAAAATATTCGCAATAAAACGTTGCGAGTCCGAGTGATGGGATAAGCAAACCCACCTAAAGATCAAGTAACTCCGGGAGAATTAATTGTTTGATATTTCGACTGATGAATTACTGAAACAGAGAGGTAGAATTGTGTTGCGTACATTTTGTTCTTGTGAGTTTGAACGGATAGGCATTAACAGAATATTTGAAAATGAGCTCCAAGAATAGTAGTCTTCAGTATTACAACTGCTCCCATTTCAAAATTTCCTTTCATTAATAATATAATTTAACACAATGATGTATGCATGACTGCATTTGTTAGAGCACACGATATAGTTAAGAGCGATGCTATCTACGTAGGGGAGGGTGAGGGAAAGTAGCCGGTGCGAGGAATGTGCCCACTGCGTGGTTTTTGACTCTAACAGTGCTGTTACCAGACGAGAAGTGGGCCAACTTTATCTAATACGCGAGTGTACCGTGTTTGTTGTCGGTGAGTCTGACAGAGGAAGCTTGTTAGTTGTTACGTGTTAGTTGTTAGTAACAACTTTTGTGATTTTTCAGTCGTCTTGTTACTTCATCTATATGTTTATTTTTTCCATATAAATGTTCAAACAACGTCCTTTGGCCTAAAAATGTTGTTTCTTTCGGTTTGATAGGTTCATCTGCGAATCACCAAAGCCGACATGGCGTCCGAACGGAAGGAGTGGTGGTACCGCTCGTCTGGAAAAGTGGCCAAGGAGTTTACCCCAACAAGAGTTTGTTACTTCCATATAACATACATAACACTACAGATAAGAATGGTTTTCAAACTCTTTTATGTAGAACGGTATCATCCCCCATCTTATTTCTTTGAATTAATTACACTCCTGGAAATCGAAAAAAGAACACATTGACACCGGTGTGTCAGACCCACCATACTTGCTCCGGACACTGCGAGAGGGCTGTACAAGCAACGATCACACGCACGGCACAGCGGACACACCAGGAACCGCGGTGTTGGCCGTCGAATGGCGCTAGCTGCGCAGCATTTGTGCACCGCCGCCGTCAGTGTCAGCCAGTTTGCCGTGGCATACGGAGCTCCATCGCAGTCTTTAACACTGGTAGCATGCCGCGACAGCGTGGACGTGAACCGTATGTGCAGTTGACGGACTTTGAGCGAGGGCGTATAGTGGGCATGCGGGAGGCCGGGTGGACGTACCGCCGAATTGCTCAACACGTGGGGCGTGAGGTCTCCACAGTACATCGATGTTGTCACCAGTGGTCGGCGGAAGGTGCACGTGCCCGTCGACCTGGGACCGGACCGCAGCGACGCACGGATGCACGCCAAGACCGTAGGATCCCACGCAGTGCCGTAGGGGACCGCACCGCCACTTCCCAGCAAATGAGGGACACTGTTGCTCCTGGGGTATCGGCGAGGACCATTCGCAACCGTCTCCATGAATCTGGGCTACGGTCCCGCACACCGTTAGGCCGTCTTCCGCTCACGCCCCAACATCGTGCAGCCCGCGACAGGCGTGAATGGAGGGACGAATGGAGACGTGTCGTCTTCAGCGATGAGAGTCGCTTCTGCCTTGGTGCCAATGATGGTCGTATGCGTGTATGGCGCCGTGCAGGTGAGCGCCATAATCAGGACTGCATACGACCGAGGCACACAGGGCCAACATCCGGCATCATGGTGTGGGGAGCGATCTCCTACACTGGCCGTACACCACTGGTGATCGTCGAGGGGACACTGAATAGTGCACGGTACATCCAAACCGTCATCGAACCCATCGTTCTACCATTCCTAGACCGGCAAGGGAACTTGCTGTTCCAACAGGACAATGCACGTCCGCATGTATCCCGTGCCACCCAACGTGCTCTAGAAGGTGTAAGTCAACTACCCTGGCCAGCAAGATCTCCGGATCTGTCCCCCATTGAGCATGTTTGGGACTGGATGAAGCGTCGTCTCACGCGGTCTGCACGTCCAGCACGAACGCTGGTCCAACTGAGGCGCCAGGTGGAAATGGCATGGCAAGCCGTTCCACAGGAGAATAGCAGCCTGCATTGCTGCGAAAGGTGGATATACACTGTACTAGTGCCGACATTGTGCATGCTCTGTTGCCTGTGTCTATGTGCCTGTGGTTCTGTCAGTGTGATCATGTGATGTATCTGACCCCAGGAATGTGTCAATAAAGTTTCCCCTTCCTGGGACAATGAATTGACGGTGTTCTTATTTCAATTTCCAGGAGTGTACTTTATATTTGTCACACAATGTCTGTTCTATGTAGTCTAATATAAAAATCGGATTGGCCGGCCGGAGTGGACGTGCTGTTCTAGGCGCTACAGTCTGGAACCGAGCGACCGCTCCGGTCGCAGGTTCGAATCGTGCCTCGGCCATGGATGTGTTAGGTTTAATTAGTTCTAAGTTGTAGGCGACTGATGACCTCAGAAGTTAAGTCGCATAGTGCTCAGGGCCATTTAAGAGAAAAATCGAATTGAAAACGGTCTGCTTCGAAGTGTTTCAGATATTAAGGCATTAAGATATCTATCAAATACGTCCGGAAATCAGAACGACAAACATGGGGTCCTGTTGCGTTGGAAATGGCCACAATAACCCGCCCCCCTTCCACCTCACACACACACACATGTAGCGAAACGTGCCCACTAATGTGTGTCAGCTCTCAGTAGGTCGACTCATTCCCTACTCGCCAAAAGTCGGAAGGTTTCGTCAGGTGGACATTTGCTTTTGGCAGCACCCAACAGTAGCTAGGTGAAAGTACTCTGCGAGGTAGCCCTTGGTTGTCTGCAGCGATACTTTGTGGTGCTTCACAGCATGTCGTAGTGTTCCCTTCCCTTGCCATAAGTGTACATAGATGCTACAGTTAGTACCTTTATTAAACCCGTCAGTACCTGAGACGACTGCAGTTTCGTTTACGAACAACATTTAATCGATTCCTTAATTCCGATGCGTGACTTTTGCTTTCGCAGAACCAGGAAGCATGGTTTATTATTCCACCAAAATGGGTCAAATGGCTCTGAGCACTATGGGACTCAACCGCTGTGGTTATCAGTCCCCTAGAACTTAGAACTACTTAAACCTAACCAACCGAAGGACATCACACACATCCATGCCCGAGGCAGGATTCGAACCTGCGACCGTAGCAGTGCCACGGTTCCGGACGGCGCGCCTAGAACCGCGCGACCACCGCGGCCGGCATCATTCCACCACTTCAGTGATCAGGCGTGGTATGCTTCCCCCCCGCACAGCCCCCCACTCCCTGGCGGTCCATGTGGGATGTGGGGACTGGTCTTGCTTCCTCTACTCCCCGCCCCATCGTTCTAAAATCGGGAAGATTTCAGTTAACACACTACAGACAAGGTTCCAGAAAGATGCAAATAGTTCTATATATTATTTCTTTTTTCACTTAAAAATATTTGATGTGATGCAGGGGCTGGGCAAAAATATGGAAACAGCGCGAGAAATTCGTGTTTTAACATAAGGGCAAATGGTAGCCAAGCCAGCAGGTTGCACTGTTATAAATAAACTGGCGGTGTACACAGTGCTGCGTAGTGGGCTGTATACACCACAGAACGTTGAAACATTGTGGGCATGTTCATTAATCCGTGTGCTCGCGAAGCGTGCTGAAAAAATAATAGTTCCACTCTCTGCCACCAGGTGAAAATAGGTCGCTGTAAGCAGTGAGAATATGGCGTAGGTACAGGAAAAGAGGAGGAACAATCAAGCACATAATAACGGTGGTTCTGGCGTGTTTATTAGGATATGGTCACAAGTTACAACGTGTGTTCAGTATAGTCTTCCGACTCGGCAACGTGGTGCAGCTGGCAGCGTATCACGTGCAATCAGAGTGATACGTCATACGATGCTAGCCTTTAGATCAAGAAGAGTCCAGATACAGCCCTCAAAGACACTCTCTCTCAGGTATCCCCACAATTATCCCCACAACCAGAAATCACATCGATTTAGATAATTTGGAATGCCACACATCTTGACATTGGCTGGAGACGATGCGGTCGTTACCGAAGGTTTCTCGAAGCCAAGTGACATGTGGTGTCGCTCAGACTTGCACGAAAATAGTGAGAGGAAACAGTAGCGTTCTCACAAAGCTGGAATCGCATTTTGCACAAGCAGGTCCTTATAATGTGCAGATGCCACTATACGAGGTGTGGCTAGAAAAAAACCGGACTAGTAGTGGTGAAACAATAAAACGAATGCAATAAGGCTGAAAGTCGCGTGGCCTGTCACGTGACTCTCGCTCCGCCTACTGCTCGAGTTTCATCTGCCTCCTGCACTCAGTCTGCCCGTGGCGTCTGTTTTAAGTAGTTGACGTTTTGTCTGTGCGTCGGAAAATGTTGAGTGTACAGAAAGAACAGCGTGTTAACATCAAATTTTGTTTCAAACTAGGAAAATCTGCAAGTGAAACGTTTGTAATGTTACAACAAGTGTACGGCGATGATTGTTTATCGCGAACACAAGTGTTTGAGTGGTTTAAACGATTTAAAGATGGCCGCGAAGACACCAGTGATGACACTCGCACTGGCAGACCATTGTCAGCAAAAACTGATGCAAACATTGAGAAAATCGGTAAATTTGTTCGACAAGATCGCCGTTTAACAATCAGAGCAGTGTCTGAGTTAGCAGGAGTTGACAAGGAAAGTGTTAGGCAGATTCTTCATGATAGTTTCAACATGAACAAAGTGTGTTCAAAAATGGTTCCAAAGTGTCTCACAATTGAACAGAAGGAACGCCGAAGAATGATTTGTTCTGACATCCTGGAAAACATTGAAAGTGATCCCACCTTCTTACAAAATGTTATTACTTGCGATGAATCGTGGTTTTTTACTTACGATCCCGAAACTAAACGCCAATCGATGCATTGGAAAACTCCTGGTTCTCCACGACAAAAAAAAGCACGAATGTCAAAATCGAAATTCAAGGCAATGATGATTGTTTTTTTTTTTTTTTGACATCAAAGGGATTGTGCACATTGATTGGGTACCAGAGGGACAAACAGTGAATCAGCATTACTACATTAGCGTCCTGGCTACCCTACGTGAGCGAGTACGGAGAAAACGGAACGATTTGTGGAGAAAAAAGTCATGGATCCTTCACCAAGACAATACCCCAGTTCACAGTGCGTTGTCAGTGAAGACGTTTTTGGCAAAACACAACATTCCCATCTTAGATCATCCACCCTACTCACCTGATTTGGCCCCCTGTGACTTTTTTCTTTTCCCTAAAGTCAAGTCAGCTTTGAAAGGAACTAGATTTGAGACTGTTGAAGCAGTAAATGGAAAAATCGACGGAAGTAATGTATGGACTTACCGAAAATGATCTGCAGCATTGCTATGAACAGTGGAAAATTCGTATGGAGCGGTGTAGAGACCGAGGAGGAGAGTACATTGAAGGAGATAACATGAAATTGTAAATAATTGTAAATAAATGTTTTTTCCAGCATCAGTCCGGTTTTTTTCTAGCCGCACCTCGTACACGTAACAGGCGCTTGAGGTTTCACCTCCTAGAACAAAAAGGGATCGAGAATGAAGGAGCTTATGAAAGCACATCTCACAATCACCTAAACTGAGTGCGCTGCATGTGTCAGCACAACATATGTCGGAATAGAACCCCAAATGCTACACTTCTGTGGATTCATGGCATCTGTGAAGAACAAAATGTGCCTCGTCCGTCCAAAGAACGTTCCCCAGCCACATGCCATACATTTCCATGCGTGCTAAAAAACGAAGAGCAGACTCATGGCGCTGTAGCCTATCGTGAAGCTTCATTTGAAGCACGTTCTGAATCTTGTGTGGACATCAGTGTAAAATGAGCCGCAAAATCTTTTGACCTCTTGCCCAGGGGAGAGAATTTCCACGACACAGCTCGAGCACTGGTTGCAGGATTTGGGATGTGCTGCATGGCCGGCTGTAGCTAAAGCAGCTTCACCAGCAACTGCCAACTGCCATGAGAATGGGCCGCTTCCTCTCTCCCTACTGCACCACCTAATTCATTTGTTTCCTTAGCCCATTTTTTGACCGGGGTCTCTGGGCAGCTGTTTCTGAATGCGGTATTCCCATAATGCATCGCTGCTACTGCTGCCGTTCTGAAAAAAAAAAGGTTTACCAGCAGAGCACGGTCTTTCTTCTCAACATCCATTGCATTTCGTACGGAAACTTTGACCTTCTTAACTCTTCACACCAACAGTCTCTTCACAAAAGAAATCGACACACGTCCATAAGCCACAAATAGAATACTGACGTCAAAACTGGAAACATTCTGTATTCTGACTGCTTACAGTGCCATATTTTCACCTACAGGCAGAAAGTGGAACTAACACCTTTTCAGAATAGTTAGCGAGCGCACTGATTAATGAATATACCTACGATGTTTCAGCGTCCAGTCAGGTATGCAACCTGCACTGCAGAACTCGGAACACCATCAGTTTAATTATAACCACCCTGTGTTTGACCACAAGCGGCGCCTGTACAACGTCCTCAGTACATTGCAAGTATGAGACGCAGTCGGAACAGTGGTTTGTGTAGTTGTATGTGCATTACGTCGGAGGTAACTGAATTCGAACGACAGTAAATTTGTTGGTGCCCATATGGTGGGTGTTTCCGTAATAAAGGCAGACGAAAGGTTCGGTGTTTCGAGAGCCAGCGTATCGAAGATTTATATAGCATACCTGGAAGAAAGTGTGTGTTGAATGATGGTGACAGACGGCCATTGAAGGGGACTGTGGCTACAGCTGCAAAAGTCACAGCAGAAGTGAATATCGCACTCGGGAACATTGTCAACACGAAGGAGGCTCCATAAGCTGGAATTGCAGGGCAGCTGGAATTCGAAAACTACTCCTCAGTGATCCAAGGGTTCAAAACGGGGAAACGTGATGCCGAAGTCATAAAATCTGGACTATGGAGTAATGGAAGAAAGTCTTTTGGTCGGACGAGACGTTCAACACTGTTTCGAACTTCTGGCCGACTTTACGTCCCAATAGATGAAATGTGGCAAGGCGGTTCGGTGATGATTTGGGCTCTAGGGTTACTCTTGCGAGGTCACATTAGTGCTAAAGATTATGTGAACATTTCGGTTAATAAGGTACATTGTTTGTTCCTCAACGGTGATGCTGTGTTCCAACATCACAGGGGCCCTTTTCACACCCACATCGCCCAGTACTGGTTTTTTGAGCTCGAGGATGATTTGTCATATCTCCACTGACCACTGCAGTCACCAGATTTCAATGTCACTGAGCCTTTGTGAGCTACATTGGAGAGTAGTTGGTGTGATCACTATCCACCTTCATCACTGAAACCTGGACCTGATACTATTCTTGTATATTCCGACATAAGTGTCGTAAGGAGTGTGACTAAAATATAACTTAAATGTTTATTTGACGCTACAGTAATGATGCCATAGTTACAGTATATAAAATTTTTTCTTCGTGAAAAGTGGTTACATTACCGGTTTCAACGAACTACTATTCTCGTAATTTTTGTAAAATGTATGGTCATAATTCCCATTTATATATTCTCCAAATGATGTTTTACATTTGAAAACGTTGACGTAGATCATTGTACCGGGAATGTAATCATTTTTTAAGAAAAAAAATTATGTACTGGGACTATGGCTTCACTATTGTAGTGTTAAGAAAACATTTATGCCAGTATTCTGTGGGAAGAATAGTACTGAAAATCGTACTGGACCTGGACTTTTGTATTCCGAGACGACTGGGATCTGTTTTCAAGCCAACTGGTTTCCTGCACATTGTCAGACGTGATAATGTTTTTTTTTTTTTTTTTTTTTTTGGCGATTCCATATTTTTGTCCACCTGCTGTATCTTGTAATATGAAGCTTCAAAACATGTAACTGACAAACTTCTAACACTAACCTTTAGATTCCGCATGCCAACAAGAAGACACCACAGCAGCGGTAGAGCACTACTCAGCTGTAGGGCACGAAGCGATTGCCTGCGATATATATATATATATATATATATATATATATATATATATATATATATATATATATATATATATAGGGTTATTACAAATGACTGAAGCGATTTCACAGCTCTACAATAACTTTATTATTTGAGATATTTTCACAATGCTTTGCACACACATACAAAAACTCAAAAAGTTTTTTTAGGCATTCACAAATGTTCGATATGTGCCCCTTTAGTGATTCGGCAGACATCAAGCCGATAATAAAGTTCCTCCCACACTCGGCGCAGCATGTCCCCATCAATGAGTTCGAAAGCATCGTTGATGCGAGCTCGCAGTTCTGGCACGTTTCTTGGTAGAGGAGGTTTAAACACTGACTCTTTCACATAACCCCATAGAAACAAATCGCATGGGGTTAAGTCGGGAGAGCGTGGAGGCCATGACATGAATTGCTGATCATGATCTCCACCACGACCGATCCATCGGTTTTCCAATCTCCTGTTTAAGAAATGCCGAACATCATGATGGAAGTGCGGTGGAGCACCATCCTGTTGAAAGATGAAGTCGGCGCTGTCGGTCTCCAGTTGTGGCATCAGCCAATTTTCCAGCATGTCCAGATACACGTGTCCTGTAACGTATTTTTCGCAGAAGAAAAAGGGGCCGTAAACTTTAAACCGTGAGATTGCACAAAACACGTTAACTTTTGGTGAATTGCGAATTTGCTGCACGAATGTGTGAGGATTCTCTACCGCCCAGATTCGCACATTGCGTCTGTTCACTTCACCATTAAGAAAAAATGTTGCTTCATCACTGAAAACAAGTTTCGCACTGAACGCATCCTCTTCCATGAGCTGTTGCAACCGCGCCGAAAATTCAAAGCGTTTGACTTTGTCATCGGGTGTCAGGGCTTGTAGCAATTGTAAACGGTAAGGCTTCTCCTTTAGCCTTTTCCGTAAGATTTTCCAAACCGTCGGCTGTGGTACGTTTAGCTCCCTGCTTGCTTTATTCGTCGATTTCCGCGGGCTACGCGTGAAACTTGCCCGCACGCGTTCAACCGTTTCTTCGCTCACTGCAGGCCGACCCGTTGATTTCCCCTTACAGAGGCATCGAGAGCTTTAAACTGCGCATACCATCGCCGAATGGAGTTAGCAGTTGGTGGATCATTGTTGAACTTCGTCCTGAAGTGTCGTTGCACTGTTATGACTGACTGATGTGAGTGCATTTCAAGCATGACATACGCTTTCTCGGTTCCTGTCGCCATTTTGTCTCACTGCGCTCTCGAGCGCTCTGGCGGCAGAAACCTGAAGTGCGGCTTCAGCCGAAGAAAACTTATTCATGCATGTATCAACTCATCCACTCCCCGTCTCTCCCCATGATCGGAGAGAACTAAAAAAGCATAGCCATCCTTTGCTGCTTCGGATCACGTTAGAATTTCGTCGAATGGTTATGGACGGTCCTTAGTGGTTCCACCATGCATAACACAGCAAAAATTGCGGACGTGCTGCACTCAAAAACGGTAAGATCGCATTCTATGGGGTTGCAGCCCCTGTTGTACTGAGAGAAGGACTGACTCATCTATCACCTGTGTCGAAGGCTGTCAAGAATGTCATCCTGTTGCACGTCATACTACAAACTGTCTTTTTCGACTGCGGAACGTTTGTAGATGAAAGCCCCAAGGAAAGCGATGGATTCATTGCACCCTTTATGCCATTTCATGAGGCCTTCTCGTGTCAGTTCTGGGCGGCGGTGTATCTGAAATGTTTTCCGCAGCCACCCTTAATAAAACCGCGTGATTTCAACCCTGGGCGTCCCTGTTCCTGAGCTCCATCACAGAGGCGACAAGAGAACGGGTGGGTGTGACGACATTCCCACCTGTGCCGCGTCCACAGCGGCAGTAGGCAGAATTGTGGTCAAATTGGGTGCCATCTTTCGTCTGACATGAACTTCTGAGCTCTGGCCTTTTCTCGCTTGTGTCTACGCGCTGCTGTTTGAACCGTTTCCGATTCCTAGGGTGACGTCGCAGGGTGCCACGCTTTTCCGGCATTGCGGAGGAAGATTGAAGGCACCTTGGAGCCAAATTTTAACCTTCGGCGTTGCATTGGGGTAAAATGAAAGCGTTTTAAAAACGTGACCCTTTAATTCCTTCACATACTGTACTGTATTTAGTCTAATCTTGATTTCGTAATCTTTAAGGGACCGATCTAATAACGGTTCTTGAAATGTTGCAAGTATGCTTTCGCTGGTTAGTTGGCGTCCATATTCGACCGTCTTCTAGCTAGTCAAACAAATCTTTAACTGTTTGAGGTGCCATTTTGAATGCGTTCTGTATCTCCTATTAAACCCATATGGAAAGGATCCCACATGCTTGAGCAATATTCTAGGATGAGTGGTAGTATGTAGACTGACTGTATTTTCCTAGTTTCCTACTAGTGAACCGAAACCTGCCGCCTGTAATACCTACCACTGAGGCTATGTGATCATGCCATTTCATATCTCCACAAACCATAACACACAGGAAAAAGTTTATATTTCTGAACATTTAATGCGAGTTACCAGTCTTTGCACCGATTCGAAATTTAGCCAAGATAGATTTCGTACAGCTTTTCTTTAGGCAGTACTTCATTATGTATAATAGTATGACATTCAAAAGCCTGTGGTTACTAACAAAATGTAATCAATCTTCAGATTGTCTGCGAGAAATTAGGTCTCATATGGAGGGATACAGACAGTCTTTCTCCCTTCGCTCTGTTTACGAGGGGAACATCAAAGGAAATGACTAGTAGTTTTACAGGGCACAGGGTAGCCTCAGCCACTCACCGACAGCTGGCTTGCAGAGTTTGGATGCAGATGTAGATGTATGTGTAGAACCGATCTCTAGGTCCGAATTCGTTTGCCTCTACTGCCTGCACAAGCTAGTAGGTATGTATTAGAGCTCTGCATTTCGATGAAAACAACCGCTCGAGCGTTTCCCATTTCGTGCCGCTGCTCGACGGCTGGGAAAGGCCCACGCTGCGATACGGCAGTGGCCGTCTAATGCACCCTGCGGCCGGTTGTCCTCCACCTCTCGGTTATCGGTTGGACTGTCGAGCACTGCCGGGCGCTGGAGCGTACTAACAATCTCGGCCGGTGACAGTACAACCGCCGCTCGCTCTACAGTGCCGAATCGCATTAGAAACCGTGTGTAAACGCAGTTGACCACCTGGCTTTGAGCAGCGCAGACAGCGTTATGGATAAACCAAGCATAGGTCGTAAACGTTCCATTCATGAAACGATGAGAAGTATTATGGAGAGAATTAGGAGCTGCTCATTAGTCCTGAAGAAGAAAGACATGTTGGAAGCGGAGGCGAAAAGTGACGCTAGGAAATCGTTTGCACTTGTAGTGGATCCTGTCACGCCGGCTTCTGCTGGTTTCGTGCAACGTACCACATGTGATACCATACTTTCGTTCCTGTCAAGCACAACGGGTATGATTCGGCACTGCAAAAGTAAATGCGGAGCAGAAGTCCACCGGCCACTTGCAGTACCAAGTAGCATAAAGAAAGTTGTTGTTGATAGGTTGGTCGATATGAGTGGAATAGATTTGTTACCGTTAAATACTTGTAGTAAGATTGGCTTCAAGAATTCTTCGCAGGAGCTCATCAATGTCGGCGCCACTTACGGCAAAGTCAGTATAGAAGATGTTCTTCCGCACCTTACCACTTTATAGCGGCATATTAAAGAAAAGGCAGGCAAAATACGGGTGACAATGATGCGCAAGCTAATATGTGCCTTAAAGAACAAAATGTGCAATTTAGACGCTGATCTGTGGTCTGATATAACTACAAGAGGAGAAATTTTTTGACTGTGACGTCGCATTATGTGAATGATGAGTGGCAGCTAGAAACGCTTGTTTTGATAACAACCGAGTTTTCGGACGTACCTAAGACAGGAGAGAACATACGGCACGAAATCGAAGAGCGGATGCTTGAGTTAGGAATTAACAAGAATGATCTTACGAAATGTTACTTTGTCACCGACCAAGGAGCTAATATGAAGAAGGCACTTGAATCTTACGACCGTTTGCCTTGCTTTGGTCACTGCTTGATGACTGCGCTTCGTCACACATTTCAAGAGACGTTTTTAAAAGACGAAGCCCCTGAAATTCTGTCGTGTCTACTATCAGCAAGAGCTATAGTAGGCTATTTGAAGAGATCGGGTCACTCGGGGCGTCTGCGGCACTCTGTGAAGCAAGAAGCTGGAACTCGGTGGAACAGTATACTGTTAATGCTCAATTCCGTCATAAGTCAAATCGACGATATTCGAGATCTACTAGAATCCCGGGCGCAATCGAAACTCTTAGAAACCTTCCAAGAAGGGTGCGTTACGAGACGTTGTCGCTTTTCTAACCCCCTTTAAAGAAGCGAGTTTGGATTTGGAAACTGCAAAGATAACAACGTTGTGACGTGTGCTGCCGTGGTACAAGAGTCTGTTACATCATTGTGAACCAATAGACAGTGACAACGAGGTAAGAACACTTTCTATAGGTTACGATCCTTTATACAACTGTTGATTTATCAGAGTGCAGTTATGTATATTGGGTTTCCTTTTCAGCTCATGGCGAAAATAAAAAGGAGAGCAGCATACTTCATCACAGAGAAGTGCCAAATTGAGGCTATCCATTACGTTGTCACGGTTCTGTGGCCATCACGGCGTCATTTGAAGAAACTCACAGCTGACGAAAAGCAAGCGCGTATGCTGAAGTTCGACGGTTGTACTCGGAACAGCCCGTAACTGGTCAGGTTCATTCACTGAAACGAATTAGTAAACGAATGTTTGTTTGTCTAATCTGCCATCTTTCGTTAGATCAACTTTTATTACGTCTACAATGTGATATTTGGGAAAGGTTTCGCAGCTTAAACATTCTACAATGCGTTTTGATGTAATTTCTGCGATGTATATAAAATTTCACCGTAAATATAGTCGTTTGGTAACCAGTAATTCTAACTACGGTGTATACATATTTGAAGGTGACAGGAATATCTTACGGATGTTTTCATTCGTGTTTAGAGTCCATTCAAGCAAACAGTGACCAAGTTCTTCCCATGAAAAAGTCTAGGATGGACTGGAGTTCGGATGAAGACGACGAAGATGGACACACAGTTACTACCAATGAACTCGACAGGTACCTTTCGCTCTCCAAATCTGACTGTAGCTGTGCCGAAGGACAAATTTTGCAGTGGTGGAAGACGCACGCGGGTATAGTTCCAAGGCTGTCGGTAGTATCCAGAAGAGTTCTCTGTTTTCCTGCCACTAGTGCTGCCAGTGAGAGAAATTTTAGCCAGGCTGGTCACCTGCTATCCAGCAAAAGATCGTGCCTGGAATCAGACAAGGTGGATGATCTCTTATTGATCCATCACAATTGCGTAAGTATTCACAATATACCACGTAATCAAAAGGAAGGAAACTTTCCTGAAACTCTATAAATGTATGATTCCACTTCCATTGACTTCACAGGAAGAAGTTCAAACCGCCAGCTGTAGTAATAGCTCCAGGAACACAAATGACGCCTGTGTATCAGGGAGCACCAATGACCAAAAACGAATTTTATAGTCATGATTCACTTGTAAAGTTATTTACAGGTCATACTTTGTTCTGAAATTAACGTTTGCGCAACAAAATTTCGTGAGCATTACTTTTAACTCCGTCATTCCTTCCTGATCCTGCATTCAATATTAGTACAACGTATACGTGGCCGAGTTTGGAGATAGGCTACACATAGTCCATGATTAGACTACTGTGTTCCCGTTTGTCTACCGAACGAAACAAAATACTAAATACAGACATTACAGTTTTTAACGTTACAATTACTGGAATACATGATAACCTCAAAGGCGAAATCCAGTAGTCTGCAACATATTAACAAATATCAAAAGTAACATATACAAGTGTATTATTTAGGTCATAGAACTGTTAGTAAACAACGAAAGACATTTGTAAAAGAAATAAGTGAATGGTTAATGTGAAGCGGTGGCCTCTGATCTCAAGGAGTGTGGCGAAGCGCCGCTCGCTTGCACTGAGTCCGCCGGTTACTGGCGACCGCCCGAGCGTTTGGCGCACTCGGCCGAGCGCTGGCGATCTGCTGCCCACAGCCGGCGGAAGAGGACGCTCGGCCGCATACTCCCGAGAGCCAAAGAGGCGAGCGGGACTCGCCGGTAAAAATCGGAGATAATGCAGACCTCTAGTATGTATTTATAGGTCCTCCAGTACTCTGCACACTGCATTTATCGCATTTCAGGGGCACGTGGACTGGTACCTGTTGATGAATCACTTCGCATTAGATCCATTACTATCACGTCTAATTCTATTGCACAAAAATGTTTTGTCGATGATCTAGGCATCTCTCTGAGCCACGTATATAAGTTTTCATTCACGGGATAAATTTCTTAGCGTTAAGATGAAGTCTCTGTAACTTTCATCGACATTACGTGGAGTAATTTCTACTGCACCATGCAGCTGCGCACGCTCCAGTTACGGGTGAAGCTCAACCTTCGACACCCGGCCTCGAAATGTAAACAGTGATCAGCCACCTGCGGGCACATTACAAACGTAAGCAGTTTACAAACCATTGCCTCACCTGCATTAATCATTCTGCTTCCCCCATCCTCTCCAATCCAAGAGTTTGTAAACTGCTGACGTGCCTGTAACAACGCACTCCGCCCTTCCTCACCCCCACACCCTCCCTACACTATCCCAAGGAAACTTGAATAGTCTCCTCGTTCCAGAAATCCACTCAGACTGGCACCTATAGCTCTTACTCCTGTGTCTTCTGTTTCTATCGAGACTCCAATATCTCTCCAGCCTCCCTTTCCAACCTCCTGTTCCGACATCTATTTACACATCATACTTATCAGGTCAACATCATCCACCTGCCCATTCCCAGAGATAGCGACGTTAATTATCTGTATTCCCCACATCCAGCCACCCTCATTTCTTTCCTATACACATAGCATCTACCGGTAGCAGATCTATAGGGACTTTCCGATTATGTCATCGTATTCATCATCGTCACCATCTTACCACCAGATATACCATCTGTTTTATAGTAAAGAAAAATGAATCATTTTTATTCTGTTTTAAAACTAGTATTTTAACTTTTAACATAACTCGATATGTCTGTATTTTCACGTCGTTTGGCTAGAGACCACTAACATGGCTGTTTTCAGCTGGCTATCGCCATGTGAAGTCGGGCGAGGATGGGGTGTATGAGAAGGAGAAAGATATTAACAATTAGATACGAAGAAACAAGCAATCTCGGTTGCATTGTTCAAACTTTTTATTATTCGCAAGGAAGCGTTTCACTCTTAATTCAAACACCCCATTGGGAAACAATAAAAAATTTTAACATTTCAACCAAGACCGCTTGTTTCTTCATATCGCACACGTTGGTTGCTTATCATCCCCGTCATGAACTGGCAAACGTTTTAAGATAGTCTGACTAGGCAGACTATCTTAAAACGTTTGCCAGTTCATGACGGGGCGGCGTCATCACTATGAATCTTGTATCCCAGGTACCCATCGGTACCAAAGATCAGCCACACCGAAGATGCCTAAATAAAGGTGAAATGCGTCATTCACATTTAATGAAACATTTTGACACCGCAACCAAGACTGCTTGTTTCTTCATTTCATATACACCGGTTGCAATACCAATCCCGCCATGAACTGGAAAATTCACGTAGAAACAGAAGCAGGGAGAGAAGGAGGGGAGCTTAGTCTCTTCCGCACAAGTCTCATTATTTCGGGATAAGTACTGCAACCTATGTCTGCTTGTACCCCTTTATTTTTGTGAAGCTATGCTCCCTAAATTTTAACCTCCTACACTTCTGTCCCTTGCCAAATTACTTATTCATCCCTCAGGAAGTGTCCTACCAACCTACCCCTTCTTTCAGTCACATTGTGTCATATACCTCATTTTCTCTGCTATTCGATTCAGTAACTCTTCACACTAAAATGTTTATCATCTATTATTCACTACCATATGAGGCTACAATCGAGACAGATGCAGTGGTGTATAGACTTAAGCACAAAAGTAACTTTGGCATAATGCGTCACTGCCAAGTAACATAGGTCGATAAAATTTGGACCACGGATCTAAGGAAATACTATAACATACTACAGAACTTCACTGAAAGGAATACGCAGTGAAATGAACAGAAATTACACGTTTAATCACGGAGTATAACTGCACTGAAGTCACCGAGATTCGTGGTGGTCAACTGGACGTAACACAAGACGGGTCATGGTTCTTAATATGGAGTATGATGTCCACGGATGGCAATGCTTCGTGCTCCCGTGTCGACCACAATGTTGGTTAGGAGTTCTCGTGGTAGTGCGCGGGTGACAACTGCTGGATGGTCTTTGGTGCATGTGGAAAGACTGCAATACGTCTCGCAACGCATTTCACCGGTGCTCGGTGAGTACGACCACGCACCGTAACGCTTGGACCACCAAAACGATCACGATCGAAAATGTTGGACGTACCCTCATATGATGAGAGGTGGGAACATGTAACGCACTCCAGAACATTTTCGTACATGATTGCTTTGGTGGGAGTAGCGTTATAGTGTGGGCAGGCATATTGTTGCATGGGCGCACTGACCTCTAATTCTTTCAACACAGTACACTCACTTGTAAATATCATTGTGACACTGTACTCCTTGCCAATGTGTGTCTTTCCGCGGATGCATTCGGCCCTGAGTTCACTTTTACGGACGGAAATGTGCTTCGGCGTCGAACACAACAGATGGAGAAGTTCTTGGAACGAGAGGATATTCGGCGAATGGACTTCCCTGCCTGTTGCGCCGACTTAAATCTCATCGAGGAATTACGGAATGTGTTGTTGAGACGTATTGCAGCAGTCCACTTGCACCAATGAGTATCCAGCACTTGTCTACCGTGTTAGTGGAGAAATCCAAAATCCTACTACCAGAACTCCTTACCAACTTAGTGACTACCGTTAGAGCACGCTGCAGAGGATTCATTGTCGCCTGCGGTGATCTCACACACCATATTAAAAAACTTCCTTTTGTAATGTCCAGTGGACCATTACAAATCGTGTCTGACTTCACTGTCTTTGAATAATAATGTCAGTTCTGTTCGTACCACTGCGTAATTCATTCAGTTACCTTTTTTACAATACTGTAACAGTTCTTTCTATGAATGGTCCAAATTTCATCGAGCTGTGTTATTTGGGAGTGGCACATCACTACTTTCGTCCTTACGTTTTTGTACCAGTTTCTTTTCAGAAAAGACTTCCTCACTAATGGTTACTATTAAAATCAGTCTTGATCACAGATTTATTTCTTCTAGAAACCGGTTTCGACCACGCCTGTGGTCACGTTCAGACTTACAAGTCAAATACAAAGTCTGATCAGAAGGCTACAAAGAAAATTGAAACATCCCCATAGAAAATTTTTATAAATGACAGTGCTAGAAAACCTCTACGTTGTTTGATTTTCAAACAGCCGAGCAAAACTGAACGAACTTAGACATTCACTGAACTAACACACAATATTTTTAGCGCAACGCAATCTGACTTTCAATAATCCCTACAAAATCACTTACCTCAAAAAATCTTCGTTACTCAAACTACTGCAATACAGCGAGCGCCAATACTGCCAGCTAAATAAAAGATTCTAACTACTGAAGGCACTAGCTACCGATCGGCATAGTTAGCATATGAAAGATTTTGATAGAGAACAAACAATGTATTTACCTTAATAATATTCAAAAGTCAATATATACATGTCAGTTTATGATATCCAGTATTACAAATTTACTCTTTCTGATGGACACACGTCCAGATCGTCCGCTCTCAGAATTCTGCCATCTCTCTCCCCACATCCACCACTGCTGGCAGCTCACCTCCAACTGCGCAACGCTACGCGCTGTTCACATCCAACTGCCCAACACTACAATAGCAAACATTCCGACAATGCAAACCAGCCACAGACTTCACACAGCACAGTCAGTGATTTACATATATAGCGCTACGTGGTGTTACCAACATAAAATGCCCGCATCTCGTGGTCGCGCGGTAGCGTTCTCGCTTCCCACGCCCGGGTTCCCGGGTTCGATTCCCGGCGGGGTCAGGGATTTTCTCTGCCTCGTGATGGCTGGGTGTTGTGTGCTGTCCTTAGGTTAGTTAGGTTTAAGTAGTTCTAAGTTCTAGGGGACTTATGACCACAGCAGTTGAGTCCCATAGTGCTCAGAGCCATTTGAACCATTTGAACCAACCAACATAAAAACCTAAACAGCCTACTTACAAAATTATGTAAAACAACAAAGTTATAAAACAATGCATTACCAAGATGCTATATGAGCAGGAGCTTCCTTCTGGTGATAAAACACTGCTAGATAGAGCGGTGCACGTCTTACTTACATGCTGGAGGCTCCGCCAACTTTTGACAGAATGATGTCATCGCTAACCAATAGGGTTAAAAGTCAAATAACAACGTAAAACTTCGTAATTAAACGAACAACGACTAGAATGAAAAATAAAAATACATGGAATTTAGCTGGTACAACAGCAACTGGGAGGCATCAACTGTTAAGCTCATTGCGAGATAATTCTCGCACATGTCAGCCTTTAGAATTGTGTGGATGATATTTTTCGAAAGTTAGATGGAATGTCACCAGACCCATATATTCTACACACCAACGTGAATAATTGTTATGTTGTCACTTCCCCCAATGATTTTAGAAATTCTGATGGATCCCTTCTACCTCATTTGATCTTCGGTTCGAATCCTGCCTCGGGCATGGATGTGTGTGATCTCCTTAGGTTAGTTAGGTTTAAGTAGTTCTAAGGCAACTGATGACCTCAGATGTTAAGTCCAATAGTGCTCAGAAATAAATAAAATGTGTAATTTTAAATATGAGATAAATAAAAATCGTTTCGACAGTACATGGGTTGCACTCTCTGTGTCTGTTGGAGAATCATTTAGAAGCTACTGGTTGCCATGGTAAGTATAGACGCCATTCCAAAGATGTGGCAGCAGGCTACTCTCCAACGAGGTTGCTGTAATATCGATAGGCAAACACTGTCACGTGAGACGACGTACCATGAACAGCAGCATGTTTTTATGGAAACGATAGACGCTCTACCAGGGCGCTTTCCATTAAGGAGGCTGCAAAAATCGTTGACTGACGTGTTGTAGTAAATGCTGCACAGATGCAATTTCAAGGTGTAACTAGAGACATCAATTTGTATAGATTATTCGATAGATAATAATTACTTCTTGCAGATGAAAACTGAGAAAAAAAGTAATCGAGAGGGCACAGTACTTGAGCATATTCTTAAAATACTACCTATGATGCTCCTATATGTATTACAAATTGTACATGTAACAAAAAATGTTGTTAAAGTATGAAAAAATACTACTAGAAGACTAAAAATAAAACAATGACAATGTAAGGTACGGATTTAGCAGGTACCTGTGACAAACACTGAAGAAGGTGACATGCATTATTGGTCGATAAAATATATGCACAAATGCACAAATATATATATATATATATATATATATATATATATATATATATATATATATATATTAACAATTTATATTAGCTTTTGTTTATTTGTGAAATGTAAAGGAAAAGGAAAAACTGAAGAGTGGCTAAAACTTATGAGACAGACTTTGTTATCATAGAATAAGGTCACTCGCACGTAAGTATATAAATTTTTTTATGAAACAAATATAGAAAGGTAAATCGTGTACATACCATTAGAAAGTAGAAGGAATGTAAAATACAATACTACAAACTGTAGTGTCGGAATATCAAAAGGATTTGAATTTGCTTATGCTACAGAAAGCTAGCTGGCCAGCTGGCATATGCAAAAAAAAAAATGGATAGCGTCTTCGATTAGTAATCAAAATGTTCTCCGTCCTGGCTTCGAAGCCCACCAAAGCTTAAATTATGATTAATAATCAGCTTTACCGGCCACAGACTTCCGGCACGTGAAGTCATCCTCGTTCTGTCAACGGCCTTGTCAAAGAGGGCGGAGAAGCCGACGTAAGTTAAGGGAATCTCTTGTCCTTGACGTGGGAAACTGCATCTACAGGTAGAAGAAACTGCAATGATCACCGGCACTATGACGCAGAAGGAAATGGAAACCAATGCATAAAAACACATAACATGTGTCCACAGGACATGTGGCCTGTAACCGAAAAAGTGTCATGCTCACTACACTGACAAAAGATTCCGAAATAGTCCCCCATTTTAATCTCCGGAAGAGTAATGCAAGGGGGTAGAGACCATGAGAAAAAGAGTCAATCACCAACGAAAGGACAAACGCCTACTAGTCGGGACGTGAAATGTCTGAAGTTTGAACGTGGTAAGGAAGCTAGAAAATCGGAAAAGGAACGCAGAGTCTCAATGTAATTATAGTAGGGGTCAGTGAAGTGAAATGGAAAGAAGAAAACTATTTCTGGTCAGACGAGTATAGGATAATATCAACAGCAGCAGAAAATGGTATAACGGGAGTAGCATGCGTTACCAATTTTGGAAAGGAGGGCAGAGAGGGTATTACTGTGAATAGTTCAGTGATAGGGTTGTTCTTATCGGATCGAAAGCAAGCCGAGAACGATAGTTCAAACATACATGCCGACGTCGAAAGCGTATATGAAGATATAGAGAAACTATAAGAGGATATTGGAAGGGTAGTACACTATGTAAAGGGAGATAAATATTTAATAGTCACGGGGGACTGGAGTGCAGTTGTAGGGAAGGAGTAGAAGAAAAGGTTACAGAAGAATATGGGCTTGGCACAAGGAATGAGAGGGGAGAAAGACAGTTCTGTAATAAATTTCAACTAGTAATAGCGAATACTCTGTTCAAGAATCACAAGGGAAGGAGGTATACCTGGATAAGGCTGGATGACAGGGGAAGATTTAAGTTAGATTATATTATAGTCGGACAGAGATTCGGAAATCAGGTACTGGATTGTAAGGCATACCCAGGAGCAGATGTAGACTCAGATCACAATGTAGTAGTGATGATGAGTAGGCTCAAGTTTAAGAGACGAGTCAGGAAGAAACAATACGCAAGGCAGTGGGATAAGGGATTACTAAGAAATCACGATTTCTCTAAGGCTATAGATGTTTGTTGTTGTTGTGGTCTTTGATGCAGCTCTCCATGCTACTCTATCCTGTGCAAGCTTCTTCATCTCCCAGTACCTACTGCAACCTACATCCTTCTGAATCTGCTTAGTGTATTGATCTCTTGGTCTCCCTCTATGATTTTTACCCTCCACGCTGCCCTCCATTGCTAAATTTGTGATCCCTTGATGCCTCAAAACATGTCCTACCAACCGATCCCTTCTTCTAGTCCAGTTGTGCCACAAACTTCTCTTCTCCCCAATCCTATTCAATACCTCCTCATTAGTTACGTGATCTATCCACCTTATCTTCAGCATTCTTCTGTAGCACCACATTTCGAAAGCTTCTATTCTCTTCTTGTCCAAACTGGTTATCGTCCATGTTTCACTTCCATACATGGCTACACTCCATACAAAAACTTTCAGAAACGACTTCCTGACACTTAAATCTATACTCCATGTTAACAAATTTCTCTTCTTCAGAAACGATTTCCTTGCCATTGCCAGTCTACATTTTATATCCTCTCTACTTCGACCATCATCAGTTATTTTACTCCCTAAATAGCAAAACTCCTTTACTACTTTAAGTGTCTCATTTCCTAATCTAATCCCCTCAGCATCACCCGATTTAATTTGACTACTTTCCATTATCCTCGTTTTGCTTTTGTTGATGTTCATCTTATATCCTCCTATCAAGACACTGTCCATTCCGTTCAACTGCTCTTCCAAGTCCTTTGCTGTCTCTGACAGAATTACAATGTCATCGGCGAACCTCAAAGTTTTTACTTCTTCTCCATGAATTTTAATACCTACTCCGAATTTTTCTTTTGTTTCCTTTACTGCTTGCTCAATATACAGATTGAATAACATCGGGGAGAGGCTACAACACTGTCTCACTCCTTTCCCAACCACTGCTTCCCTTTCATGCCCCTCGACTCTTATAACTGCCATCTGGTTTCTGTACAAATTGTAAATAGCCTTTCGCTGCCTGTATTTTACCCCTGCCACCTTTAGAATTTGAAAGAGAGTATTCCAGTTAACGTTGTCAAAAGCTTTCTCTAAGTCTACAAATGCAGAAACGTAGGTTTGTCTTTTCTTAATCTTTCTTCTAACATAAGTCGTAAGGTTAGTATTGCCTCACGTGTTCCAACATTTCTACGGAATCCAAACTGATCTTCCCCGAGGTCCGCTTCTACCAGTCTTTCCATTCGTCTCTAAAGAATTCGCGTTAGTATTTTGCAGCTGTGACTTAATAAACTGATAGTTCGGTAATTTTCACATCTGTCAACACCTGCTTTCTTTGGGATTGGAATTATTATATTCTTCTTGAAGTCTGAGGGTATTTCGCGTGTCTCATACATCTTGCTCACCAGATGGTAGAGTTTTGTCATGACTGGTTCTCCCAAGGCCATCAGTAGTTCTAATGGAATGTTGTCTAATCCCGGGGCCTTGTTTCAGTGCTCTGTCAAACTCTTCACGCAGTATCTTATCTCCCATTTCATCTTCATCTACATCCTCTTCCATTTCCATAATATTGTCCTCAAATACATCGCCCTTGTATAAACCCTCTATATACTCCTTCCACCTTTCTGCCTTCCCTTCTTTGCTTAGAAATGAGTTGCCATCTGAGCTCTTGATATTCATACAAGTGGTTCTCTTCTCTCCAAAGGTCTCTTTAATTTTCCTGCAGGCAGTATCTATCTTACCCCTAGTGAGACAAGCCTCTACATCCTTACATTTGTCCTCTAGCCATCCCTGCTTAGCCATTTTCCACTTTCTGTCGATCTCATTTTTGAGACGTTTGTATTCCCTTTTGCCTGCTTCATTTACTGCATTTTTATATTTTCTCCTTTCATCAATTAAATTCAATATTTCTTCTGTTACCCAAGGATTTCTATTAGTCCTCGTCTTTTTACCTACTTGATCCTCTGCTGCCTTCACTACTTCATCCCTCAGAGCTACCCATTCTTCTTCTACTGTATCTCTTTCCCCAATTCCTGTCAATTGTTCCCTTATGCTTTCGCTGAAACTCTCTACAACCTCTGGTTCATTCAGTTTATCCAGGTCCCATCTCCTTAAATTCCCACCTTTTTGCAGTTTCTTCAGTTTCAATCTGCAGTTCATAACCAATAGATTGTGGTCAGAATCCACATCTGCCCCTGGAAATGTCTTACAATTTAAAACCTGGTTCCTAAATCTCTGTCTTACCATTATATAATCTATCTGATACCTATTAGTATCTCCAGGATTCTTCCAGGTATACAACCTTCTTTATGATTCTTGACCCAAGTGTTAGCTATGATTAAGTTATGCTCTGTGCAAAATTCTACAAAGCGGCTTCCTCTTTCATTTCTTCCCCCCAATCCATATTCACCTACTATGTTTCCTTCTCTCCCTTTTCCTACTGACGAATTCCAGTCACCCATGACTATTAAATTTTCGTCTCCCTTCACTACCTGAATAATTTCTTTTATCTCGTCATACATTTCATCAATTGCTTCATCATCTGCAGAGCTAGTTGGCATATAAACTTGTACTACTGTAGTAGGCATGGGCTTTGTGTCTATCTTGGCCACAATAATGCGTTCACTATGCTGTTTGTAGTAGCTAACCCGCACTCCTATTTGTTTATTCATTATTAAACCTACTCCTGCATTACCCCTATTTGATTTTGTATTTATAACCCTGTAGTCACCTGACCAAAAGTCTTGTTCCTCCTGCCACCGAACTTCACTAATTCCCACTATATCTAACCTATCCATTTCCCTTTTTAAATTTTCTAACCTGCCCGATGAAGGGATCTGACATTCCACGTTCCGATCCGTAGAATGCCAGTTTTCTTTCTCCTGATAACGACGTCCTCTTGAGTAGTCCCCGCCCGGAGATCCGAATGGGGGACTATTTTACCTCCGGAATATTTTACCCAAGAGGGCGCCATCATCATTTAATCATACAGTAAAGCTGCATGTTCTCGGGAAAAATTACGGCCATAGTTTCCCCTTGCTTTCAGCCGTTCGCAGTACCAGCACAGCAAGGCCGTTTTGGTTAATGTTACAAGGCCAGATCAGTCAATCATCCAGACTGTTGCCCCTGCAACTACTGAAAAGGCTGCTGCCCCTCTTCAGGAACCACACGTTTGTCTGGCCTCTCAACGGATACCCCTCCGTTGTGGTTGCATCTACGGTACGGCCATCTGTATCGCTGAGACACGCAAGCCTCCCCACCAACGGCAAGGTCCATGGTTCATGGGGGAAGGCTATAGATACAGCAATAAAATCTGAGTAGGCAGTACAGTTGAAGAGGAATGGACGTCTACAAAAAGAGAAATCACAGAAATTGCAAGGAAAAACGTATGTACAAAGAAGGTAACTGCAAAGAAACCATGGGTAACAGAAGTAATACTTCAGTTAATCGATGAAAGAAGGAAATATATAAAATGCTCAGGAGAATTCAGGAATACAGAAGTACAGATCGTTGAGGAATGGAATAAATAACAAGTGCAGGGAAGCTACCTGAAAAATGTGAAGAAGTGGAGAAAGAACTGACTGTCGGAAGGACTGGCGCAGCATATGGGAAAGTCAAAACAACCTTCGGTGAAACTAACAGCAAGGGTGGTAACATTAAGAGTGCAACGGGAATTCCACTATTAAATGCAGAGGAGAGAGCTGATAGATGGAAACTGTACACTGAAAGCCTCTATGAGGGGGGAAGATTCGTCTGGTGTGATAGAAGAAGAAACATGAGATCATTTAGAAGAGACAGGGGTTCCAGTATTAGAATGTAAGAGAGCTTTGGAGAACCGAAGATCAAATGGCTCTGAGCACTATTGGACTTAACATCTGAGGTCATCAGTTGCCTTAGAACTAGTTAAACATAACTAACCTAAGGAGATCACACACATCCATGCCCGAGGCAGGATTCGAACCGAAGATCAAATAAGGTAGAAGGATCCATCAGAATTTCTGAAATCATTGGGGGAAGTGACAACATAACAATTATTCACGTTGGTGTGTAGATTATATGGGTCTGGTGACATTCCATCTGACTTTCGAAAAAATATCATACACACAATTCTAAAGGCTGACATGTGCGAGATTTATCTCGCAATCAGCTTAACAGTTGATGCCTTCCAGTTTCTTACAAGAATAATATACAGAAAAATGGAAAAGAAAATTGAGGATGTGTTAAATGACGCTCAGTTTATCTTCAGGAAAGGTAATGGCATCAGAGTGGCAATTCTGACTTGCGGTTGATAATGGAAGCAAGGCTAAGGAAAAATCAAGATACGTTCATAGGATGTGTCGACCTGAAAAAAGCGTTCCTATCATGTAAAATGGTGCAAGATGTTCGAAATTCTGAGAAAGATAGAGGTAAGCTACAGGGTGAGACGAATAATACACAATATGTACAAGAGCCAAGATGTAACTAATATGTGCGGTCGACCAAGAACGAAGTGCTCGGATAAAAAATGGTGTAAGACAGGGCTGTAGTCTTTCGTCCCTACCGTTCAATCTGTACATCGAGGATGCAATGATGTAAACAAAAGAGAGGTACAGGAGTGGAATTAAAATTCAAGGTGAAACGATATCAGTAATACAATTCGCTGATGACATCTATCCTGTGTGAATGTCAAGAAGAATTATATGATCTGCTGAACGGAATGGACAGTCTAATGGGTACAGAATATGAACTGAGAGTAAATCGAAGAAAGGCGAAAGTAATGTCCAAGAGAAGTCTATTACTATCACAGCACAGCATTGTATGCTAGTGAAACATAGACTGTGGAAAAAACCGGAACGGGGGAGAATCGAAGCATTTGAGATGTGGTGCTACAGACGAGTGCTGAAAACTAGGTGGACCGATTAGATAAGGAATGCGGAGATTCTGCGCAGAATCGGAGAAGAAAGAAATATGTGGAAAACACCAACAAGGAAAAGGGACAGAACGAGAGGACATCTGTTAAGACAAGAGGAAATGACTTCCACGGTATTGGAGGAAGCTATAGAGGGCAAAAAGTGTAGAGGATGGCAGAGACTGGAGGTTTACTGAATGTCAAGAGAAACTTTTGAAGATGTTTATTTGACATCAGTAGCCGAAACGAGATCAACATTGTCGCACCCTATACGGCATTTTATCGTATCACACAGTTCTCTGAAATTCCTTCACCAAAGAAAACAAAGAAACTATTCTTGAATTTGAATCTAGAATAACTGACAACATGAGGCTCTGAAGTGGATATCTTTGGTATAATGAAGATTTTCTCGAAATATTGTCTACATAAGTAAATTCCCTTTTCAATTTAATGTACAACATCAGTTAATAAAAATTAACCTTCATAAAATAAGATCTTCGAATGCAATCAACTGTCTTAGGAGACTTTTAAAGATCACTCTGAGCTTTCAACAACTACGCTGTAAACACACTAGTTTTACAGTACGGCTGAAATTTTATGAAGCTTTTATTGTCATTAGCAAGCGCGTGTAGCCATTTGAAAACCATATAAAATATAATTTCGATGTATTGCTCACTCGTTAACTGCGACAGAAAATATCTTTGCTGCAATAGAGCCGCAGGTCAGAGCAGTCTCGACAGCAGACCAGCTGATTAGTTTGTATCTGTGAAAAAAAAAAAAAGGCCGAAAAAGTACGGCTGGACTTCGATCTAGCGACATTGCTCAGAAAGAATGAAATGTGAAATGGTATGAAAACGGAAGAACAGTGCAAAGAAGCTCAAGTTTTAACGTCCCGTCGTGATCGAGGTTATTAGAGAGAGATCACAAGCTCGAAAACAAAGTTTTAACGTCATCGAGAACGATCGCGAAATCCAACGTCCTTATAGGATTATGCTTCTAAGCGTCTGTGTGTTGCGTGCTTCTTTCTTTGTGAGTCTATACATTCGGCGCATACTGGACGACAATTATTGAACTAAATGAAAATAAAACGTAAATTAATTGCAAACTACGGCGTGCACACACTTTATTCAAAAAGTTAACGTCACTACAGCCAACGGCCTTGCCCCAGTGGTAACACCGGTTCCCGTCAAATCACCGAAGTTAAGCGCTGTCGGGCTGGGCTAGAACTTGGATAGGTGACCAGCCGGTTTGTCGGGCGCTGTTGGCAAGTGGGGTGCACTCAGTCCTTGTGAGGCAAACTGCGAAGCTACTTGATACAGAAGTAGCGGCTCCGGTCTCGGAAACTGACATACGGCCGGGAGAGCGGTACGCTGACCAAATGCCCCTCCATTTCCACATCCAGTGACGCCTATGGTCGGTACCGTTGGGCCTTCATGGCCTGTTCGGGAGGAGTTTAGTTTTGGTTTTTTTAAATGTCACTACAGATATTCCGATTTAGGTTGTGACATACGTTCATAATGCCTGTCATCAACGGCGATGATGTGACGCAGTCGAATAGCGAAATTTGCATGACCCGCTGAAGTGTCGGAACATCGATGCTGTCGATGACCTCCTGAATGGCTGTTTTCAGCTCAACAGTGGTTTTGGGGTTATTTCTGTAGACCTTGTTTTTAATGTAGCCCCACAAAAAGGAGTCGCATGTGTTCAGATCGCCGGCCGGTGTGGCCGAGCGGTTTTAGGCGCTTCAGTCAGGAACCGCGCGACCGATACGGTCGCAGATTCGAATCCTGCCTCGGGCATGGATGTGTGTGATGTCCTTAGGTTAGTTAGGTTTAAGTAGTTCTAAGTTCTAGGGGACTGATGACCTCAAATGTTAAGTCCCATAGTGCTCTGAACCATTTGTGTTCAGATCCGGAGAATATAACGGCCAACCGAGGCTCATACCAGTGACCTCTGGGTAGCTCAGAGCGAGAACGCGGCCCCCAAAGTGCTTCTCCAGGACATCACTCTTCTGCTTCGATGGGGTCGAGCTTCGTCTTGCATGAATCACATCTGGTCGAAATCAGGGTCACTTTGGGTAATGGGGAAGAAATCATCTCCCAGTTCCATCAAGGAATATTGCACCGATGATTCCGTCACGGCACATTGCACACCACACCGTCACTCGTCGTGGGTGAAGAGACTTCTCGATCGCGATATGCGGATTCTCAGGCCCCTTAATGCGCCAGTTTTGCTTATTGACGAACGCATCCAAATGGAAGTGGGCTTCGTCGCTAAACCAAACCATATTAATTCCATCTTTTTATTTGCAGCGCCTTGTATTGACCGTGTTTGCAGTTAAAATGTTTTGGATTTGAGGTAAGCCAGTTATGCAAAACACCGTGTTTCTCAGTACCCAAACATGTTTCGGCACCACTGTGCCATCATCAGTGGGTTTTAGTTTTTATTTTTCTGCAATGTGAACATTTTTGTTACATGGTTATAAAATTATGTGCATTTTTAGTTCAAACACAGGTCGTTTCTTTTTGTAAATACCTTTACATTTGGTGGGCATGAATTTTCTGGACCACTTTTGTGCTAATTATTACAGGTAGCTTGTCATCTGCAACCAATCGATGTTGATGAGAAAGTTTTTTTGCTGAGAGTTTACCTATCTTCTAGGGTGTAATTTAGTTTTTCGCGATGTTTTCGCGCGTATTTTCGTATTTACTTTCGTGTGGCAAGCACTTCCATTCCCCGCATCATGCTGAGATGTTGTGATGGATACGTAGCTATAACAAGTATTTTCCACAAAAACGTAGTAAAACGCTTTTCACTACACCAGAACCACAATCACATTGTGTTCATCAACATCGTTTGGTTACAGATGACAAGCTACCTGTAATAATTAACACAAAAGTGGTCCAGAAAATTCATGCTCACCAAATTTAAAGGTGTTTACAAAAAGAAACGATCCGTTGTTTGAACTAAAATGCACATAATTTTATAACCATGTAACAAAAATGTTCACATTGTAGAAAAATAAAAACGTATACCCACTAATGACGGCACGGTGGTGCCGAAAATGTTTGGGTACGGAGAAAAACGGTGTTTTTCATAATTGGCGGACCTCAAATCCATATTAATTCCCCTCATGCCCCGCCTCCATCCGTGCGGCTTGAACGTCTTAACGCAAACCGTTCATAAGTTATGACGATATTATTTCATATAGTTCAACAACTGTCACCTTGCACTTCACCGCAGCGGTGGGGATTACGCTGCGATTTCTTCTCGCTCAGGGGCCTCTCTCCCACAGTCCCTCTGTCTGTCGACTCCCGGCGGTTCCCCGAACTGACCAGAGCGGCGCAACGCACGCTGGAGGCGCCGTTCGGCCGTCTTCCCGAGCGGAGGAGAGAGACCGGGAGCCGCCATTAGCGGAGATAGCGTCTCGCTGACATAAACTTGTAGCCGCGGCCATTGACAGGCCGCCGCAGATCGCATCGCGGCCGCGCCGTGTCATGCCGGGCCCGTATCGGCCATCTGGCCGGCGCCCGCGCTTGTTAAAACAACATTGCACTTCTTCCTCTCCTCCTGTACTCCACGGCCCCCCACTGTCCGTCGTCTTCCTTTTCGGCTCCGCGAGCGTTCGGACGCCGGTTCTCGGGTTTCACTCGGCGCACGGTACTTGGCCGCGCACCAGATTACGCTCGTGCCCGGTAATTTTTATTACGGAGGAGCCGGAGAGGAAAGGAGGACCCCTGCAGCTGTGCGCCGCCGTTTCATTTCCTCGGTTTTAAAATTTGATTACGTGCGGCCGGCCACCGTCCACCGGCCGCCGCCGACTCGCTATGCCGCCCCCGAGGCGGGGGCGTGGCCGCCGGGCGACTTCGTGCTCCGGACGGCCCCCCGAAACAGATGGCCGCGCCGCGCTTTACGGACTCACTCTGTGCTACTATTTATGCTTTCGCAGCAACAGCTAGCTGCGGCATTGTGGCCGTGGCCTCACATTCGTGAACCTAAGAAACGGTTCAAATGGCTCTGAGCACTATGCGACTTAATATTTTTATTTATTCACCAAAAACAGTAACAAAAATGGCTACAATGAAATGACATAAATAAGGTGACAAATAATTGCAGTCATAAATTTCAGCATTCAAAGAATAGGTCTTTAGCAGTAGCACAATTTAGCACCTTCACTGTCACCTTCGACTGGTGGCAGTTCAGCATGCACGTTTTCTTCTTCTGCAGTCGGTTCCTCATCATCATTACCCAGACGCAAATTAATCATTCAGTAAACCCTTGATGTGTGTTCCTTCCAGGGTAAATTACTTGGACAAAAGAGAAGTCCGGAACAGCGACATCGCAAAATATTTCACTGCCTTGTTATTTTTGTCAGTTCCAGCCTTCTAAACGCATCTATAGGGAGTTCAAGATCTTCCTTTATATCAGACACCAGATGTTTCTCGCCATATTCTTGTATCTGCTGTACTGCTGATTTATTTTTCATGTGTGACTTGCAGGTGAGGTTAGGGTCGGGAATGTGACCCAATCCATCCCCTCTCTACTAGGAATCCAGTTCCTAACCTATACCCATTCGGTTGAAGACAATATGGAGCATGTTACCATATTTCTTATTGTGATTCTGATATTTGAGTATTTTCTCAAATTCATTTTCCATATACATCTTATATTCAATATGTTCATCGCTCCCAATATTGTTAAAAACATAACTTGTATATTTGCCCATTAACCAAATCACTGCGTTATTTTTTGCCTGAGGGTAGTAACTTTCCTCTGGTCTGAAGAAAATGTTAGTCGGTACATTGTTTGCTGAAGTTCTTGTTATTTGAGCAATTTTCTCCCTGGTCCACCTCCAGTTGATAATCCGATCTCCACAAGTGTAACGATGAGGCACACTATCAACGAGGTTGCATTTGCTGCAGAGGTTAGTGTCAGTTAAACCGATGGCAAAGAGACGCTCATTAGTGCTGATGATGTTATTGACTACCTTGTACCACGCTGTTCTCACGTCAGACGAAAGAACATCACTACTGATGTTTTTCCAGACCACATTCCATGCTGTTCCAGCATATTTGGTTTCTATGTTATTTTTCCTTTCATGTTTCAGTCATTCAGCTAAAATCGCCTTTGCTGTAACTTTTTTCGAGTTTAAAATCTTTTTGCTGAGATAACTTAGTTCAAGATAATACTCCCTAATGTGTTTCAGCTTAAAACTTATTTTTTCTATATTTATCGGCGGCTCTACACTTTCTGGCCTGACAATATCGTATAGTTTTGCTGTAATGCACCCTGGATCATTACACATTATGCTCCATGTTCGTTTGAAATACAGTGCCATCGCTTTAGACTTGATGTCGGTTAGACCCATTCCGAGGTTATCAATCCCTGTAACTTAGAACTACTTAAACCTAACTAACATAAGGACATCACACACATCCATGGCCGAGACAGGATTCGAACCTGCGACCGTAGCAGTCACGCGGTTCCGGACTGAAGCGCCTAGAACCGCTCGGCCACCGCGGCCGGCAGTAAACCTAAGAGTTGTAGGGGAACCCGGGGAAGACCGACATCATAAAAGTTTTTGTTTTTTAAAAAACATTCAAGTGCCTAGATCGCATAAAATATTTCTTCATTTAAGATGTGTGTGTGACTTCCTAAGGCACCAAACTGCTGAGGTTATCGGTTCCGTAGACTTACACACTACTTAAGCTAACTTATGATAAGAACAACCCACACACCCATGCCCGCGGGAGGACTCGAACCTCCGGCGGGAGAGGCCGCGCAATCCGTGACACGGCGCCTCAAACCGCGCGTCCACTCTGCGCGGCTTCATTTAAGGCAGACTTTGTTGTCATCTTCAGGTCTTAAAAATCTTTTGTCGTGATACGCCGTTCAATGTGGATTTTAACAAGCACATATTAAAGTTTTAAACATGGCTGCGTGGCCAGCTACCGTTTACAAATTAAAGTAATTTAATTTCTGAAGAAGGCACTCATAGAAATGCTGAAACTAGGTCAAATATATAAATATATAAATAAAAATATAAATATAATAATAATAAAAATATATAAATAATAAATATATAAATAATAATAATAAATATATAAATATACATAAATTTTGCCAGCTATGGACCGCATACAACTTTATTTTCTCTCCAACTGCTCGTCTCTGCTCCTCTGTACACACTCTCTTGGGTCGAGGTTCTGGCTCATCTTCTTCATAGTTTCCGTTTTCTATCAGTAGCCTGAAGTGATTCCTATCAACAATTATTTCTTCTGTAACACCTATTTTGATGGCATCTTTATTTACTGCTTCTATCCATCCCACAGTTTTTTTCAGCTTACTAAAGCAATTAAAAATTTTCTTTGTAATCCGTGTTTCTTCCATTATTTTTAAATTTCCAAAAAATTTTAGCCGTCTCTTCTCCATTGTATCTGTGATCTCTCCTGTAGTTTTGTATAAATCTTTGTTTCTCCTTTTAACCCACCTATTTTCACTGTTTTTCTCAGGACCTAAAGTTTTTCTTAGTATTTTTCTCTCTCTTTTCTATTTCTCTTAATTCGCCTTTCTTATTCAATGTTAGGCACTCTGATCTATATGTTGCTTGTGTCCTAACAACTGAATTATAATGTCTAATCTTCGCTTGTATGCATACTGATTTCTTATTGTAGTAGTTTTGTGTTAATTTATTTGCAAATTCTAACCTTTGTATTCGACTCTATTTGTTGTGTTATCCAGTCCATTGGCTTGGATCCATTCCCCCAGGTATTGGAATTTACCAACTCTATTAATTTTTCCATACTTTGTTTTCATAAACTATTCTGTATTACGTTTGTGTTCTTTATACTCGGTTTTTTCATAGGATATTTTTAGCCCAGTCTTTTCAGCAATCTCGTGTAACAGATCAAGCAGAACCGTTGCGTCTGTTTGGTTTTCAGTTATCAATGCCATATCATCCGCAAGGCTAAAAACTTCACTTCAAATTTGTTCTTTCCTTGGCCCATGCTTATACCCTTTGTGCCTCTGTTTTTAATGTGCTTTCCCATGTTTTTACTATTTTATCTAAAACCAGGTTAAAGACAATTGGGGACAGTCCATCTCCTTGTCGAATTGCTGTTTTGACTTTAAATGATTCAGAAATTACGCCTTGAAACTTAATTGTTGATGTTGTATCTGTGAGCATTTGTTCAACAAGTCTTCTAGTGTTTTCGTCTATCCCTGATTCATAAAGTATCTGTAATAGTGTTTGTCTGTCAACTGACTAGTAGGCCTTCTTGAAGTCTACGAAAGTAACTACTGTATTTTAATTTTGTATAGCTCTCACTCTCAAATTTGTTTTTAAATTAAGAATCCGTTCTGCACATGATCTACCTTTTCCAAATCCTGCTTGATAATCTCCTATATTAGGTCCTGCTTATTCCTCTATTCTGTTTAAAGGTGCTTTAGACAGTATTTTGTATGTTACTGGTAACAAGGATATACCCCTGTAGTTGTTGGCGTCTGTTTTATCTCCTTGTGTGGTTCAACGTAGAATGAATACGTTTCACAATAAAAAGATTTATAAGACATGAAGATGACAGCAAAGTCTGTCGAAACCGGTTGTCTTCAATAAAGATATATTTTATGCGATCTAGGCTCTTTAATGTTTTTTTAGCAAGTAAAACAGATCGCTCATTGAGTACTCTCAGAATGAGAAAACTAGGTCAAAGTATTCTGTTTCGTTTTCGTACCTATGGACAAATACATGGCATCCTCTGTAACCCAGGAATGGTGGATGCATGGTTGTACCAGAAAAATTCGAAAATGTTGAATATCTTCGGAACTACATAAACGTTGTCTCAAGCCTGTAACCTGTCGATATTACATCAATTACCAAGATAACACGAGTAATATGCACACCATTAGAGGTTGATACCAGCAGTGTGAAATACAGGCATTGAATTTTCTATTCTAAGAAAGTAACACGGTTTATTGTCTTAAAAAGTATAAACAAATACGTACACAGCGTTTTTTAAACGGTAAGTTGGAAATAGACAAGTCAACTTCACTTTCATTGAATCCTGTTGTGTCGGCCAGCGTGACCGAGCGGTTATAGCCGCTTCAGTCTGGAACCGCGCGACCGCTGCGGTCGCGTTTCGAATCCTGCCTCGAGCATGGATGTGTGTGATGTCCTTAGGTTAGTTAGGTTTAAGTAGTTCTAACTTCTAGGGGACTGATGATCTCAGATGTTAAGTCTCATAGTGCTCAGAGCCATTTGAACCATTTTAATCCTGTTGATACTTGTTGCTGATGGTTTTCTTAAGCTTATTTTATGACTTTTCTTCTTAAAAGCAAGAACCCAATCTTCAAGAACCCAGTTTTCTCTACGTATTTTCGTGGTTGTATTTTAATTGTGGTTGAGGCTAATTTTTCAACAAGGTCCAAAAAGCTCGTCTCAACTGAAGCAATCAAATGACACGAAACAACTGTGCCAATGTAGTTACGCAGTTGCCTAATTCTTGTTCTTGTTCAGATGTAAAATCAAATCCTTTCCTAAGGAAGGTTTCCCGTGTGAATTTCATTTTAACCGCGTATAAACTGAAGATATTGATATCTGGAGTTGATACACTGCTCAGTGATCTCCCTGACTTCATTTAACTTAATGCTTATTTTACGGTTACTTCAGTCCGTTTAGCGCTCCCTGATTCCCTTTTTCTCATCTTCTTCGCAGAGTGTCTCTCCTAAGAGTCGTCATGCGCATTTCTTCTGGTTTGCGGTATGCAGGGTGGTCCATTGAGCGTGACCGGGCCAAATATCTCACGAAATAAACGTTCAAATGGTTCAAATGGCTCTGAGCACTATGGGACTCAACATCTTAGGTCATAAGTCCCCTAGAACTTAGAACTACTTAAACCTAACTAACCTAAGGACATCACACACATCCATGCCCGAGGCAGGATTCGAACCTGCGACCGTAGCAGTCCCGCGGTTCCGGACTGCAGCGCCAGAACCGCTAGACCACCGCGGCCGGCGAAATAAACGTCAAACGAAAAAACTACAAAGAATGAAACCTGTCTAGCTTGAGAGGAGAAACCAGATGGGGCTATTGTTGGCCCGCTAGATGGCGCTTCCATAGGTCAAACGGATATCAACTGCGTCTTTTAAAATCGGAACCCCCATTTTTATTACATATTCGTGTAGTACGTAAAGAAGTATAAATGTTTTAGTTAGACCACTTTTTTCGCTTTGTGATAGATGGCGCTGTAATAGTCACAAACATATGGCTCACAATTTTAGACGAACAATTGGTAACAGGTAGGTTTTTTAAATTAAAATACAGAACTTAGTTACGTTTGAACATTTTATTTCGATTGTACTACACGAATATGTAATAAAAAATGGGGTTTCCTATTTAAAAAATGCAGTTAATAACCTCCTGGCAGATTAAAACTGTGTGCCGGACCGAGACTCGAACTCGGGACCTTTGCCTTTCACGGGAAAGTTTGGAAGGTAAGGGACGAGGTACTGGCAGAAGTAAAGCTGTGAGGACGGGGAGTGAGTCGTGCTTGGGTAGCTCAGCTGGCAGAGCACTTGCCCGTGAAAGGCAAAGGTCCTGAGTTCGAGTCTCGATCCGGCACACAGTTTTAATCTGCCAGGAAGTTTCACATCAGCGCACACTCCGCTGCAGAGTGAAAATCTGATTCTGGCAGTTGATAACCGTTTGACCTACGGCAGCGCCATCTAGCAGGCCAACTATAGCGCCATCTGGTTTCCCCCTTCAAGCTAGATAAGTTTCGTTCTTTGTAGTTTTTTTCGTTTGATGCTTATTTCGTGAGATATTTAGCCCGATCACTATCAATGGACCACCCTGTATATTTGCAATTTAGTTTCTGCATCATGCAGCTGTAATCTGCTCAAACAGTTACTGCTCGCTACGTTTTTCATGTGTCACCCAGAATACCGAAGGCGTCCGTTTGTTTGCAATTACAAACAAAATAAATTTTAAAGCGGAATATTACGTCCCCATTCGATAGAGCGCTCCCAAGTTAGTCTCGTCCGATATTCGTTTTATCGATATGTATTGAAAGGGACTATAAATAACGAAGAATAAACAGCACTCGAACAACGCTGTATGCTTGGCGGTAGCAGCCAGTGTCGGCCAGGGCAGTGCTATCGCTGCTAGAGTACTTGTTATACTTTGTGTTTTAGTATCCCTGTTGATACATATCGCGAAACTAAATATCGCACTACACTAATCTGGGATAGCTCTATCGAATGGGTACGTAAAATTCCGCTTTAAAAATCATATTCTCTGGAAGCGGAAAGAAACCGATGCGACACTGGGCATCGCATGAAAGACATGATGAGCCTTATGTGTTTGGGCTACAAATTTCATACACGAAATTACAGATATCTGCTTCAACACCAGAGAAAATCAGCCTAGTGATTCTTAGAAGAGATACCCAGTATATAAGACCTTTATAATATTTCTGGCTTATTCAGCCAACATATTGGGATCCAGGAAGCTATTCTCAGGGCAGTGGAGATGCAAGAAGCATAGAGATGACGCAATGTGGGATGAGGTACCGGTGACAGATGTTAGATTCAGTACCATTCCCGTGAGAAAGACCACCTGCATGATGTTGCTGCTCTGTGAATGGCTGCTGTGTTCGGCGATAGGGCGCCAAAACGTTAAATTTTAGTTGCTATCATTAATTAAACCTGTCATCCAAATTACTTCATTTTTTTAAATAAACATCTCTCAACAGCCAGCTACCAATCACTCATTTCAAAATTATTAAAATCAAAGTATTACTAAAACAAAAGACTGACGATATTACTGCCGATGCACTTTGATGGCGTTCGGGTCACGCCTTGCTGGCTTGGCGCGCGTAGTGTCTCAGGCAGTCCGGCTCTCCAGTTCTGACCGTTCCAGTAGACAGACATGTTCTCTGTTATAGCAGTATTTGTTTCATGTAATTTCATTTACTACAGTTCCAACCGTTGCTAGGTACAGACATGTTGTCTGTAATAGTAATATTTGGTTCATGTAATTTTATTCTCCAGTTCTGACGGTTCCAGTAGACAGACATGTTGACTGTGCCAGGATGTATTTCATGTCGTTTTAGCTACATATAATGACTGTGTAAAGATATGTTCAATACGTTGTGATTAAGAATAGTTTCTAGTGTCTATATCAATAAAAACGCGAGTGGCATCCCAAATGAGTTATAGTTTATTCGTAGCAGCAGTTCCTTACGAAGTTAATTTCAGCCTCAAGAAAAATAACCCACGACCTGCGTGCTGTTTTCTGCGCTGGGGACATCATCATCATGAAGACAGCAGGTTAGTGAAGTGTACAAGAACTTATGTATTCCACACAGCGCAATGGAAACAACTAGGCATGCACAGTACAAATGTGCTCAGTGGCACGTCATCTGCAGTAATGCAGAGGAGGTAAAGAAGGATGAAAGTATTAAAACTATCTCACTTTTATTCCTTTTTCTTGCCGTACCTTACATGAGTGTGAACAACTTTTTTTCTGAATTGTAGCGCATGGGGAAATATTGACACCAATACCCATGTGGGAAAATTTTATGGGGAAGGCTAACCAAAGGCTGCGTTTTATTGGCAGGACACTTAGAAAAAATAACAGACCTACTAAGGAGACTGCCTACACTACGCTTGTCCGCCCTCTTTTAGAATACTGCTGCGCGACGTGGGATCCTTACCAGGTAGGACTGACGGAGTACATCGAAAAAGTTCAAAGAAAGGCAGCACGTTTTGTATTATGGCGAAATATGGGAGAGAGTGTCACAGAAATGATACAGAATTTGGGCTGGAAATCATTAAATGAAAGGCGTTTTTCGTTGCGACGGAATCTTCTCTCGAAATTCCAATCACCAACTTTCTTTTCGTATGCGAAAATATTTTGTTGACACCGACCTACATAGAGCGGAAGGATCACCACGATAAAATAAGGGAAATCAGAGCTCGTACGGAAAGATATAGGTGTTCGTTCTTTCCGCGCGCTATACGAGGTTGGAATAATAGAGGTGAAGGTGGTTCGATGAACCCTCTGCGAGGTACTTAAATGTGTTTTCCAGAGTATCCATGTAGATGCAGATGTAGATATTGTCTGTCGATGTTAAGTCACGAAAATGTCAAGGTCGAGACCAGACCTTAATGTCTTTGCTAATGATCGTAAAGTTACAAAAACGTGGTGAAAGATGTATTAGGAAGCATACTGTCTACTGTTTAAAAAAGTACTGAAATACCTCAGATTAAATATAAACCAAAACTAACACAAAAATTCAATAAATATTACATTCTTTTGTATCAGAATAAGACTATCGTTTACAAGAACTCGTTGCCTCTGCATCCTACTTCTCCCATCATCCGCTATGTTGCGGTACTATCTTAAACTCACAACAGCCTACTCAACTGATAAGCACTGGCGTCCGTATTGCCTGGTATGTTGGTATTTCCCCGGCTTCCCCTATTTGAAATCCGGCCGGAGTGGCCGAGCGCTTATAGGCGCTACAGTCTGGAACCGCGCGACCTACGGTCGCAGGTTCGAATCCTGCCTCGGGCATGGATGTGTGTGATGTCCTTAGGTTAGTTAGGTTTAAGTAGTTCTAAGTTCTAGGGGACTGATGACCTCAGCAGTTAAGTCCCATAGTGTAGAATGAAGGCTTTCACGACCGGGTGACATGGCTGTTGATATACTTTCCGGGATGTGAGGTCGTGGTCCAAGAACTTTTCTGCTCCTTACGTTTCGTCCAGAACTGCGCTGGACTTCCTCAGAGGCGCTGCTCCGCTGAGTCTTGCCGACTGACTGGTCGGGTGTCTGAGACCGACTTATATATTGTGAGAAAGGGCGGCGTGGTTCAGGTGACACGAGATGAGCAGTGATAATCCATAGCAAAGATAAGGTTGATTATCGATTACCACCTTTATCTTGGACAAGGTGGTAATCGATAGTCAACCTTATCTTTGCTATGGATTATCAGTGGCTCTACAAAATTGCTAACAATTTTTATCTTTGACAAGGTGGTAATCGATAGTCAACCTTATCTTTGCTATGGATTATCACTGCTCATCACGTGTCACCTGAACCACGCCCCCCTTTCTCACAATATATAAGTCGCTCTCAGACACCCGACCTGTCAGTCGGCAAGACTCAGCGGAGCAGCGCCTCTGAGGAAGTCCAGCGCAGTTCTGGACGAAACGTAAGGAGCAGAAAAGTTCTTGGACCACGACCTCACATCCCGGAAAGTATATCAACAGCTAAGTCCCATAGTGCTCAGAGCCATTTTTTCAACCTATTTGAAAAGAAGGAGCTGGAAATAACAATAAAATATTCTTTAGAAAAAGGCTCTTTTGGTGGTTTCAGTTTCCTACAATCCTACCTCGCTTTCCCAAGTAATCGCCGGTCGCTTCTAAGCACTTTTCTTAAAGTTGCGCTGCCTTCTTCAACTGCTCTACATAGAAGTCTCTGCCTGGTAATTGAACTGGCTGACGACGGCTTTCTCGTTAAGGTAATCGTTACCTTCAAACATTTGTTCACCAATTTTTTCTGTCATATAGGCAGGCCACTGCTGCAAAGCAGGTTTTTTGGGACAATCAATATCGTCATAAAGCTGATAGCCGAAAATGCCGTAGAGAGCGAATTTTACTACTGCAAGCGTCGGGGCAAGCTGACGAAAGGGGCGTTTTCCCTCAGTGACTACCCCTGCTCGTTCTGTACTGGACGCAGACACGCACGCTGGTTGTTTTGGCTAGGAAATTTTGCCTCTTACGATACTGTCGTGACATGGTCCGGCTAGCCGCGCGGTCTAACGCGCTGCTTTCCGTTCGGAAAGACATGCCGGTCTCGCACACGAATCCGCCCGGCGGATTAGTGTCGCGGTCTGGTGTGCCGGCAAGCCTGTGGGTGGTTTCGAAGGCGGTTTTCCATCTGCTTGGGCGAATGCGGGCTGGTTCCCGTTATTCCGCCTCAGTTACACTACGTCGGCGATTGCTGCGCAAATACTGTCTCCACGTAAGAGTACCATAATTACTCTACCACGCAAATATTTGGGGCTACAATCACCTGGTATGAGAAATTCCCGGGATGGGGGGGGGGGAGGGGGGTCACTGGGGGCCGAACCGGACAATAACCCCGAGTTCGGTGTGGGGTGGCGATAATCCTAGTTTACTGCCTTCTGAAGCTATTAGTTTCGTGTATTTGCATTCTCAATACATGAGCCTTTCTAGACTGTAATGAAAAGTAGTTGTCTAACAACACTGTTGTCTTCTGTTGTCACTCACCTTCAGAAATACAGTCTCGGTTACACACACTCATAACTTCAATAACCATTAAATCAATGGAGTTTTCCGGATATACATACTAAATCACTTATGAAATCGAGTGCCCCATTCACACTTGTGGGGTTATAAACCACTGAGGGCTACGGTGGGGACGAAGCCTCTCAGTCGTTTCTAGGTCCCCTGTTCAATACACAATACACACACTACCTGTTCCTCTTTTCTCTGATGAAAAACCCATTTCGTGGTAGCCATTTCCAGAATGACGGCATCGTGTTTCCGAATTCAGACAGTTACCTAACACGAAAATGTAGAATTACACGTTGGGCAAAATGGGTCACACTGAACGATGAATAAGTGGAAAAGGATTAAACCATCTTAATCATGGTCGCTGCTCAAATTTTTCGAATTGATAAAACATTGACTACCCTTCTTCATACGCACACCCTAACCTTGATAAGTGGGAGATGCGACCGGGAGACTAATCAGGAATTTTTGCAAATGGAGAGATCATTACGACATTTTCTTAGTTCTACGCTTAATGTCCTATGGATGAAAACTGTGTCTTTATTGCTGTAGTTTCTATTGCTTTTTGCATCCTCATGCCCTTCATCATTGCTCATTATTCCGCCTTGCCCACGCAAGGGGCAAGACGTTACCCTGAAACAGTCCACTCCTCGCCCCTCTAGACCGATCACGGATTGTGGGTTACTCCTTATAGGTGGAGTCTTCGGCTGTCATTTTTTGTTGAGTTTTATTCATAATGAAAGCTGTGGCCGAGATACGTTCCGATGAATAGCCCTGGAGCACTAGACACCCACCCTGTCCTATCAAACCCTAACAGACTGTACTAGAATCACAACGAAAGAAGATTTACTTGGAAAAAAACTCGAGACACGGCAAGATGAGAGTTGTATTACATCATACTGAGACAGAGATTGTAAGGTATGACTAGGAGCAGGTTTCGACTCAGATCACAATTTAGTAATGGTAAAGAATAGGTATATGTTAAAGCAGTTCATTGAGAAATATCATTGTACACTCCTGGAAATGGAAAAAAGAACACATTGACACCGGTGTGTCAGACCCACCATACTTGCTCCGGACACTGCGAGAGGGCTGTACAAGCAATGATCACACGCACGGCACAGCGGACACACCAGGAACCGCGGTGTTGGTCGTCGAATGGCGCTAGCTGCGCAGCATTTGTGCACCGCCGCCGTCAGTGTCAGCCAGTTTTCCGTGGCATACGGAGTTCCATCGCAGTCTTTAACACTGGTAGCATGCCGCGACAGCGTGGACGTGAACCGTATGTGCAGTTGACGGACTTTGAGCGAGGGCGTATAGTGGGCATGCGGGAGGCCGGGTGGACGTACCGCCGAATTGCTCAACACGTGGGGCGTGAGGTCTCCACAGTACATCGATGTTGTCGCCAGTGGTCGGCGGAAGGTGCACGTGCCCGTCGACCTGGGGCCGGACCGCAGCGACGCACGGATGCACGCCAAGACCGTAGGATCCTACGCAGTGCCGTGGGGGACCGCACCGCCACTTCCCAGCAAATTAGGGACACTGTTGCTCCTGGGGTATCGGCGAGGACCATTCGCAACCGTCTCCATGAAGCTGGGCTACGGTCCCGCACACCGTTAGGCCGTCTTCCGCTCACGCCCCAACATCGTGCAGCCCGCCTCCAGTGGTGTCGCGACAGGCGTGAATGGAGGGACGAATGGAGACGTGTCGTCTTCAGCGATGAGAGTCGCTTCTGCCTTGGTGCCAATGATGGTCGTATGCGTGTTTGGCGCCGTGCAGGTGAGCGCCACAGTCAGGACTGCACACGACCGAGGCACACAGGGCCAACACCCGGCATCATGGTGTGGGGAGCGATCTCCTACACTGGCGGTACACCACTGGTGATCGTCGAGGGGACACTGAATAGTGCATGGTACATCCAAACCGTCATCGAATCCATCGTTCTACCATTCCTAGACCGGCAAGGGAACTTGCTGTTCCAACAGGACAATGCACGTCCGCATGTATCCCGTGCCACCCAACGTGCTCTAGAAGGTGTAAGTCAACCAGCCTGGCCAGCAAGATCTCCGGATCTGTCCCCCATTGAGCATGTTTGGGACTGGATGAAGCGTCGTCTCACGCGGTCTGCACGTCCAGCACGAACGCTGGTCCAACTGAGGCGCCAGGTGGAAATGGCATGGCAAGCCGTTCCACAGGACTACATACAGCATCTCTACGATCGTCTCCATGGGAGAATAGCAGCCTGCATTGCTGCGAAAGATGGATATACACTGTACTAGTGCCGACATTGTGCATGCTCTGATGCCTGTGTCTATGTGCCTGTGGTTCTGTCAGTGTGATCATGTGATGTATCTGACCCCAGGAATGTGTCAATAAAGTTTCCCCTTCCTGGGACAATGAATTCACGGTGTTCTTATTTCAATTTCCAGGAGTGTATAAGGAAATGGGATACTGAGGAACAGGGAAATGCTGACGTGGATGTATAATTCTCTAGGGCTGTGGATTGCGTGATAACGAATACCCCATAGGCAGTTCAGACGTAGAAGAATGGAATCACTGAAGGAGGAATGACATAACAGATAGATATAGGTACAAAGGTGACAACTGCGAAGAAACATTGGCTAACGGAAAAAATACTTCAAACGATCGAGAAAGAAGGAAACACAAAAATTAGGAGAAAATAGAAGGAATGCATAAACGTTAGTCATACAGGAATTGAATCAGTAGAAAGTGCAAAGCATCTGATGTTTAATGTCATCAGCAAACATGTGAAGAAATCGAAAACAAAATGGCTATCAGAATGACAGGTTTAGCTTATAGAAGAGTCAAAATTATATTAGGAGAAATTAAAAGCAAGTTCAAAAACATTAAGAGGAGTTTTAGCACTTGGGAGTGAGACATATTAACACTTTCGTTCCCACAGAATACTCAGTTGCTGCGTTTATCAACGCTTATTACTCTAAAACTCCAAGGTGTTGGACACTTCCGATCTAATCATTTCCAGTTACACCTCCTAACTGTAGAAAGTTTCTGTGTGCTGTCCTCTAGTTCCACACAGACAAAAAGGCGTTAAATAGTGTATACGTAGGCCAAACGTAAGGAAAAGTAATAATTTCTTTAACACTTTTGATCTTTTTGTGTGCTTTCGTAAATATAGTGTCTTAAATTTCCCTCGAGTTGAGATTTTTGGGAAAAGAGTAATAATATACATACAAAACATAAACAGAGTGCTTACTGTAATAACAAATATGATTATAGGTACCTGAATGAAAACATTAAATCTTCAGCCCAAAATAAAGTTGTTTGTATTATTTATCAAAATACGTAAATTTGTTAGTAAAAGGTAGACATGACGTTACTGTCATATCTTAAAATAGACGTGGCTAACGTATTGGCACTACTGGTATAACTTACAGTTTAAGCAGCACTTGTCTAGTCTTATTTGACAGGCCGTGTGCCGACATCATTTGATCGATTTATGGAATACATAATTCGATGTATAAAATAGAAAGCACCGTCTTCCCTCTATTAAAGTATAGATATGTGGTGCCATACACTTCTTATACTGAAATTTGGCATAAAGTCTGGACATTAAAGTTCCATAGCTCCTGTTATTACCGAACTATCAGTTTCATAAGTCAATGCAGCAAAATACTAACGCGAATTCCTTACAGACGAATGGAAAAACTAGTAGAAGCCGACCTCGGGAAAGATCAGTTTGGATTCCGAAGAAATATTGGAACGCCGGCCGCGGTGGTCTAGCGGTTCTAGGCGCTCAGTCCGGCGCCGCGCGACTGCTACGGTCGCAGGTTCGAATCCTGCCTCGGGCATGGATGTGTGTGATGTCCTTAGGTTAGTTAGGTTTAAGTAGTTCTAAGTTCTAGGGGACTGATGACCATAGATGTTAAGTCCCATAGTGCTCAGAGCCATTTGAACCATTTTTTTGAAATATTGGAACACGTGAGGCAATACTGACCCTACGACTTATCTTAGAAGCTAAAGGAAAGACAAACCTACGTCTCTAGCATTTGTAGAATTAGAGAAAGCTTTTGACAATGTTGACTGGAATACTCTCTTTCAAATTCTGAAGGTGGCAGGGGTAAATTACAGAGAGCGAAAGGCTATTTACAATTTGTACAGAAACCAGATGGCAGTTATAAGAGTCGAGGGGTATGAAAGGGAAGCAGTGGTTGGGAAGGGAGTGAGACAGGGTTGTAGCCTCTACCCGATGTTATTCAATCTGTGTCTTGAGCAAGCAATGAAGGAAACAAGAGAAAAATTCGGTGTATGTATTAGAATCCATGGAGAAGAAATAAAAATTTTGAGGTTCGCTGATGACATTGTAATTCTGTCAGAGACAGCAAAGCGCTTGGAAGAGCAGTTGACCGGAATGGATAGTGTCATGAAAGGAGGATATAAGATGAACACCAACAAAAGCAAAACGAGGATAATGGAATGTAGTCGAATTACGTCGGGTGATGCTGAGGGAATTAGATTAGGAAATGAGACACTTAAAGCAGTAAAGGAGTTTTGCTATTTGGGGAGAAAAATAACTGATGATGGTCGAAGTAGAGAGGATATAAAATAAAGACTGGCAATGGCAAGGAAAGCGTTTCTGAAGAAGAGAAATTTGTTAACATCGAGCATAGATTTAAGTGTCAGGAAGTCGTTTCTGAAAGTATTTGTATGGACTGTAGCCATGTATGGAAGTGAATGTGGTGCTACAGAAGAATGCTGAAGATTAGATGGGAAGATCACATAACTAATGAGGGGGTATTGAATAGGATTGGTGAGAAGAGAAGTTTGTGGCACAACGTGACTAAAAGAAGGGATCGACTGGTAGGACATGTTCTGAGGCATCAAGGGATCACCAATTTAGTATTGGAGGGCAGCGTGTTGAGTAAAAATCGTATAGGGAGACCAAGAGATGAATACACTAAGCAGATTCAGAGGGATGTGGGTTGCAGTAGGTACTGGGAGATGAAGAAGCTTACACAGGATAGAGTAGCATGGAGAGCTGCATTAAACCAGTCTCAGGCCTGATGACCACACAACGACAACAACAGCAGCTCCTGTTGTAAATACCAATTACTTCTTACAAACATTGTTTATTCGAACTTTATTTATTATATGTATAAATCAGTCCAATATTACTAAGGTGAGAATTTTAAAGGATTCTGATGTATGGCAGTACGCAGCGTGAATTGGTACAGCTGGAATTTTAGTCTTCCAGAGGCAGTGGATTATAATTGGTACGTTACGGAGTTTGTGTGTAGGCAGTGTGATGACGAAATGATACAGATGCAAATAACGTCCTGTTCCCCGGAGTCGTTTTTATTATTGTTAGGTTAGTGAAGCGATATTTCTCGTGTACTAGGTGGCTATTTGAGATATGCTTTCACTAGATGCTGAACGCCGTAGTATTCTTTCTCAATACCAGCACTTGTTTACAGATCGTAAAGATCTTTGTATCACTGGCCTAGATATCTTAATCATATTACTCCGCACTGAATAAAATGCAGATGGATGATGATTCCTAACCATGTTAAAGACTATGCACATTTATTAAACACCTATAAGCAGTGTATTGTGTTGAGCTTCTTCTGCTGACGTTTGCCGGCCCCTGCTGATAATTCCATAATTCTCAAATCTTACTCCAGCAAAATATTAGTTCGAACACCTTGGTGTTTTTGTAGTAGCACACTGTATAACCTTTGCAGATTACAGTTGCATAGCTGCATGTGAACAGTCCCGTTCATTTTCCTTAGCCTTCTCTGTCGGCCCTATCAGACTCTTTTCTTCAGTGTCAGTAAAACAAATTACCGACAGCAACTTGTCACGGCTTTCTGAGAAGAAATTTTCTGCTATCACTTTTTGTGCTTGCACTGCATAGTATCAATGCACACTACTTTCAGTCTGAACATTACTGCGCCTAGTCACGCCATTAAGTTAGTCCTCACTACGGCCGGGTAACCCGTTTGCCTTGCCGAGTAATAATGTAACGGGTAGACTTGACGGTCATTGTGTTTTCTCTGTGTTGTTATGAGTTCGTATGCATAGCAATGCTACATAGTACAACTTTTGTGGTGCACTAAAGACTTATTTTTCCTGTTGACTACAACACATCGGCATTAGAGTGGCAACCACTTGGTGACGATAAATCTTCGACGTACTAACTTCCCACTCATAAACAAGGCCAGAATGCCGCAGTCACAGTGAGGCCAGGAGTTAAGTGCAATCTGTTCTTCGCGTTGTTTTGCCCTGACTGAGATGTATCTAGTCGCTTGCGATCGCTATATCTGTATTCACATTTTTCTCATAGACTTTTACTGCAGTTACAGAGGAGAAATGATTCAAACGGTTCAAATGGCTCTGAGCACTATGGTACTTAACTTCTTAGGTCATCAGTCCCCTAGAACTTAGAACTACTTAAACCTAACTAACCTAAGGACATCACACACATCCATGTCCGAGTCAGGTTTCGAACCTGCGACCGTAGCGGTCGCGTGGTTCCAGACTGTAGACGGCCAGCAGAGGAGAAATCCAGCGTTCATAGCACGAAATATGTTGAAAGGAACACTAATATGGTAGAAAAATAATTATGAAGGAAGGAAGATTAGGGTTTAACATGTCACTGATAACGAAGCTCTGCAGCTACAACTAGTGGTGGTGGTGGTGGTTAGTGTTTAACGTCCCGTCGACAACGAGGTCATTAGAGACGGAGCGCAAGCTCGGGTTAGGGAAGGATTGGGAAGGAAATCGGCCGTGCCCTTTCAAAGGAACCATCCCGGCATTTGCCTGAAACGATTTAGGGAAATCACGGAAAACCTAAATCAGGATGGCTGGAGACGGGATTGAACCGTCGTCCTCCCGAATACGAGTCCAGTGTGCTAACCACTGCGCCACCTCGCTCGGTGCTACAACTAGTATCATGGAGGTTATTCACTGATGTCTTAACCAGTGTCTTATCATTCTGTCCCTTCTTCTTATCAGTGTTTCCCATACATTCCTTTCCTCGTCAATTCTGCGGAGAACTTCCTTATCCTTACCTGATCAGTTCACCTAATTTTCAATATTCTTCTGTAGCACTACATCTCAAATGCTTTGGTTCTCTTATGTTTCGGTTTTGTCCATGTCTCACAAGCGTACAACGCTCTGCTCCAAACATACATTCTAAGAAATTTCTTCCTCAGATTAAGGCCTGTGTTTGATAATAGTAGACTTTTATTGGGCAGGAAAACCGTTTTTGGCACTGCTAGTCTGCTCTTTATGTCCTTCTAGCTCCGTTTTGCCCAGTTCTGATATTAAATTTCTCGCTGCTCTCATTTCTGCTACTTCTCATTACTTTTGCCTTTCTCCAATTTACTCTCACTCCATATTCTGTACTCATTAGACTGTTCATTCCACTCAACACATCCTGTAATTCTTCTTCACTTTCTCTCGGGGTAGAAATGTCACAGCGAATCTTATCAATGAAATCCTTTCACCTTGCATTTTAATCCCACTTTTGGACCCTTCTTTTATTTCCGTCATTGCTACTTCGATGTATAGATTAAACAGTAGGTGCAGAAAACTACGTCCCTGTCTTACATCCTTTTTTTCCACTCTCATTCTTCCCTCTTGGTTCTTGTGCATATTGTATATTACCCGCCTTTCCCTAGAGCTTGTCTCTATTTTTCCTCAAATTCGAACATTTTGCACCATTTTACATATGAACTCACTTTCCAGGTCGACTAATCCTATGAGCGTGTCTTGATTTCTCTTCAGTCGTGCGTCAGAACCGTCGCTCTGATGCCTTTACCATTCAGAAAGCCAAACTGACCGTCTTCAAACAGATTCTCGGTTTTCTTATTCTTGTCAGAAACTTGGTTGCGTGAGCTGATTGTCCGATAATTCTCACCCTTGTCGAATGATGTTTTCCCGTAAGTCTGATGGTATATCGCCAGTCTCATACATAGTACACACCAACGTGAATAGTTGTTTTGTTGCCAGTTCCCCCAATGATTTTAGAAATTCTAATGGAACATTATCTATTCCTTCTGCCGTGTTTAGTATTAAGGATTCCAAAACTGTTTTAAATTCTGACTGTAGTACTGGATCTCCTATATCTTCCCTGCCGATTCTTGTTTCTTCTTGTGTCACGTCATCAGACAAGCTCTTCCCCTCATAGAGGGGAAGGTGGAATTCCCACTGCACTCTTAATGTTACCGCCTTTGCTTTTAATATCACCGAAGATTCTTTTGATTTTCCTGTATGCTGAGTCTGTCCTTCTGACATCATTTCTTTCACGATTTTTTCACGTTTTTCATGCAGCCTTATCGCCTTAGCTTCCTTGCACTTCCTACTGAGACAAAACTATTTTATTGACCTTTAGATTACTCCATGTAGGCAGCTCATACTTATGTAAAAATATACAAGAAGTGCTGGAAAATTAATGTTACAATATTGGCTGTTTGTGTCCACACCGCGTGCGCGCGCTTGCACAAGTGAAGAAAATTACGGAAACGTCCGTGGTAAAATTTCAGATTGGCTATCAGAGAAGCGAGGTGCCCCGGCACTGAATTTGTATGAGGTTTCGCGGAACAGGGGACCGATGGGTGAATTACTGCGTACATCATGTTCAAAAAAATGTTCGAAAGTGTGTGAAATCGTATGGGACTTAACTGCTAAGGTCGTCAGTCCCTAAGCTTACACACTACTTAACCTAAATTATCCTAAGGACAAACACACACACCCACGCCCGAGGGAGGACTCGAACCTCCGCCGGGACCTGCCGCACAGTCCATGACTGCAGCGCATAAGACCGCTCGGCTAATCCCGCGCGGCGTACATCTTGCCTCTGTGTTTTGTTGTTTCCTTCCTTTCCCGTTTCCAGTCCTCTATCGTGCGTCTGTACCTCACTTGTGATTGCAGTCCAGGTGGTATGTCCTCTCACAGCAACTTCTTGTACAAAGCTGTTGACAGCATTTTGCCAGTGGTCTCACAGTGTCATTTCACCCAAGCGAAGTAGCACACTGCGGTAGTCCTGTGTACAATGGGTCTTTCAGTCAAAGAGATGCTAATATTTTTAAGAAGTGTTAGAGTCAACAGAGTCACTGACAATGGGACATCATTAACTTGATCTCATATAAGGAGAAAAGGCACAGGTACAATATATATGTGCCACCAATCGATCCCGCCCTAAAATTTGCTTATAGGAGTTACGACCTTCTAAATGTACAGCTTTTAAACTTTCGAGGGCGCCTGTTGGTTTTCACTCCCTCTGCCCCATTGCAGCCGCATAATGCCCGAGCGCCAAGTGCTGTACAGAGGAGCGAGTAGAAGAATTGTGAAATAGTGTTTTGACTTTGGTAACGTGATTCTTTTATTGTGTCAAAGTGCGCGGTTTCCAACAAGCGGCTAGCGCCAGAGATATCTTTGATTTGAACATTTTTGTGCTGCGGTTCTCAGTTATAGTGTAAATGAACAAAACGAATGAGGTGTGTCATTAAAGAAGCAGCCTAGCGCTACTTCATTATTAATATCGCTGCTGAACGTTATCTTCTTTGGATTTTACAGCTATCACTATTAAGGTGACGTACATGTGCAGGAGATGCAGTATCCCTCAAAGTGATTCGCTTGAGTTAAGCTGTAAATCGAAATTCAAAATTTCATTTCATGATATTCTTTAGTAGCTTAGGTTTATTCATTTCGATTTTGAGGTGTATGCATGAGGGGGTGACACACAAAGGCGAACGTGTCCGCCATATAAAAAACTGAGATACAGAACTGAACGGTATACATACGGGAAATACAGACTCTAAATACACCACTCAATTTAAGTGAAATCGAACACATGCTGTGATAAAAGAAAGTGAAACACAAGGTTCATAGAAGAACCTGTCAACATATACGTTTCATGCAAAGAAGAACTAGTCCACTACGGCCAATTTGATTCGTTGATTCCAGTCACATGATTTCTTTTGTAGTCACGGCCGATCGTTCTGGCGCAAAGCTGCTGTCAACATCAGCTTGTTCTTCTGCGCTCCTCGTAGTAATATTGCGTAGTATTACTATTATTAATTATTATTACGAGGACACAGTCACGTGCTAACCGCATTTTCGATAGAGAGGCTTATACGAAAAAGACCGACAGTTGTAAAAAAAAAAAAAAAAAAAGAAAAGAAAAGAAAAGGACTATAATACGAACTACCAGTCAGTAGGTGATGCGATAAATGTTGATGAAGATTAGAGAGTGACAGGCGTGACATCCCTTTCGAAAGGTCTACGAAACACAAATCACATAAATGAAATGAAACGGATTTTCATATATGAGTACGAAGCTATGGAAACCACTTGCATCGATATGGAGATAACTGCATTCTAGAGGTCTCAGCAAGATGTACAAGAGCGGAAATCTCTTTAGAAACACCGGCCTCTTTTCTTGACCACGATCCGAGGCACTTCTTAGTTATTCAATCGGGAATAACAAGAAGAAAACTGAAAACTGTTTTCGATGAAGACTGGCAAAATAAAGATGACTTTGGTTGGTAAACATCCCTCATTGACGATATACCCATGCCGTTCAACACAGAGGTACAGGAACTGTGATTTTTTGAAAATACTTCTGGTTTATACGTTTAAGTGTACCAGTTGTTTTAAAGAACCGTTCTATTAATAGGTAATGCTATTGTTACATTATAGTATACTTTTACGCTAACTTGAAATACTTTAAATAATTGCGAGGCAACAATTAAATCAGAACTTTCGGTAGTACACTGAATATCGGTGTTGCAGTTGAAGTTTATATTTTTTCCCATGATATCACATGCTAAATTGCTACAGATAAATTATATGATATTCTATAGCCTTACACAATAAAAGGTAAGTTACTTTTTTTTGTTAAAAAAAGATATTTGCTTTTGAAGATCATTCATAGTCGGACATGGCCAAATGCGGTTCATGCAAAAGGAGAACATGTCCATATTTAAATGTACTCTTTAACGGAATATTTTCGTTGTAGATTTGATTTACAGCAATGAACTGCCTTTTGGCCCAAAAATAAAAGCATTTGCTTTGCAATACGTTATTCACATTCATATGTATGCCTGAAATACGTTTTTCGTTCATTGTGCAAAACAGCACTTAGTGGACATGTTTGTCTTTGCATGTCACCTCCTTATATACAGAATATCAGTATGAGAATACTGTCAAATGTAGTGAACGTGAGGTTGACACATCACGTACTCACGTTACTATTTTTCGCGTAGAATACCTGGAGTTCTGGAACAAGATTTCAAAACATTTTCGGTAGACGTGTCCACTCTCCCCTCCTCTTCTCTCGCTTTCAGCATCTAGCGAAGGGGAGAGCGTTGGTTGTCACTTTGCTGTACAGTACTTAGCAGCCCTCGGGCAGTAGTCGGCTGCAGTAGGTTGGAGCGAGTGACAAAAATAAGTGCACACCAAGTTGTAAAAGCTGTCCTTTGAGAAGGTCCGTAATTGCATGCTGATGCTGATTAAGCGTTTAAGAAGACCAAACACCTAAGGTCATCAGTCTCTTTCAGCACCCCCCCCCCCCCCCCCGACAGAAGCAGTGTACCCAGTCAGTATGATGCATACAGAGAAGACTAAGTGTGTAAGTGTGAGAAAGTCTTCTAAATGTTTGCGTGCGACGTATCTGAGGAATAACATAAGAACCAGCCCCGTATTCACCTCTCTGGAATGTGGGAAACCGCTTAAAAACCGCATCCAGTCCGGCAGGAAAGAAAACCCTCGTCGTTAACACGGCAGGAGGAGAATTCGATCTGAGTCCGGCAGACCTCCCCGTTCCGGAAGCGGTCGCGTTAGCGCGAGCTATACCACGGAGAGTCATAACTATGTACTATCACAATTATGGCCAAATTTTCGCGCTGGAATATGCGGTGAAATTGGTGATTCTTCCTTGAGAGTGGGAATTTTAGAGGTGCTGTTATCCGCGAGCAGAAGGTAAACGCTTCTAGTATAGCAACAAGTTCTACGATAATGATACTTATCTCTGTTTGTAATTTGAATAGCCCATATTTCTACAAACAGGGATTGGAATACGCAGTTCCGACGAAGTCAATGGCTTTAGATCCGTCATTATAAATATACAAGGTGAGGCAGCTGAGACAGGCCACCCAAAATATGTCAAGAACGAATAAAAGTATTGACGTGCGGTTCTTTCCATGTTACAGCGGACAGTATGGCGAATTTCCTGAAGTTCAAAAACAATTTTTATCGTTTGTAGTCACAGAATTGCACAACTATTTTCTTAAATGGAACTAAACTCTTTTTTCTGTGGATTGTGAAAGACGCTTCAAAGAGAACTTCAATAATAAAACGAGTTGGATTTGATCATATAGTATAAAGATAACAACGCCGAAAACTACTGTCCCACACTCAGCAGAAGAGTTTGGCCAAAAGTGTGCTATATTATACCAAATGTAAGCAAATCCATCATAGGTATGATTCTTTGTTTACCCCTGCACTTGAAGCCCTGCAAGCTGTGCTTTGCTGTCGTAGCGGTTAGACATCTTGCTTGTAAAGCTACTGAGACATTCACAATGTATGTTGTTGTTGTTGTGGTCTTCAGTCCTGAGACTGGTTTGATGCAGCTCTCCATGCTACTCTATCCTGTGCAAGCTTCTTCATCTCCCAGTACCTACTGCAACCTACATCCTTCTGAATCTGGTTAGTGTATTCATCTCTTGGTCTCCCTCTACGATTTTTACCCTCCACGCTGCCCTCCAATGCTAAATTTGTGATCCCTTGATGCCTCAAAACATGTCCTACCAACCGATCCCTTCTTCTAGTCAAGTTGTGCCACAAACTTCTCTTCTCCCCAATCCTATTCGATACCCCCTCATTAGTTACGTGATCTACCCACCCTATCTTCAGCATTCTTCTGTAGCACCACATTTCGAAAGCTTCTATTCTCTTCTTGTCCACACTAGTTATCGTCCATGTTTCACTTCCATACATGGCTACACTCCATACAAATACTTTCAGAAACGAATTCCTGACACTTGAATCTATACTCTATGTTAATAAATTTCTCTTCTTCAGAAACGATTTCCTTGCCATTGCCAGTTTACATTTTATATCCTCTCTACTTCGACCATCATCACTTATTTTACTCCCTAAATAGCAAAACTCCTTTACTACTTTAAGTGTCTCATTTCCTAATCTAATTCCCTCAGCATCACCCCATTTAATTTGACTACATTCCATTATCCTCGTTTTGCTTTTGTTGATGTTCATCTTATATCCTCCTTTCAAGACACTGTCCATTCCGTTCAACTGCTCTTCCAAGTCTTTTGCTGTCTCTGACAGAATTACAATGTCATCGGCGAACCTCAAAGTTTTTACTTCTTCTCCATGAATTTTAATACCTACTCCGAATTTTTCTTTTGTTTCCATTACTGCTTGCTCAATATACAGATTGAATAACATCGGGGAGAGGCTACAACCCTGTCTCACTCCTTTCCCAACCACTGCTTCCATTTCATGCCCCTCGACTCTTACAACTGCCATCTGGTTTCTGTACAAATTGTAAATAGTCTTTCGCTCTCTGTAATTTACCCCTGCCACCTTCAGAATTTGAAAGAGAGTATTCCAGTTAACATTGTCAAAAGCTTTCTCTAAGTCTTCAAATGCTAAAAACGTAGGTTTGCCATTTCTTAATCTTTCTTCTAAGATAAGTCGTAAGGTTAGCATTGCCTCACGTGTTCCAACATTTCTACGGAATCCAAACTGATCTTCCCCGAGGTCCGATTCTACCAGTTTTTCCATTCGTCTGTAAAGAATTCGCGTTAGTATTTTGCAGCTGTGACTTATTAAACTGATAGTTCGGTAATTTTCACATCTGTCAACGCCTGCTTTCTTTGGGATTGGAATTATTATATTCTTCTTGAAGTCTGAGGGTATTTCGCCTGTCTAATACATCTTGCTCACCAGATGGTAGAGTTTTGTCATGACTGGCTCTCCCAAGGCCATCAGTAGTTCTAATGGAATGTTGTCTACTCCCGGGGTCTTGTTTCGACTCAGGTCTTTCAGTGCTCTGTCAAACTCTTCACGCAGTATCTTATCTCCCATTTCGTCTTCATCTACATCCTCTTCCATTTCCATAATATTGTCCTCAAGTACTTCGCCCTTGTATAAACACTCTATATACTTCTTCCACCTTTCTGCTTTCCCTTCTTTGCTTAGAACTGGGTTGCCATCTGAGCTCGTGATATTCATACAAGTGGTTCTCTTCTCTCCAAAGGTCTCTTTAATTTTCCTGTAGGCAGCATCTATCTTACCCCTAGTGAGACAAGCCTCTACATCCTTACATTTGTCCTCTAGCCATCCCTGCTTAGCCATTTTGCACTTCCTGTCGATTTCATTTTTGAGACGTTTGTATTCCTTTTTGCCTGCTTCATTTACTGCATTTTTATATTTTCTCCTTTCATCAATTAAATTCAATATTTCTTCTGTTACCCAAGGATTTCGATTAGCCCTCGTCTTTTTACCTACTTGATCCTCTGCTGCCTTCACTACTTCATCCCTCAGAGCTACCCATTCTTCTTCTACTGTATTTCTTTCCCCCATTCCTGTCAATTGTTTCCTTATGCTCTCCCTGAAACTCTCTACAACCTCTGGTTCTTTCAGTTTATCCAGGTCCCATCTCCTTAAATTCCCACCTTTTTGCAGTTTCTTCAGTTTCAATCTGCAGTTCATAACCAATAGTTGTGGTCAGAATCCACATCTGCCCCTGGAAATGTCTTACAATTTAAAATGTATAGAGTAGCCGTAAAAGTTAATATAGTTTATGACGAATGTCAGAAAACTGTTAGAGCAGCTCTGTGGTTGTATGCTTAAGAGTACCCGCGTCGAACCAAGCACTCACGATCTGTCTCTGGAAACAATATAAAAAGAGGTATGGGGAATAAAATACTACAAGAAAAACAGAACAGAAACTGATGAGAGAAATGAGACTAACATTTTAGCAGCAACAATAAGCTTCAAATATCACTAAAAGGCAGTTTGAAAGTAGGAGAGGGATAAATCAAACGAGTTTTCTGTGAACACTACATTCCATCGCATTTCATCCTCTTCACATTTCTCTTCATGTACAGCTTCATGACAATGACTTCCAAAACTGGTTGCAATTCTCCGAATGTTATCCACGAAAAGTTCAAAGTGATGTGCCATATCTATGCAAAATTTTGTTTAAGGAACGAGCATCGTACGGAAGCCGTTGGCAAGTAGTCTTCACAATATGCAATAATCGTCAGTTGAAAATCCACCGCCGGCCGCGGTGGCCAAGCGGTACTAGGCGCTTTAGTCCGGAACCGTGACTGCTACGCTAGCAGGTTCGAATCCTGCCTCGGGCATGGATGTGTGTGTTGTCCTTAGGTTAGTTAGTTTTAAGTAGTTCTAAGTTCTAGGGGAGTGATGACCTCAAATGTTAAGTCCCATAGTGCTCAGAGCCATTTGAAAATCCACGGTTTTTCAAAGAAGCGAATAAAAACAACGCTCTTGGTATATCAAGGTTAGGCGCGTGTTTTTCGAGATATGCATCATTCGTCCCTATTTTATTGATGGGAGTCTGAATGCATTCAACTGTCTCAAGTTCCTAGATATGCTCCTGCCACAGTTATTGGAGGACATTTCGCTGGACCTAAGGCAATCAGTGTGGTACCAATCAGTATGATACCAACACGACAGATGTCCCTCCAATTCAACACATCTAATGACAAACCCTCATAAGAAATTTTTTTGAAAGAACATTTGACTGTATATTACTGTCTTTTTCTTCTATACAGTCGAGATTTCTAGTTTGTTACTAATATACAGGGTGATTCAAAAAGAATACCACAACTTTAGGAATTTAAAACTCTGCAACGACAAAAGGCAGAGCTAAGCACTATCTGTCGGCGAATTAAGGGAGCTATAAAGTTTCATTTAGTTGTAAATTTGTTCGCTTGAGGCGCTGTTGACTAGGCGTCAGCGTCAGTTGATGCTAAGATGGCGACTGCTCAACAGAAAGCTTTTTGTGTTATTGAGTACGGCAGAAGTGAATCGACGACAGTTGTTCAGCGTGCATTTCGAACGAAGTATGGTGTTAAACCTGATAGGTGGTGTATTAAACGTTGGTATAAACAGTTTACAGAGAATGGGTGTTTGTGCAAAGGGAAAAGTTCTGGACGGCCGAGAACGAGTGATGAAAATGTAGCACGCATCCAGCAAGCATTTGTTCGCAGCCCAGGAAAATCGACTCGCAGAGCTAGCAGAGAGCTGCAAATTCCACAATCAACTGTATGGAGAGTCCTAAGAAAAAGGTTAGTTATGAAACCTGAACGTCAACTACCCGAGGCGATGGATCGGCCGCCAGGCAGCCCGTGACAGAGCACTTCATCACTGGCCTCCAAGAAGCCCTGATCTTACCCCCTGCGATTTTTTCTTATGGGGGTATGTTAAGGATATGGTGTTTCGGCCACCTCTCCCAGCCACAATTGATGATTTGAAACGAGAAATAACAGCAGCTATCCAAACTGTTACGCCTGATATGCTACAGAGAGTGTGGAACGAGTTGGAGTATCGGGTTGATATTGCTCGTGTGTCTGGAGGGGGCCATATTGAACACCTCTGAACTTGTTTTTGAGCGAAAAAAAAACCTTTTTAAATACTCTTTGTAATGATGTATAACAGAAGGTTATATTATGTTTCTTTCATTAAATACACATTTTTAAAGTTGTGGTATTCTTTTTGAATCACCCTGTACAATCAAATGGCGGTGTATTATTTCACAAAATACCGTATGACTGTGGAGCAACACCACCGAAAACTCTTAAGAGAATATTTGGAGAGCATTGAGACGGCACTGCAGAACGCACACAGTCTATAGTAGGTTCTTAGTTCCCACGCTGCCTGAAATAGCCGGCGGACCATATGCCAGTGGACGGTAGTGTGAGGCGCTGAGACTAGACGTGAGAAAGCCTGTTAAGGCCAGCAGAGAAGTACGTAGGGAAAGCACAGTTATTCTGGCACAAAGCAAGTAATTTTGATTAACAAATATTTGCTAACAGAAGTCGCTTTTTCCAGTACAGATATTGGGAGAAGCATATATGTCATAAGCACTTTCTCACAACAGTATTACAACGTCAGAAGGTGATCGTCTTTATGAATGGTGAATAATTGCTAAGCTAGTGAAAATGTAACAACGCCTACGAAATATCACGAGTGTAGGCACGAGGTACAGGCTACGCGTCATAGTCGCAAATCGCCAATAGGATACCTTTCCACCTTGTTATCTCGTAAGACTATGATCTTAAAAAAATTTAGTTTTCGGGAGGAGAAGGAGGAGGAAGAGATTGATGTTTAGCGCCTCTGGCGTTAGGAACTGTATAAGAAATAGTAGTAAATAATAATAGTGATGCTGTAAATGTTGGTTGGTAATATTTACTGACAAAATGCAACCTAACGCTATATTGCGTACTTACGGCTATCCTGTGTGGCCGTTTTTTAGTATGACTTCAATAGAGAGAGAGATTATTAATTGATCACCGATGCGTCGGTTCTCGATTGCGTACGGATTGATTACGCGAAAGGGTTTTCTTAATTGACCATTTGACCCGGATTGCCTTCATTCAGTCAGAATCTTCGATGTAAATACCTAAGGGACCTATTTGAAAATAAAAGGGGAAATGAAAGCAAATTAGTGGAATTTCGTAAGAGAAAGATTAAGAGATCGGAAGTTGAACACGTTAGTGGTCTCGCAAATACAATCGAGACACCGCGATAAAGAGCGAACCTGTAACAAATCTCACGCACGATTTGAATATCATTTTTGGTTAGTGAAAGAAAAGAATAAGAAGAAAATTACTGCATCGTAAAATATTAATATATTTTGAACAAATTGGCTTTAATCTTCTAGACATTGACAAATACACAATAAATGCATGATTTACATCTGATATTTCTTTTGTACATGGCGCAGTCCAATAACCACTGCCTTGTCAGTCCGTTCCTTCTTAAAATTAAATGTCATTGCGTGTGCGTAAGTACATTGTATCCTCACCCCAGTTACCAAAAAGTTTGTTCGTCGTTTCACATAGTTTTTACACAAAATAAAAATAGAACTCGTAGCAGTGCTATGTAGTACGTCTTAACATGTCGGGGACCACAAGTACAAGAGATAATGAAGTCTCTAGAATATTTCTTAACAAAAGATAGATCTTTCTTCTGTTTCGCAGCTTCTTGCTATCATGCGCTGCGGCAATGATTTTAAATATCTGCGCCCAGCGGGTCGCAGTGTTTATTTAGAGTATTTAAACGCTGGCCGCGCATCTTGGTATAGGCGCACATTAAAAAAAATTTTCGACTCTTTACTCTCGCGCTGTGATGCTTAGCATTTTTACGAACTACAGCTCGTTGGCTGTCCTTTCCTTTTATGACAAATATCTCACATGCAAAGTATCTTAAATCCAATAATATTACACGCCCCGTCGACAACGAGGTCATTAGAGACGGAGAGTAATCTCCGATTCGGTATGGACACCACAAGCGGTTTCTACTGATGAAGCTATTCAGATCTTAGTTAATCAGATAGCACAGCTTAAAAATGAGAATAATACATTATTTAAACAGTTGAGTGAGGTTAGGCAAACCAGTTCAATCCCTCCCACCCCAGATTCCTCAGCAGCAGCCTTAGTAACTCCTTTTTCAGGTAAACCTGGCGAGGACATAACAGCCTTTTTTGATGATTTAGTAGCAGCTGCAAAGCTAGGATCATGGTCAGATGAACAGCTCTTACAAATGACGAAGTTAAGATTGCTAGGAGAGGCTAAAGCACACGTATTATACCACGAAGAATTACGGAATGCTCCAACATTTGAGGAATTGAAGAAAGGATTGCTTAAACGTTTTCAAAAACAGAACAGCTGTAGATTTTATAGGGAAAAATTAAACACAATCACTCAGAGTCAAAACGAGTCATTAGAAAGCTTTGTAGATAGGATTAGAAAATTTAATATTAACACCTATCACTTGACTACTAGTGATGAAGCAAATAAAGTTATTTTACAAGAGGCAGAAGATAGAGCTCTGGATACATTTTTACGTGGGTTACCTCCTGAAACGTCCCGTCGTGTCAGGGCAGAGTTTCCTAAAAATTTAGCAGAAGCTGTATCTGTGGCGACGGCTTTTGAAGAAATAGACATTGCCACCAGATACAAGGAGAAGCGAAATGTATTTTCAGCAGGAGTACGATGTTTTAGGTGCGATCGACAGGGACATATAGCAAAAAACTGCAGACAACCTCAATGCACTAATTGTCAAAGAATAGGTCACACATTCAAGGAATGCAGGTCTAAGAAAGTGTTTGGAAATAGAAATCAGTTAAACTCAAACGGGAATGCCGGAGCCGCCGCCAGGCGTTCCCAATAAAATTTCATGCCATTAAGGCGAATGTGAAGGCGGAATGCTGGTTATCTGCTACCATACAGGATAAAGAGGCAAGGATACTAGTGGATACAGGCGCAAACGTATCAATAGTAAGTAATGAATGTATTGGAGAAAAGAAATACGACCCTCCAAGGTATAGATTGAGTGGAGTAGGAGGAGGTACAGTGAAGTCATTAGGATGTACATCACTGATTTTCTATATTCACGGTGTACAATTTCAAGAAGATGTAGAAGTGGTAACAAAGGTAACTGACGGGTACGACGCGATCCTAGGGTTGGATTTCCTGAATAAACATCACGCTAAAATCGACCTCAGACAGCAAACTGTAGAACTTAGCGGAACAGTGTTTCAGCTAGGTGACACCGCTGCAAAGGGCCCGCTGCCGCAAGATTTCCCCAACCGGAAGGCGAAATCAATTACACTGCGTGCAACGTCCTTGAAGGTTGATTCGCGGGATCAGATACCATCTGGCTCAGGAAAACTTTTCTGGATGACCGTTGACCCCGAAGTACCTACAGATACAGTGTGTCTAATAGAGCCTTTAGAGGAAAATGAGGAATTAGATGTATCACATTGTTTTGTACGTAGAAGTGTTGTACGGGTTCAAGACGTTGAGGGAGAAAGAAAAGTAACGGTACATATTGACAATTTGGGAGATGAAGACGGAGACGGAGACGAAGACGGAGACGGGGACGGGGACGGAGACGAGACGAGAGACGAAGAAGGAAGAAAAGATTCGAAAAAACCATCCCGGAATTTGTCTGAAGTGATTTAGGGAAGTGACGGAAAACATGCTTCAGGATGGCTGGACACGGATTTGTACCGTCGTCCTCCCTAATGCGAGTCCAGTGTTCTAACTTCTTCACCATCTCGTTTGGCTTTAATTTTCAGTTAATCATTATTAATTGTATCGATATTATCATTGTATGTTGTTTAGTAAATAAATACATCAAAATGGCATCCGTTTTGAACGTTATTCTGAATAATATAGCTTCCCCCTCCATCACTTAGACTCACAGGAAGTAGAATTGAACTTTACAGAGAATGCGACGGCGCTGATTCTGCTTCTGTGTGGGACATAAACTTCGAGAGCTTCTCGGCAAAACAGGAAGATAGTCCAGGGACGATTGTCTTAATGATACAGGCTACTTTTCCGGCTCAATATTATGTAAAAATCAACATTTACTTCTTTCAGGAACTTATAAGGAATATCTTTTACAGACATTTTTGTTGATATCAGGTAGTGCCCGTTGGACACTATGAACCGGCAGTATACCCGTGGACTGTTCGAGCAAATTAGAAGTATTTTGAATATTTTTGAACCTGCCTAGGGTTATTAAAAAATTTACAAGGAAAACTGATGCAATTTATTTTTTCCAAAATGCTTCCTCAAATTGAGGTACCATTTAATCGAATGTTATACATTTGAAGGAGACCAAATTTTTACCAAATATGCATGACATGATGGCTTTTCGGCAAAACAGGAAGATAGTCCAGGGACGATTGACTTAATGATACAGGCTACTTTTCCGGCTCAATATTATGTAAAAATCATCATCTATTTCTTTCAGGCACTATTTATAATGTATATCTTTTACAGATTTTTTTGTTGTTATCAGGTGGTGCAGCACACTTTCTAAACAAATTAGAAGTATTTTGAATATTTTTGAACCTGCCTAGGGTTATTAAAAAAATTACAAAGAAATTGATGCAATTTATTTTTTTCCAAAATGCTTCCTTAAATTGACGTACCATTTAATCCAATGTTATACATTTGAAGGAGACTAAATTTTTACCATATATGCATGACATGATGGATTTTTATAATTTTTTTCCTAATAAAAATGTTTTTTTTCTCTAATTTAGTTGATTCTGAAATAAAGCTCAGGTCTACTGCATGAGAATCTACTATTGCAAGTTACAGAAAAAAAAATAGAGCAATGCTTTATAAACTTTAAGAAATATTTGTACCTGAATTCTGAAAAATACAACCTGTGGGAAATTGCGAATGAAGATATGAGTCGAATTAAACTGTGCCTCAGAACACTCCTGAAGCGTAGTCTTCATTCTGCAGCATTTCTTCATTTTCAAGGTTCCTCTTGGCATTCCTTTAGCACTTCTTTGGTAACTTGAAGAGCGAATCTTTCAGCTTCATGTACCCGTTGTCTGTCACATGCAAGCAATTGATCTTCCATGTTAAGAGCCACATTTTATGCCTAAATTTCTCAGGACTTCCAACCTTGCTATCACTCCTTCATTAAAACATATACTGCATCTAGTACACCAAATATTAATGTATTTAGTCCTACAAAAACATTCTTTGGTAATCTTTACCATATGCAATGATTGAAACTTTCATTTGTATTCTGAGTGCCCCCATGAAGCCATTTACTCAGCAAAACAGGGTCACTCGGGTCTCTAAAAATTGGTTTTATTTCATTTACAACAGGCTCAGGAAGAGAATGCTTATGATGGTATATTTAACCACTTTCTTTTGCTTTTTGGTAACCACGGCAAGAATCTGTTTCTTTAGAGCAAAGTCCGTGAACAGGGTGGTCATCTGTGGGCAACTTATGAAAGTAGGTGGCACATACAGCTTTTCTCATTGCTGTAACATCATTCAGAGGTGCAGTTCGTTTAATGGCCTGTCCACAATACCTCTGAAGAAGGTCTATTTCAGTTTCTGTCAATCTTCCTCGGCCAGACAGAGATTTTCGATCAGATAGCGAGTTTCCTTTCGTTTGTCTTCGTAGCTTCCTCAATCTAGCACCCATCCTCTTTTGCACATGTCAACAACACTCCAGTTTTGTTACCAAGGTATCACCATAAACACTGAACTCATTAATTTTATTGAAAGCCTTAGAGTCTCCATCGCCTAGGTACTTCGTATATCTAACGTTATAAAAGGAGACCGACCTCTGAAATGTTTCTAGAGCTCCATCATACTGCATAAAAAATGTACCACGGCTGTGGCTACAACCAGGATAAAATTTATATAAAATAAACTGTCTGACACTAAGCACTGTTTACCAGAAGGATCTTATATGAGCATATGAACCTGTACAGGTATACAATAACCAACTTAAAAATAAGAATTTTTATTCTCATTACGGGGAAGTTTGTGAATAGATGCAAGATATTTCACATCATTTGATACTTACTGAAACCAAAATGATACAGTTACTTTATAAGCAATATCTTCATTAAAGTAATTAATGTTACAAGAGCCACTGGCAAATATGTCACCGTGAGACAAAGATTTCGTTTACAAATCAATCGTGAAACAACCCAAAATGCAAAAATTACGTGACTAAAGAATGTATTACTTAGCTCAGAAACAAATCAAGTGTACTGTATAGGAAAGCGAGAACTGCCCCACTCTAATCGAAAGTCTGAATCCCACTTTGCTGTTGATAATGATTTAGTAGAGACCAGAACACCTTGTTTCAACGTTGTTCGTCAAGCACGCGTTTGAAGCAAATATTACCTTGTATTTCGCCGCTCTTCCGCAGTAAAAATGCTGTTCCACTGTAACCATCATAATTCTTAGAACAATGATGTTCAATATGTCCTTCATTGTTACCATGGCATGTGTGGCAGTACTTAGGTAAGCACTCAGCATCAACAACTTTTCCATTCTCCAGAGAAGTAGCACTTACAGCATTCAAGAAACGATGTACTCGACGTTGCCATGTCCCATCAAGTGCTACAGCAATGTCCCTGGTTCCACTAATATTTACAGTTTCTTCTACTGAATGTTTCATAGATGCTTTAGACACAACCGTCAAGGCTCCTATCTCCTACTGGGAGAAGGAGGAGGAAGGTCCATCAAACCACAAAACGATTGAGCAGCTTCTTTTTATTTTTCCTATTGCACGCATTGCATACACTAACTTCAAATTCACATCATATGAATAACGCACAATGTTCGAAGTCATTTTCGAGGTAGATTTATTGCAGGGTCTACACAGAACAACTAATTTTGACGCTAAGCCCTTCCGGCTACTTTGTTATTCAGTTATATCCAGAGAGCCTACACCATCACATTGTTTACCTTTCATACTTCCTTCATCAAAGAAGATAAGATGCCCACATCAACAACAACAAATCCACTACAAACAGCGACAGCGTCAATGTTAACACAATCACCAGGAGGTGGACCATGTGGGGGATTCTTTCCTGAAGAACTGATACGTAGGTTACTTTGAACAGTGTGGCTTGCTTTGTTTGTGAACTGGTTACGGAGGAATTTCTTTTTACTGAATTTCTTGATGCGTGACATAGTTCGTATTTATTGCACACTAAGGGATACGTACTTCCACAGATACATGTAGCACGTGAGCAACAAACATTCAGTATCACGTGAACATACTGCTTCATCGAAACAAATGTAAATATTAGCAAAGATGATCATTTACAGACACTAGAAACCTGCACAGTTGCCAACATTAACAATGTATCATACGTATAATCGCTGGAAACAGAAAGTTCATAGTTCTTTTCGAAATAATACTGGTTTCTGTAACAGAAATAAAGGGGGCGTGGTGGCATACATTAACGTAACTTTAAAATTCGATATCCATAGGTCTTTTTCATTTCAAAACGTATAATATATATATCAATGTAATCAGGAAAGACTAAAATATTTAATAAAATCAGAACAAATTTCGATTTTTCCACCATTTATAAGTACCCTGTGTCCCTCATCTCTGCAAAACTGGATGGAAAAGCACGGCCAGTCATACTGTACTCATCTGATACCATCCTCTACTGACTCACTAGCTAAACTGATAGATTTCTGGAGGTTTAAAGCAAGTGCGATGTTTTTGCAAGATTCATGCACTTTAACCAAGAGTGCACTGATAGGACTGGAGTGCACTGCTCCTAAACAGATGCTGCAAACAACTGCTAAACGAAGCCAAAATGATCACATGGAGGGAACCGTTCGATGGAATCGGAACTAATATTCCGTTTAAAGGATTCTTGAAATTACTGCAACCAGTCTTATTTTGTTTTCTTCTTCAATTTTTATTAACCCATTACCGGTTTCGAACCACCTAGCGATTCATCATCAGGTGGTACATATTTTATGATTGTCAGCAGCAGTGTGGGAGTCATGTGGAGTTATTAGCATCCACTGATTGGTTGTCGGTGCATTGATTTCCAGTGACGTTAATTTTACTGCCCTTCTTACAATTAGCCACAGGTAACACGTTCCACGAGCTTTACAAAACAAATAACACTGTGTGCACGAACAACCAACCAACGGATAATATTAACTCTACACGACTTCCACACTGCTGCAGACAATCAATAAATATACAGTGTCTGATGATGAGTCGGTAGGCCGCTCGAAAACGGTAATGGGATAATAAAAATTGAAGAATAAAACAAATGGCGACTGGTTGCAGTAATTTCAAGAAGAGTTCCAGTACAGTACACGTGGCTGCCGCATCGCGGTCGCGAAGTGGGGCCGAGTCAGTTCCAGAGAAGTTTTTACAGTCTGACGATAATTTATGGATTTGTAGTTTTAGCTTGACGATTTCCACTATGGACAAACGGTAGTTACTGTTATTCTGAAGAAGGTTGGGTTATCCCGACTGAAACCTAGGTAAATTCTAGGTAAACGGTGCAACTGAGGCTGTTGATTATTAAAATTAAAATTAATATTTATACAGTTGCTGACAGGGCCGTGAAATGTTGTTCAAAAAAAAGTACAAATGTGTGTGAAATCTTATGGGACTTGATGTGAATCTTCAGGTTTTCGAGGCGCAAAGACTGCTGCATTAAGTTTCGGGAATGCAGCCGCACGAATTCTGAAGAAGCAGAATTCATGTGGCTGCATTCCCAAAACTTAATGGAGGACTTATGGGACTTAACTGCTAAGGTCATCAGTCCCTAAGCTTACACACTACTTAACCTAAATTATCCAAAGGACAAACACACACACCCATGCCCGAGGGAGGATTCCAACCTCCGCCGGGACCAGCCGCACAGCCCATGACTGCAGCGCCTCACACCGCTCGGCTAATAACGCTCGGCCGCATAATGTTGAAAATATATAATTTCAAGAAACCTTTACTCATCACAATCGCACTGATTCTCACCCATAATGGATCAGAGGTTTCTGACGAGAAATGCTAAGAAAGTTGTGTCTTGTAATGCAAGTTAACGGATCAAAGTCATCTATCGAGTCTCATAATCGAAGAATGTAACATGTGGAACCAAAATACTGACATTGCTCCACCAGAATTGTTTCTGTGGACAAGTTAGCCCCCATTTTAACCCATTTTTGAGCTCCTAAATAACAGATATTAAAATACGTAATCACCGAATAATAGTAATAAATCATGTAAAATACCTTAACAAATGAGACTGCGCTTCAAAGGTCACCCATATATTTTCTACGTACATTGTGAAAACATTTGTCCTCTTCTGGCAACAATTTCACAGATTCTGGACAGCTTACTATGCACCCATTTGTGATTTAAGCGTACGCTTTTCACGTTTGCTTGGCATATTCCCAGAGTCTGCATAAGCCAGAGCAGTGTCCCACACGACACTGGAATTTATTTCGGTTCCCCTTGGCTTTTTCGTCGCTATCGATCGACAGCCGGACAGAGCGGCCGCGACAAAACATATTTTCGCCGGCCCTCCTTGCGGTACGAATGGCAGGCGGTTTTGCAATATTTGCCGACATGCCTGAGAGAGCGGGGGAAGCGCCACGATATCCGATTTGTGTCCTGCGCCCCGCGCCCCTTGTGATGGTCGCCTATCGTACATCCCACAGAGACGCGTGCGCTTCCAGACCGGACCTGACGGCAGCGGCGTCGCGAAATTTTGTCCGCGCAAAGCAGGCACCTCTGGTAAACCCACACGCCATGTCTCCTGGTTTATTCTAGAGTCCTGGAGGAGGGGTCACATCAGTAAGGGTTCACTTATGGCCTAGTGACTGATACCGGCCGGAAGAGGAATGGGATGACAGCGGATTGCATGTTGACACCACTGGATTATTCAGCATCATATATTACAAAGTGTAATAAAAACCAGCAACACTTCCCCTCTCAACTATTTTTTAAAGAAGCGAACGCCCATTTTTTTTTAGAAAAACCTCAAACATCTGATTTCAGATGGGTAAATTAATTCACGTTGAAAGTAGCTTGTTCCTAGTCAAGAACTTTCAGCATTGCAGCGCGTCAGCAAAGGTAAGTATCGAGATAATTATGAAAAATCTGCCTCGATTGCAACCTAGGTTTCAGAGTGGGTAAGCACGCCTTCTTCAGAACAAATATAAAACAGTTTGCCTAAATAGGCATAGTCAAAGGCTAAAATCAACACCTACAGCGGCAAGACCCCATGGAAAATTTTTACAAATACACGGTACATATGTACCAAGTCAATAATATTCGGTGGAGAGCCTGTGGCCATCGTACATTGGCTGTGGCGAGGCAGCACACACCGGGTTGAGATAAGTAATATTACTGACTTGGTACATATGTACCGTGTATTTGTAAAAAATTTTTGTCGGGTCTTGCCGCTATAGGTGTTGATTTTAGCCTTTGACTATGCCTATTTAGGCAAGCTGTTTTATATTTGTTCTGAAGAAGGCGTGGTTACCCACGCTGAAACCTAGGTAAACACCAGGTAGTCTGTGCAATCGAGGCCAATTTTTCATAATTATTTTGTTCCTAGTTATTTTTTCGCCTGTTGCTCGAGAGCGTTCTTTGCTGTGATATGTGTGTCCATTAGCCGATATTATGTGTAGTCACTCTTGGCTTATCTTTGCTGGTTTGCTTTAGCTATGGTCTTTGTGGCGTGCAATGGCACAGCCAGTGAGAGATAGAGATGGCTGAGCAGAAAGGATTACCAAATTCTTTTTTTTTTTTTTTTTGCTTTTTTTGATACACACAAATGTTATAAATGTTCCTCTTCCGTTCTGGCGCTCGTTCACTTCGCTTCTTGTATGTATTGTGGTGTGGTAATAAACGAGACTCTTCTGAAATACACAGAGAAGGAAGGAGACTGATATGTGAATGATGTGGCAGATTATAATGAGAATTTCGAACAGCATTTTTACTGCGCACGAGCGGCGAAAAACAAGGTAGTATTTTTTTCAAACGCGTGCTTGACGAACAAAGTTGAAACGAGGTGTTCTGGTCTCTACTAGATCATTATCAGCAACAAAGTGGGATTCGCAGTTTCGATGAGTGGGGGCAGTTCTCGTGTTCGTATAGAGACTACTTGATTCGTTTCTGATCTAAGTAATATATTCTTTAGTCACGTAGTTTTATGCGTTTCACGAATGCTTTGTAAACGAAATCTCTGTTTCACCGTGACATAGTTGCCACGTGGCCTTCGTAACATTAATTACTTCAATGAAGATATTGCATGTAAAGCAACTGTATCATTTTGTTTCAGTAAGTATCAAACGATGTGAAATATCTTGAATTTATCACAAACTACCCAGTAATTAAAATGAACTGACTGTGCGGCCCCTACCGCCGGAGGTTCGAGTCCTCCCTCGAGCATGGGTGTGAGCGTGTTGTTATTAAGATAAGTTAGTTTAAGTAGTGTGTAAGTCTAGGGACCGATGACCTCTGCAGTTTGGTCCCTTAAGAACTCACACACATTCGAACATTTTTTGAATTAAAATGAAAATTCTTATTTTTAAATTTGTTATTGTATACCTGTACAGGTTCATATGTTCATATAGGATCCTTTTGGTAAACAGTGCTTAGTCTCAGACCGTTTATTTTGTATAATTTTTATTCTGGCTGAAGCCACAGTCGTGGTACATTTTTTAACGATGCTGCAACCATTAGACTTTAATTATATTTATTTTATTGTGATACGATCCAGATTTCGGCCTTAGCCCATTTTGAACTACAAAAATTTATTTATAAAACCAAATGACATCAGACTGATACGAAATCTATTTTAGGCTTGATTATACCGAAAGTTAGATTGACTGATATTACGTGTAAAGTTTTCTGGAAGTGTTTTCATCCTCAAATACTTCGTGAATATAGTCTGGGTAATTTTCGTGCCGTCAGTCACCCTGCCTCACAGTATGTACTCTAATTTTAATACTTCACTCTTGCGTTAAACTACTGACGTAAGATTATATTTCTTATGAGTAATTACAGCAGCATTTTAAATTTTTAAAGTCGATCAGTAATTACGTAAAATATTGAAAATCAAATTTCTGTTGCCCAGGAGGCTGTCAGATAGGCAGCCTGAAACTTGGAATGTGCACCGTGCACCACGCACCGCTTTAGCCATTTAATAGTATTGACATCATGAAGAACATGCACAAGATATCGACATTATAATATTTGAGCAAGGAACAGCTGTACCATAACTAGTGACCATAGTGACAAAGAAAATGGACTCATTGGAGCATGATTACTTCGAAAAACAATCTCCGCAATGGAACTTCCTGGCAGATTGTTTGCCGCACCGAGACTCGAACTCGGGACCTCCCAATTTTGAGTCTCGGTCCAGTACACAGTTTTAACCTGCCAGAAAGTTTCATATCAGCGCACACTCCACTCCAGAGTGCAAATATCATTCTAGATAAACCCACTATACACCTAAGTGCTAAATGGGAATCAAAGAACATTCTGTGGTCACGTATCGGACATAGCGATGTTCCCAGCGCAAAATTGGCCAGTGTCGCTGTACGGTACATAGTTCAGGACATACAACGTTATAAACACTGAAATGCGTGTTAAACTAGCTTTTCTTAAAATTGAATACAAATTACCCCGACCACACTAGAATATATGCAGTAAATTATATTGTCAAATTAATGTATAATGACTTTGCTTTTACATCTAACTTTTGCTATAATCGAGCATAAAGTAAATTTCATACCATTCTGATGTCTTTTGACATACAAATAATTTTTTGTAAACGCTCACCTGCTTGTTGATGTTCAGTGCTGCTCCCGCGCCCGGGGCTCACGGGAAATAGGGCCCCGCAAGCAATTTGTAACACTACCTGGCTGGACCCAGCGAGGTGGCGCAGTGGCTAGTACACTGGACTCGCATTCGGGAGGACGACGGTTCAATACCGCGTCCGGCCATCCTGGTTTAGGTTTTCCGTGATTTCCCTAAATCGCTCCAGGCAAATGCCGGCATGGTTCCTTTGAAAGGGCACGGCCGACTTCCTCCCCGTCCTTCCCTGATCCGACTAGAGCGATGACCTCGCAGGTTGGTCTCTTCCCACAAACAACCCAACCCAATCCCCACTACTTGCCTTACGCGTCATACGAGGTGCATTCAAGTTCTAAGGCCTCCGATTTTTTTTCTAATTAACTACTCACCCGAAATCGATGAAACTGGCGTTACTTCTCGACGTAATCGCCCTGCAGACGTACACATTTTTCACAACGCTGACGCTATGATTCCATGGCAGCGGCGAAGGCTTCTTTAGGAGTCTGTTTTGACCACTGGAAAATCGCTAAGGCAATAGCAGCACGGCTGGTGAATGTGCGGCCACGGAGAGTGTATTCCATTGCTGGAAAAAGCCAAAAGTCACTAGGAGCCAGGTTAGGTGAGTAGGGAGCATGAGGAATCACTTCAAAGTTGTTATCACGAAGAAACTGTTGCGTAATGTTAGCTCGATGTGCGGGTGCGTTGTCTTCGTGAATCAGCACACGCGCAGTCCTTCCCGAACGTTTTTGTTGCAGTGCAGGAAGGAATTTGTTCTTCAAAACATTTTCGTAGGATGCACCTGTTACCGTAGTGCTCTTTGGAACACAATGGGTAAGGATTACGCCCTCGCTGTCCCAGAACATGGACACCATCATTTTTTCAGCACTGGCGGTTACCCGAAATTTTTTTGGTGGCGGTGAATCTGTGTGCTTCCATTGAGCTGACTGGCGCTTTGTTTCTGGATTGAAAAATGGCATCCACGTCTCATCCATTGTCACAACCGACGAAAAGAAAGCCCCATTCATGCTGTCGTTGCGCGTCAACATTGCTTGGCAACATACCACACGGGCAGCCATGTGGTCGTCCGTCAGCATTCGTGGCACCCACCTGGATGACACTTTTCGCATTTTCAGGTCGTCATGCAGGATTGTGTACACAGAACCCACAGAAATGCCAACTCTGGAGGCGATCTGTTCAACAGTCATTCGGCGATCCCCCAAAACAATTCTCTCCACTTTCTCGATCATGTCGTCAGACCGGCTTCGGTTTGTTGTCACACGATGTTCTGCCTTCATTAAACTGTCGCACCCACGAACGCACTTTCGACACATCCATAACATCATCACCACATGTCTCCTTCAACTGTCGATGAATTTCAATTGACTTCACACCACGCAAATTCAGAAAACGAATGACTGCACGCTGTTCAAGTAAGGAAAACGTCGCCATTTTAAGTATTTAAAACAGTTCTCATTCTCGCCGCTGGCGGTAAAATTCCATCTGCCGGACGGTGCTGCCATCTCTGGGACGTATTGACAATGAACGCGGCCTCATTTTAAAACAATGCGCATGTTTCTATCTCTTTCCAGTCCGGAGAAAAAAAATCGGAGGCCTTAGAACTTGAATGCACCTCATACATCGCTAACGCTCTGCCACTCTGGGGCCAGGCGAGAAAAGACGAAAAGTTACCTAACAGTCCTTATCATTCGTCACAAAGAGCGTGAGTTTACTTAAACGCGCAGTGGTGACCTATAACGGCCGCTGTAGCTAGTACATCCCGTAGTACTCTGAGGTACGCCACAGTTCCCGCTCCCACCGAAGACCCGACACGGGCGGCGCAGAGGCCTATCCTTCCGTCTTGGCTAAAGCAATTACAACAGTGCACCCCCGATGTCGCTCGTTCGGCAGCGCCGCTGGGGAATTCAAGTTGAATGCTGACGGTGCCGTGCACGTAGCTGCAAGCACTCCGGCTGTAGCCCGGACACTGGAAGGTGGGGTGTCAGTTTCAGCTAAAAAAAAAGTAAGACGGACTTGGAAATAAATCCAGCAAAACTCCTGCGCTATTTAGCACTTCAGAGTGTTGTGTCATAAGTGTCCGCTCACAGAGCTGTGTACAAACATTGCAAGGTTCAGTTACTGATGCTCGATGTCGGCGCTGCAGCTGGTTATTGTTGGCTGCGTACGATGAAGAAATTGGTCTTGAAATGAATTTTATAAACCCCGACCGATTTCGATCCCCATTGCCGTTATCCAGTGACTTTCTACATACTATCGAAAAATAAAGCATAATGGCAGTAGACATACAGAGGACAGTGTAGCAATAAGTCATCAACAGCAAGCGTAATAAAATAATGTTGACAAACAACTCGTCCACAAACATCGTAATTCAAAAACGAATTTAAATTAGTATACTGTTTTAAGACGTTTGTCATCAACATTATTATGTTTGTGCTACGTACAAGGGTTGGATAAAAATGTGGAAACACCGCAAAGAATGTGTGCTCCAAAATTAATGCAGATACTAGCCGAATCTACAGCTTGCGCTGTTGTATTTGAACACGAACGGCATTTGTGCAATATCTTCGATACGTTACGTGAGTCATTCGTGGTCAGAACAGTGTTGTGTGTACTGCGAGTTCATTACACCGGAGCTAAGAGAATTCCAACGTGGGCACATTTTTGGTACTTGTACGTCAGCCACTTCCGTAACCGTGGTAGCCGTACCTTTCAAGAGATACCGTATCGTAAATTTATACCGCATACAGGGAAAGCGGAAAGAAAGTCGTCCGTTAAATTATAGCGCGGTCGAAAGTTGTTGACTGATCGTGCCGGATGGTCACTGAAGAGGACTGTGACGAAAAATAAGATGACGTCAGCTTCAAAGAGTAGAATTGAATCTCGCACTCGCGAATGCTGTCACCACCAAAACAACGCGAAGGGAGCTCCAAAAGCAGGGAATTAGAGGGACGGGCTGAAATTCCAAAAGGATTCATCACTGATGAAAATGCCTGTAACAGTAAAACGTGGTGCCGAAGCCTTAAAACCAGAACCAAGGGGAGTTTGGTCGGACGAGACTTGATGCATACTGTTTCCAACTTCCGGCTAAGTTTGAAGTGTCACATTTAGTAGTCAGCAGTAACCAGATCTCAAAATTACTGAGCCCTTATGGTCTGCTTTGGAGAGAAGTGTGCATGATAGCTACACACTTTCATCATCTGCAAATTTCTGCCATCGTTATTTTAGCCTGCCGCAAGAATGCACGAATAATTGCACAATATTCCTTTGAAAACCACAGAGCACGTCTGTTTATTCATACCGAGACGAATGGAAACCGTCTTCAGTGTCAATGGGTTTCCTACATCTTATTGAACATGATAATGTGTCGTTCTTTTTGGTTTCCACATTTTTGTCCACTCTACGCGTATCTATTTCTGTAATATTGGACGAATTTATACATTATTTACTATCTTGTTCTTATGAAGTTTCTAGACGAGTTGTTTTTCGGTTTAGATTATTGTGCCTACTGTTGATAATGCGCACTATTACAGTCGTCTCTAGTTCATTAATTACGTTGTACTATGTTTTTTGGCTCTATGTAGATAATCAATAGATAAAGGCCTTGGGTTTTTAAAATAAAAATTGAAATGCAGCTGGTGCTGGCATTTTATTCAAAACTGAAACCACAGCTGCGGAACCTGCGTTAACATTCTCCAAATGCTGGCAAGAAATTGATCTTGAAATTCTTGGTTTCTTTAATGAAGCTTAACCACATGGGCTGCTAACCAGTAGAATATCACCTTGCTCCGTACTTTCGCTGTTGTACGCGGAGGAATGCGCTCTGTTTGGACCGGGGACTGGTTTATTGCTAGGTACAAAGACTGAATGTTTTACAGCGCACGCATTGTGAAAGCTGCATGTTAAATGTTACTTTCAATTTCTGCTTCAGTTTTGTTGTCTTTCACTTGCAATCTGTTTTTGCAAACTTTCGTAAAGTAGTTCACTAACTACCATAGACACACTTAGAGTCGTCTCTCTGAGAACTCGCAGACAAGCGTTTTTACGCACGTTTCTAGCCAATAGGAGAGCTGGCAGTAGAATTGAACCGTACTTTCGAGTAAGTGGTAAACACTATTGTTCCGAGACGTCAAGCGATCATTTGGGGCAGTTCAGAAGCGGCAGTGGCAGCATGGAGATTTGGTGATATCGTTTCACTTATTGGCAGTGGCTGCTAATAAACAAAGTTTTGAGTAACTTCATTGGTGTGATACTCGTCATTTCGCATGCTAAAATTGTGATGAATTACGAAAATGAACTGATATTTAATCGTGAGGCATTAAAGAGTCTCAGGGTCTTTGTGTTTTGTGTAAATTGTAAACTGTTTACTGAATTGTATTCTGGTAACTCAGTTCGAAGTAATATGAATTCATTTCCATCATTCTCTCCTACATTTTAGACTATTCTACACTGTGGGGCAAATAGTGTAACAGAATTTAAATATTTCTGATTCCTAGAATTTCCCATTTTATGTCACATGTATCGTGCACCACATGTGGCCTGGGTCCACTGTTATTTGATCTGAAGGGAATATACAGGGTGTTACAAAAAGGTACGGCCAAACTTTCAGGAAACATTCCTCACACACAAAGAAAGAAAATATGTGTCCGGAAACGCTTACTTTCCATGTTAGAGCTCATTTTATTACGTCTCTTCAAATCACATTAATCATGGAATGGAAACACACAGCAACAGAACGTACCAGCGTGACTTCAAACACTTTGTTACAGGAAATGTTCAAAATGTCCTCCGTTAGCGAGGATACATGCATCCACCCTCCGTCGCACGGAATCCCTGATGCGCTGATGCAGCCCTGGAGAATGGCGTATTGTATCACAGCCGTCCACAATACGAGCATGAAGAGTCTCTACATCTGGTACCGGGGTTGCGTAGACAAGAGCTTTCAAATGCCCCCATGAATGAACGTCAAGAGGGTTGAGGTCAGGAGAGCGTGGAGGCCATGGAATTGGTCCGCCTCTACCAATCCATCGGTCACCGAATCTGTTGTTGAGAAGCGTACGAACACTTCGACTGAAATGTGCAGCAGCTCCATCGTGCATGAACCGCATGTTGTGTCGTACTTGTAAAGGCACATGTTCTAGCATCACAGGTAGAGTATCCCGTATGAAATCATGATAACGTGCTCCATTGAGCGTAGTTGGAAGAAGATGGGGCCCAATCAAGACGTCACCAACAATGCCTGCCCAAACGTTCACAGAAAATCTGTGTTGATGACGTGATTGCACAATTGCGTGCAGATTCTCGTCAGCCCACACATGTTGATTGTGAAAATTTACAATTTGATCACGTTGAAATGAAGCCTCATCCGTAAAGAGAACATTTGCACTGAAATGAGGACTGACACATTTTTGGATGAACCATTCGCAGAAGTGTACCCGTGGATGCCAATCAGCTGCTGATAGTGCCTGCACACGCTGTACATGGTACGGAAACAACTGGTTCTCCCGTAGCACTCTCTATACAGTGACGTGGTCAACGTTACCTTGTACAGCAGCAACTTCTCTGACGCTGACATTAGGGTTATCGTCAACTGCACGAAGAATTGCCTCGTCCATTGCAGGTGTCTTCGTCGTTCTAGGTCTTCCCCAGTCGCGAGTCATAGGCTGGAATGTCCCGTGCTCCCTAAGACACCGAGCAATTGCTTCGAACGTCTTCCTGTCGGGACACCTTCGTTCTGGAAATCTGTCTCGATACAAACGTACCGCACCACGGCTATTGCCCCGTGCTAATCCATACATCAAATGGGCATCTGCCAACTCCGCATTTGTAAACATTGCACTGACTGCAAAACCACGTTCGTGATGAACACTAACCTGTTGAAGCTACGTACTGATGTGTTTGATGCTAGTACTGTAGAGCAATGAGTCGCATGTAAACACAAGCACCAAATTCAACATTACCTTCCTTCAATTGGGCCAACTGGCGGTGAATCGAGGAAGTACAGCACATACTGACGAAACTAAAATTAACTCTAACATGGAAATTAAGCGTTTCCGGACACATGTCCACATAACATCTTTTCTTTATTTGTGAGTGAGGAATGTTTCCTGAAAGTTTGGCCGTTCCTTTTTGTAACACCCTGTAGATAATTTATATGACTTCGCTGTTACTTATTCCCGCTTTCCTACATCATTTACTGCATATTTGTAAACATTTAGGCTGCACTCGTGTGTGACTCCACCTCCTGCGCACCTCTTGCAAACATTCCGTCTTGCTTACTAAGTGATTACAAATTGTGCAGAGTTTTCTCATATTAACAGTGATAAATATTCCGTTCTCTGCACGTATAAATTTCAGGTGTAAAGGTAAATTTTCACATATATTTCCTGAATGCAGAGTTGCAGTGGCAGATTTTCGTACCGGGGTATATGTGTTCATGTCTCCACAAAATAACTTGCACCCTTCCTAAAACCTTCACATTTGATAGTAGTTCTTACAGATTCAGTCTCCCTAGTGGCATTGTTATTCAAACGATTTGGAGAGGTTTAACCAATTTCGTGTTCAAAACATTGTGATCATGAATGAGGGATACGATACCATTGCCCTGTTTTCAGCTAAATGTTGATCATTTGTACACACTATAATCCCGATCAGATTTTAAGAGTGATTTCCACATTATTTGATGTTCAGTTACATACGTTATGGTGGCCAGTTACTAATTCAGCTCTTTATTAAACGTTTGTGTTACTGTAACTATTTCTGTTTCTGTTCTCGAAGTCAAATTGCTTTGCATAATTGATATTTCGAGTCATGACTATACTGATTTTGCGGCATAGCTCCACCAAACCAGGGTCTAAAAGTGCTACTGGCTATACTAGTCCAGTTTCTAAAACAATAGCCACGCTGCAAATGTGTTAGAGTAAATGATGAATTTTTGACCTGAATATATGTCGTCTGCTCCACATCACCCACGGTCATACGTAACTCTGTTTAAGATACAGTACATTCGTTTGGTAATGGATGTGAGTCAAAGAGTAGTCAAGGTTATCGTCTCTGATTAACTCCACGAGCATGTAATGTAATACAATCACAGGGTAGCCACAAAAAATTTTAAATTGTAATTTAAATGTACAAAATCTCCTTTGTAAGGTAGTATGCCTAGAATCATTTGAAGCCTCTGGTGGCGGGGGAGGCCGGCCGCTGTGGCCGAGCAGTTCTAGGCGCTTCAGTCTGGATCCGCGCGACCGCTACGGTCGCAGGTTCTAATCCTGCCTCGGACATGGATGTGTGTGATGTCCTTAGGTTAGTTAGGTTTAAGTAGTTCTAAGTTCTGGGGGACTGATGACCTCAGAACTAGTGCTCAGAGCCATTTGAACCATTTGGCGGGTGAGTACACCAGTATTTAACTTTATTTCACACCAAAACTATAAAACCGCGAGGAGACCGTACTGTTGGCCAATACTAAACGTCCATAGTTATAATTCATAGTAATGCTGAAAGAAACACTTAGGTGGAAAATACTAATCATAGCTTTCCGAGACTGTACGTTCTTTTTCCAGGGAGTTAAGAGTGATTATTGAAACAAGATTTAAGTATGGATAGGTTACTCAGATCGTAGGTTGGAATTGACGCACGCATTGTGAGAGAGAGAGGAAACAAAGTTGGAGAAGATATCAGAGAGAGAAAGTAGCTCAGAGGTATAACAGCGGCAAGGATTGTGCCAGCTTCAATTAATAGTTGCCAAACTGAACGAAGCGAAAATTGATAACGAGATACAGAAGAAGAGAAAGAAAAGCAGAAAAAGTTTCTCCATTAAGAAATAAATATAACGTCCTCACTTGAATTTTTCCATTTATCTATAACCTTTTCATACCGAACGCTATACTTGGTATGGCAATTTAGTAATTAATGGGATTTTGTAACAAAAATATTGATAGTAGGAGATATTAGTCGTTACGAAATTTAAATTTCATTTTCACAAAAACTTAGGAGCCACAGAATTTTGTACGTCAGGAGTACCTTATATATTTCAATGATAAATGATTTCATGAACATCAGTGTAAGAAATGCTTTTGACGAACAAGGTAAATGTTATATTTCACACATCTTGTTCTTGTCCTCTTCTTGCGATTATATTGCCTGTAGCAATGAACAGAGCGCAAATCATGAACAGTAGACCAGAGCTGATTACCCATCTAACCTCGTATCACCACATGATGTATTTACTGGTTTATATGTTTGTTTTGTTTAGTGGCTCTTACCTGTCCTTCACGAAAAGATAAAGAATTTAGCGCTTCTCCAATTACTTGTCGGAATCCCACTAAAGTCCTCCATTTTGGATTCAGCTAACAACGCTGAAATTTCCTCATCAGTAAGCCCTAAAAATAAAAAAGCTAACGCACTTTGACAGTAGTGAGTAAAGTTAATGTTAATTTCCATTTCTATAATCTGCTCCAAATCTTAATCGCAGACATGTAGCGAAATGAGCCTACATGAGTAACACAGTCCCTAGATGCAATGGTATTTATGGAAGTTACAGTCATTATGGTTATAAAACGACTCAAAAATTTTAGTGGACTAATTTTATTTACTTCTTTAGACCCAGCATATTAGGAAACACGTTTTTTCGAGTGTCAAAACGCAATAAATAATGCATAACCAAGACATTCCTCAATGCAGATGCTGCTAAGTAGCAATCCTGAAAATTTCTGAAGTTTGAGACAAAGTATCTCACATCTGTAACAAGGAGGTACGAAGTCTTGCTTCGAGCGTATTCCAGATGACAGTTTCTAAACGAGCTTTTGAGCATTCATCTGCCATAGTTTTCTTTCAGTTAATATCGTTCTGGCATTTATGGCTCATATACACTCCTGGAAATGGAAAACAGAACACATTGACACCGGTGTGTCAGACCCACCATACTTGCTCCGGACACTGCGAGAGGGCTGTACAAGCAATGATCACACGCACGGCACAGCGGACACACCAGGAACCGCGGTGTTGGCCGTCGAATGGCGCTAGCTGCGCAGCATTAGTGCACCGCCGCCGTCAGTGTCAGCCAGTTTGCCGTGGCATACGGAGCTCCATCGCAGTCTTTGGTAGCATGCCGCGACAGCGTGGACGTGAACCGTATGTGCAGTTGACGGACTTTGAGCGAGGGCGTATAGTGAGCATGCGGGAGGCCGGGTGGACGTACCGCCGAATTGCTCAACACGTGGGGCGTGAGGTCTCCACAGTACATCGATGTTGTCGCCAGTGGTCGGCGGAAGGTGCACGTGCCCGTCGACCTGGGACCGGACCGCAGCGACGCACGGATGCACGCCAAGACCGTAGGATCCTACGCAGTGCCGTAGGGGACCGCACCGCCACTTCCCAGCAAATTAGGGACACTGTTGCTCCTGGGGTATCGGCGAGGACCATTCGCAACCGTCTCCATGAAGCTGGGCTACGGTCCCGCACACCGTTAGGCCGTCTTCCGCTCACGCCCCAACATCGTGCAGCCCGCCTCCAGTGGTGTCGCGACAGGCGTGAATGGAGGGACGAATGGAGACGTGTCGTCTTCAGCGATGAGAGTCGCTTCTGCCTTGGTGCCAATGATGGTCGTATGCGTGTTTGGCGCCGTGCAGGTGAGCGCCACAATCAGGACTGCATACGACCGAGGCACACAGGCTCTGAGCACTATGGGACTCAACTGCTGAGGTCATTAGTCCCCTAGAACTTAGATCTAGTTAAACCTAACTAACCTAAGGACATCACAAACATCCATGCCCGAGGCAGGATTCGAACCTGCGACCGTAGCGGTCTTGCGGCTGCAGACTGCAGCGCCTTTAACCGCACGGCCACTTCGGCCGGCGAGGCACACAGGGCCAACACCCGGCATCATGGTGTGGGGAGCGATCTCCTACACTGGCCGTACACCACTGGTGATCGTCGAGGGGACACTGAATAGTGCACGGTACATCCAAACCGTCATCGAACCCATCGTTCTACCATTCCTAGACCGGCAAGGGAACTTGCTGTTCCAACAGGACAATGCACGTCCGCATGTATCCCGTGCCACCCAACGTGCTCTAGAAGGTGTAAGTCAACTACCCTGGCCAGCAAGATCTCCGGATCTGTGCCCCATTGAGCATGTTTGGGACTGGATGAAGCGTCGTCTCACGCGGTCTGCATGTCCAGCACGAACGCTGGTCCAACTGAGGCGCCAGGTGGAAATGGCATGGCAAGCCGTTCCACAGGACTACATCCAGCATCTCTACGATCGTCTCCATGGGAGAATAGCAGCCTGCATTACTGCGAAAGGTGGATATACACTGTACTAGTGCCGACATTGTGCATGCTCTGTTGCCTGTGTCTATGTGCCTGTGGTTCTGTCAGTGTGATCATGTGATGTATCTGACCCCAGGAATGTGTCAATAAAGTTTCCCCTTCCTGGGACAATGGATTCACGGTGTTCTTATTTCAATTTCCAGGAGTGTATGAACAGTTATGTAGGCGTGATTCAGCTGTCCCACTGATGCTATGCGAGAACTGCTAGTCCTACAGAACAAATGAACAGGACCTTTTTGCAGCAAATTTAGTGCAGTTATATTTTTTTGCGGTGTACATTTTCACTAGAGGTCGCATTTTTTCAATTATTCAACAAAACCGTACAACAGTGACCTCCAAACGAATTTTTTTTCGAACAACTCTAAAACTGTGGTCATAACTCGAAAGCTGTGGGCTCGAGCGAAAATGTATTCTAGCACAAAAATTGACTACATTAAATTTCCTACAAAAATGGCTCTGAGCACTATGGGACTTAACATCTAAGGTCATCAGTCCCCTAGAACTTAGACGTACTTAAACCTAACTAAGCTAAGGACATCACACACATCCAAGCCCGAGGTAGGATTCGAACCTGCGACCGTAGCGTTCGCGCGGTTCCAGACTGAAGTGCCTAGAACCGCTCGGCCACTCCGACTGGCAAATTTCCTACAAGAAGATGCTGTTTATTTTTTTAGTATGACAAATTGTTCGCATGTAACGAGTGAGAGATAATGAAGACCTTGCGTGTAGTTGTTGAAGGTGTTGCGGGTTGCATGAAACCCATCGGTAGAGACAGCTGAATCACAGTCGGTCCACCTCAAATCATTCAGTATATCTGCTCCCAGATATTTGTTCCGTGTGACTTATTCCAATGATTGCTCGGCGACGATATAATCAAACAAAAACCGATCTTTTCGTTCCGTGGTGGGGCCGCTATGTCCGCAGATCGGACACCCCAGCTCCTGGTGTAAGCCCAGAGGGTCAGTACCCCCCCCCCCCCCCCCGGCAAGCGACTCGGAATAACGAATCCACGACCAGACCGCAGGCAGGCCGCAAATTTAATCCCGCCTCCAGTCGCCGATACCGCCGCCTTCCGGTCCGTTTCCAGTGACCGCAGAAATCCCTGGAGCTTCGCCGGGGCAGTTCGTCTGGGACTAATTAAAACACTGCTCTGACCCCCTCCCCTCCTCCTCTACTGGAAATGAAATTATGCCGAGTTACATTTTATTGAAGTCTCCCCTCCACTGCCACCCCGATAACTGTGGGTAATTTCCAGATAATCGCTGGAATTTTCCGCTTCTGCTGACGTGAGGGAAGAAACTATTGAATTCAGTTCCTGTGGCTGTGCGGAAATATTATCTGCAAACCTAGATTTCCTGGTGAGAAGCAAGCTAGTTTCCTAGTAAGGAACGGTGCTTACTGTTTAACGTCCCGTCCACGAGGTGGTCGTTGGAAACGGAGAATAAGTTCGTACAAGACAAGGATGCGGAAATAAATTTGCTTGCTGCATGAAGGTAAGCACACTGGACAAAAATAGTCACCTAATACCGCACAGCATCTACCTTTGCTAACGACCCCATTTCGGTGAGGTAGAGAGTGCACAACTTCCTTCACCTTTGACACATAAAGCTTAATCCACGCAATGATGATTAGCGCTGGTGCCACCATATTTCGGGGATGTTGATCTTCACGCTTCGCCCGTGGTTCCATATAGTCGCAGACTTTTTTCGGTATTCAGATCGGTTGATTTATGGGATCAGTTGAGGTGTGGTGCAGTGCCTGACTATTTGTCAAACCAGGATCGTTGCATGTAGCCCTGTGACCATGGCTGTTTTCAAGCAAGACAGTAGTGTCCACAGCAAGTAATCGAGCCTGATACACAGAAACCTTCGATAACAATGGGTATGGGTAATTTCATTCATAAGTAGAAAATTTCGTTTTAAACTATGGACTCTAAAATTCATTATTTTATGAATAACTACTCATATTTTATGTAATTAGGATAATTTTGTTTTAAGTTTTAATATGAAAAAGTGTAAACGTAATTTTGCTACGTTTTGCTAAATTACGTATCAGTTAATTGAAACAATGTCTTTGACAACGATTTAAATCACCTAAAGCTCTTTGCCTCAAATGCAATCTTTGTACTTCTTGTTCTTGGCAGGAAGGTGTTGTGTAATAAAGTGAACTATTGTTTGAGATACTATAGGAAGGAGGCATGTATAGTTGGAATTTGTAGATCATGAGAGCCAATTGTAAAATTTTGTCAATCTGATATGTGAAGGAAATGAAAATATGTAAGCTATACATGGAAGCCGCGCGAGGTTGCCGCGCGGTCTATTGTGCCTTGCCACGGTTCACGAGGCACCCCCCCCCCCCCACGCCCCGTTGGAGTTTCGAGTCCTCCCTCAGGAATAGGTATGTGTGTTTTGTCCTTAGCTTAAGTTAGTTTGACTGCGTAGTGTGTAAAGCCTAGGGACCGATGACCTCAGAAGGAACTTACCACAAAATATAAATGAAAGTAGTTTATTTTACACTAATGGCCATTAAAATTGCTACACTAAGAAGAAATGCAGATGAGAAACGGGAATTCATTGGACAAATACATTATACTAGAATTGACATGTAATTACATTTTCACGCAGTTTTAGTGCATAGATCCTGAGAAATCAGTACCCACAACAACCACCTCTACCCGTAATAACGGCCTTGATGCGCCTGGGCATTTGAGTCAAACAGAGCTTGGATGGCGTGTACAGGTACAGCTGCCCATGCAGCTTCAACACGATACCACAGTTGAGTGCAGAGACTGGCGTATTGTGACGAGCCAGTTGCTCGGAAACCATTGACCAGACGTTTTCAATGGGTGAGAGATCTGGAGAATGTGCTGGCCAGGGCAGCAGTCGAACATTTTCTGCATCCAGAAAGGCCCGCACAGGACCAGCAACATACGGTCGTGCATTATCGTGCTGAAATGTAGGGTTTCGCAGGGATCGAATGAAGCGTAGAGCCACGGGTCGTAACACATCTGAAATGTAATGTCCACTGTTCAAAGTGCCGTCAATGCGAACAAGAGGTGACCGAGATGTATAACCAATGGCACACCACACCATCACGGCGGATGATACGCCAGTATGGCGATGACGAATACACGCTTCCAATGTGCATTCGCCGCGATATCGCCAAACACGAATGCGACCATCATGATGCTGTAAACAGAACCTGGATTCATCCGAAAAAATGACGTTTTGCCATTCGTGCACCCAGGTTGGTCGTTGAGTACTCCATCGCAGGCGCTCCTGTCTGTGATGCAACGTCAAGGGTAACCGCAGCCATGGTCTCCGAGCTGATAGTCCATGCTGCTGCAAACGTCGTCGAACTGTTGGTGCAGATGGTTGTTGTCTTGCAAATGTCCCCAACTGTTGACTCAGGGATCGAGACGTGGCTGCACGATCCGTTACAGCCATGCGGATAAGATGCCTGTAATCTCTACTGCTAGTGATACGAGGCCGTTGGGATCCAGCACGGCGTTCCGTATTACCCTCCTGAACCCACCGATTCCATATTCTGCTAACAGTCATTGGATCTCCACCAACGCGAGCAGCAATGTCGCGATAGGCTACAATCCGACCTTTATCAAAGTCGGAAACGTGATGGTACGCATTTCTCCTCCTTACACGAGGCATCACAACAACGTCTCACCAGGCAACGCCGGTCAACTGCTGTTTGTGTATGAGAAATCGGTTGGAAACTTTCCTCATGTCAGCACGTTGTACGTGTCGCCACCGGCGCCAACCTTGTGTGAATGCTCTGAAAAGCTAATCATTTTCATATCACAGCATCTTCTTCCTGTCGGTTAAATGTCGCGTCTGTAGCACGTCATCTTCGTGGTGTAGCAATTTTAATGGCCTGTAGTGTATTTCATAGTTACTCATTAATTGAACATTCATAATTCTGAAATCTGTGCCTGTTCTTCGTGTATTCAGGAAATATGGCCAAGTCATATTCCTGGCAAGAAAACAGAGAGACAACTTCGAGACAATCAGTTAATTAGGAAGCTATATTTTCGTAAGGCGAACACGCCCTTCAGTGACACTTCCTTCAGAATAATGACCGTAGTCCGTTCAGTGGGCACTTTACTGAAGTGGTCTGTTACAATACTCATTCCCGATGAGAATGTAGAATGTGATGCTGTAATAAATATTGCGGTTCCTGCTCACGGTAACCTGAAGGAGTGGGTCGGTGGGGACGCCTTATATAATTTGAAAAGCGACAAAATCACTACCCGCCTGAAAATAGAACGCATCTCCAGTCAGATACTGAGTAGTTTCTGTGTTGTTTGAAATAAAGACGTACGGCTCTGCACGCCGCTGTAAGCGACGGCGTTTTGCGGGATAGCCAACTCCAAATGTCCAGTTACATGCAGTTCCCTTCGTAACGTTCGCGTGGAAACGTATTGAGCTGGACCAGCTTTCACTGAGATCAGTAATTGCTGTTGGGTTTGAAACGGATTGTGTGAGGTAACGCGCGAGTTGCGCCGCCTTGGAAATATTCTAACAAGGGAACCTCCCCATCGCACCCCCCTCAGATTTAGTTATAAGTTGGCACAGTGGATAGGCCTTGAAAAACTGAACACAGATCAATCGAGAAAACAGGAAGAAGTTGTGTGGAACTATGAAAAAATAAACAAAACATACAAACTGAGTAGTCCATGCGCAAGATAGGCAACATTTAGGATAATCTGAGCTCAGGAGCGCCTTGGTCCCGTCGTTAGCGTGAGCAGCTGCGGAACGAGAAGTCCTTGGTTCAAGTCTTCCTTCGAGTGAAAAGTTTTATTTTCAGACAATTATCAGAGTTCAGGCACTCACACATAATCAACTTCGCTCTCCAAAATTCCACGACATATTCAGATTTGCTTGGACATATGCAGGATTTGACGGTCTACACACGGAAAAATTTGAAAACGTTAAAAACATATCTTTTGACAGAGCACAGAGAAAACTGTGCGACTGTGAAACTGTTGCATTCATTTGTTGCAGTTTATGTTACACACTCTTATGTTTTCATCACTTTTTTGGGAGTGATTATCACATCCTCAAGAAAACCTAAATCGGGCAAGGTAGAAGAATCTTTTCACCCATTCGCCAAGTGTGCAAGTTAGGTGGGTCGACAACATATTCCTGTCATGTGCCGCACATGCCGTCACCATGTCGTATAGAATATATAAGACGTGTTTTACTGGATCAAATGTTTTCGGTTCCCATTGGAGAGGCACGTCCATTCGTCTACTAATCACACGGTTTTGCTGTGCGATCGCAAAACACAGACACTAAACTTATTACAGTGAACAGAGATGTCAATGAACGAACGGACAGATCATAACTTTGCAAAAATAAAGTAAGTAGACTTTTCGCTCGAGGGAAGACTTGAACCAAGAACCTCTCGGTCCGCAGCTGCTCACGCTAACCACGGGACCACGGCGCTCCTGTGCTTATATCCTCCTTGTTATTGCATATATTACCCATAGACTGCTCAGTTTGTATATTTTGCTTATTTTTTCATAGTTCCACACAACTTCTTCCTGTTTTCTCGATTGATCTGTGTTCAGTTTTTCACGGCCTATCCACTGTGCCAAATTATAACTAAATCTGAGGGGGTTGCGATGGGGAGGTTCCCTTGTAAGTTCAGAGATGGCGGCCACCGCTCGGGCTCCGCGGCAAAGCCGAGTTCGTCAGCATCCGCGTGGTGCCTCACAACGGCCGGAGCACGTGGTCCATCGAGCACGTGGCTGGGAAGTCCTTGGTGACGGCGTGCGCCGGGAGGGCCAAAGATGGCGGACTTTGTGAAACCTTCGTGGGAGACATTTCACAGTTCGTATAGAAATTAATAGTAGCCAGATGAATCATGATAGCTCAAAAAGAAACATATACATTACTATTATTTGCACGACGATTTTGATGGTGTAGATTTTCAATATCTTTATTAGTTTAAAGCTTAGTATCTGACGGTAAATTATACAAGTAACAATCAGCAACGAATTTCCAAAATGTAAACGCTTCATCCGATTTCACCGATCGACGTGTCTTTAGAAAGCTGTTAGTGTAAACCTAAATTGGTATAAATTACAGGCATGTTGAGAGGCACCCACATGCCTTGCTCATACTGTGGCATCAAGCAGTCAGGCCTGCAAGATGAGTGGTCTGCCAAGCGAGTGGATTCATTCTTATTTATCGAGTAACATGAACTCTCGTGCTCACAATTAAGTTACAAATTGTCCCCCTGTATGAATAATACGCAACGGAAACGCACATCTGACTATCAGTAATTTACAGAAATCTGACTGTTCACTACGCACTGGCAATAGCACATTTTCCTTTTTTTTTATTTAAAGGCTTTTATCAACACGTGGCCATCGCACTGAATATGAGTGGCGCACACATTATAAATTCTGGATATCATGACAACATACAATTCGAAGGAAAAGGCCACCAATCTTTTTCTTTTCACTTTTTTATTTATTCCGATAAATTCTATAAACTAAACACACAAATTCTATAACCTACAACAATAACACATGAGAAATTCCGCCCAGTGGGCATGGCTTTACATCGGTGAATCTCTATCTTATGCTCTCGTAATTATTTAACGCTACAGTGCACTTTCTGGATAGGATGGTGGATCTTTTATTATTTCTCACACTTCGACTCTCACAATCATCATCACGAAACTTTCCTCCAGACCGAGCACTACAAAAGGAACACGCATAACCCACTACCTCTGAAACTACCTTGCTACTCTCCCATGCAAACCACACATACTTAAGTTACATGACATACACCACACTACAACATGAAATACTACACAGGGAATAGTCACAATATTATCACTTTCAGCTTTCCCACTTCAATTAATATTTATCCCAGTTTCACACGACACTGCCCCATTTCGTAATTCTACTTTGCTACTATGAACTCTGGAGATATATGCACGTCTTCCTGTGCAATGCAAGCCAAGTTGCGTTGCTGGATAGACGGCTGACTCACCTTGTTTCTCTCTCAGAGTGTTATAGTTTGAATCAAGCGTCACACGGAAACATAGCTCGCAAAGTAATATTAAGAACATATTCATCACACACACGAGTCCTCAACTGATACCATGGACGAGTACTTCTTTTTATCCTTTGTCTCATACACAGATTGAGACTCACACAGTACTCACCACGTGGAAGTACTCGCCTCTAATTTCAAGTCCTGCACACGCTATTTCTTAAATATTTCAACTTATAGTACACACGCTAGTAATTCAGCTTAACTTAAGCACACGGAAGTATTTCAACTTATTGCTACACGTGGTTTCATTGTGACCGTTGGTCACTTCCGAAGATTACTACGATCCCATTAATATTACCTGCCTGACATTTAATTCTCCCCACAAAAGTTCCTGAAATAGAGAAATTATTATTTCAAACTACTCTTAAATATTCCACATGCATACCATGTCTCCACTCTTTCGTCTTTACGGAGCACAACTAAGACAGGCCTTAACAGCACAAGATCCAGCGGCAGAGTGCTGAAACATGGCCGTTCTTCAGGTCCTCTCGCACCTCTGTCGAGGTGGGGGAAGACCATGCTACCGTATTGGTCAGCCACATTTCAGGCGCTCGAAGCTCCGGTAAGTTTCATCTCTTTGGTTCCACCAAAGGTGGCCAAAGGATCGTCTCAAAGATGAACATATATTCACATTCACTATCTGCGGTTAGCAGACGACCATACATTCATTCATTTCACAGATCTCACCAAACTGGATGTAGGGATTTATTTTGTGGGAGTGCACATGTGGTCAATTAAATAAATAAATTGTCATTCTTTCCCACACTGGTATCCGGCTTCACTGTATTAATTGAAATTGTGTTATTATTAGAAAAAATATGTTGTTCTGACAAGAATAATGAAGTATGTTGTACCTATTTTCAATGTCGGGCGGACTTGTACCCTTTCAATGTAACTTGAATAGTACATAAGTTATTGGAGGTCAAATTGGCCGATTACTATCGATGGCATCAGGCCTTAATTACTCCACAGTTACAAGAAAAAACGGTAGCAGCATGCTTATAAATTTATTTATCCATCTATGTCTTTCTTTATATCCGATATGTACTATTCATGAAGAAATTGGTTAAATACTTACTGTGTTGTAGAAAGCACAGAGACATTAGGCGACTGGCCTACCTTTTGTTCTATTCCTTTGATATATGTTTATCTAATTTGTTTATGTATCTAATAATGTGTGTTAAAGCGTGTTTATGGTCCAGTCGTAGGAATATTTATATAATTTCAAGTTACTTAAATGTAAATCGAGTTCTTCGAATGTGTTTCATTATGTTTGTGTGGGTGCGTTGGTATGATGACATGGCTCGAGCTCTTCTAGCCAACACAGCGCTCGTGAATGGGGAGACTGGATGGAAGCGAGTTCGGGTGAAGAGTTCTGGACAGTACGGCACACAACACGGGAAGTGCTGCACGCGACGGCGCGACGGACGCGGAGTCGGCGGAAAGACTTGGAGTGTGGAGAGGTTGCGCGTGGTCGTGAGAGATAGAAATATTTCATAGTGCTGACTTGTGCACTTGTGAAATTTCAGTGGCATGTACAGTGAGGACGTAGTGTGCGTTTAGAAGTGAATATCTCGCGAGCTATATTGTTGTTCATTCATGCAGTAAGAATCTATTGTTTTCCTGTTATTCAACTTATATTTTATTTAATAGCTGGACCATAGACACCAATAAGTCTTTTGCAGAAATATACCGCATTCTTCAAAGTACTTCTACTATCGTACTCATCATTTAAAGTCTTAAGATAGTACCTGCAGATTTAATTTAATTGCAAACTTTCATTTTTAAATTTATATGTTACTTTCACAATTCGCAATTGCCGAGTGATAGAAACCTTCGACCATTCGATTCATGTGTTTTTTCTTATCGTATACTGTAGACTCAGCAGTATTTGGCCTGTATTGCGGCAACTACGTATCCCAGCCCCTAGACAACGGAACCAAACAAAACTTCTAATACACTCCTGGAAATTGAAATAAGAACACCGTGAATTCATTGTCCCAGGAAGGGGAAACTTTATTGACACATTCCTGGGGTCAGATACATCACATGATCACACTGACACAACCACAGGCACATAGACACAGGCAACAGAGCATGCACAATGTCGGCACTAGTACAGTGTATATCCACCTTTCGCAGCAATTCAGGCTGCTATTCTCCCATGGAGACGATCGTAGAGATGCTGGATGTAGTCCTGTGGAACGGCTTGCCATGCCATTTCCACCTGGCGCCTCAGTTGGACCAGCGTTCGTGCTGGGCGTGCAGACCGCGTGAGACGACGCTTCATCCAGTCCCAAACATGCTCAATGGGGGACAGATCCGGAGATCTTGCTGGCCAGGGTAGTTGACTTACACCTTCTAGAGCACGTTGGGTGGCACGGGATACATGCGGACGTGCATTGTCCTGTTGGAACAGCAAGTTCCCTTGCCGGTCTAGGAATGGTAGAACGATGGGTTCGATGACGGTTTGGATGTACCGTGCACTATTCAGTGTCCCCTCGACGATCACCAGTGGTGTACGGCCAGTGTAGGAGATCGCTCCCCACACCATGATGCCGGGTGTTGGCCCTGTGTGCCTCGGTCGTATGCAGTCCTGATTGTGGCGCTCACCTGCACGGCGCCAAACACGCATACGACCATCATTGGCACCAAGGCAGAAGCGACTCTCATCGCTGAAGACGACACGTCTCCATTCGTCCCTCCATTCACGCCTGTCGCGACACCACTGGAGGCGGGCTGCACGATGTTGGGGCGTGAGCGGAAGACGGCCTAACGGTGTGCGGGACCTTAGCCCAGCTTCATGGAGACGGTTGCGAATGGTCCTCGCCGATACCCCAGGAGCAACAGTGTCCCTACTTTGCTGGGAAGTGGCGGTGCGGTCCCCTACGGCACTGCGTAGGATCCTACGGTCTTGGCGTGCATCCGTGCGTCGCTGCGTTCCGGTCCCAGGTCGACGGGCACGTGCACCTTCCGCCGACCACTGGCGACAACATCGATGTACTGTGGAGACCTCACGCCCCACGTGTTGAGCAATTCGGCGGTACGTCCACCCGGCCTCCCGCATGCCCACTATACGCCCTCGCTCAAAGTCCGTCAACTGCACATACGGTTCACGTCCACGCTGTCGCGGCATGCTACCAGTGTTAAAGACTGCGATGGAGCTCCGTATGCCACGGCAAACTGGCTGACACTGACGGCGGCGGTGCACAAATGCTGCGCAGCTAGCGCCATTCGACGGCCAACACCGCGGTTCCTGGTGTGTCCGCTGTGCCGTGCGTGTGATCATTGCTTGTACAGCCCTCTCGCAGTGTCCGGAGCAAGTATGGTGGGTCTGACACACCGGTGTCAATGTGTTCTTTTTTCCATTTCCAGGAGTGTATTTCAACCTTGAGTCGGAGGCTACGTAGTTGAGGGCCCCGCCTCATCATCTCACATTTACAGTTATTTGAAAACCCGCAGTTGTCAAAAAGTGACACCCGTCGACCAGTCTACACCACACGGTGCATGGCTAATGGTTCCTTGGACCATTGCTAGTCATTCCCTTTCCCGTCCCATTCGCAACTGGAACGAGGGGAAGACGACTGTCTGTATGTCGAAGTATATCTTGCCTTCTCGGTTCTTACGTGAAATGTCCGTTGGCAGCCGTGGAATCTTTCTGCAGTCAGCCGCAAATGCACGGACGAAATTTTCTCAATACTGTTTCGCGAAAATGACGTCGTCTTCCCTCCACGAATCCCCATCTCAGTTGACGAAGCATCTCCGCGATACCTGCGTGCTGGTACGTAGTCCAGTAGCATGCCTGAATTTCTTCACTGTTTCTGATTACACCTTGTGGCGATCCTAACAACTTGAACAGTACTGAACACAAGTGTTCTGTACGCAGTCTCCTTACAGATGAGCATCACTTTCCTAAAATTCACGCAACTAACCGAAGTCTTCTATTCAACTCCACCTACTACCAACCTCACATGCACGTTCCATTTCATACAGCATTGTACTGTTGCCCCTTAATATATAGTCGTTGTGACTGTCTCAAGCAACACGCAGGACTGTTTTTCCTACTCATCTGCATTAACTTACATTTTTCTACATTTAAAAGAAGCTGCCCTTCATCACACCAAACTGAAATTCTGTTTGAGTAAACCTGTACGCTTCTACAGTCATAGGACGAGTATAATTTTCCGTACGCTAGAACATCATCAGCAAACAGTGGCAGATTGTTTCTCAGCCTATCCGTCTAATCATTTATGTAGACGATGCTTATAATTAAAGTCCCAGTTTCAAAACACTTTAAATAAACAGTCACCGCTCAAAATGGCGTCAGATTTGAACTGAATATCATCGTACGAAGTGCGGTTAGAAAAAAACCGGACTGATGCTGGAAAAACATTTATTTACAATTATTTACAATTTCATGTTATCTCCTTTAATGTACTCTCCTCCTCGGTCTCGACACCGCTCCATACGAATTTTCCACTGTTCATAGCAATGCTGCAGATCATTTTCGGTAAGTCCATACATTACTTCCGTCGCTTTTTCTTTTACTGCTTCAACAGTCTCAAATCTAGTTCCTTTCAAAGCTGACTTGACTTTAGGGAAAAGAAAAAAGTCACAGGGGGCCAAATCAGGTGAGTAGGGTGGATGATCTAAGATGGGAATGTTGTATTTTGCCAAAAACGTCTTCACTGACAACGCACTGTGAGCTGGGGCATTGTCTTGGTGAAGGATCCATGACTTTTTTCTCCACAAATCGTTCCGTTTTCTCCGTACTCGCTCACGTAGGGTAGCCAGGACGCTAATGTAGTAATGCTGATTCACTGTTTGTCCCTCTGGTACCCAATCAATGTGCACAATCCCTTTGATGTCAAAAAAAACAATCATCATTGCCTTGAATTTCGATTTTGACATTCGTGCTTTTTTTTGTCGTGGAGAACCAGGAATTTTCCATTGCATCGATTGGCGTTTAGTTTCGGGATCGTAAGTAAAAAACCACGATTCATCGCAAGTAATAACATTTTGTAAGAAGGTGGGATCACTTTCAATGTTTTCCAGGATGTCAGAACAAATCGTTCTTCGGCGTTCCTTCTGTTCAATTGTGAGACACTTTGGAACCATTTTTGAACACACTTTGTTCATGTTGAAACTTCCATGAAGAATCTGCCTAACACTTTCCTTGTCAACTCCTGTTAACTCAGACACTGCTCTGATTGTTAAACGGCGATCTTGTCGAACAAGTTTACCGATTTTTCCAATGTTTGCATCAGTTTTTGCTGACAATGGTCTGCCAGTGCGAGTGTCATCACTGGTGTCTTCGCGGCCATCTTTAAATCGTTTAAACCACTCAAACACTTGTGTTCGCGATAAACAATCATCGCCGTACACTTGTTGTAACATTACAAACGTTTCACTTGCAGATTTTCCTAGTTTGAAACAAAATTTGATGTTAACACGCTGTTCTTTCTGTACACTCAACATTTTCCCACGCACAGACAAAACGTCAACTACTTAAAACAGACGCCACGGGCAGACTGAGTGCAGGAGGCAGATGAAACTCGAGCAGTAGGCGGAGCGAGAGTCACGTGACAGGCCACGCGACTTTCAGCCTTATTGCATTCGTTTTATTGTTTCACCAGTACTAGTCCGGTTTTTTTCTAGCCACACCTCGTAGAGGTATTCAACATTATGGGCAAAGAATTAACGAAAATTTTACCACTAGATGGGGCTATAATTGTCAGAATATGCTAAATAACAGATACCTGGTACACAGCTGTATCTCACGTTAGGTCTGGAATGCTCGATCTGACTGTCTCAATACTAGAGCGCGCACTGATGACAAAACTCTTTTATAAGAACTGTGACTGTGTGCCAATAGCTCTGCAAAAGTTGCGGACGCTCAATATTATTAAGAAAGGCGGTGGTCCGATGTCTGCCAAGAGTCTGGAGAAAATTATTACCAATTTCGAAAAGACTGGTTCTTTTGAAGTGCAATGTGTCAGAGGGAGGAAACAATTGATACGACGTTGGCCACGGTATGATGTGGCCACAGCATTGCAGAAGGGGTCGAACACGAATGTGCGAACATGCACGAATTTCGACATGCCGCTGAGCATGGTGCATAAAATTCTACGAAAGATCCCGCATGGCTATTGACACAAAATTATGCACATTCAGGAGTTGCTTCATACTGTCCTGCCATCAAGACAATCGTTTGCTCTAGAATTTCTTGTTAGCATGGAAGTGGACAATAACTTGCCGTGAAAATTCTGTGGACAGACGAAGTCCATTTCAATCTCCAAGAACATGTCAGTATACCATAATTACAGAATATGGGCAACGGAAAATCCGCTCCCACATCAGTCGGTACCGATTCATTCTGAAAGGTACCTGCGTGGTGTAGCTTGACGGCATCATAGGGCCGTATTTTTCCAATGAGATGAGCTATGCGTGTCCTGTTACCTGTACCATCACTGGTAAATGCTATGAGACACTTTTGCGCACCAGTGTCATTCTAACCCTTCAACCGCGTGATGTGTGGACAGAATCACTTTCATGCAACGTGGCGCTACTCCGCATCTTGTACAGCCAGTAAAGCGACTGCTGCAGAGGCGTTTTGGAAATGCTAGACATACCAACCGTCATTTCCCCACAGCTTGGCCATCCAGACAACCTGATCTTAATATGTGTCACTTCTGGCTGTGAGGTTATCTGAAAGACTTTGAGTTCAGCGTTTCGATTCTAAACGAAGCTGAATTGAAGGCACTCATTGTACAGCGCATTCTGTACGTATCCCTTGAGATTCTCCGATCTGTTGTGAAACACGCCGTTTCTCGACTTCTGCTTGTGACATAAAACGATGGACATAATTCTGAACGTGTCTTGTGCCGGCCTCACGACCGTTAAAAATCGATTTCATGGTTGTTTTTTGTGCGATTTTTGACCTCGGGACAGTTAAAAAAAGATTTCATTGTTACTTTCTATGCGGGTTTTGGCCTCAGGAAAGTTAAAAACAGATATTAGTGTTGCTTTTTATACGGTTTTTGACCTCAGGACATATAGAAACCGATTTTTTTCATCCGAAATGGTACGTCCTTCCCGTGGTGAACGGGCTTCCAGTACCTAACAGTGTCACAACTGTTGAATGCCAAACTTGTGTCGTCAGGCACATTGCACAGTAAGTTTGCAACTCGCAACATAGCCGTCGTATACTCATCTCTTACTTGTAGCTGAATCCACTTACGTTATGATGCTTAAAGCGCCACATAGTGGTAAAATTTTCATTAGTTTTTCCACGACGTTTTCAAATTCTTAGATAATATTCTGCTCAAATTTGGCGTTATTTTGAAAAGTCATTCTTTTTTACAGCGCTGTGAAACTGGAATTTTAATTTTAGAGATAACAAACCTGTATAGAAATAACAAGAGCAGTCCTCTCACAGTTCCGTGTAGCACTCCTGATGCTGTCGTTGTCTCTGATGAACACTCGCCGCCAAGGACAATGTAGCGAGTTCCATTTCTTAAGAAGTCTTCGAGCCACTCCCATTTTGAGGACCTATTCCGTATGCTCGGACTTTCATTTAATTCTGTAATGGGACACTGTTCAAGCACTTTCCGGATATCTATGAATGTAGATTTTGTCTGTTCTCCTTATCCATGATTTGTAGTACTGTTGTGAGAAAATGGTAAACTGAATTTCACATAAAAGATGCTGTCTAAATGCGTTCGGCTTTGTGGGCAGAAGCTTTTCTGCCAGAAGGAAATTTATTGTACTCGAACGTAGAATATGCTGAAGAAATCTGTCGGTTAGGAACTTTATACGATCATAGTTCTTACGCCATGTTTAATAGAGGCAAGTAGTACAATTTCCCTTATAGACTTGTTGGGCACTCGTCGTTGATACATGAAAACATTGGGAAATTTATTCCCGTTGCAGTCATACACACTTCCAAGCATTATACCTCCTTTCTGCCATTTATGCACGTTTCCACGTCGTCCCATCTCAGTGCGCCGATTCCATATAACCGATTGGCACATCCACCGCACGTCACAGCTGTGGAGGGTCACATGACCGTCTTCTACCAGTTCTATACCACATACGCTCCAAAGCGACCCGTTTCCTCTTTTAAGAAGGTGACTAACATATCTTCCGGTGACCTAACAAGGCAGGCATCGTCGGGGGACAACCTTTGCCAACTCCGGAACTCAGGTGTCGAGTCGCAGGCCCTCCCCCTCCCCCTCCCCCTCCCTGCTATCCGATTATAACAGGCCCACCGTCCACCCCATCCCCGATAAAACGCCACCCCGGCAGTAAACAGCGGGCAGTCGGCTACCCCTGGGTGCCACATCGCAGCCGCATTGTGCTGGCCTAATTAAAATAATGACGCAGCCGTGCTGGCCTCATTGTGCGCGGCACATATGACTCAGCGAGGGTATTCCACGCTGCCCCAAACCTAACCGGGGCCACCTCTGCCACCGCTTTCTTCTCGTTTTATTTTTCATTTCCCTACAATTGGCGGTGTTTATTTCCGGCCACTTCGTTTCGCTTTACCACAATAGCGCTGCCCCAGATAAGCGAAATTTAATATTTCCAAAGCGACGAGGTCGTAATTTGTTCGTTTTCCATTAATGCGGAACAAGGAGATAAAACTAGGTCGGTATTAAACGAGGTACTAAATTGCAACTAATGCCTGTACAGAGCAGCATTTTAACTGAGGGGAGCGAACTAACAATTTGCTAGAAATGGCCTAGTGTTTACTGAATGTCTCCCACGGCGATGCAGTAATTTTCTATGTCTGTTGGTGGTTCGCCATCGCAAATCTAATTTCGCTGTCGTCAATAAATGGGACGGTTGGTTTCCATTTTCAGCCCCGTCGATCTGACGTAATCTCCGTCTCCCAGTTAGACGCTGCCCTGAATGAAATCGAATCATCATTACTTTGTGTTATACTTACTACTGCTCGGTTACGTTTGTCCAAACAAATACATGATTTATTTTTATGTAAGCTTAATGGAGGAGGAACAGCATTACAGAAAAAAAGAAGCAGTATTCTAGCACAGTCTGAGACATAGTATAATAATATCTACATTTCCAGAATGAGATTTTCACTCTGCAGCGGAGTGTGCGCTGATATGAAACTTCCTGGCAGATTAAAACTGTGTGCCCGACCGAGACTCGAACTCGGGGCCTTTGCCTTTCGCGGGCAAGTGCTCTACCACTTTTTTTTTTTTTTTGGCAGACGCTCAATCCATCTTTTTTTTTTAATAAAAAGGAACTAAAAAAAAACAAGTGCCACCGCCACTTTTAATCCTAGAACAAAAAAATCTGGGCCACTTCAGGCGTTGGCTCCTGACTAAACCTACCCCATAGAGCTGCCTATATACCAGGGGAAATATGGGAAATCAAGGTTAGGGCTATCCTTACAAACAAAACAAAATCTTCCTTTTTCTGAATTTTATTTTATGTTTGTGTTGTTTTATATATATATATATATATATATATATATATATATATATATATATATATATATATATATATATTTTTTTTTTTTTTTTTGTGTAATTGATCAGAGGCCTTCTGCGCCCCGCTGGTAATATGTTGAGTCACGTCTTCTCGAAATTGATGTGTTCCGTTCAATTGTTCAGAAATGTTCATTGTTTCAAACAGGAAACCTTCTCTCTTGGCTTAACACATTCCAGCTGCGAGGCGGCTCGTGGAAAGCACTCCCAAGGAAGTTCGAGAAAAATTGTCTGTATTTTGGGTGACGGACAACGACATAATGACGGTCATTGAGGTATGTCCAAAAATCGAGTGCAGAGTCTACAGTTTGTCCAAATAAGTAGTGAATGGCATGTCCGCGAATCCAATTCACAGCATTGGTCTTTGTCCGAGGAAAATATTCACGTTCCGGAAATAATAATGAAAGGGGAGTAATCCGATCCGGAATGTCCCGCGTTAGAAAAGCCACAATACGTCGAACCAAGTGCCAAACCTCCGCCGCCGGTCCGCAAACAAACCGATGTTCATCATTGTCTGGCACTCCACACGTGGAGCACAGAGGTGATTGGGCGAGGTGGATACGATGAAGGCGAAATTGGTTGATTTGCTTACCATTGACAGTTAGGTACCAGACAGATTGAACATTCGTGTCAAGGTAACAGGCGAACACCGCGCGCCATACATGACGCCAGTCAACCTGGGGGAACTTTTGTTCAATCGGGTTAGGTGGACGACCTAATTGGAGGACATTGTATACTGCCTTTCTCTTGAGTAAAAGCTGTCTTGGTAAGGTGAGGCGTAGATAACTGAGTTGCAGAAAGAAGTACCGGATATAATGGAACTGGGCCGGAACATCCGAGATCATCACTGGGGCTGACAGTGAGACCGGCGAGTATGCCGACAGGAGGAGACCAGTGAGGCTCGTTGGGCAACGTGTCCATACCGTCATCTGGGAGCTGACAAATAGGGCGCGAGCTCTATCCGGCACGTGAAACAGACCTATCCCACCTCGTTCACGGGGAAGAGTAAGGGTTGTATAGTTAACTTTGAACAACATCCCAGAGCTGACGAAAGATGCCATCGCTGCCAACATGCGACGTGCCACAGTAAGCGGGAAAGGTAGAACTTGCGCTACATGGGGAACTCGGGATGCGATATATGTATTGACATATCGAGCTCGTTGGAGAATATCTAGGGATCGAAGGCGATGGTCCATAAGACCTGCTCTGATCATTAAAAGGAGGCGTCGGCAGTTGATGGTGGCTGAACGCCGGAGATCAGATGAAAAATCTATTCCCAAACAACGAATGGTATCAACGATGGTGAGAGGTGTAACGCACTCCACGGGAAGTCCCGTGCCAATGAACATAACTTGTGACTTACGTACGTTTAAAGAGCTACCCGACGCCTCACCATAAGTCGCTACCCACGTCAAAACAGCTCGAACCTCGTCGGCATTACGTAAACAGATGACTACATCGTCAGCATAGGCCGTGCAACAGAATCGGTAGCGATCTATGGACAACCCTACCAAACGTTGTCTTAGTCCACATAGCAAGGATGCCAAGGAAAAGGCGTACAAAATTGCTGATAGAGGGCAACCTTGACGTACAGATCGACCTATTGTTATCGGTGGAGTGAGTCTGCCATTGTACATAATCCTGGATGAGGCACCCCGCAGAAGGCGCATCACTACCGTGATAACGGCGACTGGGAAACCCATATGGTGGAGAACGGCCGTAAGGAACGAATGGTCAACCCTATCAAAAGCTTGACTAAAGTCCAAAGACGCAAGTGCCCCAGAGAGGCGTTGTGCCTGGGTAACGGCGATCATATCCCTGTAGCGGCATAAAGCCGTGCGAATACTATTATCTCCTCCCAAAGATGCTTGGTCTGGCGACACAACATATCGGGCAACGTTTTTAAGTCGTGCTGCCAAAAGGCGAGTGAAGATTTTCATATCACTGTTAAGGAGGGTGAGGGGCCGATAATCACTGATATTGTTGCCACCGTGCGGTTTATGTACAGGAATAATAATTCCTTCCATGAAAGCGTCCGGCACGGGTACTTCTGGAGACATCAGTTCCCGACAGATGGAGGTGAAGGTGGACTCTAACAAATCACGGAAGGTGCGATAAAATTCGAGGGGAAGACCGTCGGGTCCTGGGGAGCGATTGATGGTTCCTGCCCGGATCGCATCGCGGACTTCCTCATCAGTCACCTCCGACATCAAGTCAATCGCCGCATCTCCTGGGATACCACCGAAGTTGAGCTGTGAGACTTCCTCGATCAACTCTGGGGAATGTGGAATTGCGGCGTAGAGCTGCCGGTAGTGGGCGTGAAGCACATTCCCTATTGCAGATTGGGTTACGTAGCGACGCCCTTCTTGATCCGTTAGGACGTGAATCAATTTTCGGCGTCGATTTTGTCGTTCTTGGATGATATGGTACATCGACGGATGTTCATGAGGCATGCGATCAGCAGTACGAGATCGTACTATCGCTCCTTCCAAATGCCGTCGCATGAGATTGGAGATTTGGGCCTTAGCTTGGTTCATCCTTGTATGGCGCTCAGGGGAGGCTGGCATCGTGGAGCATTCTCGTAGGATCCTGTAGTAAAAGTCCATAGTGCTCTTCCTCCAGGCGACAACATCTTTGCCATACCGGATTAAAGTTTTTCGAAGAGCAGGTTTTGCACACTGGATCCACCAGGATATGGTAGACGGATACGTGGGTCGGCGTCTATTACATGTAATCCAAGTGTCTTCTATTAGAAGTCGACAGTCAGGTGAATTAAGAAGTGCCGTGTTCAGTTTCCATAAACCACGTCCGTGCCATACTGCCTGTCTTGTGAGAACAACATCACAGAAGTAAGCCTCATGGTCTGAGAAAGCAACAGGCCATATTTCAGCCTGTCGAGTGTGTTGAATTAGGGATCGCGAGATGTAGATGCGATCCAGTCGGCTAGAGGAGTGCGCAGTGTAGTACGTAAAGCCCAAAAGATCACCGTGAACATGTCTCCACGTGTCGACAAATTGTAGCCGCGTGACGACTGTTTCCAGAGCTGCGCATGGTGAGTGACGCGGCAATTGATCCTGAGGTCGCTGGGTGCAGTTGAAGTCTCCACCCATGACCCAGTCATCGTGTGGTCCCATAAAAAGGGGTGTGACGTCATTCGCGAAGAAGGCATTGCGTTCGCGACGGTAGCTGGAGCCCGACGGCGCATAAATGTTGACGATGCGTACACCAAAGAGAGTAAGGGCCATACCTCTGCCGCTGGGGAGGTATAGGACATCTTCGGCAGGAAGACCTTCGCGTAAGATGATGGCAACACCACTACCGGTGTCCGAAGCGGGAGAAAGATGCACCGTGAAGCCATGTGGTGGTGAAAAATCGGCGACATGCACTTCCTGAAAAAGCGCAATATCTATGTCCGCATCATAAATCATATCGCGGAGCAGCGCTAGTTTGTGGGGCGCACGAATGGTCGCGAGGTTAATCGTTGCGACACGATAATGCTGGTGTTGGAGTCCCACAGGCACAGGTGGGGCTTCTTCTTCAGGAGCGAGAGGTCGTCGATCTTGCCGGTCCGCTGAAGAGGCTGCTATTGTGGAGAGTTTGCGGGCGCGTGCGCAACCGATGGGGGTGCCCCATCATCAGCAGCGTCCACCCCAGTCCCTTCGATCTCCACGTCGTCTGCCCAGGAGACTGATACTGCGGTAGGGCATCGGCTGTGCACGTCATCCACGTGGAGAGGAGACGTAGTTTTCGTCTCATCGGATAGGCTCTCTTCAACGTCGACCTGTGGGGGCGACGGCGTCAGTAAGGAGGGGTGTTCGTTGCCAGTGGTCGCCTGTGGCGGGTCTTTCGCATCAGACTTTTGGTCATCAAAGAGCGGTGTGTCGTCCATCTTCGGGTCTGCATCCCTGGTATCCATCCGTAGAATGGATTCATCAGGGGGTGTACGGCTACGTTTCTTTCTCTTTCGTGTCGACCCTTGTTTTCTAACATTTCGTTCAGAGTCCGATTGCGGGTGGCTTTCGTCTGACTCTGGACCAGTCTGAAGGAAAGCAGAAGTAGGTACCACGGCCGGATCAACATCCATCTCAGTAGCATTTTCAGTCACAGTGCTGCGATGATTCGGCAGGTTAGGATCTGGCGTCTGGGGCACCTCAGAAGGAATCTCAGGAGCGGTTGCATCTACCTGATCAGACGACGTCAACGGAGCAGGAAGACTCTGTGTAGACGTGCTACCTTCCTGGGCAACCTTAGCGTATGTGACAGGGATCTGAGTCACCACTGCTGGGGACGCTTCCTCGCCGACCGGCGTCTGGATCAGGCGGCGTCGCATGCAGGCGGATCGGACGTGGCCTTCTTGTCCACAACCCGCGCATGTTCGGGGTTGGCCGTCGTACATGACAATGGCTCGCACCCCGCCAATGGTCAGGTATGATGGAATATGTTTTTTCAGTTCAATTTTGACCTGACGCACACCATTAAGGACATGGTAGGTCGTGAAGGTTTGCCATTTTTCCTCTACGTAACCGATTACGTTACCGTATGGTTGTAACGCAGAGACAACTTCGTTCTTCGGCACTTCAAAAGGTAGTTCAAACACCCTAATCGTGCGTTGACCGTACTCTGCGAGTTCAAGTGTTACAGCTCCGACGTGACCATCAGAGTATTTGAACTTAAGTCCATTGGCATGGCGGCGAATAACATCTTCACACACCTCGGTGTTTGTCATTTTAATATGAACGACACTACTCGTGATCGAAAAATGGATTCCGATAACGTGGTTAGGATCTAAACGAACTTCTTCACGTATGAACGTTTCAACTTCATGTGCACGAGGTCGCGCATGTTCAGCTGGGAAGGAAACTTTAAGGGTCGCACGGCGGTAAGCGCTCGACATGTTGTTCACGGTGGACGGACACAAGCCTTAAAGCTACGACGCGGAAGTAAACAAAGCCTGCAGCGGAGCACTGGCCGGCGCGCGGGGCCGTCCGCACGCTGCCACGGCTGAGAGCCGACTGCTACTGAGCTACCGAAGCACGACTCACCCCCAGGCTGTGGCTAAGCCATGTCTCCGCAATATCCTTTCTTTCAGGAGTGCTAGTCCTGCAAGGTTCGCAGGAGAGCTTCTGTAAAGTTTGGAAGGTAGGAGACGAGGTACTGGCAGGAGCCGGCACGGTAGCTCAGCGTGTTCGGTCAGAGGTTTAGCAGCCCTCTGTAATAAAAAAACTGAGCTAATCGATCAACAACGAACTTAACCGGATGTCTTACGACGTCCGCCCCGAGCAGATGCAACGAACAAAAGTGAACTAAATGAGAATTAAAAAAAAAAAAAAAAAAAAAAAAAAAAGTGGTAGAGCACTTGCCCGCGAAAGGCAAAGGTCCCGAGTTCGAGTCTCGGTCGGGCACACAGTTTTAATCTGCCAGGAAGTTTCATATCTACATTTCTTCGTAGACGACGATTACTTCCATTCGCAAATTACTGTGCACCGAGCGACACATCGATAATTTTGTAACGCTTACCTAAGCATATATTTAGACACGGCGGCATGGCCCATAGTTCAAGATAGCAGATTGAAAGTGGTGGCAAATTTTCGAAAAAAGGGGCCCATGGTTGTTGCACGTGACACAAATGTGAGAAAGGAAACAAATACAGGCATAGCGAAAGGTGGCTGTATAAGGCATCATCCGTTTCCAGTGTCTGATACTTGTTAATTGTCCCATGGAAGCTACATCGAAGGGCTTTCTGTGTGATTTCCTGTGTTTGTGTTGGTAAAAGGATACGCAGGGTGCGACTACGTTTATTTTGTTTGTCGACCAGCATCTTCTCCACATCCTCTCCGTTTACCAGAATAATCACTGCGAACTATGGATCTGTGGATTCATGTGTGTAAATCTGCCGCTGTGCATAGCAGAGACTTTCTTGTGAGCTTTCGCCTTGGAGTGCCAGTACCGATAGCTTTCCCCAGAGAGATCTAACAAAGCTGTTTCTTTGCGAATCAGTGTTCTTCCCGCTTTTTCTCGTTACACATTGGGAGACGTCCCTCTCTCCCACCTGAAAAAAATGGAGTTTTGAGGCAAGTAGCTAGGTTGCTTTTCTCGAGGCGACAGTCCGAATCCTTACACTGTCCTTGTAAGACATAATGTTCCTTGTAAGATATTTTGGTACTGTTTTGTTCCGAATAATGGTTAAAATGGCTCTGACCATTATGGGACTTAACATCTGAGGTCACCAGTCCCCTAGAACTTAGAACTATTTAAACCTAACTAACCTAAGGACATCACACACATCCATGCCCGAGGCAGGATTCGCCGTTCCAGACTGAAGCGCCTAGAACCGCTCGTCCACACCGGCCGGCTCCGAATAATGCAGACATGTTTTTGTCTCCCATAATTTCAGAATGTTTGCGAGTGCTGTTCTTTTCGTTTCGTTGAGCTTTTCACTTTTTTCAGCAATAACGCTCGAGTTAGTACTCTGTTCATACCGAAAGTGACCACGTGCCATGAGCACCGGTCTTTCTTTGACTGAACACCTACCGTGTTTTGCTTAAGAATAATGTACCATTCAAATTTGCGAGAATAAAGATGCTGATTTAAATCATTTCCTGTACTCTAACCAGATAAAGGTTTCCACATAACGAATCGCATGTGGAAAGCAGTATATTGCTTGTATCTGTTTATTCGAGTTATTGCCTCGAACAATCACTTGTATTCTTTCCCGTTGTTGCTCGAACCAGAATACGGAATTTGGGATTCGTTTTTCTGTTTCTGAAATACGATTCTTTGTTCGTCTTCAACACCATGTGCGCACGAAATAATGATGTTGCAGATGTATGCTACGTGACACAGAAAGTTTCCTTCGATGTTCAGAGCACGTATCGAATTCTCTACAGCGATACAGGCCTCCCCGGCCCAATGAGATAAAGAGTAAAATAATATTCTAACTACTGTTCCAATCGCTGAGTCGGGTTGTTTGTATACTTACAAGCTAAGTGGTGTTAGGCATAGTGCTGCCTTTACTAAAGAGATGATGAATTTAATTCGCTTGAATATGCATTAAAATAATATTCTCCAGCCTTCGTAATCACAAATACTTTGCCTGAGCACAGGACTATCAAATGGTGGCGACGGAGAAAATTCTGGGTTCACCTATCAGTTAATTCATATATTCCTCAAAATAAAGCAGAACTGCAGAAGATACAGTGGCTGTTGGTTTAGAAAATGAGTGAAAGCCAGACGCCGGGCGCCACCCCCGTAATGCACAGCCTGTGCGTGGGCGGGTCGAACTGCCCCTCTCCTGAAAGCCATTCCCGCACCCACTCAGATTGGCACCAGGCTGCTTTTGCTCTCGGAGGAAGTAGTGGAGGCACCGATGCACAGTTGCACTCAGTTTTTGTCAACTGATTCATGGTAGCCGACCGATCTTAAGCGGTTTTATGACTGTTAAATCTGTAGTCTTTATTTATGTTCCTATTTTATGTCTTATCATCTACAACTGTCTTGGCCCAGAGAAAGTCTGCAGATCGCTTATGTATTCCGAAATTGTGGATTGGTTAGTTACTATCTGTACTGCGAACGCCTCTCCATATGTTTACGAGAACATACCTTGTTAAACAACCATTTCAAAAGCCATGAGCGCACAAAATAGTTTCTATTCAAGACAACCGGTTTCAACAGTCTTAGTTCACATCTGCAGGTCTTAAACATTTTTTTAGTGAAACGAGAAACAAAAAAGAATTTTAAGACCTGAAGATGACATGTAGGAGAGTTAAACCTGTTTTCTTTAATAAAAATGTTTTGTGCAATGTTGGCTTTTGAATGGTTTTTACCAATTACAGCAGATCGCCTTCCAATACTCTCACACTGAGAAAATTCAATCCAAAGAATGTATCTGCTGTTCCTGTAGCTGTCCATTACTGGTCCTTAACATCCCCTACTCTTTTCATTAATCAATTTATTTCAGTCAGCAATAGAAATCCCTTCAGTACGTGAAGAAGAATCCGACGCCATCACGGTCCGCAGAGCAGTAGACCACCAGGTGAAGTCCTAATCTGATGGTAGGGAACACGGTGATAAGCAGAATTCGTTTATTTATTACATTTCAGCCCCTCCGAACCCAAAAGTATGCTACGGCTACCTCATTGTTTAGTATACGCAAGTCAATCCCAATTTGAATAACACTTCTCCAACAGCATGATGGTTAAATACCACTTTGAGTAGAAAGGCGATTATTTTGATTTTGGGACCTCTCTGACTGTCCTGTGGTGGCAGAATCAACTGTTTCTTTCACTTATTAGATTAAATGCGGTTTCATCTAAATAGCGAAGCAGAATTATCCTCCTTCTTTGTAGTTTACAGTTTTAATCGTCTCCATCTTTGAAATCATTATGCTGGTTTCCTCGTAATATTGTCCAGACATTATCATCGTGTATGAAAGGGACTGTAATTTCACTTGTTAGTGTCCAATGTTCGTTCAAACACTATGTGATCAAAATTATGCGGACACCTGGCTGAAAATGACTTACAAGTTCGTGGCGCCCACGATCGGTGATGCTAGAATTCAGTATGGTGTTGGCCCACCCTTAGCCTTGATGACAGTTTCCACTCTCGCACGCATACGTTCAATCAGGTGCTGGGAGCTTTCTTGGGGAATGGCAGCCCATTCTTCACGGAGTGCTGCACCGAGGAGAGGTATCGATGTCGGTCGGTGAGGCCTGGCACGAAGTCTGCGTTCCAAAACATCCCAAATGTTTTCTATACGATTCAGGTCATGACTCTGTGCAGGACAATCCATTACAGGGCTGTTATTGGCGTGTAGCCACTCCGCCACAGGCTGTGCATTATGAACAGGTGCTCGATCGTCTTGAAAGATGCAATCGCCATCCCCGAATTGCTCTTCAACAGTGGGAAGCAAGAAGGTGCTTAAAGTATCAATATAGGCCTGTGCTGTGACAGAGCCACGCAAAACAACAATGGGTGCAAGCCTCCTCCATGAAAAATACGACCACACCATAACACCACTGCCTCCGAATTTTACTGTTGGCACTACACACGCTGGCATAAGACGTTCACCGGGCGTTCGCCACACCCACACCCCGCCATCGGATCGCCACATTGTGTACCGTGATTCGTCACTCCACACAGCGTACTTCCTGTGTTCAATCGTCCGATGTTCACGCTCCTTACACAATGCGAGGCATCACCTGCGTGATGTGTGGCTTATGAGCAGCCGCTCGACCATGAAATGCAAGTTTTCTCACCTCCCGCCTAACTCTCATTGTACTTGCAGTGGATCCTGATGCTGTTTGGAATTCCTGTGTGATATTCTGGATAGATGTCTGCCTATTACAACTTATGACCCTCTTCAACTGTCGGCGATCTCTGTCGGTCAACAAACGATGTCGGCCTGTACGCATTTGTGCTGTACGTGTCCCTTCACGTTTCCACTTCACTATCACATGGGAAGCAGTGGACCTAGGGATGTTTAGGAGTGTGGAAATCTCGCGTTAAGACGTATGACACAAGTGACACCCAATCACCTGACCACGTCCGAAGTCCGTGAGTTCCGCGGAGCTCTCCATTCTGCTCTCTCCCGATGTCTAATGACTACTGAGGTCACTGATATTGAGAACCTCCCAGTAGGTGGCAGCACAATGCACCTAATATGAAAAAACGTATGTTTCTGGGGGTGTCCGGATACTTTGGATCGCATAGTGTATATTTGATATAGAATGTTAACCAAGGTCATAAATTGTCAGCATCAGTGATAATTGCTTTACAAATATTCCACCTCATTTCACGTGTTCACCTTTGCTACAATTGTTCCCCTCAAAAGATAAAAGGAAAGGTTATTAGATTCAGTACGGTAAGTAATGGAGTTCCGTGTACCTCTAATGCACACCATGTCCCCCTGTAGCCAGACCGCGTCACAGGACCATACAGCAACACCATTTAAGATCAGAATTCCTTACAAACAGGCCTGATCGAGCAGCACTGCACGAATGGTAATCGTGGTTGAGACGTAATATACGTAAATTATTTGTTTCCTGCCTTCACTGAGATCGGGTAAGCGTTATATGGCACTTTGTTTTCCTACTCTACACGTAATCCATTTACCGATTTCTAAGCTCATTCATAAGATCAAAAAGAGATAGCAGATAATGCACCTGCCAAAACGGAAGACGATTTTGAATGAGAGAGTAGCATGCTTGTAGTACGATTGTAAGGGGTCCGCAGGCCCTTACTACTAAGTTTGCACTCACACAGGTCGACAGGGCAACTATCGATTAGTGTGTCGGGTTGCGAGAGTGAGAGTAGAGTTGAGTCAGTGTGTGTTGTAGGTTCCCGCGAGGCGGGCAGAGCTGAGCAGAAGCCAGCAGTTGTTGATACAAATTACCGACAAAGGGAGTGGCCATCGCCGCGGTTTAACCCCTTTGTGTTAGTATAATACGGAAAAGTGAAACAGTATAATTATTAGAGTGGTTCAGTGATATTTGTGTGCCGTTATTGAGATTCCGCGTCTACCGCGCCGGCATTATTTGGATTACAGTGTTGGATTCCAGTGATTGTAATTTGCGTGTGACGATAATGAATAGTGAGGGAGCCTGTGCTGAGATTAGCCGTTATTAACAGTGTATGACGAAGGCAGTGGCTGTCTCCTTATTTTTGTGTTTTTGATACGAATATAGGTCTTGATTAGTGAAGCTGCGTTTGTTGTTCTTCTTGCCACCAGACAATTCATTATTACAGCATTTGAGAAGGACAGAATGGAATGTAACAACTCCGTAGCAGTCCAACCCGATTGCCAGCCCCATTAGGTACACAGTCACATTAATTAATTAACAATTAACAATTAATTAACAATTTATAGGGCTGCTATTCAGATCCCGAACGAACGGGCTATAAAATATAACAGGGAGTGTTACACGATCTCCTCTACATTCGATATTCCGCGGAAGAAACCTTAAGTCTACATGAATCTACTGCACACTGCATTTGTAGGAGCCTGATAACTGAATAGTCACTCACTGTCACTTTCAAGTGCTTCCGAACCTTACTGGTTCTCGTTGACTCAATATTACTTTTTCTTGAGAATCTACCTTAAGGGATTCCATCAGTAAGACCAATGATACATAGAACACTACCTGACAGAAAGTGAACGACCAGAGAAGCACTCTGTGTGCCAGGTAGAACGGCCGGTAGAGGTCTTTAGTGTTGTTCGCTATTGGTGTTGTCGCCAAGCCTGGTTGGCTACATAAGGGTAATGAACAGCGTCAGATGTTGAGCCATCACCGCGAACACGAAGATACCGCATACTCGGGTGAGACAGAGTCTGAAAGGGGCCTCGTTGTGGGTGTCCATTTGGCACGCTGGTCAGATGGTGCAGTATGCAGATCAGCGGGGCATTCGGATGTGGAAGTGATACGACGTTGGATTGCATGAAAACATGAGAGAGGCATATTCGTCGACATGTTGCAGATTTGAGTTGGAGTACATCTAAATGGCGACAGACAAGGTGAAGGTGCATTGTGTTACCCGGAGTACATAAACCATATCTGTGAGAACGGTACTGCGAAACTATCGACACCACTATGGAAGGACACGACCAACAAAAACAGGCAGTATGAGGTGGTTCGAAAAATGACAGGCAGTGTCAGACACCTTCCTCGAAGTGGACGTCTTCCTGTGTCTGAACCACGAAGATCTGGCGCTGTCCATCATCTTCTAATATGACGGTGTACCCCAACATTTGAGTCTGAACGTTCTGGAAGTGCTGAATGACACATTTCCTGAGAGGTGGATGGGTTAGGATAGTTCCATCCCATGGCACCCGCCCTCTGTCGATGCCACGCCATTAGACTCCTTTTTGTGTGGTTACGTCAAGGAACGCGTCTACGCAACACCAGCCAATGACATTTCCACCCTTCGTACACGAATCAGTAAAGCAGAGCTGTTGACGTTGCAGTGTTAACCCCTACCGGGACAGGACACGAATATCGCCCGATGTTCTACGAGCGATGAGTAACAGTAAAGAACTCTGAGCGGTGATAAACTTTATACAAATAAGGGCGATGATCTCCGGTAGTTTCCGAGTTACGATTTTTTGAAACGACAGTGGCAAACGTTAGCGATGTGGCTGTAAAATGTAGATTCCTGAGTTCGTGAGGTTTTGCGGCAAGGAAGTTTTGACTTAATGCAATCCATCATAAACAATGTCCTTTTTGAAAGTCTGCAGCTGTGTCAATAAAGATTTAAGTAATAAGGTACCATACCAATTACGTTTCTTCATGCGTAGCACGACATGATTCAGGAATTTATTCCTGTTTCCAAGTTCTGTTGGAGCGTATACAGGATGAATCACCTAAAACTTACACCGCACATATTGCGGAAGTGGACAGTGCTATTGATGAGCGGTTTTCAGACAATGGGTTGATATTCAAGAGCTCGTACTGTTAACCAATAAACAGATTGTAATGATACTTAGAAAGTGTATTTTGTGCAAACATACAACTTTTTAAATGGAACAATGGCTGTTGACGTTAAAAATCTAAATATGAGTTAAATTAGAACGATAGTGGTGCTTGTTGCAGGCACGACATTAGAAAAAATTCCACTAACAGCTGGTAAAATTGTTCTGTATTAAAACACAACTGGTTTTGCGGCCTAAAGCCGCATCTGCAGGTGTAAACTACACGGTAAAAAGCGAAGTACGTATAGTGTCACATTTTCTGTGGATTGATTCATTCATTTCGTATAAGGCCATCTTTGGACGAAGTTATTTCACCTGTCTTGCTTTACGTGTTCTGATGTTTGCCCAGTGCTCCCACACCCGTTCTCGGTGTTACTCCTTCCTCTCCTGGGTCCAAGCCCTCCTTGTTTTTAGTTTTGGCTATTCTTGGGAACCCTGCCACGCCATAAGTTTCTCCTTGAGTGGGACACGCTCCATGTATAAGGGTTAGTTTTCACTAAAGTGAGGTATCGCAGGATATGGGTACTGCGATGTTTGCGTACTTCTGGTTAAGGTTAACCATTTATACTCGCTCATCTAGAGATAGATTGGGTCGAAAGTTGAACGAAGTGTTAGCCGTTTCAAGGGCAGAGGGAAAATGTGCCAAGTCAAGCGCCAAGGGAAAAAAAACCTCTGCGATAGTTAGGTCGGGTAGTAAGGACAGTAGCGGATGTCTTGCTGACTGCGATAGGTCACGCAAGGATGGGTTAAGTGAGAAACGGGTATCATGCAAGCGGATACCATGTCACGCCAAGTGTTCGTCATAAAATATGAGTCGCGACGGTGCCGCAGCACGGTGTGCTGCAGCTTGGGCTGTGATAGCCCCCTGCCGCGATGAGTCAGTGGTGACTTGGCGCGGGGGAAGGCCCAGGTCGCGCATCGGTGTCTGGTGGGCGAGCGTAGAAGCCAAGCGCTCGGAGATGTGTGGTCGCGTAGCGGCACCACTCCCCACTCGTTGGCTGTGCTGACAGGCTCAGTGAGGGCCGCGGTTGAGACGTGTCCTTAGCGCTAGGATTTCACCCGGAACAAGTCCCGCCCATTAACCCTCCCCCCCCCCCCCCCACTCCGCGCCTCTCCATAGTGTAAGGCCCTCCCCTAAACAGCCGCCAGTTCCCAGTTCCGCAAACTGGAAGCTACAACAAAGTTGTTATCGTCACAGTCCAACACACGTTACACTGTGATGAAATTCAGTAATGATAAGAAATTTAAGTTGTTCTGGATGGTAATATAACATGAATTTGCATTATTAAAGAAATAAAAATATTTATTGAGAATTGATAGCATCGCCAGCAATAGAAAACAAAAAAAAAAAATAACGTGATGTTATTTAAGGGCAATAAGGACAAATTTTCATTAACTAATTGACTTATTAATAATACGTTTATTTGAGGGTAACAGCAGAGCAAACATACAATGCGAAAACAATGGTCTTGAATCTGTTATGTAGATAGTAAAGCCACGGATGCAGTCGACTAACTCTGTTGTCTAAAATCAACGTTATATAGAAATAAGTGAAAGTCGTTTTGTTTATGTAGGCCCTCATAGTAACTCACGAAAATTAAAGAATGTAAGAATGCCATAAAGTAGAATGGCCTAATGAAGGCAGTACGATATTTCCTTGTATGACATATTTCGTTGCTATTTGCATGGGTAATGGGTGAATTTTAACTTGTAAATTCTTCCAATGCCATACCTGCGCGTTATAAACGAGGTTACAAAGAATTGTGGCTGTTTCTGCATGATTAATGTACTATATGCTGTTGCAAACGTCTCACGGAAATAATCTGTCGTTATTCTTTGTCCTGTCTATTTTTAACCAAAAGATTCATTAATTTTGTAAATTTCATTCAAACCATTTTTAAAAAATAATTATGATGATGTGTATGTTTGTCACAGAACAGTTATGGACGAAATAAATGCTGCAGTGTTTCACAGCTGTAAAACGTCCTTCATGCTGTGCTAGCTCTTCTTCCACCCCTAAAACTTTTCAGCAAAACTATTCAGTGAATAACACGCGAAAACAGCGTGGATCGATCTAGCAGGAACAAAGTAATTTTGATGCCCTCTGGAATTATAGTGAACACTGACGCCTGTTTCGCGTATACTGTCTGAGTTCTGAAACTCAGAGTGTCAAGTATACCGTGGTTCATATTTCTCCGAGCAAATTATTATTTGAGGGTAGGTTTATCTTGTTTTAGCTTTGGGTGCTTTTTCTCACACAGAAGTATGTTTCTTCATAGGTTATTCATCTAAGTACTGAGTTCTTGTATTTAAAGAATTGGTTCAAATGGTTCAAATGGCTCTGAGCACTATGGGACTCAACTGCTATGGTCATAAGTCCCCTAGAACTTAGAACTACTTAAACCTAACTAACCTAAGGACAGCACACAACACCCAGCCATCACGAGGCAGAGAAAATCCCTGACCCCGCCGGGAATCGAACCCGGGAACCCGGGCGTGGGAAGCGAGAACGCTACCGCACGACCACGAGATGCGGGCTTAAAGAATTCAGTGCTAAATTGTTTTCTCTTATGTTTGCTGTGGAAGTACCTGGCACAGCTGAGGCCAACTGTGCATGTTTTTTGTAACGTGTCTTTTACCTATGTGGCGAAATTTAAGACCTGGCAAGATATTAATTTAACATTCACTCCGAGCGAGTGCAGCCGAACGCGGTAAACCTCGTGGGTCAACTGAAACGATGCCCAGGCGCCAAACAAAGACCGGGAAAACCGGGGGTGAGTGGGCGGGACTTGTTCCGGGTGAAATCCTGGCGCTAACGATTCCTGCGGTTGAGACTTCTCTGTGTAGCGGAAGACGTAGCCCATGCCCTTGAGCGTTCTGGTCGCTCAGGTAGCCCATTCGTCAGAGCAGAGCTGCTCGGAACCGATGGTTCAAAATGGTTCAAATGGCTCTGAGCACTATGGGACTCAACTGCTGTGGTCATTAGTCCCCTAGAACTTAGAACTACTTAAACCTAACTAACCTAAAGACATCACACACATCCATGCCCGAGGCAGGATTCGAACCTGCGACCGTAGCAGTCGCACGGTTCCTGACTGCGCGCCTAGAACCGCGAGACCACCGCGGCCGGCTCGGAACCGATGGACTTCGGCGTTGTTGCGGCGGCTTCCGTCTTCTTCTTCGGTGTGTCCAGTGTGTCCGCCACCGTGCGTCCTTCCGCCGGCTGCTCCATTAGGGGAGCGGCGGCAGGCCTCTTCGACTGCGGTGTCCTCACAGCTGCCGTGTGCCGTCTGCGAGCGTAATTGTCGCAGTTGGCTGCGTGCCTCCTCCGCCTCTGCGGTCAGGGTGGCCTTAAAAGCTGCCCTGTCTGCGTCCACGGCGGCTTTGAAGGCTGCAGTCGCCTCCTCCGCCGCGGCCGCCAGCATGGCGCGCATCTTCCGCACTTGCGGCGCCTGCTGTGCACCCGCCGGTGGCCGGTCCCCCGCGCCACTCTCACAGGCGCGATATTCCGGTCGCCCTTGGTCAGTGTGTGGCGCGGCGGGTGGAATAAATTTTGTTATATAAAAATGTAGAATATGATGTAGAAAAGATGCATTTCCCGGCCGATTAACCATATGTGGGGCGGCGGGTGGAATTATTGTTATTTAAATGTTCCTATTATTTATGCTGTCTTTTGCCGTTCTCAACACTGGCTCTCTAACTACAATATTGGCAACCAGAAAGTGATTAGCAAAACGTGAAGCCTGTAATTAGAATTCCTAGTGCCCACTTCATCTGAGAAATACATTTATAGCTACAGCTTATAGCTCTGAGGAATTACGAGATTGTCTGGGATTCATAATCGAAAACGATTCTATCTAAAATGTTCACTATATTCTGAAAGTCACAGACAAAAAAAAAAAAAAAAGAATCCACACAATACAACTAACAGAGCAGTTCAGAGTCTAATGCGCTGATACAACTATAACTGTTCAAATTAAATGTTTAAGTGAATGCTCGCCATAATTTGATGATAATGTTCATCAAACGCCACGCTAAATAATGGTAGAATGTCTGTCCCGCGGTGGCACGTGAAAATACGACATACGCAAACTGAACATAGATCATTAAAGTCATCCCAGAATTAACACTTCACTCGAAAAAGAACTCATGGTTACGCGTATCCCGAGTAGCTTAATACGGCATCCGAGGCTGTTTATAGCAATGATATGCGACGCGACTCCCGGCACAGATGGTGCGCTAATCAGCGTCTGGAGAGAACTGGGACCTTATTTTCTCGCGCAGCGTTCTTATATATAAAGCCGCGGTGCGGACGGCTAAGGGAACGCCTGATCAAATCGGCTCTCCCGACTAGCCGCTGGGCTAGTAATGCACCACTTTAAGTTATCGAATAAATCATCGCTTCCTTTGCTGATGGCCGATGAAGCTCTCAATTTAAATGTGCAATCAGCACACAGGTAAGTAATCATAATAAAAGCCTGTCGTGGCTAAGTCAAATATTTTGGGCGAGAGAATTAATTTAATTACACTACACGCAGTAGACGAGTTCTGGACTTGCCCTTTGGAGATACGCTATTGCTATAGTTTTATAGTTATTCAGTTGAAACTTCTCACATCTTTATGATTATAGCGGATCTCCCTTCTACTTAAATTCAAACATCCTAACCTTATTTATTCGCCTACTTAATCTATCCTGCTTCCTTAATTTCTAAGACAAAAACCAGAAAATTATAAATTTCAACTAAAATTTTAATTTGTGAGATCCAGAATACTGTTTCTACCAAATTATTATGAAAAAGGAATCCAAATATAAATTTTTAAGTTTCTAGCTCTTTTCTGTTGCGCCAATGATTTTTACAGAAAAACGTCCAAATTTCGAAAATGGTTAAAGTTATTGAACTGACATTCAACACATATTGATTTAGAATTACTCCTGACATGCTACAACCGTTGCAGGTTATTTACTTGATTTTTAAAGTATTGCGCAACATTTATGACGTCAGAGCTAGTTACAGCGGACTAGGCTGGCACACAATGGAAAGACTGATGAGAATTTTATAAGGCGTGAGTGGGCTGCTTCCCTACAAGTGGGAGCTGTCCTCTCCTTTCGGTAGTGTCTTCGTTCGGCGGCGCATACGGCGCCGTCGTCCTGTCTTCTCGGTTTGCGCCTTCTCTCCAGCTCAGCCATCGCTGGAGAAAGCCGGGCAGCCACGCCATTTTGCCACATGTGGCCCGCCGCAGCTAGCACAAGTTGGCGCCTCTTCTCGTCGTCTGTCACAGGCGCGAGTGTCGTGCTCGCCGGCGCACTTTACGGACCGTGGCGAGGTGCGGCAGTATTTAGCCACATGCCCTTCGGCTTGGCACCTATAGCACTGTGGCTTAGGGTCCATGCCTAGGGGGAGAGCTTCGGCGGTCACAGGAAAGCCTAAAAGCTTCCTTAACCCGAAGATCTCGCTGCTATCCGTCGCAGTTCCCACTACGACGATGTACAGCGACGGCCTCTTATTCGTCCGGTTTTGCAGCTTACAAGGGGACCCTGCATACTGTAAATCACGGATTTTCATGCGCTTCAAGTATGCGCAGGCTCTTACCCTGAGTACCTGGTTATCCGGTTTTTAAGCGACGGGCCTTGGTTTCTGAGAAATTAGATTTTAAATTTCACTGCGTACTTTGTATATGCGTAACATTACCCATATTTCAAAGAAGTAAGCGTAGCGCAGCGGTAAAGTTTCAGGGCTACTGCGCTGGAGGTACAGCGTTCGATTCCTGCTCCTATATGTATTTTTCTTTTTTTTTTCAAAATCGACCGAATTTTTCAATTTTATTTCAAAGAATATCAATAAACAGTATAAGGTGTGCGAAATTATAAAGATATAGTCAGCTATTAATTTTTTTCAAATATTCATTCCGTTTGTGGTTCGCCTCATATTCTCCCAATTCATCATCTTCGTTGAATAATCATCAATAATGATCTGTCTTTCGACCAAGAGATCCTGTATTGCGATACATATCTCATCGCCAATTGCAACGAAATTGGCAGAGATCACGCTAGGCGGTGTATTCGTCACAAGATTCAAATCGCGGAGTACATTTTCGGCGTATTTAATTGTATTTGTGATTTCGCCTTTTAATTCTTCGTTCAACTCCTCTACTTGTGGATCTTCTTCTGTCTGCACTTCTGCAGAAACACTTGGTTCTTCCATTTCACACAATTTTTCCAACACACGGCATTAGAGATGCTTTGCGAGCAACCGACGCTGTAGTTAGATGCGAACGTAAAGGAATGCAACTCACATCCACATTGGCCTAGGAGCTGTGTTTCTCGTTACGGCTAACGGTATTCACGGGAGAGGCGATGATAATGGGCGGAGATCTATTTCAGGTAATAAAAGAAGCGTTGTACGAACATTTGCAACTCCATCTGCGAACCACAAACGGAATGAATATTTGAAAAAATTAATAATTGAATACATGTTTATAATTTCACACAACTTGCTCTGTTTGTTGATATTCTTTGAAATAAAATTGAAAAATTCGGTCGATTTTGAAGAAAAAAGGAAAACAGACATGTGCAGGATTCGAACACGGTAAATCCAGCTCTGTAGCCCTGAAGCTTTACCGCTCCGCTACGCTCACTTGCTTGAAGTACATATAATGTTACGGATATATAAAGCACGCAATGAACTTCAAAATCGATTTTCTCAAAAACCAAGGCCCGTCGCTAAAAACCCGGATACGTATGACCCTTTACAACATATTTGAAGCGCATCAAAATCCGTGATTTACAGTATGGAGGGTCCCCTTGTTAATAGTTACACCCCGGAATCCGGCACGTGACAGCCACTTCTCGTCACATATCCAAGGCAGCCCCCTGATAAGGGCCTTGGATTGCTTTTCACGCTGTTTCGGTGCGGTCGTCTTCTCCACAGTAGGTGGGTCAACAATGTGGGCGGGCACAGAGCTCTTCAGTGCTCGGTGGTCGGCCACGCTCGCTGCCTGCAGCTGGACGATGGCGTCTGAGTCCAGGGACTCTACGCCTACTTCTTCCCTGCAGCAGTTGGCTATGACATCATACATCACCGTCCACGACCCTCTACTGCTCTGAATATGCAGAGGGGGGGGGGGGGGGGGGCAGGTGTATGACGTTCTTATCGCTTACGTTCCGCATTCCTGCTGGGTTACGGTGTCGAATGCTTCTTCTCTGTGTCTGCCTTCTTCTTCTGCCCGTTTCTACCCATTCTGTGACGCGAGGACACGACAATTTTTCCGTGTCGTAATAACGACGCACGATAATTTGCTTAGCGTCACGCCCAGTCCAGGAACAGCTTCACAGCTCTTCTTCTGGCCAAACACAGGTAGCGGGCTTCACCAGTGATGAGCACGCCTCCACTGCTCGAGGGCAACTACTAGAGAGCCCACCTTTTTTTTCCTTTATTGAATTTCAATTCCCCCCCCCCCCCCCCGAAGGGGGCGGGCTGGCAGCAGCTTAGTATGCCGCTCTTCAGCCTACAGACTTTGTTAGAAAGATGAAGAGAATAAATAATAAAAACAGGCGATAAAATCGGAGACTTAAAGAGTAACATGGCGAAAAGAAATCGTGGAACTTAAAACAAAGAACAGAGGGATGATGACGCTAAGAAAATACATACAAGGCAGACAGGTAAAACAATAGACAGACAATTAAAAAAAAACACGGCGACAGTCTGGTTTCTGTTCGTAAAAGACATAAAATTCACACCCAGCGACAGCGTGGATTCTGTTCGCAACACGAAAAAGACGAACAACACTGAACAGTCACTAGAACACTGCACTAAAAAGTTGTCAAATGTGACAGACCACAGCCGAGAGCAGGTGGGGGGAAACTGGACAGATGATGGGAAAATAAAAAAAGGGGGGAGCTGGGAAAGGAGCTGATGGAGGATGAGGACCCATAAGAGGGGTGGGAGGCGCTGGGCAGACGCGACAGGGAGTGGGGTAGGCAGAGGAGGGGAATACAAAAGGACTCGGGGGGGGGGGGCGAGGACAAGGGAGGTAGGGAGAGGTTTAGTGGGGAGAAAAAAGGACGGAAGGGGGGGAGAGGGAGCCCAGGGAAAGGACAGAGGAAAGGAGGGGGAGTGAGGATCAGAGTTGATAGGAGGGATAAATGGAGGGAGAGAGGGCATCATCCGGGAGGGGGAGTTGATGGAAGCCACCTTGGGAAAGATGCAGGGTGTAGAGCCCACGTGCATTCACGGTATTTATACCGAATCTTGGGCATGCGAAATCTGCTGGCGTCTTTCGGCGCATGCGTTAGGCGATAACACGAGCTGGACAATGGAACTGTGTGTGCTGCCCTCGTTGGTCGAATTGAAGATACATCCGGTTTCGGCAACAGTTATAATAAACAGTAGCAAACACTGTACTTCGAAGGGATACTCAGTGGAATACAATAGAACAAAAATTTCAGCTCCATTTCCAGTTTCTGGGATCCAGCAATCAAAGACTCGGTGGATATACGTCTTGCCGATAATCGTGTACACTGAAGAGCCAAATAAACTGATATAGGCACGCGTATTCAAATACAGAGATATGTAAACAGGCAGAATAAGGCGCTGCGGTCGGCCTATATGAGACAAGTGTCTGGCGCATTTGTTAGATCGGTTATTGCTACAACAATGGCAGGTTACCAAGATTTAAGTGTGTTTGAACGTGGTGTTACAGTCGACGCACGAGCGATGGGACACATCATATCCGAGATAGCGATGAAGTGGGGATTTTCCATTACGACCATTTCATAAGTGTACCGTGAATATCAGAAATCCGGTAAACTTCACACATGCGGTTGGAGAAAGATCTGCAAGAACGGGACCATGACGACTGAAGAGAGTCGTTCAACCTGATAGAAGTGCAACCCTCCCGTAAAATAGCTGCAGATTTCAATGATGAGCCATCAACAAGTGTCAGCGTATGAACCATTCAATAAAACACCATCGATATGGGCTTTCGGAGCCGAAGGCCCACTCACGTACCCTTGATGACTGCAAGACACAAAGCTTTAGGCCTTGCGTGGGCTCGTAACACCGGAATTGGGCTGTTGATGACTGGAAAGATACTTCTGTTGAATTGATGGACACGTACGGGTATGGAGACAATTTCATGAATCCCTCGACCCCGCATTTTAGCAGGAACTGTTCAAGCTATTGGAGGCTCTGTAATGGTGTGGAGGGAGTGCAGTTGGAGTGATATTGGACCCATGATACACGATATTAGGCAGGTGTACCAGTTTCTTTGGCTCTTAAGTGTAAATCGTTACAACAGCTTTCCACTGGATAAAAACTGGAATCCTATAACTGAAATTATACATTCCCAGTGGAAACGGCGGGGTCATTCGATAGTGATTAGATTATCTCTGACTTACACCACCGAGGGCAGCACACACAACTCGGCCGTCCCGAGAATATCGCCATCTGAGCATGCGCCGAAAGACATCAGCACAATTCGCATGCGCGAGATTCGGCGTGAATACCGTGAATGCACCTGCGCTCTTAAGTAGTTGCTTAATCACCTGAAGAAGGCCGAACGCCTCTAGGCCGGAGTATCGTGGCAGCATGTCGACGGGATCCAGCTGCACTCTAGATAATTTTTAGAAGAAGTAATACGACGAGAAAATTTCAGAATTTACATTGTAAGAACTGTGTATGGTATGGTTTGTCTTTACATACACTGAAGAGCCAAAAACACTGGTACACCTGCCTAATATCGAGTAGCCCTTAGCGTGAAGTGCCGCAACACGATGTGGCATGGACACGACTGATGTCTGAAGTAGGGCTGGAGGGAACTGACAGCAAAAATCCTGTAAAGCTGTCTATAAATCCGTAAGAGTAAGAGGGGCTGGAGATCTCTTCTGAACAACACGTCGCAGGGCATCCCAGATATACTCAATAATGTTCGTGTCTGGGGAGTTTGGTGGCCAGCGGAAGTGTTTAAACTCAGACAAGTGTTCCTGGAGCCACTCTGTAGCAATTCTGGACGTGTTGGATGTCGCATTGTGCTGTTGGAAAGGCCCAAGTCCGGCGGAGTGCACAATGGACGAATAGATGCAGGTGATCAAACAGGACTCAAGTATGTGTCACCTTCAGAGTCGGATCCAGACGTATCAGAGGTACCGTATGACTCCAACAGCACACGTCCCACACCATTACAGAGGCCGCACCAGCTCGAGAAGTCCCCTGCTAACATGCAGGATCCATGAAATCATGAGGTCCATATCCGTACACATCTGCCAGATACGATTTGAAATGAGACTCGTCCGACCAGGCAACATGTATCCAGTCATCAACAGCCCAATGTTGGTGTTGACGGGCCCAGGCGAGGCGTAAAGCCGTGTGTCGTGCAGTCATCAAGCGTACACGAGTAGGCATTCGACTCCGAAAGTCCATATCGATGATGTTTCGTTGAATGGTTCGCACGCTGACACTTGTTGAATGCCCAGCATTGAAATCTGCAGCAATTTGTGGAAAGGCTGTACTTCTGTCACGCTGAACGATTCTGTTCCGCCGTCGTCGGTCCCGTTCTTGCAGGATCTTTTTCCGTCCGCAGCGATGTCGGAGATTTGATGTTATATCGGACTCCTTATCTTCACGGTACTCTCGTGAAATGGTCGTAATGGAAAATCCCTACTTCATCGCTACCTTGGAGATAGTGAGTCCCGTAGCTCATGCGCTGACTAAACACGACGTTCAAACTCACTTAAATCTTGATATGCTGCCATTGTAGCAGGAATAACCAATCTAACAACTGCACCACACACTCGCTGTCTTATATAGAGGTTGCCGACCGCAGCGCCGTATTCTGCCTGCTTGCGTATCTCTGTATTTGAATATGCATACCTATACCTGTTTCTTTGGCGCTTCCGATTATGTTTTGTATTTATACAAAACTATCAGCAGTATGGTTCAATAAACCATTAAGAAAGAAGTCAGTGACAGGTCCTCTGCTGCGGATGTATGCTACAGCAGACGCTGTAGTGTCCCCCCCTTCTGCTCGCCACAGGTATAACACGGCCCGCTCGCAATATTGCTACTGCCGAGGCCTGCCCGCTGTACTGCCCGGAGGCAGAAGCAGTGTGGGAAAAACTTGAGCGGCGCCGACGACACGACGTAGCGAGGCCCGCAATCTCTCTTCTCTCTTTGATTCCGTCGGCAGACACCGGCTGTAGAGCGCAGTGGTCTGCCGCCAAATTGCAGCTCCCCCACCGTCCGTACGGGCCGAGGCAACCGGTTTCCCGGGGTAGGCGAACGCTCTCGCACGACAAGTAATTGCGTTTTCTTTGGTCGCAGAGCGCTGCCTCGTACGCTGTTTGCTCGGCTGCCTTTTCTTCCTTTTGTTGTTGCCCCTCCTCCTGTTCTTGCACTTCTTCATGTCGCCTGGTAGACCGGGAAGCATAACAATTTGAGAATGATTACTGCGAACACGAACGACCGAAAATCCTGTGAGGTATTTCGACCTCAGTGCAAACAGTCCGGAACAAGGGTTGCTCCATACCAGACTCACTACATAGGATCCTGGGCGGCACTGAAATTATTACAAGAGGAGGCATGTAAATGTAATTTTGGTCTATTTGTTATTGCGTAAACACTGTTCTCCAATTTCTAAAACTGCTTCTTTTTTATACAAGTAAAATAGTTTAAGAACGTATATCTCCCCATTAACTATTTGACAGTTACTATGGATTGTATCTTAAACGAATAATAGGTTTCATTCAGTGTTTATGGTATATAGCTCTAGATCGGTGCCGGCCGAAGTGGCCGAGCGGTTCTAGGCGCTACTGTCTGGAACTGCGCGATAATTACTGTGGCAGGTTCGAGTCCTGCCTCGGGCATGGATGTGTGTGATGTCCTTACGTTAGTTAGGTTTAAGTAGTTCTAAGTTCTAGGGGACTGATGACTCAGCAGTTAAGTAAGTCCCATAGTGCTCAGAGCCATTTGAACCATTTTCTAGATCGGTAATATGATTACAAAAAAATGGCTCTGAGCACTATGGGACTCAACTGCTGAGGTCATTAGTCCCATAGAACTTAGAACTAGTTAAACCTAACTAACCTAAGGACATCACACACATCCATGCCCGAGGCAGGATTCCAACCTGCGACCGTAGCGGACTCGCGGTTCCAGACTGCAGCGCCAGAACCGCGCGGCCACTTCGGCCGGCAATATGATTACAAAAGCCGCTATATTCAAATACTTTAAATGGCTCTAAGCACTATGGGACTTAACATCTGAGGTCATCAGTTCCCTACACATAGAACTACATAAACCTAACAAACCTAAGGACATCAAACACATCCATGCCTGAGGCAAGATTCGAACCTGCGTCCGTAGCAGCCGCGTGGTTCCTGACTGAAGAGCCTAGAACCGCTCGGCCACAGCGGCCGGCGCCGATATATTCATTTAACGATCTGAAATTACGTCAATTCAAGAATAATTCCAGAATGTTCAACAAGCTGCTACAAGGTATATTTTAATTAATCAACCAGTAACATTGCGTTGTCAATGAAAATTAAAACACTGAGAAAAATAGTCAAATTTACGAAGAAAATCCTGTAGGAAAGACGCAAAATAATCAGGGTAAAATGCCAAATCAATACTTCTCAGTGTGGAGGAATGGAAATAAACTATGAAAAGAGCACAGTATTTCCTTTCGCGACAATTCTCAATCTGTTATTCGAAAGTTTAGCAGACAATCATTGTTAAATTTGTTATGTGAGCGCATAATTTCAATAACAAAAAAATGGCATAGTTCAACAAACAAATCAGCGAATACAGAATGTGATGCAAGGGGATGGAATAATATTTACACCGATTGATGCAATGATGAACCAAGACGAAATCTTAAACTTCCAAATAGAATTCGTATATTCGATGAATCTCTCCCTCATGCCCTCACAGAAAGCTTCTAAACAACACAGTACAAGCGGAAATATTAACCAGAAATGAGAAGGTAGGTCACTATGCATACCAAAAACTTCATTTGTTTCAGTCAACTTACTGTTTAGCTTTAAATGTCCTCAATTTTCGGCAAGATTAGTGTACAGTATGAGTGTTAATAAATCACAAGGTCAAACATTCCCATGTTTAGTACAAAGTCTACACCCCCACGTGTAAGCAAGCGGTAAGTGCCACCTCATACTGCCTCCCCCCTCCCCTGTTCCGGTCGCCTATGACTGGGTCAGAAGATTCTTTTAGAGGTCTGCGATCATTTTCTCCAGTTACATAATGTGTATATTGCTCCTTGTACCGCGTTTCGGTCACAGACATCATGGAATCAAAATTAAACCCGAAGCTCGAATGCAATGTGTCACGTCAACTACAGTGCTCTGTCTTACACTGGTGAGTGACAGACTTATGATACAAACCTTCCGCCGTCTAAGTGACTGTGTCAGAACCATGAAATTAGAACGTTGACAGTGCTGTGTCTCGGCTTCTAGACGTCGGGTACGCGGTAGTGAAATGGTGAAATGGGTGAATTAAATTAGGGTAGCGCACTTCGTGTGTCAATTCCATTACCAGTTCTGGTATAGTGAAACAACTACAAAATGCCACTGTGGTATGGTAATGTGGGAATTACCTGTGACAAATTCCTGCACCGGAATGGCACCTGACATGGAAGCACTGTGGCATCTTTTATAAACTGTTGGCCGAGCGGTTCTAGGCGCTTCAGTCTGGAACCGCGCGACCGCTACGGTCGCAGGTTCGAATCCTGCCTCGGGCATGGATGTGTTTGATGTCCTTAGGTTAGATAGGTTCAAGTAGTTCTAAGTTCTAGGGGACTGATGACCTCAGATGTTAAGTCCCATAGTGCTCAGAGCCTTTTATATATATATATATATATATATATATATATATATATATATATATATATATATATATATATATATATATATAAAATTGGCGATGCCACCACTGATCAGGTTTTGTTAGAAACATTTTAATGTGTATTCAGTAAAATTAAATGTGATTTCCAGTAATTTGTGTTACATCAAAGCGCTGTGAACACTTACATCTGCGATAGTCATATTTCCTGACACGAATTTAAATAATCATGTGTTAACTTTTGAGCTCATTGTATATTTTACACATGTTTGTTTGGTGGTTTCTGCACCACGCATTGCTGATATTTTCCGGTGTTGATATCAATGTCGTCTTTTTTTGTGCGTATTTTAGACATTGTGTGGCAATTGTGCTGATATGAATGAAAGCAAGGAGCAAAGCAAGGTTAGAACAAGCGGATAATAAGAGCGTGTTTTAACAGCATGGAGCATAATCTGGCCGGGCAGGTAGACCCATGCACAGAGGAGGTGCTTAACTTTTCCAGGGAGCAGTCAGGTACAAGCATAGACGATAGGGAAACAGCAGCATCAGATCATGGGGGGAGAGACCAAGCGTGAGAGCGCAGTGATGCGACACTGTGGTCTCGCCTTAGAGAGGATTTCGGTTTAGGTCCGACCCCAACCCCCCTACCTCTCCCTTCCTGGCAATCCTGACTTAGAATTTCTTTGGTTTTCGTAAATGGCTTAGCGGAAATGCAGGATGGTTCCTTTCAGAAAGGATATGGTGGATTTCGTTCTTTCCTCATGGTACACCTCTAATAAGGCCATCGTTTGCTGGACGTAAAGTCCTACTTTTTCTTTTTCCGTCAGGTTAGATGTTACATTCTTCCGCGGGACGGCGCTGAACGCCAGGGAAACTGACGAAATTCTAAGAAAGGCACTTGCAGCGAGCCAATCTGAAATCTCTTGCCACGTGTGACCTGAATTTATAAAACTCTTATGTTAATATTTGTGTAATTATGTATGGCAATAATCCTGATAAGGGTAGTAAGGGTCACAGTCTGTGTAGACTCTACATCTACATCCACATCTACATCCATCTTCCGCAAGCCACCTGACGGTGTGTGGCGAAGGGTACTTTGAGTACCTCTATCGGTTCTCCCTTCTATTCCATTCTCGAATTGTTCATGGAAAGAAAGATTGTCGGTATGCCTCTGTGTGGGCTCTAATGTCTCTGATTTTATCCTCATGGTCTCTTCATGGGATATACGTAGAAGGGAGCAATATACTGCTTGACTCCTCGGTGAAGGTATGTTCTCGAAACTTCAACAAAAACCCGTACCGAGCAACTGAGCGTCTCCCTTGCAGAGTCTTCCACTGGAGTTTATCTATGTTCTCCGTAAAGCTTTCCCGATTACTAAATGATCCTGTAACGAAGCGCGCTGCTCTTCGTTGGATCTTCTCTATCTCTTCTATCAACCCACACTGGTGAACTATATTCTAGCAGTGGGCGAACAAGTGTACTGTAACCTACTTCCTTTGTTTTCAGATTGCATTTCCTAAGGATTCTTCCTATGAAACTCAGTCTGGCATCTGATTTACCCACGATTAATGTTATATGGTCTTTCCATTTTAAATCACTCCTAATGCTTACTCCCAGATAATTTATGGTATTAACTGCTTCCAACTGCTGACCTTTTATATTGTAGCTAAATGATAAATGCTCTTTCTTTGTATGTATTCGCAGCACATTACACTTGTCTACATTCAGATTCAAATGCCATTCTCTGCACCATGCGTCAATTCGTTGCAGATCCTCGTGCATTTGAGTACAGTTTTCCATTGTTGCAAGCTCTCGATATACTACAGCATCATCCGCAAAAAGTCTCAGTCAACTTCCGATGTTATCCACAAGGTCATTTATATATATTGTGAATAACAACGGTCCTACGACACTCCCCTGCGGCACACCTGAAATCACTCTTACTTCGGAAGACTTCTCTTCATTGAGAATGAAACGCTGCGTTCTGTTATCTAGGAACTCTTCAATCCAATCACACAATTGGTCTGATAGTCCATATGCTCTTATTTTGTTCATTAAACGACTGTGGGGAACTATATCGAACGCCTTGCGGAAGTCAAGAAACACAGCATCTACCTGGGAACCCGTGTCTATGGCCATCTGAGTCTCGTGGACGATTGGCGCGAGCTGGGTTTCATACGATCGTCTTTTTCGAAACCCATGCTGATTCCTACAGAGTAGATTTCTAGTTTCCAGAAAAGTCATTACACTCGAACATAATACGTGTTCCAAAATTCTACAACTGATCGACGTTAGAGATATAGATCTATAGTTCTGCGCATCTGTTCGACGTCCCTTCTTGAAAACGGGGATGACCTGTGCCCCTTTCCAATCTCTTGGAACGCTACGCTCTTCTGGAGACATACGGCACACCGCTGCAAGAAGGGGGCAAGTTCCTTCCCGTACTGTGTGTAAAATCGAACTGGTATCCCATCAGGTCCAGCGGCCTTTCCTCTTTTGGGCGATTTTAATTGTTTTTCTATCCCTCTGTCATCTAGAATTCATCACCATTGCCGGATCCGCAAACGAAGATAAACACATCTGATTTGCAAAGCACTCTTACAAGAATACATATGATCTTTATGTATAGTGCAGAGACGTCTCGCCTGGAGACAAGAAACAGATGGATGTAACATAGACATTACGATACCGCCGTATCCTGCCATATCATCAAAACGTGGAAAACAGACATTCCTATTAAAATTTCTCCTTTTAATTCCGGCCAATGACCCAAAACGCACTGTCGTCAGACTATCAACTTCGGTCCATTACGTGAAACTATAAAAAAAGTCCTCCTTTGGGGAGTTGCTGAAGCCGTGCGTCGCACTGGCTTCAGTGTAGGTTTATGTCGTCAAAGCCTTGATTCTTCAGGCAAATTTGTGCACGACGTAATCATCAATGGCCAATCAACGTAGTCGCTAATGGGCTCAGGGGCTTCTTCTCTGTCACATCGAATTCTTATCGCAGCCGGTTCAAGAATATTTAGCGTGACACGAAATTCATTTTGTGGAAGGTCACGAATTGGAACTACGCCCAGTAGACAGCAACATGTATTGCGAGAATAGCAGTCAATGACAGAACACAGGCCATCGAATTTGTCGTTTTCGCATTATGTTGCCATGATTCTCGGATCAGAGCTGTGGAATGGCAGAGATCCAGAGCCCAGACTGACGAAGCTATTCCAGCAAGCACAGATGACAAAGATTGCTCTGGGTGGTTGTTTGCCGTTGAAGACTTTGTTATTCTGCCGTCATTAACGGAACAAGTTCCAGTCGTCAGTCGAGATTCTCAGCTAAACTGCGAAGCTTTTGCTGTCTGCAAAAAGGTGCTCAGACATAGAAATGAAATTTACCTTTCAGTGACGACCTCAAGCACTATAGCTGGTCAAGAAGAACTTTGGTTCACTAACGGTCGCGAGAAGACGCAGCTCTTCACTAAATGTTACGCACATAACCACAACCAAAGCAGTCCAGGAAGGGCAGCTTAGTGCAATCGACGAAGAATCGTGCTCCGCTACCACTACAGACAATGCAGAGCAGGAAGCTGCTGACCAACGGGCAATACGATATGGGCCTGATAGAGGCACAGGAATGGTGAATGGTAGAAGTTCTGCATCAGTTTTCGGATGCTTTCAGGTCCTGAGTGGAGAAAAGCACCACCATGTGTTACGTTCCTACGGGACCATACTGTTGAGGTGATCGGTCCATAGGCTTACACACTCTAACTTAAACTAATCTACGCTAAGGATAACACACACACCCAAGCCAGAGGGAGGACTCGAATCTCCGATGAGAGGAGCCGCGCGAACCGTGGCAAGGCGCCCAAGACCGCGCGGCTACCCAGCGTGACAGTGGAGAAAAGACACTCCAACTGGTCCATCGTATCGACACTACGGATGATCTACCAATTAACCAGTGCTCATATAATGCGTCGACGGCTGAACGATGGATTATCCAGGAGGGAGCAGGAAAGATGCTACAATATAATATCAATGAAGGCTCTCGTATGGTCCTTTCTTGGTCCTTTTGAAGAAGAAAGACCACACATGGCGGTTCTGCTTCGCGCACTGAACAAAATAACGAAGAAAGACGTCCAACCCCCGCAGCGCAATGATGACGCCCGACCTGCTTCAACACCTTAAATTGACGACGTGCCTTTGCTATACGGATGATATTGTCATTTTTTCGGCAACTCTCCAAGAATACCTGATCTGCGTGTGAACCTTGTGTTCGGATTGCCGACTTCTGCGTGAAATCGAAAAAATCCTTAGTCGCTCAAGCAATAAAAATCTTCAGGCATCTATTGAATGGTGGAGTTTGTCCCAGCCCTGAGGAAATAAGAAGCGTCACAGAATTTCCAACTCACTAGCGGGTGCTGACCTCAGAATGTGCTGGTTCTACTAGCGATTCGTAAAGAAAGGACTTCTGTACCAAGGCATGCCCCTTACAAGTACTGCAAAGATATGCAAAATTTATCTGGAATAGGGTTAAGGAGAAATCTTCCTTTGTCCTTAAGGAACCGCTAACATCTTCTCCAGTCCTAGCACGGTATGTCTGAAGCCACCAAGTCACAAATGGACAACACCCTTGCCCCCACCGAATACACCTCTTGACCACCTTATTCACCATGATATTATATTTTTTGTTCATGCACTTCCTAAACCTTGTAACTGTTCAATGTTTAATCTTGTGAACTGAAATTGGAGTAAACTGAACCGTTGTTCTTTATACTTCGTGTACCTGCCTTGTAATCCTGAACAATTCAAGTGGTGTGATTACGGAAAATCTATTTGATAAAATGAGTCTCCAAAGCGGAAACTGTATAACTGTACTTTAGTTAACTTCAACAAATAAATTAGAAAGTTGTCCTGTGACACTGTGTCGTACGGTACAATGAGCAGTGCTACAATCCGTGACGTCAAAATATGAGATTTGTAATTCTAAACACAAGTTAACAGGATGAAAATGTCACATTAATTTACCAAACGAATTTTGAAAGAATAAAATATCCTAATGTTCTTATAAAAATGCCTTTTGACTCTACCTATGCTGGCTCACTAAACAAATTTCCAAATGCTACATGATGTACAAGCAAATGTAACACTGCACCGTGAACATAACATTGTCTGCATATGAAATGAAATCTGTAACGAACTATACCCAAACTGAACAGATATTGGATGTTGAAAACCAAAGATGACTGAGAATAGCTCAACTGTAACCTGACTGCAATGCAAAATTGGCGCTAAGTGTAAGAAATTTGTATATGGCTTACCTGTGGCAGCGGAAACAAAGTACTGCTCGAAGTGATGAACAAAAAATATTCAGCGCAGCAGGAAGCTAGCTGTTCTAAGATCATGCTTCACCTTTTAAGCCCAGTACAGTGCCGCGACACATATAATTAGAAAATATGGAAATTCTTTCGTAAAGAGACGGTGATGGAATTTAAATTGATTGGAGGTAGTTTATCCTTTAAAAATTGTATTACTAAACAAGATAGCCATAAGTCAACAATCAAAATGTTCTTTACAAAAATTATCTCTTATAAAAAAAATGTCTGTCATGAAATTAGTTACTAAAATAGTAAAGGAATGACAATGATATTTATAATTTTATTATAAAAACTTATCTGCCATGAAATTAATTACTAAAAATGGTAAAGGAGTGGTAAAACTAGCTACTAAGTGCAAGCCAAGTGAATACTTAATCCTGTCTGAAATTGAAATTAACTAACCCACACCAACAAAGGAAAACTTTACTAAAACTTCTGGTTATTCAAACACATCACAATTACGTGCAAGCAAACAATGCTGCAACCTGGTAGGCTTCACTTCTGAATTTAATATTTACCTAATCATCCTTCTATGCACTTTATCTCTGTACTCTGTAAGTGATTTCCACCCTCTGAGTAGCGTAACCAACATCCGACTCTGTCACTAATTTCTCTTAGAATGCCAACCAAATATCACACTGCTTGCATTCAGAAACTCTGTGGTGTAACATATCGACTATTAAAAACTACTGTTTGAAAAATGTTTAGTGTACATATATGAAATATGACACATCCAACGAAAATATAAACTCAGATCACTTTCCTTGAATACCAAAAATAAAGTGGAAACACAACCTGCGCTGGCTCTCCGACACTACATTCAAACTTATATGCAGAACTATTGTAGCAGACTGTAAAGAACACATCCATTTTATACAGAAAATACACTGATGTACCAGAACGTTATTACTACCTGCTTAATTGCTTATTTTTCCGTCTTTGGACCGAAATACATCACTGATTCTGCGTACTAGGTATCCGACAGATTGTCGGTATGTTTGTGAAGGTATCAGCCATTAGACTCCTACGCACATATCACGTAATTCGCGTAAATAGCAGGTCACTGATTTGCGTACGCGGCGATGTCGCCCTATAACGACCCAGATGAGTTCCATAGGATTTATAACAGGCGAATGCGGTCGCAGAATTCACTATAATGCTCCTCAAACCAATGCAGCACTGTTCTGTTTCGCAGACACGGACAATTATACTGCTGAAAGATGACATCAAGCACGAAGGGATGCAGGTGGTTCGCAGCTGTCAGCGAGTCTTCGAATGCAAACACAGGTCGCATTGCATTCTCAGGAGAATGTCTCCCACAGCGTAACAGTGTTCCCACCATTCTGCGTCCGCGGCGCACTGCACGTTTCGAGCGGCCGTTCACCTCGATGTCGGCGTTAGTGGTGACGACCAGCGACCTAGTGCAGCAAAAATGTGATCCACCCGAAAGGCCGACACGTTTCCATTGATCGACTGTCGAATCCCGATAGTCCCGTGGCCACTGCAATCGTAACTGGCGATGTTAGATCAACACGTGAACACGCAGGTGTGGTCTGCTGCGGAGCTCCATGTTCAACAATGTACAGGGTGATTCAAAAAGAATACCACAACTTTAAAAATGTGTATTTAATGAAAGAAACATAATATAACCTTCTGTTATACATCATTACAAAGAGTATTTAAAAAGGTTTTTTTTCACTCAAAAACAAGTTCAGAGATGTTCAATATGGCCCCCTCCAGACACACGAGCAATATCAACCCGATACTCCAACTCGTTCCACACTCTCTGTAGCATATCAGGAATAACAGTTTGGATAGCTGCTGTTATTTCTCGTTTCAAATCATCAATGGTGGCTGGGAGAGGTGGCCGAAACACCATATCCTTAACATACCCCCATAAGAAAAAATCGCAGGGGGTAAGATCAGGGCTTCTTGGAGGCCAGTGATGAAGTGCTCTGTCACGGGCTGCCTGGCGGCCGATCCATCGCCTCGGGTAAATGGCTCTGAGCACTATGGGACTTAACATCTATGGTCATCAGTCCCCTAGAACTTAGAACTACTTAAACCTAACTAACCTAAGGACATCACACACATCCATGCCCGAGGCAGGATTCGAACCTGCGACCGTAGCAGTCGCGCGGCTCCGGACTGAGCGCCTAGAACCGCTAGACCACGGCTCGCCTCGGGTAGTTGACGTTCAGATAGTTATGGACAGATAAGTGCCAATGTGGTGGCGCTCCATCCTGCTGAAATATGAATTGTTGTGCTTCTTGTTCGAGCTGAGGGAACAGCCAATTCTCTAACATCTCCAGATACTGTAGTCCAGTTACAGTAGCACCTTCGAAGAAAAAGGGACCAAAAACTTTATTGGCTGAAATGGCACAGAAAACGTTCGCCTTAGGCGAGTCACGTTCATACTGAGTTGTTTCCCGCGGATTCTCAGTGCCCCATATACAGACATTGTGACGGTTGACTTTCCTGTTAGTGTGGAAAGTTGAGCGGTCGCCATCTTAGCATCAACTGACGCTGACGCCTAGTCAACAGCGCCTCAAGCGAACAAATGTACAACTAAATGAAACTTTATAGCTCCCTTAATTCGCCGACAGATAGTGCTTAGCTCTGCCTTTTGTCGTTGCAGAGTTTTAAATTCCTAAAGTTGTGGTATTCTTTTTGAATCACCCTGTACTATGAACGGTGGGCTTCGAAACACTTGCGCCTGCACCAGCATACTGCTCTTCCGGCAGAAATGCCACAGATCACTGTCTATTCTACTTTATAGAGCAGACAGTCCTCCGAGCCCCACGTTGTGTGGAGAGTCGTGGACAGCTAACCATTTAGCCCTTAGTGATAGTTTGAGTGTCCTTCTACCTCTTTCCGTAGACGATCACGATGGTGGCACGTGAACATTCGATCACCTTTGCCGTTTTCGAGATATACGTTCTCAGGCTCTGCGGAGTAACAACCTGCCCTTTGTCAATGTGGCTTATCTCAACGGATTTCCTCATATCTTCACTAGGATGATTCTCCGTCTGTCTCTGCTGTGCTGACATACTTTTGTTACCGCATCACGTGCCCGCAACGCCACAACGCGGCGAACACCGTCACGGTGGGCTGCAGGTGTAATTTTTTGGTTGTTCAGTGTACATCAGTTGCAAATGGAACCGTTTTCTCCACCAAAGTGAAACATCAAACAAAACATTGAAGCAAGAGAGCAAGAGAAGTTTAGTCACAATTTAACATGCAGAAACAGAGTTACAGATTATTCATTTGACTGGCGTGGCGCCATGAAAACATGTCAAACTGGCAATACGAGGACAGCCGAGAGTGAAGAATCACTTTACAGCCTGTTTAATGTGGTATTTGGCGGTTCACTACATTAATCTACGATCACTGAGAGTGAATCGCATTAGACACAAACAATCTAAATCGTACAGCTTTCAACAAAAACCCGTTAAACTTCAGTTATGACGGTCATTAATGAATAGATAAATAAACAAATAAATAAATAAATCTTGGAAGTATTTATTCAAATCTATGAACATGGTGAGATGTGAATTTTTGTACCTGAACAACTATGAGGTGTGGGGCAGATTCCTCACACTAAAAGATGAAAGAAGTTTAGATATTTATTTGCAAAGAGTTCATTTTTGTGATATTATGAAAGAACGTTTTTGCAGTTCCAACAGATAAAAAAATCCTTGCTTCTACAAATGCTTGAATCAGTAGTATCACGGACTTTGGTACACGTTCAGACACTCATGGTAGATATTAAATAGTTTCACAGGCGTGCATGACACGTTTATGAAGTGCCTGTACTTTAAGAATCGGTGCTCAACATCACAGTTGCCATGCATGGCCTAAGACATCCGTGGTATTGTAGACAAACTGATTCCCCCCCCCCCCCCCCATCCTCCCGATCTAGCCATCTGTTGTGGTAGATGTCATCTATCCAGTGTATTTCGAAACAATTCTACTGAAATGCGCTAGAGCCGCTTCAAGCACAAACAACGTGCTCCATTTTACTGGCAGGGGTAAATCTTGTATCTTGTCTGGAAAATAATTTCGAAACTCCGACCGAGGTGACACAGTGTTGTGATACAGGACTCGCACTGGCGAGGATGGTGGTTCAAATCCCTGTCCCGCAATCCAGCTTCAGGTTTTCTGTGACTTCCCTAAACCACTTAATGCAAATGCTGGGATGATTCCTTTGAAAGGGCACTGATGAATCCCTCCCAATCTTTCCATTATTCAATCTTGTGCTTCGTGTCAAATGACCTCCTCGTCAGCAAGAGGTTAAGCTCTAACCTCCCTTTCTTCCTTTGTTTTGATAACTAAACAGTCCTTGTAAACAACACCTTTAAGACACGTTGGGAGAAAATGTGAATTTTCCAGACGGCCACCTACAGCAGTTTCAGTCCACATATCAGCCTTAAATAGCTACAGGTGTCTAGCCTAGTTTTAGCAAGAGGATCTTCATCTACCTACAAACGTTTATCGTGAAAATTTTATACGGAAACTCTTCCAAACAGTGCCTCACCCGTAGCCGAGACTGGAGATGCAAATATTGAACTGCATTTGGCGCAACAAATCATAAGTAAACGTTTTCCTATGCTCAGCGATTGTGAAGTGAAACAACATGAACACTGAAGACGATAAGGATACGAAAACAGCCTTTACCACTACATGGTACTATGAGACGTGTCACATGTTACGGTAACGTGTCATCTGCTTATACCGGCATCACCTACGACAGCCTACACAATACGTTCTTTCTGGACAAGTGCACGTGCAGATATTGGAGTGCCTAGATCCATTATCTGACATGCTACGGATTCTGCCTTAGTAATGCAGACTCAGCAGTCTAGATGACTCAGCAGTCTGCTCTATGGAAATGAGTATTGATACAGCTGTGCGTCCTTGTATTCGTCACCACTTACGCAGCCGGACAAATTTTTAAATGTGATTTTTTAGGGAGGGGAAAGGGTCACTATCTTTCTAACATGTTTGATGAGGCACGCCACTCTCATCATCTGAGGGTCCAACTTGCAACCAGTATCCTCAATTATTTGCTCCCCCTACAGTTTTTACACTCTACAGCTCCCTCCAGTTGCATCGAAGTTACTCCTTAATTTTGTCAGGTTTTTTCTGTATGTTCCTCTCCTCACAGACTTAGCACCGAACCTCCTCATTTCTTATCACTCTAAACACCTCCATACAATACTGTGCTCCTAATGCACATCCTCTGATATTTTTTCCTCAAACTGAGTGCTATATTTGATAGTAGTATACTTATCTATGCGAGCAATGCCCTATTTATACATGCTAATCTAATTATTATATCCTCCTTGCTTCGCTCGCTGTAACTGCTAAATAGTATAGTTGAAGTCAGTTTGGATTCGTGATTTACGAAATAAATTTCGTAATATCTTCAAAGTGTGTTTATTGGCAGTTTGGGCGTCTGTGTACCAGGATCCATAGTTAATCTTCTGTTTTCCCAAAGATTATCTGGGCGTCCAGAAGTAAATGTATTTTTATTTAGGTTTTGTTTTATTGACCGTTCTTTAATCAGTATACAGATTACAAGGATGTTTTCCTTTCAATGTACAACCACCTGTATGCTGCTTTAACCCAGAAAAACTGGTCGTTAATACACTCCTGGAAATGGAAAAAAGAACACATTGACACCGGTGTGTCAGACCCACCATACTTGCTCCGGACACTGCGAGAGGGCTGTACAAGCAATGATCACACGCACGGCACAGCGGACACACCAGGAACCGCGGTGTTGGCCGTCGAATGGCGCTAGCTGCGCAGCATTTGTGCGCCGCCGCCGTCAGTGTCAGCCAGTTTGCCGTGGCATACGGAGCTCCATCGCAGTCTTTAACACTGGTAGCATGCCGCGACAGCGTGGACGTGAACCGTATGTGCAGTTGACGGACTTTGAGCGAGGGCGTATAGTGGGCATGCGGGAGGCCGGGTGGACGTACCGCCGAATTGCTCAACACGTGGGGCGTGAGGTCTCCACAGTACATCGATGTTGTCGCCAGTGGTCGGCGGAAGGTGCACGTGCCCGTCGACCTGGGACCGGACCGCAGCGACGCACGGATGCACGCCAAGACCGTAGGATCCTACGCAGTGCCGTAGGGGACCGCACCGCCACTTCCCAGCAAATTAGGGACACTGTTGCTCCTGGGGTATCGGCGAGGACCATTCGCAACCGTCTCCATGAAGCTGGGCTACGGTCCCGCACACCGTTAGGCCGTCTTCCGCTCACGCCCCAACATCGTGCAGCCCGCCTCCAGTGGTGTCGCGACAGGCGTGAATGGAGGGACGAATGGAGACGTGTCGTCTTCAGCGATGAGAGTCGCTTCTGCCTTGGTGCCAATGATGGTCGTATGCGTGTTTGGCGCCGTGCAGGTGAGCGCCACAATCACGACTGCATACAACCGAGGCACACAGGGCCAACACCCGGCATCATGGTGTGGGGAGCGATCTCCTACACTGGACGTACACCACTGATGATCGTCGAGGGGACACTGAATAGTGCACGGTACATCCAAACCGTCATCGAACCCATCGTTCTACCATTCCTAGACCGGTAAGGGAACTTGCTGTTCCAACAGGACAATGCACGTCCGCATGTATCCCGTGCCACCCAACGTGCTCTAGAAGGTGTAAGTCAACTACCCTGGCCAGCAAGATCTCCGGATCTGTCCCCCATTGAGCATGTTTGGGACTGGATGAAGCGTCGTCTCACGCGGTCTGCACGTCCAGCACGAACGCTGGTCCAACTGAGGCGCCAGGTGGAAATGGCATGACAAGCCGTTCCACAGGACTACATCCAGCATCTCTACGATCGTCTCCATGGGAGAATAGCAGCCTGCATTGCTGCGAAAGGTGGATATACACTGTACTAGTGCCGACATTGTGCATGCTCTGTTGCCTGTGTCTATGTGCCTGTGGTTCTGTCAGTGTGATCATGTGATGTATCTGACCCCAGGAATGTGTCAATAAAGTTTCCCCTTCCTGGGACAATGAATTCACGGTGTTCTTATTTCAATTTCCAGGAGTGTAGATCATCACTTAAGAGCTATTTGCGTTTTTTTTTTCAAGTTAAATTTACCATAAATTTCAACGACTGTGGCAGCACATGTTACAAAGTTGTATGTGAAATATAAGAGTGCTTGGACTTTTGTCACATCCTATTTCAAAACTATAGTGCTCATCTTTCGATTCTTTTGAGATGCTGTCAGCGTAAACGTTAAATAGTAACGGTGAACGATTGCAGCCCTGACATAGGCCCTTGTTGACATTTATTGGTTTACTCACTTCTTCATGGATGTTATGACTATCTTTGTACGTTTATACATACTTTTAACAACGTCAATTAATTGTATAGGGTAGCCCCTCTTACCCAGACTGCCCCACAAATACATCACACGGTCAAAGTCATTTTCATTTTTTATAAACGCTAGCTGTGTTCTGTGTTGAATTCTCTGTGTTCCTCAATAATCTCGTTCACTACGAGTATCCGATGCTCGAGCAGCCCGGCCACAAGCAACATTATTCCTCAACCAGTAAGGTATCCATAATTGCTTTCAATCTTTGATTTATTAATTTTACATAGATGTTATAGTCAATTATCAAAATAGTAATTCCACTGAAATTAATTCAAACTGTTCTGTCTCCATTCTTAAAGACTGAAATCACTTTCATTATTGTCCAGCCTTTTAGTATCTTGCTGTGCCGAACACTAATTGTACAAGTGAAGTAACCTTAATTTAAGGGATGTCTCACCGTACCTCAGATGTTCTACCTTTATATCTATGCCTGCTTCTTTCCTATTTCTGCCGGTTTTCAGAGCTTCTTTTAATCGTTCCCTTGATATTATGTCAGCGCCAAATTTTCGTGTACAAAATCTTCCTGTTGATCTGTTTCATCATAGCATAACACTTTATAGTTTTCTGTTTAGTTTAGCTGTTTATTCATCTTATACGCAAACTGCTGATGTTCAAGTAAATAATTTTCAGTATTTCTATGAGTTTCTCTGGTCATACTTTTTACTTTCTCCGTTTTTGCTACAGAGATTTTCATTTACATTACTAGCATTTTCTAGACTGTTATAATAAGTTTGGTTCTTTTCTTTTACAGCTTGCTTCGTTTCTTGGGAACCTATCCTTTTTCGGCTGTTTGGCAGTTTCCGCTAAGGCTTCTCTTGCGGCTTCGTGGATGGAATTATTACGTCCACTGTACGCATGCGTGTCGGTAATGAGTGGTGACATTTTCTGGTTTGCATTGAAATAGTCTGTTAACGACCTCAGTCCTCTTCACTTTATGTGCACTTTGAAATTTCCAGTGTTTCTGAGTTCTCTTCCGTTGCCGTTCTCGCAACGTTCCGCAAAGGTTCCAGCTACGTAAATAATGTATATTGTAGTCTCTGCTGCCAATTTCCTTATTTTTATTTTAGCAGTAGGCAAAACAAAATATTGAGACTAGAAGCTAAAACATACATCGTTTCCGAAGTATGCTGGTGGCTATTCTCACTCACAGTATGTCGGTAATAAACTACAACTATGTTTGGTATTGATGTACTGCCAGCTTAAATCTCCAATTATAACAAGGGAGTGATTCTTGTTCCGTTTATCCAGTTGTTTCCGAAGTGTGTTATCAAACATTTTTATTATCTTTCATTCCTTCTTCCTCCGGTGCGTACACTGCAAAGATTGTTACACGACAAGTTTAAATCTTGCTGATACTATCTCCTGTAGTAGGAGAGTTCTGAAAGAATGTAAATACTATAAGACTAAAGGAGACCACTGACCGAAAAGTAGGAGCATCGAGTCATCGATAGCCACATACAAAGAAGGAAAGAAAAGTTGCTAGTTTTCGTAGTAACTCGTTTCTCGAAATAGAGTACAAATAGACACAAAAATCACAAACACATACCCGCACGCATACACACATCTATGCCCCTATATGTTTGAATTGCAGCACTGACATTGTGGGTCCAGCCTGAACATGTGTATGTGTGTGATTTCTATGTGTGTTTGTATTTTCGCTCGAGAAAGGAGTTCATAACGTAGCAAGTTTTCTTCCTTTCTAGTGTGTGCCTGTTGATGATACTCTCCTTTGAAATATACAATTGTAGAACATGAATTTTGCCTTCCGTTCAGCATCTATGTATGAACAGTGCAACAAGTGCCCGTGCTCTGCTCCCCATTCCGCTCCACTGTATGTACAGGGTGTTTCAAAAATGACCGGTATATTTGAAACGGCAATAAAAACTAAACGAGCAGCGATAGAAATACACCGTTTGTTGCAATATGCTTGGGACAACAGTACATTTTCAGGCAGACAAACTTTCGAAATTACAGTAGTTACAATTTTCAACGACAGATGGCGCTGCGGTCTGGGACACTCTATAGTACGATATTTTCCACATATCCACCATGCGTAGCAATAATATGGCGTAGTCTCTGAATGAAATTACCCGAAACCTTTCACAACGTGCCTGGCGGAATGGCTTCACATGCAGATGAGATGTACTGCTTCAGCTGTTCAATTGTTTCTGGATTCTGGCGGTACACCTGGTCTTTCAAGTGTCCCCACAGAAAGAAGTCACAGGGGTTCATGTCTGGCGAATAGGGAGGCCAATCCACGCCGCCTCCTGTATGTTTCGGATAGCCCAAAGCAATCACACGATCATCGAAATATTCATTCAGGAAATTAAAGACGTCGGCCGTGCGATGTGGCCGGGCACCATCTTGCATAAACCACGAGGTGTTCGCAGTGTCGTCTAAGGCAGTTTGTACCGCCACAAATTCACGAAGAACAGATAGCGTGATGCAGTAATCGTTTCGGATCTGAAAAATGGGCCAGTGATTCCTTTGGAAGAAATGGCGGCCCAGACCAGTACTTTATGAGGATGCAGGGACGATGGGACTGCAACATGGGGCTTTTCGGTTCCCCATATGCGCCAGTTCTGTTTATTGACGAAGCGGTCCAGGTAAAAATAAGCTTCGTCAGTAAACCAAATGCTGCCCACATGCATATCGCCGTCATCAATCCTGTGCACTATATCGTTAGCGAATGTCTCTCGTGCAGCAATGGTAGCGGCGCTGAGGGGTTGCCGCGTTTGCATTTTGTATGGATAGAGGTGTAAACTCTGGCGCATGAGACGATGCGTGGACGTTGGCGTCATTTGGACCGCAGCTGCAACACGGCGAACGGAAACCCGAGGCCGCTGTTGGATCACCTGCTGCACTAGCTGCGCGTTGCCCTCTGTGGTTGCCGTACGCGGTCGCCCTACCTTTCCAGCACGTTCATCCGTCACGTTCCCAGTCCGTTGAAATTTTTCAAACAGATCCTTTATTGTATCGCTTTTCGGTCCTTTGGTTACATTAAACCTCCGTTGAAAACTTCGTCTTGTTGCAACAACACTGTGTTCTAGGCGTTGTTCTTTCACATCACTTGCAGCGCCATCTGTTGTTGAAAATTGTAACTACTGTAATTTCGAAAGTTTGTCCGCCTGAAAATGTACTGTTGTCCCAAGCATATTGCAACAAACGGTGTATTTCTATCGCTGCTCGTTTAGTTTTTATTGCCGTTTCAAATATACCGGTCATTTTTGAAACACCCTGTAAAAAGATAGTTGCCTAAGTCTTTAGTCATTTTGCGCTTCTTTTTAGTTTCTATTATTGGATCAACATTTATTCCCCTTTGTCGTAGTATTGGTATTAACACATTCTCTTTTGGATTGACACCACACATAGTCCATGGACAGAGATTCAATTTGTGTTTAGTACCTACTTTTTACGTAATCCGGCTGTCATTAAATGATCCGTCCGGGATCTTTGCTCCGGGATTATTCCACCGAGGCTTATGAGTGTTCTCCACTTTCCTATAGGAGAGCTTACTTACCAGCCTAGCTAGTCAGAGCAGTCTGGTGCTCGGGACTCCATCTAGGGGCTCCTGATCTTTTTCGTCACGATTTCCTCACGTAGCCAAAAGTTCCAGTTATGGTGTCGGAAACCCGTCTTTCGCCCTCTCTTTCACCCCTTCTTCTGTATTTTGTTCTTGTAAGCAAGTTGGATGGCTGAGCTTTAAACTAATTGTGCGATAGTTCTCGCACTTACCTGTTCTTGCTGTCTCGGACTGCGTGGATGATATTTCTCCGAAAGTCTCCAACCTCACAGATTCTACGTATCAACTTCAATAGTCGTTGTGATCAGAAATTCCGAAGAAACGTTATCTGTCCCTTCTGTCTTACTTTATTGCAAGCCTTAGGCATATACACTCCTGGAAATGGAAAAAAGAACACATTGACACCGGTGTGTCAGACCCACCATACTTGCTCCGGACACTGCGAGAGGGCTGTACAAGCAATGATCACACGCACGGCACAGCGGACACACCAGGAACCGCGGTGTTGGCCGTCGAATGGCGCTAGCTGCGCAGCATTTGTGCACCGCCGCCGTCAGTCAGCCAGTTTGCCGTGGCATACGGAGCTCCATCGCAGTCTTTAACACTGGTAGCATGCCGCGACAGCGTGGACGTGAACGTCTACCAAGGAACCGAAGACGACTATCCGCCTTCCCCACAACTGCCACACACTCCGTACAAACATATTCAGAAAAGAGTTCCTAACACTTAATTTTATACTAGATATTATCAAATTCCTTTTATTCGGTATGGTTTTTCCTCCTAGTCTGCTTTTTATGTCTTCTCTATGTCGTCTATCATTAATTATTTCGCTGCCCAAAACAGCAGAATTCGTCTACTACTTTTAGTTTCTTGTTTTATAATCTAACTTTCTCAGCATCCCCTGATTAATTAAATTACATTTCGTCACCCAAATTTGACTTTTGTAAATATTCATCGTACAATCCCCTTTCAAGCCATCATCCATTCCGTTCAACCGCTCTTCCAAGTCCTGTAACATCTTTGATAGAATTACAGGCTAGACAGCAAACCTCAGAGTGTTTCTGTTAACTGAGTTTTAATTCCTTCTGTAAATTTTTTCTTTGTTTTTTCTTCTGCTTGCTCGGTGCTCAGATTGAATAACATTGGGGAGAGCCTACAAACCCCTTTCACCCCTTCTCGATCACTACTTCCCTCTCACGTTCTTCGAGTATTAGAGCTGCAATTTTGTTCCTGTGCAAGATGTATACATCCTTCGCTCCCTGGGTCTTTCACGAGGTAGCCCCGCGGTCTGAGGCGCCTTGGCATGGTCCGTGCGGCTTCCCCCATAGAAGGTTCGAGTCCTCCGCCGGACATGGGTTTGTGTGTGTATGTTATCCTTAGAGTAAGTTAGTTTAAGTTTAAGAAGTTCCTAAGCTTAGGGACCGATGACCTCAGCAGTTTGGTCCCATAAGACCTTCCCACAAATTTCCGATTTTTTTCCTGTGTTTTAGCCTGCTGCCTTCATAATTTCCAAGAGTAGATTCCTATCAGCATTGGCAAAAGTCTTCTATAAGTCCAGTAATGCTATAAATTGAGCTTTTCTTTTCTCTATCTTCTAAAATCAGTCGCTGGTCATTACTGCCTAGCTGGTGCTTTCTCTGGATGCACGAACACCAGTTGCATCCTTTCCACAGTGAAATTCTCATTTTCTTTTACCTTTTCCACCTCGAACAACACTGCAGTCAGAATGCAGAATTGCTACCAAAATCACCACAGACGAAGAATTGCCCATTCCTAAATGTGAAGCAGGCAGCAAGGAGCACCATACCTCCTGAACACTGTAAGCTGACTCCCGTAACTGAAGCACAAACTATGCAGGGCACTGCACCATATTAATTTATGCAAATATCAAATATAAAAGAATCCCACCAGCGAGACGTATCCGTTGAGTGCATCTGTGGACTGACTTTTATCAACTTTTCATTCGTTGCCTGCCAATGTTAGTTTTGTTGGCTGGTTAAAAACTTTTATAAAAATTTCCACGTAGTATGGCGTTAACGACAGCAGTTAAATTTTTTGAGTTCCATACTAACGAACCTACAGAAAATATTGAGAGAATAATTATTAATGCTTTGACTGTACTAAGTTCTGCGTACTATCTCCTATAAAATTATATTCTGTTCAAACTCACTGACACAGTTCCGTTATAATAAATGGCAATTTCATATTTTTACACCCATTGGAATAAATTTCTGTTTGCCCAATTTTGACTTTATTGGCATTTTCAACTGAATCATCATTCACACGAATATACGATCAAGCATGTTCTCCTAACAGATCGTACTTAGATTTTATCGGACATTAAAACATATTATGTATTCTAAATAGGGTAAACTCAATTTTTCTAATATAGTTTCTGTACTTACCAAATATTTGTAATGCCTGATGAGTATTTTGTACGACGTGTTCGACCAAAATGCTTAGTAGCATACTTGTGTGAACCATGTTTCAACAAACCACTTGAAATTCACTAGTTATGGCGTTTTAGATTCGAAACTAGAGAAACTGTGTTTCATTCCGCTAATATTTTTTCATTATGAACCAGATTTTCAGCTGATTAGGGCTTCATCGGGTGAAATCCTACTACCAGAAATCTGCTTATTTGCCACTTGATAATCTACTTTCAGAAAACTACTTACTCGCAAACTGAAGATGGCCTAATGAGCCGAAAACTGGTTAGTCTGTTTTTTATCCTTGAGTACCCAATGTTTATACAAGAAAGTGATGCAAGAATCCATTAATAAAAATATTTTTTATATTTGCAAAGTAAAATGATTCCATTTAACCTTTTATTTGTTCTGCATTAAAATTTTAAGAAAAAAATTAATTTACTGTCTTTTTTCTGAGTATGTTGGACTTCCTGCGAGGGGACTACAGAAAGTAAGCTGCACATTATTATGGCAGGCCAGCTGACGTTAACTGAATGCTGCACCACACTGCAAATTGACACATGTATGACACTATTTTTCAGCTTGGTCATCAAGTATCTGTAAACAACGATGGGACCGGTGTATCAGTCGATCAATGTATCGACTGCACAAATTCGTTCCATGGCCGCGGAGCCATTCAAGAAACGATTTGTAAGTGTCTTCATCGTTGGAAAATCATTATGCCCCACATGTTTTTTCGGCTTGCGGATTGCCTAGATTTCATCTTATGACAGTGGTTTCCAAACTGGGGGTTATTACCCCTGAGGGATAAAATGTAATAATTCTGAGGGTAAGCCGGCCGGGGTGGCCGAGCGGTTCTAGGCTCTACAGTCTGGAACCGCGCAACCGCTACGGTCGCAGGTTCGAATCCTGCCTCGGGCATGGATGTGTGTGATGTCCTTAAGTTGGTTAGGTTTAACTAGTTCTAAGTTATAGGGGACTGATGACCTCAGAAGTTAAGTCCCATAGTGCTCAGAGCCATTTGAACCACTTTTTAGCCAATTCTGAGGGTAAAAACAAAAGGGTGAATTTGTGTTTCGGTTACGAAACTAAGTTATTTTTAGATCATCAGTATATTATCACTATTCCGTAAGACTGCACCGCTGATTACATAAGTTAACAATAACAACATTTTTTCCAATAGTAGGACCATCTCTGACGATACAACTTGTTAATCTTCCTGACATAGCTCACCAACTACACACAGTTGTTATTATGAATCTATAATAGTAAAATTAAGTACATACATCGCACATGCTTAAATTTATCGTGGTAAGGCATTCTCCAAACTGTAGGTAGTACTATCAGTGGTCAGGCACAAAGCGTTGGCAGCCTGAGGTCTTCCAGTTCGTAAGAAGTCCATCAATCAAGTGATTTACAAACAGGATCCCTAAGGACAGTGTGTTTAAAAATGTATTTATGGGTTTTAAGGCTTTGTATCATTCATTACATTCAATGTACAATTATAAATAACACATCAAGTGTAAGAGCAATTCAAATAGTTTTCTTACAAGTTTTCAATCTGAGCACCATTCGCCACCCATCAGCGTGGCAACAGTGTTGTTTCTAAAGTGGGGAATATCAGCTGGTAGAGGAGACACATGTACTTGACCCTTTAGGAACCCACAAAGGAAAAATCACGTGGCGTCAGAAAGCGTGTGAACATGGAGGTCACACAAAACAAGCTCTGTCGTCCGACTTCTTGTGACCAATACAGCGGTCAGGTACAAACACGTACTGAGTTATGCCAGTGACGCGGCGCACCATCTTGCTACCAGATAAAGTTTTATGGTTCAGCTTCTTACAACTGAGGAAAAGCCATAGTTCTAGCTCTTAAAGATAAGAAATACCAGTTACAGTTGCTTCACTTGAAAATAAAGGCCCGGAATATGGCACAAAAACATTCAATTTTGGAGAGTATCTTTGCAACAATAGCATATCATGAGGATTTGCTGACCCTCGGATGCACACATTATTTTTGGTCAAATTTCCACTCAGGTAGAATGTCGATTCATCACTCAGGACAACGCGGACCAGAAAAACTTAATGCTCCGGCAGCATAGATAGCATTGTTAATTTTTTTGACCTCAGTGACCGATGTATTGTTTGAGCTTTATGTCAGAGACAGAATTAAGCACTGCAATCTCATCTTCACGAATACAAACTAACATCGACTTTACTTGGCTATGGCACAACGATCTACTGATTTCGCTTAGTGTATTAAAAACTTAGCGAATCTGCTTTGCTTTTTTCGAGAAGTTTTATTTGTATCTGACTTCTTAGTTAGGAAAGAACGAAACAATACCAGTTCCCGTACGTTCCACCCCACAGCAGGGGTGCCCCAAGGCTCCGCGCTCTCATCTCCTCACCACTGCGGATATGCCCACCAGTCCACACTCTTCAGTATGTGGTGCACCGCTTTTCTCACCGCATCCCAACGATCCCTACAAATCCACCTAAGTCAGTTTACTTCCTGATGTAATCAATGGCTCTTCAAAATAAATCTCTCCGAAACCCAGGCAACAATTATAGGAAACCTTTGGTCTCCATGACTTCTACCTTACGATTTACGACCGTCCTATCCAGTTAACTAACACACTAACATCTCTTAGGCTACCCCTGGTCAGGAGACTATCGTGGAAGCCTCACCTTCTAACCATCCAACAGAAACCCCACTACAGAATGAAGGTACTAACAGGCCAAACGTGGGGCTTACATGCCTCCACTATTCTCCGCACCTACAAAATCCTGATCCGACCCATCCTTAGCTATGCCAATGTTGCACGGATATCCGCCCCTCCAAAGTTCTGCAAGTCACTACAGATCCTCGAACGCGATGCACTCTGTCTCGCCTTCTGCAACCATTTACCTTCCCGTACCAGGACCCTCAGACACCTTATGAAATTCCCATCCCTCCTCCCCACATCAAACACCTCCGCATTTTCTATACTATCCGTAAATCGGACTCCGATAACCCCAATGTCCCGCCTCTTATCACAAATTCTGGTATGGTGCTGCGTCTTCACAAACGCATCCCTCCACCCCTACATCTACACACCCTCCATTGCCTATCCCAACGCAACTTCGACCAACTCCCTCTTCCAGAAAACGAGATCTGACCAGATATTTATCTCTCGTACCAATTTTATTTCCCCACCTATCGCACTACTCACCAGGTCTCTTCTCTCCTCTTCCCTCTCCATCCATTCCATCCCTTTCCTCTTGCAACCACTGCTCTAGTCACACAACACACTACTTGTCATCCTCTGACTTTCCAACCGACTATATTTCCCTCTATCCACCTCAGCTCCTACTTCTAATCTCCGTAGAAGAGAAGCGTATCTAACAGACCCCTATATTTCTAATCATACCCTTAAGGAAGACACTCTCTTCCCTGGCAATACTTCTGTCCCCAAGTGCAGGTCCTTCTGATTTTAAGTGAAAATACAGTGTTTCAGAGTTTTTATCAGAACAACTTCATCTTCCCGTGATGTGCTTCTAAAAAGTATATACTTTCATTTTCTAGCTGTCCGTCTTTGATGATTAATTTAAAATAGAAACAGCCCCAAATTTTTATTCCTCAATATATATATATATATATATATATATATATATATATATATATATATATATATATATATATACTTTTGGCTGGGCTCAAGGGCAGAGAATTGTAATGCCAACAGCCCAACCTCCTTCCCTATGCTGTGAGAGGGATGCAATAACAATAAAGAAATATGTAGTAAAAAAAGTATTTATTGAGTTTGTATGGTGATTTTTTTTGGGGGGGGGGGCTACTTACGAATAAAATTGCTTAGAAAATGGTGGAGTCTTTTTTTAATACACTATAACGGTTAAAAGACTGAGGACTGTGCGCTGCCGACCGTTGTGGCAGAGTGGTTCTAGGCGCTTCAACCTGGAACCGCGCGACCGCTACGGTCGCAGGTACGAATCACGCCTCGGGCATGGATGTGTGTGACGTCCTTAGGTTAGTTAGGTTTAAGTAGTTCTAAGTTCTAGGGGACTGATGACCTCAGATGTTAAGTCCCATAGCGCTCAGAGCCATTTTTTGAGTATGCGCTCTCAAGAAAGCGCTGAAGAATGTGAGGCGAGACATGCTGCACCGTGAGAGCATCAGGCTTTAACTCACTCACTGGAAACTCCTTCCGAAGATATCTGTGATGTAAGTCTGATAGAGAACGTCCTGCATTATCTCTGCCCTCACTACACACTATAAATTAGTGCTACCCCTACGAATCCAGAGCGGGTCGCTAGTGTTTTATAAAAGTGAAAGCCTGCCTGAAAATCGTCCCTCATTCGCGAAAGAAAAAAGTCTCACACTTCCACATCTGCATTTACATATACACTCCGCAAGCCACCAAACGGTGGGTGGTGGAAGGTACCCTGTATCACAACTTGTTTTCCTTTCCTCTTCCACTAGCAAGTGGAGCGGGGGAAAAACAGCTCTCTATATGCCTCCGCATAAGCCGTAATTTCTAGTATTTTATATTTGTGGTCCTTACGCGCAACGTATGTTGGCGGCAAAACAGTCGATCGGCAGTCAGCTTCAAATGCCGTGTCTCTAAATTTTCTCAAGAGTATTTTTCGAAAACAACGTCGGCTTTCATCCAGGAATTCCCATCTGAATCCCCGAAGCATCTTCGTAACACTTACGTGTTGTTCGAACCTACCGGTAAAAGTTTACCAGCCCGCCTCTCAATTTCTTCGATGTCTTCCTTCAGTCTGACCTGGTACGGATCCCAAACAATCGAGCGGTAGTCAAGAACAAGCTGCACCAGCGCCCTGTATGCGATCTCCTTGACAGGTGAACAAGTCTTTCCTAGTCGACCATTCGCTTTCCCTATCACAGTTCTCACATGGTCAGTCTACCTCGTATCGCTCTGCAGCGTTACGCCCAGATGTTTAAACGACATTACTGTGTCAATCTTCCTACTCATCCGCATTACCCTACATTTTTCCACATTTAGGGCTAGCTGCCACTCATCGCATCAACTGGAATTTTTGTCTAAGTCTTCATGTATCTTCCTACAGTCACTCAACTTCGTCACCATACAGTACACCACGGCATCATCAGCAAACGACAACCGCAGACTGCTGCCCACCGTGTCCGCCAACTCATTTATGTACACTACTGGCCATTAAAATTACTACACCACGAAGATGACGTGCTACAGACGCGAAATTTAACCGACAGGAAGAAAATGCTGTGATATGCAAATGATTAGCTTTTCAGAGCACTCACACAAGGTTGGCGCCCGTGGCGACACCTACAACGTGCTGACACGAGGAAAGTTTCCAACCGATTTCTCATACACAAACAGCAGTTGATCAGCGTTCCCTGGTGAAACGTTGCTGTGATGCCTCGTGTAAGGAGGAGAAATGCTTACCATCACGTTTCCGACTTTGATAAAGGTCGGATTGTAGCCTATCGCGATTGCGGTTTATCGTATCGCGACATTGCTGCTCTCGTTGGTCGAGATCCAATGACTGTTAGCAGAATATGGAATCGGTGAGTTCAGGAGGGTAATACGGAACGCCGTGCTGGATCCCAACGGCCTCGTATCACTAGCAGTCGAGATGACAGGCATCTTATCCACATGGCTGTAACGGATCGTGCAGCCACGTCTCGATCCCTGAGTCAACAGATGGGGACGTTTGCAAGACAACAACCATCTGCACGAAGAGTCCGACGACGTTTGGAGCAGCACGGAGTATCAGCTCGGAGACCATGGCTGCGGTTACCCTTGACGCTGCATCACAGACAGGAGCGCCTGCGATGGTGTACTCAACGACTAATCTGGGTGCACGAACGGCAAAACGTCATTTTTCTGATGAATCCAAGTTCTGTTTACAGCATCATGATGGTCGCATCCGGGTTTGGTGACATCGCGGTGAACGCACATTGGAAGCGTGTACTCGTCATCGTCATACTGGCGTATCTCCCGGCGTGATGGTAAGGGGTGCAATTGGTTACACGGCACTTTGAACACTGGACGTTACATTTCAGATGTTTTACGACCCGTGGCTCTGCCCTTCATTTGATCCCTGCGAAACCCTACATTTCGGCAGGATAATGTACGACCGCATGTAGCATGTCATGTACTGGCTTTTCTGGATACACAAAATGTTCGACTGCTGCCCTGGCCAGCACATTCTCCAGATCTCTCACCAATTGAAAACGTCTGGTCAATGGTGGCCGAGCAACTGGCTCGTCACAATACACCAGTCACTTAATGAACAGTGGTATCGTGTTGAAGCTGCATGGGTAGCTGTAACTGTACACGCCATCCAAGCTCTGTTTGACTCAATGCCCAGGCGTATCAAGGTCGTTATTACGGCCAGATGTGGTTGTTCTGAGTACTGATTTCTCAGGTTCTATGCACCCAAACTGCGTGAAAATGTAATCACATGTCAGTTCTAGTATAATATATTTGTCCAATGAATACCCGTTTATCATCTGCATTTCTTCTTAATGTAGCAATTATAATGACTAGTAGTGTATATAGAGAATAACAGCAGTGCTATCACACTTCCCTGGGGCATTCCTGACGACAACCTTATCTTTGATGAGCACTCGGCATCGAGGACGACATACTGGGTTCTATTACTGCACTTGTCGTGCAGTCCAGTATATCTGCTGACAATAAAAATGCATTAGGATGTGCAAAATGTAACGGAACTTTATTGCTTGAGGAGAATATTAGCGCGGGATTATCCGAACGGTCTAGGGCGCTGCAGTCATGGATTGTGCTGCTGGTCCCGGCGGAGGTTCGAGTCCTCCCTCGGGCATGTGTGTGTGTGTGTGTTTGTCCTTAGGATAATTTAGGTTAAGTAGTGTGTAAGCTTAGGGACTGATGACCTTGGCAGTTAAGTCCCATAAGATTTCACACACATTTGAACATTTTTACAGAATATTAGCAAATTAAGCGCTTGTTAAATACAGCGTACTGCTATAAGGAGGACAGTGCTGAAGAAAGAAAAAAAGAAAAGTTACTTTTACTATTTCTAAGCCGTAATCGAAATGGCTTTGTTGACGTGTGGTAGTCGGCAGTAGCTACCCTGTGGGATGTAGCACCTGCAGACTGCTGACTTACGGCGACGCGCTGACCGCACGTCTGAAGCGACTGCGGTGATGGTGGGGTGCTGCGCTGTGGCCACAATATTTCGTGACGCTAAGGGGCGCGTCACCCGGCAACGTATGGCCTAACACAGGTAGCCGGTTGCCTTCACGCCGGCCGCCATTATAACTAAAATACAGTCGGCGGCGCTCAAATTTCGGCTACCGTGCGCCGCCGTAACGACGCACTGACCCCTTCCTTCCCCTGCCCCCCACCCCCCTCTTCTCCCGCCACCCCCTCATTTAATTATCGAAACTTCTTCTAAACATTTGATGCCAGTCTGCATAATACGACTATAAAACAACTCAGTGCTATAACTGGGGCCTAAGTTTCGTTTTAACGTGAACAATTATCATAAATGTTTAATAATCGTTTTATGGGCAGTAAAGGCTGAGTAACGACTATCCCATCTCGGTTATTTTCTTTCTCAGCGTTGTTACAAATAACAACTAGTGAAGCGCCAGTGTGGAACTACTGCGATGCGATGGGTGTCGTCGCCGTCTCTTCTGCTCCTGTCCTCTCTCTCTCTCGCTCACTCTCCTTCCCACACTCTTTTTATTATGCGTCCGGATTCCGGAACGGACGGGGTAATGCGACAAAATTGTGGGCGGATGAGAAGGGGACGGAGGCGCCCCGGACAAAGGGCATCTCCCGGAATGGCCGAGCAATTGTAAGAAACGGGCCGCCGGATTTCGCCGCGCGCGCAGAGCCTGTCGCCATAACTTGGTCCGCTTTGACAATTTGATTACAGGGTCGGCCGGCGGTCGCGGATGGCTCCGTCCCGCCATTACGGTCCCGTATTTAAAACAGCCGTAGTGGGACAGTACTAATCGCCCGCCGGAACAAAACAAAAAGCGGGCCAGCACACCGAGGGGTAATTGCATTAAGTGATACGTAATCGTCCCGAACAGGAGCCGAACGCGAGTAATTGTTATATCGGCCTTTATGGTTCGAAAATTGCTCGTAAGTGGGCGCACTCGGTCTCAGGGCATTCCGAGCGCAGACTGTGCGAACAGAAGCCCACACCACATCTCCGGAGTAATACTGTTGTCGGCGGCATTATCGGAATAGAGACGGTGTGTTAGGTTCACCATTGGCTTCCGTTTCTCCCGCACTACCACTTACCAAGCAATTTGGAACGACCGGATATCGTCGGCCAGTCGTTAATCGTGTTCTCTTACCGAAACTGTCGCTCTCTCGGGAGATTCTTATTATAACTCACCGCACGATGCGACGACTGGTAGCCGACGCTCAACACAGGCAAATAATATTCCTACGACGTATCTTGTTTCGGACAGTCTGGACTTGGGAGAGTCTATGAACCCTACACTATCCTGATCTCAAGTGTCAAAGGAATTTATTTTAAAACTCTGGTCACCACGGGTGGCTCCCCTCCTATCCCAGTGGACAACCTGATTATGGATGACTTTCGGAAGGGAACAATGGTAGCAGTGGCCCTTAAACCAATTGTAGGTTTGTAAGTACGTGGACGGTACTTCTACATCTACATCTACATACATACGCCGTAATCCACCATACGGTGCGTGGCGGAGGGTACCTCGTACCACAACTAGCACCTTCTCTCCCTGTTCCAAACAGAACGAGGGAAAAATAACTTCCTATATGCCTCTGTACGAGCCCTAATCTCTCTTACCTTTGCGGTCTTTCCGTGGAATGTAAGTTGGCGGCAGTAAAATTGTACTGCAGTCAGCCTCAAATGCTGGTTCTCTAAATTTCCTCAGTAGCGATTCACGAAAAGAACGCCTCCTTTCCTCTAGAGAGTCCCACCCGAGTTCCTGAAGCATTTCCGTAACACTCGCGTGATGATCAAACCTACCAGTAACAAATATAGCAGCCCGTCTCTGATTTCTATGTCTTCTATGTCCTCCCTCAATCCGACCCGATACGGATCCCAAACGCTCGAACAGAACTCAAGAATAGGTCGTATTAGTGTTTTATAACCGGTCTCCTTTACAGATGAACCACATCTTCCCAAAATTCTACCAATGAACCGAAGACGACTATCCGCCTTCCCCACAACTGCTATTACATGCTTGTCCCACTTCATATCACTCTGCAATGTTACTCCCAAATATTTAATCGACGTGACTGTGTTAAGCACTACACTACTAATGGAGTATTCAAACATTACGGGATTCTTTTTCCTATTCATCTGCATTAATTTACACTTATCGATATTTAGAGTTAGCTACCATTTTTACACCAATCACAAATCCTGTTCAAGTCATCTTGTATCCTCCTACAGTCACTCAACGACGACGCCTTCCCGTATACCACAGCATCATCAGAAAACAGCCGCACATTGCTATCCACCCTATCCAAAAGATCATTTATGTAGATAGAAAACAACAGCGGACCTACCACACTTCCTTGTGGCACTACAGATGATACCCTAACCTCCGATGAACACTCACCATCGAGGACAACGTACTGGGTTCTATTACTTAAGAAGTCTTCGAGCCAATCACATATTTGGGAACCAATCCCATATGCTCGTACCTTAGTTAGGAGTCTGCAGTGGGGCACCGAGTCAAAGGCTTTCCGGAATATGGCATCCGTCTGATCGCCTTCATCCGTGGTTCGCTAGATATCATGCGAAAAAAGGGCGAGTTGCGTTTCCAAGGAGCGGTGCTTTCTAAAGCCGTGCTGATGCAAGGACAGCAACTTCTCTGTCTCATGGAAATTCATTATATTCGAACTGAGAATATGTTCGAGAATCCTGCAACAAGCCGATGTTAAGGATATTGGTCTGTAATTTGGAGGATTCGTCCTTCTACCCTACCCTATCGTCACCTGCGCTTTTTTCCAGTCGCTCGGGACTTTACGTTGGGCAATAGATTCGCGATAAATGCAAGCTAAGTAAGGAGCCAATGCAGTAGAGTACTCTCTGTAAAACCGAATCGCAATCCCTTCAGGACCTGACGATTTCTTTATTTTCAACCCATTCAGCTGCTACACAACCTCAGGGACCTCTATCACTATGTCCTCCATACGGGAATCTGGTTGGTTGGTTGGTTTGGGGAAGACCAGACAGCTTGGTCATCGGTCTCATTGGATTAGGGAAGGATGGGGAAGGAAGTCGGCCGTGCCCTTTGAGAGGAACCATCCCGGCATTTGCCTGGAGTGATTTAGGGAAATCACGGAAAACCTAAATCAGGATGGCCGGACGCGGGAATGAACCACGGGAATCTGAACGAGATTCAAACGGCGGTATGTTTGTACGATCCTCCTGCGTGAAAGATTTCTCAAATGCTTAATTTAAAATTTCAGCTTTCGTTTTGCTGTCTTCCGTTGCCAGACCAGACTGATCAGTGAGTGACTGGATGGAAGCCTTCGACCTGCTTACCGATTTTATGTAAGGCCAGAATTTCCTTGTGTTTTGAGCAAGATCTTTTGCTAAGGTATGACGGTGGTAGTGGTTGAATGCTTCGCGCATCGCTCTTTTTACAGCAGCACGAATCTCTACTAACTTTTGCCTGTCCTCATTCTCCCGATCTTTCTTGTACCGCGAGTGCAACTGCCTTTGCTTCCACACATTTCGTAACACAATTAAAGCATCACTTTTTAGTATCGCCGTAATTGTCACTCAATGCTATGCAGATGTCCCAGATTTCGCTAGAAGGTGCCTACGTCCTTCCTCTGTAATGGTGCAAAGTGTGGCTCACATGCTGTGTCACCCTTGGACTTGACGATGCTTCAAACAGCAAGCTGGCAGCACATGTGGAAAAACGGCCAGAGCTCATATGTTCTTGGTACCTGCGTTAATGGTGTCACACTGGTAAAAAGTTTTACCACGATTCCTCCACTACTTCGGTCACCTGTCACACGATGGGAAGGACGTCACGCTCATTCTTACCCACATTTTACCTCTTGTTTTGGCGCCTCTGCGATGGAAGTGAGAACCGCGACGCCCAAGGGGTTATCGTGTGGGTGGCCGAGGAAAACGTTTCAGACACACTGCCGCTCATAATCGACCCGGAGAGGCCTCAGGGTGTGAGCCGTGGTAAAAATTTGCTGTTTTGAAGAGCGCGCCGCAGCGCGTAGTGTGAAGCAGTCACCCTCCGTTTCGGGCGGTGGCGCCGCTGTGGTAATCGCAGCTTTGATGTCTCCCTCTGGTAGATAAGGGGAAAAGTTGCCTGTTCACGTGCATTTAAGGGGCGCTATAAGCTCGCCAGGGGCAGTTGGTCACTCGCAGTGAGGCTGCGTCAGTCTCGCGTCACCAATTGCTGGTCTGTCTCTCGTTCGCATTTGAGGGCAGTTAGTGCCTGTCTGTCGTCGGAGTGCTAGTATGTCTGTTGTTTGGAGCAAACTTTAAAGCCACAAAATGAGAGTCTTGCCACTCCGCTAGTAACAGAACTCAGCTAGTGGTCGCCCGGTCGGGGCCGAGTTCCTGCATCTGAGTCTGAGCGTTAGGCCGCCAGTCTGCTCGAGTTGCTCGGGCAACGGTCGTTGGCGGTTGGATCGGTCGGCTGGTCGGTCGCGCACTGAGACACAAGATGACTTGTCCGCCTTGAGCGCCGGCGCATGTGAGGTCCCCACGTGAGTCCAGTGGGCCGCGGCGTATAGAAAGGGGTATTGGCTTCCCGGTCGACACGAGAGCAACTGAACCACGACATCAGGCTGGCCGGGGCGAGCTGCGACGCCATGAGACGGGAGATCGGCGCGCCTTCCTGCGTCCGTTGAAGCGGCTGGCAGTGGACGGTTAGAGAGAGCGTTGGGGGTGCTGCGCCAGGTCTTCGCCAGAAATCGCAGTTTGTTAGAAGTCAAGTGATTGGAGATAAGTTGTTTCATTTACTTGTTAAATTCTACTTTTTTTCTTAGTGAGCTCACCAGCCGCTTTGCTTTAGGGTCGTCCCACCATTCTTCTCCGTTTGCCCAACCGTGGGAAGGTGGTTATTTATGAATTGGGTGGTCAGTTTTTCTCTTGTGGAGTAGGGGCGGGTTAGAGCAATCTGCGGTTCGGGTTGTTCAGGGTGTCAGTGAAACCGCCACTTTCCTTGGGGCGTTGATTCCCATACATTTCGCAGTACAAAACGATAGTTCGCAGTGCGATAAGCAACAGGACGATATTCTTGACAACCTTTGACGCTTCTGACACCCCCGGACGTTTCAACCCTTCTCTAAGGACGTTGCGGGGCTGCATCCCCATTCAGCATTTCCACACCCCTTTGGAGCACAGAGGTCAAATCAAACACCTTTCAGCCGTCATTTACAAACTGTTATTTTATTGGGCTACTAGTGTCGTCGGTATAATATACCATCTTCATGCCCTTGACCGACTTGTAGGAAGATTTAAACCTCGTTCAGATGATATCTGAAGAGAGCACTGTATCAAAAATCTACAGATACCAGTCTTTGAGTGCTGGCCCCTATTTGCACCGGAAACGAGGTTCGAATGTTCCTACACGTAGGTCAGGGGACCTGAAGATGGCGCAATATAACACCGTAACTAGTAGAACAGCAAAATAACTGTTTGGAAATTAGACCGCTGAGAGGTGTTTCATTTGACGTTCTGTACTGAACAGCCGAGGTCCCGCAAGCATACCTGAAAGAATGGATATACAGAGATCTTTGGAGCGCAGTCCGACCGCAGTTCTTGCTTTCTTGTACAGGTTGGAAACGCGATACCGTTCAAACACATTCGACGAATCGTTGCGTGATCCGAAATAGCAAAAGGTGTTTATGCAATTTCAGATCCCCTGTTTAGTGCTCTCTTGTGACGTGATCACGGGGTTGCGACATTGAGACATGTGTGAAGGAAACGGAAAAGAGTATCTTTAAGACCCCCAGTTTGGTAAATCCCTCAGTGTCACCCACCCACTTTAACTGAGAATTTTAAAAAGTACCTATACAGAGAAAACCTGCATAGTAGTCGTAGGTACCTGCAGGGAGGCAAAATCTTGACATCCCTCCGATTCCAGATGTCTGCCTTAAGTCGCCTAGAATTACTTCTCAGGTTGTCTCTTTCTAAAGACACGTTTTTATAATTGTCATTAGAGTTGTGCGGTTGACACCGACGGTGCTGCCCACGTAGGGGGGGGGGGGGGTTCTTAGAAATACTCTTTGCCGTTTTATTCACACATGTCTCAATGTCGCACAAGAGTACGTGAAACAGAAAGACTGAAAATGCATAAGCACCCATTGCTACTTCGGATCACGTTTGGATTCCATCGAATGGTTTTGATCGTTCCCTAATGGTTCCAATCTGTACAAGAGAGCAAGAAGTGCATTCGCACTGCTCTCCAAAGGTGTACGATCACGATCAATGGGAATGCAGGCCCACAATGTCCTTAGAGAAAGTTTGAGATGTTCGGGGGTGTCAGCAGTGTTAAAGATTGTCAAGAACGCCATGTTGCTCACAGCAATGTAAGCTGCCGTTTTTTATCGCGAAATGTGTGGGAATCAACGTCCCAAGGAAAGTGGTGGTTTCAGTGACGCCCACTATGCCACTCCCTGCGGCATTTCAGCGTCTGTCCTCAGCGTTAGTGTGCCTGAAATGTTTTCCTGGGACACTCATGCGAAAACCGCATGATTTCAGCGATGGGCATCGCTGTTCTGTCTTCCATAGTAGCAGGCGTCAAAAGAAGAGTAAAATATGGGTAACTATGGGTGTCACGACGTTCCCAGCAGGCCGCGGTGGCCGAGCGGTTCTAGGCACTTTAGTACGGAACCGCGAGACTGCTGCGGTCGCAGGTTCGAATCCTGCCTCGGGCATGGATGTGTGTGATGTCCTTAGGTTAGTTAGGTTTAAGTATTTCTAAGTTCTAGGGGACTAATGACCTCAGATGTTAAGTCCCATAGTGCTCAGAGCCACTTGAACCATTTGAACGACGTTCCCATCGTGTGACATGTCCCCGTCGACGCTGAGCAGAATTGTAGTGAAATCGGTTGCCATGGCGACATCATTAACACACTTTCCACGTAACATGAACCTATGAGCTCCGGCCTTTCTTTCGCATCTGTCGACGCCTTGCTGTTTGAAGCGTCGTCAGGTCTGAGGGTCATGCCACAGTGCACCACACTTTTGCACAGTTGTAGACGAAGGTTGTAGGCACCTTTTACCGAAATTTCAACCTTCTGCATAACAGTGGGAGACAATTGCGGGATTTCTAAGAATTTATCCTTTAACTGCGTTACGAAGTGTAATATGACCCCATGGATTGATGAAGTTTTGTTCATCGCCTTAACTCCACTCATAAAAACACTCAACATGTATAAAGAAAAAGATGATTGTCTGCCTTTCCTGGACGTTTTGGTTAGACGGAATAATAATGGCTCTCTGTGGCATTCAGGTTATCGTAAACACGCTCACACTGATTTTTATTTGCAATCGTCGACTTGTCTTCACCTGACTCAAACTATGAGTCTCCTTAAAGACTAGCACACAGAGCTCATACAGCGTCAGATTCAAATACCTTGCCTAAAGCGCTCGTTCGCCAAAAGACAGTTAACAGAAGAAATGCACATGCTTCCCAGCAGATCAGGGTATTACCAGTTAAAATGAAGAACCAGGAAGAGCATTTCCATCACAGTCACAGTCTAGTACTGAGTTTTCGGTTGAAACATTCTGTAAAACGAAAAAAAAAACTGAGTAATCGCCAGCATTTCTGCACATATGTCCGTCACAAAGACGTCCCCTTCCCCACAAAGACTGTCTCGGCACTTACCCATTTACCGCTTTCAAATCCACGCTGCCCATAGACCTTCGGGCTCGGTACAAAAATTACATTCTACATCTACATCTACATCCATACTACGGAAGCCACCTGACGGTGTGTGGCGGAGGGTACCTTGAGTACCTCTATCGGTTCTCCCTTCTATTCCAGTCTCGTATTGTTCGTGGAAAGAAAGATTGTCGGTATTCCTCTGTGTGGGCTCTAATCTCTCTGATTTTATCCTCATGGTCTCTTCGCAAGATATACATAGGAAGGAGCAATATACTGCTTCACTCCTCGGTGAAAATATGTTCTAGAAACTTCAACAAAAGCCCGTACCGAGCTACTGAGCGTCTCTCCTGCAGTCTTCCACTGGAGCTTATCTATCATCTCAGTAATGCTTTCGCGATTACTAAATGACCCTGTAACGAAGCGCGCTGCTCTCCTTTGGATCTTCTCTATTTCTTCTATCAACCCTATCAGGTACGGATCCCACACTGGTGAGCAATATTCAAGCAGTGGGCTAACAAGTGTATTGTAACCTACTTCCTTTGGTTTCGGATTGCATTTCCTTAGGATTCTTCCAATGACTCTCAGTCTGGCATCTGCTTTACCGACGATCAACTTTATAAGATCATTCCATTTTAAATCACTCCTAATGCCTACTCCCAGATAATTTATGAAATTAACTGCTCCCAGTTGCTGGCCTGCTAAATTGTAGCTAAATGATAAAGGATCTTTCTTTCTATGTATTCGCAGCACATTACACTTGTCTACATTGAGATTCAATTGCCATTGCCTGCACCATGAGTCAATTCGTTGCAGATCCTCCTGCATTTCAGTACAATTTTTCATTGTTACAACCTCTCGATATACTACAGCATCATCCGCAAAAAGCCTCAGTGAACTTCCGGTGTTATCCACAAGGTCATTTATGTATATTGTAAACAGCAACGGTTCTACGACACTCCCCTGCGGCACACCTGAAATCATTCTTACTTCGGAAGACTTCTCTCCATTGAGAATGACATGCTGCGTTCTGTTATCTAGGAACTCTTCAATCCAATCACACAATTGGTCTGATAGGCCGTATGCTCTTTCTTTGTTCATTAAACGACTGTGGGGAACTGTATCGAACGCCTTGCGGAAGTCAAGAAACACGGCATCTACCTGGGAACCCGTGTCTATGGCCCTCTGAGTCTCGTGGACGAATAGCGCGAGCTGGGTTTCACACGATCGTCTCTTTCGAAACCCAAGCTGATTCCTACAGTGTAGATTTCTAGTCTCCAGAAAAGTCGTTATACTCGAACATAATACGTGTTCCAAAATTCTACAACTGATCGACGTTAGAGATATTGGCCTATAGTTCTGCACATCTGTTCGATGTCCATTCTTGAAAACGGCGATGACCTGTGCCTTTTTCCAATCCTTTGGAACGCTACGCTCTTCTAGAGACCTACGGCACACCGCTGCAAGAAGGGGGGCAAGTTCCTTCGCGTATTCTGTGTAAAATTGAACTGGTATCCCATCAGGTCCAGCGGCCTTTCTTCTTTTAAACGATTTTAATTGTTTTTCTATCCCTCTGTCATCTATTTCGATATCTACCATTTTGTCATCTGTGCGACAATCTAGAGAAGGAACTACAGTGCAGTCTTCCTCTGTGAAACAGCTTTGGAAAAAGACATTTAGTATTTCGGCCTTTCGTCTGTCATTCTCTGTTTCAGTACCATTTTGGTCACAGAGTGTCTGGACATTTTGTTTTGATCCACCTACCGCTTTGTCATAAGACCAAAATTTCTTAGGATTTTCTGCCAGGTCAGTACACAGAACTTTACTTTCGAATTCACTGAACGCCTCTCGCATAGCCCTCCTCACACTACATTTCGCTTCGCGTAATTTTTGTTTGTCTGTAAGGCTTTGGCTATGTTTATGTTTGCTGTGAAGTTCCCTTTTCTTCCGCAGTAGTTTTCTAACTCGGTTTTTGTACCACGGCGGCTCTTTTTCCATCTCTTACGATCTTGCTTGGCACATATTCATCTAATGCGTATTGTACGATGGTTTTGAACTTTGTCCACTGATCCTCAACACTATCTGTACTTGAGACAAAACTTTTGTGTTGAGCCGTCAAGTACTCTGAAATCTGGTTTTTGTCACTTTTGCTAAACAGAAAAATGTTCCTGCCTTTTTTAATATTTCTATTTACGACTGAAACCGCTTTAAGATCGCTGATTCCCTGTTCTGCGTTAACTGTTTCAAATAGTTCGGGTCTGTTTGTCACCAGAAGGTCTTTTTCTTTGACACCAGCGATCATGCCGAAATCTCCCATTCGTGTTGCAAGTCATGCTTCTGTAGCGTGGCGATGATGGGAGACACAAAAACTCTAGAAAACCAGAAACAGCAGTAGCACATCGACATGGCTATCTTTCAGCATTAGTTGATAGTAATGCTCGTTTCTATGCAGAAGACGCAGAGAAAACATGTTTGCTTGTAACAACATGATCTTGAAAGGAGGAAGGAAGATGTTTGCAGACAATGCAGCCACTTACCGTCTAGTGTAGTCATCAGAATATCAACCCCAATTTCAGACTGATTTACATAACTTATTTGTATGGTGCGAGAAGTGGCAATGGACTCTAAACAATAAAAAGGATGAGTAATCTGTTACATTTCGGTCATACGACAAATCATGTCTATTTAAAGATCTATTTAACTTAATATGCAGCGAGTACAGGTACGAGCAACGTAATAAAATGTTGTAGAGAAGGCGAACCAAAAATTCCGTTCGATTGGCACAACATTGCGAAGATGCAACAAATCTGCTAAAGAGACCGGCTACACGAGACTTGTCCGCCTCTTCTGGAGTATTCCTGCGCAGTGTTGAGTCTATGCCACGTGGGTTTGACAGAGAACATCAAAAAGTTCAAGGAAGGGCAGCTCGTTTAGTATTATCGCAAAACTGGCAGACAGACTATCACGGACATGATCGCGAGTTGGTTCGGCACTCGAGTACGAGCTTTTTTCACTCTTATTTAAACATCTATTTAATTTCTAATCCTTACACCACTTTCCCGTCCACAAGTGAAAACATTTTGCTAACTCCCACCTATGTAGGGAGAAATGCCCTCTGTAATAAAACAATAGAAGTCAACGGTTGCACTCCCACCCTTAAGTACCTTGGCGTCACCCTCGACCGTCGCCTCTCCTGGACTCCCCACCTCCGGACAATCCAAGCCAAGGCACGCTCCCGCCTCAGTCTCCTCAAGCTCCTCTCTGGCCGTACGTGGGGTCTGGACCCCTCCACCATCCTCCACACCTATAAGTCCCTCATCCGCCCTATCCTTTGTTATGCCCATCCGGCTTGGATCTCCGCCCCCCCCCCCTACCTTTTATAAATCCCTCCAAATCCTTGAACGTCATGCTCTCCGCCTCGCCTATCGCATCCGTCTCCCCTCCCCCATGTGGATCCTGTACAATCTCATCCCCTTCCCACACCTCCTCCTTTTCCTTGAAAGGATACGGATCCTGTACACCTCCCGCAAACTCGATCCTCCTCACCCGCTCGTCTCCCCGATCCTCTCCCACCCCCGCCCGCTGCCGCGCCTGTATTCGCACGTCCCACCCGGTCTCCATCTCTCCACCCTCCTTACCCTCTCCCAAGGTGGCTTCCGCCAGCTCCCCCTCCATGATGATGTCCTCCTCCCCTCCATCTACCCCTCCTATCAACTTTGACCCTGCCCCATCCCCCACTTCCGGTGTCCTTTCCTTTGGGCACCCTCCCACCCTTCTCTTCCCTTCCCTTCTCTTTCCTTTTCCCACGTCCCCTCCCTCCACCCCTCTTCCCATGGGTTTCCCCTTCCCCTTCCTCCCTCCTCCCTTTCTCCTCTGCCCGTGGCATCTCTGCTCTCCCCTCTCGCTCTCCCACTCCTCTTCCTCCTCCTCCTCTTTTGGCAGGTCCCCGGACTCGCACACGCATAGTGAACATTCGCGCGCCGGAGATCATCGACATCAGTATCTCGTGTGTGTGCTTCGTTTTGTGTTTCGTGCAGTTACGACTCCACTGTTCACATGTGCCATCGCCGTTCTCCGTGTTTTGTGCGCCGTGTCCACAAGTGTTAGTGTTTTTATCGTCCACCGTGAACGGCTTCATGTTTATTGTTTTTTTGTCTCTCCATTTTTTGCCCGCCGTTTTTTATATTGTCTGTATCACCTCTATGTCATGTTGTTGTTCCACTTAAGGCTGAAGAGCAGCGTAATGTGCTGCTGCCAGCCCGCCTGTATAGGTGATTAAAATTACAATAAAGGAAAAAAAAATCAAAGGTTGCACGAACATATTTAGCTTCCGTTTTTGCCACCTTTTCTTTCAGAGGGGAACGGTAAATAAATAAGCTGAAAGTGCTTCAATGAACCCTCTGCTAAACTTTTAAGTCTTAACTGATGAGTAGTCATGTAGATAATGTAGAACGCACTTCGAAATTTAAAGTTCCATCGAAGACAAGGGCATTAGATACAAGAATAGAAGTTCGATTTATAAAAGGATAGGTTATGTAGTCGACCACTCGGTTTCAGAGGAATCACACGGAAATTCGCAGTAAACGATTTAGGTAAAACACGGAAACCCTAAATCAGAATGGCCGAATGTTAAAATGAAACGCCGTCGTCCCATATTCAGTTCCATTGTCTTATCACCACGCCAGATCCGCTTAGAAATACGTCTTACTCAATCAGTAAAAATCACAAAACCCAGAGGGCTTCTACGTCCAAATTTTATCGATAAAATTAGGCCAGCCATGGTAGCCGAGCGGTTCTAGGCGCTACATCTGGAACTGCGCGACCGCTACGGTCGCAGGTTCGAATCCTGCCTCGGGCATGGATGTGTGTTATGTCCTTAGGTTAGTTAGGTTTAAGTACTTCTAAGTTCTAGGGGACTGATGACCTCAGAAGTTAAGTCTCATAGTGCTGAGAGCCATATGAACCATATGATAAATTTAGGGCCCCAGTTTTTCTCCGTAATGGCTTATTGCTTTCATTATTTTTCTACACATAATGTTACCTAATATCTACATGTATTTGATAGGCTGTCTCGCGACAAATGAAACCAGCGATGCTTATCCTCTCCTCGTCACCAACAAAGCTCCAATAAAATACTCCCTTCCTCAAAATGCCACAGCAATCCATTCCTGAATATGTGTTGTGGCACACAATTTTGCTCAGTAACAGGCTTCTCATCTGAAATTTCGTGGTTGTAGCTAGGAAAAAACATACTAAAATAACGAAAACCGTTTTTAGGCAAATGTCTTTTTCATGAGAGTAGGTGATGTTAAATAACTGTTTCACAATTAATGTTTATCATTTCCAGCTTCTTAAACATAATGTGATATAAAAAGTGAAGGAACACACAAACTAACATTCTGTGTGTGATGCTAAACCACGCATCTCGAGGTATACAAGGGGACACACAACGCTTTGCAAACTTCATAAAAACGCTTCCTCTCAGGGTGAGTCAGCAGCGTACAGTGGTAAGCGATTTCGAACAAGTCCGACTGAAGGGGAACGCAGCTTGGGATATACAAACATACGGAACCGACAAGATTTTTGTGTGTCCAGATCCGTTAGCGGTGAAATGATTCTAGAATGGCAACGTCTGGAAAGCACTAAATCCAGTCCCCACGCTGGTGAAACGCAGCAGATCCACACAGAAAGTCGAAATGGGACATGTTCTGTACGACTCAGTCGTCACATATCTCGAATCCTCGATTCCAGCTCAAGTCAGTTCTAGAAAGGTCCCGCAGTAGAACTGCCCAGAACCCACTTTCACTATAAACTGCATTACCGAGAAGGAACTACAGCAATAACCATTTACAATAAAATGAGTTACGGCCTACCTTGTGTCCTAACGGTGGTAGGAGGCATCGATATAGACCCCCATGCTGCTGACATTATTTTACGGATCTTCTTTCCTTATGAAGTACTCCTCAACATTTTCCACCAAACTGAACTACGTTCCGAAAGTGTAGGAAATACTATAAAAAGAAAATTGCATGATTGTCAGCGGTATGAAAATTTGCTATTAAGTGATTTCTGATACAAAAAATATTAGATATTAATATTTATAATTATGAAGCATTTAATAACGGGATAAACTATTTATGGATGTATCTAGCTCGCAAATTAAGTAGAAAAGTCATAGAACAGAAGTAGCTAATAGAGTGAACAGCAGATTAAGCCGGCTGAAGAGGTTACTCGAAAAGAAATGGCGTTATTCATTCTAATTCACAGTGCTATATGGAACTGAATAGCTGAAGAGCTAATAGCAGCAGACGCATCTGCATTAGAATTGCCCTATAGTCAATGAATCAAGAAACACGCTTCATTACTGGATCAGTTAAAAAAAATAACAATTTCTGCCCGGCAGACCGTTACCGAAAACGACTCTATATCTTCTAATATCAACAGTCTGGCTATTTTCTAAGATTATGAAATATTAGATTGGCATCAGACAGACATTGGTCGTTAGATACGACATCCAAGACATCTGTTCAATAACGCATGGTATAAAGAAGTTATTACAGACAATTTACAGGAAAAGAAAGTTGACGCGATACATACATTTAAATCACGTTTCAGTCGTCGTTAGTTAATTTAACAGAAAACCTTACAATAAAATACGTCTATTAGAGTGTGTTAAGAATCGTCTAAGATATTAAGCGGAGGTTTACTATCTTTTGGTTCAAAAAACAGATTTTTTTTAAAATTGCATTTTTGGATCCATAAAAGTGTTTAGAATCCACCCCTGAGACGGTTTTTCCGAATGCGGAACGGAAATGTTTGTTATTCGCGGTTGAACAAAAAAATGCACCTGCGTGAAACCGGCCTTTTGACGCACCAGTTTTTTTCGGGAATTTAGACTTTGTAGCCGCGAAAAATTATTCTATGTGCTTGCCCATGACTTAAAACTGACAAAGTGATCGAGGAGCTTACGACGTACTACGTCTTGGCAATGCGACGGCATTCCAGTTCGGTGGAAAAGATGAAGGAGGCAATTTAGGCAACGCATTTCCACAAGTGTTCGACGGATGACCACCCACAACACCAAAATCCTCCGACTGGGGAAACTAGTTGGTGTAAGTGGCGCATTGCAGAGGCTACCGGACATCTGGGCGAATATCAACACGACCAGCCGCTCTCCTAAGAGGTTCAAAAAGTGATCCATCCGATCTAGGAAGCCCTTTCAGAGGACGAGTTATTGTACCGGTGCTTGGGAGGAAACACAACAAATTCAAATAAAACTTTGAACGCGCGTGTTTGGAAGTTAGCCCCCAAGCATTTGCATTCTGGTGAGAAGACTGTGGAGATTGCGACTTTCCTGGCAGTGAGCAGCTTCAGCGAAGGGTATTCAGCATTTCTGAAGACCGTGAAAACGATGGACGTCACCCTGGGACTCTATTCGACGCAGTTCGCCAAGCATTCGGACGACCACCGGATTCAACCGGCCGAAAACCGCTTGCCTCCGGCCGTATGAGCCGCTCTGGAGCAGCGCAGGATGGCCCAGATCGAGCAGAACGCTCTCTGTGAGGAAGAGCAAGAACTAGTTTATGGACCCGGAATAGCAGATTGAACGTAAGTTGCATAATATTGCATTTATATGTAATCAAATCTTCAAACGCGTATTTCTCGAAATGACTTTTTTTATCGCGATGTATGGTAACTTCAATCTATTGAACCGATTGGCATGATTCTTTGTTTCCGACGAAGCTAACTAAATTGTCTAGGAGTTGTACCACTTTTATTCCGATCCATTAACTATAAACATTTTTACTTGGCCAACGAAGTCGAAAAATCGATGAAAAAAACCCTGTTTTTTTCAAATGGCCCCCATTTTGTTTCCTATGGTCCAAATAACTTACGCGAGGTGCAGCTCCTAAAGAATCTTATATACTTCCCTAAAGTCAGCTCAATTTTGATTTCAGACGAGCCGGCTGACCTGTGACATACCGCGCGTGGAGGTCTACATCGAAATTTTGTTTAGTCCGATGACACTTCCGCCTTTGCTCTTCATCATTTCCGGTCGAAAAAATTCCAGTTTGTAGAGGAAACATCAATAAACGTTTTGGCCAAATTTGACACTGATATCTATAACACATCCCGAGAAACAATTTCTAAAAGAACATGCTTTTTTCGGGACAAAGATAGTAAACCTCCCCTTAACGTGAGCGGCTCTGCAATTGAAAGCGGTAGTGGAGTACATAGCCGTTTCTTCGCTTCTAATATTTCACAGGTTTAGCAACAGCAAAGTTCTGGCCACAAATGTTGCACTTAACAACCGTTACACAAAATAGTGCTTCTGTGTAATTCACCATCACCCCATTTTCATACGAGCAAAGAAAATGTTAGCCATCGTCATTATTAAAGAAAGTGGGTACCATCACATGTTGAAAATCATGGTAATGACTTGGCAGGGCAACTAGTCAAGAAAGGAACTTCAGCACAGCAAACTAAACCCTTGACATTTTCATACTTCTGCATAAAAGAAGCAGTAAGCGAAAATTTTCCAAAAGTAGCATAGAACATCTTTTTGAGGATGGGAAGTGTGTAAGATGTATAGACAGCAACACTACGACTAATTACAAATCTTGATTACCTGGTTCAGTACTTGCATCGAACTCGTGCGTATACATTTTCCGAACGCGTAATTTGTTATCAAGAAGCCAGTATTGAGAAATCGAGCCGTATGATGATCACACACAGTAAAATTTCATCAGCTGCATCAGTGTACGCATGGTTACCGGTCTGTGGAGCGGCAAGAGTAAATTTTATGATGTAATGAATTTCAGTATAAAAAGAGCCCCTTTCTAACGACACGGACCGCTCTGACATGCTTAGGCGTAAGGTGGTTGCGACAGCAGAGTTAGTTTTAAGTATTATTAAGGTTTGAGACAATTGTATTTAGTTTGGGCTTGGAGTATTAACTGGCTCTGATCGAAACAAAGACGATGTATCAAATTTAATGAGTTTGCAGAGTAAAGAATGATTATTTGCTGGAACGAGCAAAGAACTTCCTTGAAGAATATTAGAAAGAGGAGGGTACCGAAAGTTATCATTGAAAACAGAACAAAACGAAAAGAAGCAGAGGTAGAAAAAGATACGGTAACCCGACTGGAGGACAAAGTTCAGAGAAACAGCTGAACAGATTTATTCCCGATAATAAGTGTTATGAGTGAGCTTACCCTGTTCCCCATTTCTCCGAGAATTTGTGCGATTTGTTCACCACTGTCTGCTTACTGCGTCCTGTAATTCCGGCCCTGTAAATCCCCAACTACGTCCTGACACTTAATTTCACATGACCCGCACAAATAAATCTAATCAGTCATCGCACGTGCCTCCGTGTCATCCTAGAAACATTTTTTCTACAGCCTGTTCTTCTAAGTGTCACAACGCTTCTCCTAATTTCACCTAATTCATGAAATTGTTCTATATAATATTTCAGAGACTTCAATTCTCAACAACCGTAACTGTCGACCTTGTGCGTTTTGTGTCATAATTCCGCACCGCAGACACATACCACAAGAAAATTTCGATATCCGGACAAATGTGCGGTTAATTTTTGCCCCTCCTTATAACTGCCATTCACGTTACGGTCATTATGAAGGACTCTGCTTCTTAAACAACATTCTGTACTTCCCGCAATGTTGTTCACTGGATTCTTACATTTTACATATTACCGTTCAAAAGGCCAGTGCTGTCTGCAAGACTGCCAGGCGTCTTAAATCTGTTCTCTCGCTCTGTAGTTTGGTTTCATTTTCTCCCTCGCTTCATTTGCAGCTTAAATAACATGCTGTGGTTCTTACTCATACACTTCTTCAGCGCGCGACATTGCCAATAATTACACAGCGTCTGTAGTCGTTATAGAAGGAAACGATTCTGGTTGCTTTCTATGCAGTTCATTATATCCCGTCGATATATCACTTTATGTAAATAAATACGAGGACAGTTCCGTATGCCGGAATACTGAAGGCACGAATGGTGCAATATTTCATACGTAGATCTCATTTTTCAGAACGCAGCTCGAGCCCCGACAGACACAGACCACACGACCTTAATCACTTTAAATCACTCTCCGTCTGCTTCTCCTCGTCTTTATGGGTTATTCAGCAAAAGTATAAGGCAACATCCGAGCGTGTTCTTAGGCCAGCGACCTGTGGTTACCGCGTCAGAAAGCTATGACTAGACTGGGCCATTTTACTTTCGTTCAGCAAGAAAACATGAGCTATGGCATCGATTCTACGTTTTGCATAAGATCCAGCTTGGTGACAAAAAAGAGCTTTCGTTGGGAATGTTATTAATGTTAGCGGCTGGTAAAAAAAGAATTCATAGCAAGAACCTTCTTCTCGGCGAGTTTGCCAGCATCATAATTGGTGGTTACGCGGTGAATGATAGTCACTGAAACATTTATAGCGTGCACTTATCTCGACAAAGAAATAAGACAGAAATGCGCGCGATTTTGATAATGAGGCGCCTACGCGTACAAAAAGAACCAGTGTTACTAAACGTTGATGGGCAAGTAATCTTTTTAGGAAACGACAAAGTGACAAAATAAAGTTGCAGTCCGTGATTTGACAGTCCATCTCCGCCATCTGTCTGCCAAGCAGAACCGATTAAAGTGTTATTGCTTGAGGGTAAGAACTGTGTTTGAATCAGGAGAGCAGTGAAGAAATTAATTCTACTTTGGATGACTTGGTGGGACCGTCTTGGCCCTCTACTACAGGCACACCAACGACGTCGACATTGGTACTACTGCTTATTGTGCTGACGTACTGTCTCCTTATTTAGTACAACCATCTTCAAACGGTTCACGTTCATTTACGGGAGATAATGGAAATACGAGTAACCTCAAACATGTTTTTTAATAATTCCATCCCCTTCTGCAATTGTCAGTTTTGGTTTATTTTCGGCGCTATCGTAAAATCTCGGCCTTAGGGCATTTTAACTTACCTAAATACATTGTTGACAACATGATCACTAAAATCTGCCATGATCATTCCTTCAACAAATAATATATTCGAGAACAAGGTGATAATAATTAATGTTCCAGTTGAAAACGCTGTAAAAAAAAAAAAAAAAAAAAAACTCTACACGGGATTACTTAAATGTAAATGGAATATTATTGAATATTATTGGAAAATCGGGAAACGATATGGAAACACAAGATAAACGAAAATTTCTCTCTAGATTTGTCTATAAGCGTCATAACGTAAATAGGTCTCACATTAAACAAACTGTAACGGGAAACGTGCGTGAGTAAACAAGTTTGGCATTCAACAGTTGTGGCACTATTTGTTAGCTAAGCCCATTCACCACGGTAAGGTCGTACCACATCGGATGGGGAAAATCTTTTTTTAGTTGGTTTGAGGCCAAAACCGGATAAAAAGCTACATCGACATCGGTTTTTAATGCTCCTGAGGCCAAATGGTTCAAATGGCTCTGAGCACTATGGAACTTAACATCTGAGTTCATCAGTCCCCTAGACTTAGAACTACTTAAACCTAACTAACCTAAGGACATCACACAGCCGCGCGGGATTAGCAGAGCGGTTGCCGGCACGGTAGCTCAGCGTGTTCGGTCAGAGAGCCGGTTGGCCTCTGTAATAAAAAACTGAGTGGAACGATCAACCACCGAACTTGAACAGGATGTCTTGCGACGTCCGCAACGACCAAACTCAACGATCAATATCGAACAAAAAACAAAACAAAAAAAGCGGTCTAAAGGCGCTGCAGTCATGGACTGTGCGGCTGGTCCTGGCGGAGGGGTGTGTGTGTTTGTCCTTACGATAATTTAGGTTAGGTAGTGTGTAAGCTTAGGGACTGATGACCTTAGCAGTTAAGTCCCATAAGATTTCACACACATTTGAACATTTTTGACATCACACACATCCATGCCCTAGGCAGTATTCGAACCTGCCACCGTAGCAGCAGCGTCGTTCCGGACTGAAGTTCCTAGAACTGCTCGGCCACTCCTGAGGCCAAAAACCACATAAAAAGCAACAATTATATCGATTTTTAACTGTCGTCAGATTGGCGCAAGCCATGTTCATCATGCCATCAGCCATACTGCACTTAAAATGAACCTGCCTTTTCGAATTTCGTAATCATTTTCTAGAGATCCTTGGCAGACTTAGGACTCACGACTTTTTTCATACAGTGAGTGCCCTGAACGTCTGCAGAGCTACTGGTGCGCAGTCACTGTTCTTGTAAAACAATTGAGGCAGTCATGTCGGACGTCTAAGACGCAAACTGAGAAAGAGCAGAGTACCTCGTCTTTTATTTTCGATATTCCGCAGCTTACAGTGGCACCTAGAGGCAAAATTTTCGCTTTTTGTTTTTGTTTCCATAAAGTTTCTCTCTTCTTCGATAACACACGTGTTCTACTCAAATTTGAGCATTGGTTCGTTTTTTACAGCGTTTAGAAACTGGGACTTCAGTTATAATCACGCTGTATTTTAAAATAGCCTAAGGTCGAGATTGTACGATAGAACAAAAAATAAACCATAAAGTGGCAAACGTGGGATCCACTCATATAAAGAATTCTTAGCAACTTTGGGTCCGGTTCAAGTAAAACCAGTCTCAAAACATAAAACGAAAGGAGGGGAAGAAGGTTTGTGTTTAACGTTCCGTCGACAGCGTGGTCTTCAGAGAAAGACAGCGATCTCGCATTACGGGAGGTTGGGGAAGGAAATCCGTCACGCCTTGTTCAAAGGAACCATTCCTCACTTGCTGGAGTGGTTTACGAAAATCACGGGATTTGTAACATCGTCCTCCCAAATGTGAGTCCGGTATGCTAAACGCTGCTCCATCTGTCTCGATAAACACAAAACCGTTCAAAAAATGTTCAAATGTGTGTGAAATCTTACGGGACTTAACTGCTAAGGTCATCAGTCCCTAAGCTTTACACACTACTTAACCTAAATTATCCTAAGGACAAACACACACACCCATGCCCGAGGGAGGACTCGAACTTCCGCCGGGACCAGCCTCACAGTCGATGACTGCAGTGCCTCAGACCGCTCGGCAAATCCCGCGCGGCACAAAACCGTCATTCCCGTCTGAGGGCTTAGCTCCTAAAGAGCCATACAGCCTCTCAAGGGGAACAAGTCAGACATACACATATATCCAGATCCAAAAGGCCGGAAATCCATGGCTCCTCTGTGGAAGTCAACCGAAGCGCTAAACAAAGCAATGGAATAGGCCAATGGCACAACCATTGGGTTGGTGCACAAGTTCGTTGGTTTTTTCCATGTTGTTGTTGTTGTGGTCTTCAGTCCTGAGACTGGTTTGATGCAGCTCTCCATGCTACTCTATCCTGTGCAAGCTTCTTCATCTCCCAGTACCTACTGCAACCTACATCCTTCTGAATCTGCTTAGTGTATTGATCTCTTGGTCTCCCCCTACGATTTTTACCCTCCACGCTGCCCTCCAATGCTAAATTTGTGACCCCTTGATGCCACAAAACATGTCCTACCAACCGATCCCTTCTTCTAGTCAAGTTGTGCCACAAACTTCTCTTCTCCCCAATCCTATTCAATACCTCCTCATTAGTTACGTGATCTACCCACCTTATCTTCAGCATTCTTCTGTAGCACCACATTTCGAAAGCTTCTATTCTCTTCTTGTCCAAACTGGTTATCGTCCATGTTTCACTTCCATACATGGCTACACTCCATAAAAATACTTTCAGAAACGACTTCCTGACACTTAAATCTATACTCGATGTTAACAAATTTCTCTTCTTCAGAAACGATTTCCTTGCCATTGCCAGTCTACATTTTATATCCTCTCTACTTCGAGCGTCATTAGTTATTTTGCTCCCCAAATAGCAAAACTCCTTTACTACTTTAAGTGTCTCATTTCCTAATCTAATCCCCTCAGCATCACCCGATTTAATTTGACTACTTTCCATTATCCTCGTTTTGCTTTTGTTGATGTTCATCTTATATCTTCCTATCAAGACACTGTCCATTCCGTTCAACTGCTCTTCCAAATCCTTTGCTGTCCCTGACAGAATTACAATGTCATCGGCGAACCTCAAAGTTTTTACTTCTTCTCCATGAATTTTAATACCTACTCCGAATTTTTCTTTTGTTTCCTTTACTGCTTGCTCAATATACAGATTGAATAACATCGGGGAGAGGCTACAACCCTGTCTCACTCCTTTCCCAACCACTGCTTCCCTTTCATGCCCCTCGACTCTTATAACTGCCATCTGGTTTCTGTACAAATTATAAATAGCCTTTCGCTCCCTGTATTTTACCCCTGCCACCGTTTTTTCCATTAGTTTAATAATTACAACAGTTACACAAAAGGGAAACTTTAGTCATCAATAATACAATCTCCTTCATTGCCTACAAACAGTCTGCCAACGCTGTGCTAACTTTTCGATTCCGCGACTGTAGAAATAACAAGATTTTGAAGCGAAGAACTTGTCGAGCCACGTTCGGTGAGCATTTCCATCCACAAGAGAAATTCCTTGAAAGTTGTTCGATAGAGAGCGTGAAAGCTGAAGACCAGAGAGCACAAGATGACGTGAATAAGGCAGGTGCGGAATGACGTCCAAATCCAACTTCTGTATAGTGTTTTTTCAGTTTAGCAGAATGCACGGCGTTGTCGTGAAGTTGCATCCTTCCGCGCAGTCTTCCTGGTCGTTGTTCTTGGACTGCGTCTGCAAGACGGGTGAGTTGTTGAGAGCAAATGTCAGCAGTCAGCAGTGGTGGTTACACCTCGAGGAAGCAATTCTTAGTACACCACACCGTCGCTGTTTCACCAGACGCATAACATTATCTTTTATGGATGCGAACAGGTCTTTGTACGGGTAGTTGCTGCTTTGTTTGGGCGCAACCTTTATTTTCCTTGTGTTGGCATAAACACACCATTTCCCGCCACCAGTAGCGATACAAGCTAGAAAATTGTTGGTATTGTTCACGAGCCAGTTGATGGCCAGCAAACATAGATGCACATATGGTCACCTGCTGATTTTCGTAATTTTGGGCTTAGAGATTGCGGTACCCATACATCCGATTTTTGAACCTTTCCCATTGCATGCCAACGTCAGATGATAGTGGAATCATAACAGTTCGTCGCATTTGCCAGTTCTAGAGCACACTGACGTGTATCGTTGTGGATTATTCCATTTAAACAATATTCATCCAATTTGGAAGGTCTTCCTGAACGTGGAGAGCCATTAATGTCAAAACGAGCTTCCTTAAAACGAGAAATCCATTTTGTTACCCTTCTCTGTCGAATGGCATTATCCCCACGCTCTGTGCAAATGTGTCTGGCTGTCTTCACCGCTGTCACCCTGAACTCAAACAGATGAATATGTCGGAAATCTTCCAATTTCTCCACTTGGCACTCCATTTTTTAGCTTCCACGTCTCCAGTCACTACCTCCAAATGACAAAATGACTATGTGTAAACTGAAATAGCAACAGTGAACTAGAAATAAAAAATGGCAAAACATTAGCTACCGAAATACCAACATGTAAAATAAAAACGCCATGAACTTACGCACCAACCTAATGTACAAACCTTAGCCTTCTAACGACGTAGACCGTGAGACAGAAGTGTTACACCTCTTTGGAAATTAACGAGAGCCTTCAGTCAGTAATGCAACACTTTTTTCTGAAAGCAGGTTAGTTTCATTCACGGTTCCAATACACCATATTATTCCCCACTATTTTGGTTACAAAAACCCATTTTTCAACATAACACTCGTTCAATGCGACGACATTACGCCGCCTTAAAATTTTTTGGAAATTTCTGGTAAGTTCTTTTGGGACCAAATTGCTGAGGTCATCAGTCCCTAAGCTTAGACACTACTAAATCTAACGCCGGCCGCGGTGGCCGAACGGTTCTAGGCGCTTCAGTTCGGGACCGCGCGGGACTGCTACGGTCGCAGGTTCGAATCCTGCCTCGGGCATGGATGTGTGTGATGTCCTTGGGTTAGTTAGGTTTAAGTAGTTCTAAGTTGTAGGGGACTGATGAGCTCAGATGTTAAGTCCCATAGTGCTCAGAGCCATTTGAAACATACTAAATCTAACTCAAACTGACTTACGCTAAGGGCAACACACACACTCATGCCCGAGGGAGGACTCGAACTTCCGACGGCGGGAGTCGCGCGAACCGTGACAAGACGCCTAAGTCCTCGCGGCTACCCCGCGACGCCGTCTTACTGGGATGCTCTGTATGCCCGCATGGTACCACTGTACTGGTCGACGTCGGAGCCAACGTCTTGCTGCATGAATAACCTCCCCGTCATCCACGTACTGCTTCACTCGGAGAGCATCCTTCATTGGGTCAAACAGATTTAATTGGGAAAGTGCGCCTGTCGGGGGCGCAGACTTGTGTGAGGCCTTGCGTTGTCATAGAGAAGAAGAAGTTCTTTTGCATTTCTTGAGTTTCCTTAGGGTAGAAAAACACTCTTCAGATTTGACCGTTGCATCATGAAAGAGGACATCAAACAGAATAGCCTCTTCAGAGACCCAGAAGACCATCGCCATGCCTTTACCGGTGGAGGGTGCAGCTTTCAGCTTTATCTTCGGAGGAAACGCGGCGGTCGCCACTCCATCGATTGTCGTTTTCTTCCGGTTAGAAGCGATGAATCCATGTTTTATAACCTGTGACGATGTTAGACAAAAAAGTGTCACGATTAGCCCCGTAAAGAGCGAGCAATTCCGCATAGACGGTCCTTCGTTGTTCTACAAGGTATTCCGTTAAGCAGCCAGGAATGCAGAGGAGCCGGCCGAAGTGGCCGTGCGGTTAAAGGCACTGCAGTCTGGAACCGCAAGACCGCTACGGTCGCAGGTTCGAATCCTGCCTCGGGCATGGATGTTTGTGATGTCCTTAGGTTAGTTAGGTTTAACTAGTTCTAAGTTCTAGGGGACTAATGACCTCAGCAGTTGGGTCCCATAGTGCTCAGAGCCATTTGAACCATTTGAATGCAGAGGGCACACACCCTACAGTAGCCCAGTGGGTGGACGAGTGTGTCAACACTGACAACAGAAATATCCAGTTGATTGTGATCCACCGATCACCTCGAATGAGAGTGTCTGCACGTTCCAACACTGCAGGAATCACAGCTGTACGCTACCAGCCGCCACGCGGGAGATCGGGCGGGTTTCCACGACCTTGATGCGATGACGCCTCGTCCTATGCCTCATCGTGCTTTAGTTCACTGTCGGGTCTCCGTAGGCTTTGTGCAAGCCCTCATGAATACCTGTGATGCTCTGGTTTTCCGTCAAAAGAAACTCAGTGATAGCTCTCTGTTTGGAACGTACCTCCGTTACAGATGCCATTTTGTAGACTATACTTGGTGATCAAAAAGTCAGTATAAATTTGAAAACTGAATAAATCACGGAATAATGTAGATAGGTTCAAACCACGAACCTACTATGCTGTAATAGTAGGAGGAGAGGTGATACTCCTACGTGGCGCGTCCCAGGTGGCGGATAGGGAAGTCCTCACCGGTTTACTGGCGGACTTGAATGAAATAAAATAGCTCTCGCGGACCAAACACACCCTCTGCGGTTAACACCCGTAGTTGTAAATCGGAGCTTGCTCCAACTAAGGTTGACAACCTTCGACAGTCAAAAATGGAAAGGTCTTTTAGGAGAAAAATTCCACCGTCCTGCTCAAAAAGGCAGGAAAAGGCTACATCGGATTCGGTGGGTAGTCATCTAGAAGACAGCAACGAATCGGAACGTTTGCAACCATCCAAATGCACACTAAAACACAAAAATAAGATTAAACATAAACAAATAAATTATATAGCAACACACAACATAAACTCACTACTTCAAACCGGAAAACTCAAGGAGCTCACAGATGAACTAAATAAACAAAAAATTTTAATAACAGGGATCCAAGAAATGAGAAACACCACAGAGGATCCATTCGAATCACAAGGATACAGAATTTATAATGGGAAACCAGGACCGAGGGCATTGAAACAATGTCCGCAGTTTGGAACAGGGTTTTTAGTAAACATAAAAATAATAGATTCAGTAACGGATTTCCAAGCAGTATCAACAAGAATTGCGACTCTAAGCTTTAAAACAATGAATAAAACCTACACAATAATAAATGCTCATGCCCCAACAAATGAAAAAAATTGTCTAACAAAAACAAAGGAAGAGGTAGATAAATTTTGGGACCTTCTAGAACAAACTGTGAACAGAGTAAATAAAAAGAATGTAAAAATCTTAATGGGAGATTTCAATGCTCAGTTGGGAAAAGAAAGGAAATATAAAGATATAATTGGAAAATGGAGTCCACATAAATTTACAAACAAAAACGGTCAAAGACTTGTAGAACTCTGCAGAGAACACAACCTTATATCTAAATCAACATACTTTAAGAGGAGGCCAAGTAAACTTAAAACATGGAAACATCCAGACTGGAGGAAGGGCGAGTGGCAGCTAGACCATGTCTGTATGGACACAAATTTTCATAAGGAGATCCACAATGTTAAAGTACTGAGAGGAGTAGACACAGGCTCAGACCATTATATGGTTAAAATTAAAATCAAATTCACCCCGTTAAAGAAGAGGACCGGAAAAACTAATAAAATAAAAAGGAGTTTTGACTCACATCAGCTAATTAAAAATAATAAGTACCAACAAATAACACAAACTATCAAATTAACAGATGATCTAGAACAACTAGTGCCTAATCTTAAAAAAGAAGCAGAGAATCTAGCTCCCTTGAACCCACGAAGGAAACATGCATGGTGGACATCAGAATGTGACAAATTCCATGAAGATAGACACCAAGCATGGTTAAAGTTTCAAACACATAAAACTGAAGAAAATGCCATCTACCTAAAAAATGAAAGAAAAAAATTCACTCAAAATATTAGAAGAATCAAGAGAGGATTTCTTAAAGATATTATAAAGTCTATAGAAGGTAATTATCATAAAACCAACTCCAGGAACTACTACAAAATCTTTGGGAAACAACTACAACAATATGAGGCCCCTACACTAATACTGAAAGATGAAGATGGAAGAATGACACACAGTAACAAGGAAAATGCATAAATCATGGCAAAAGCATTTAACAAACTTCTGAATTGCGAGGAACCCAAGCAACCCTTACAAATCAACATAAATACCCCAATAAAAACCACACCTATCAAACTAGACCCTCCAACTTTCCGAGAAGTAGAAGAAATTCTTAAAGAACAAAAAAATTATAAGGCATGTGGAGAAGATCAGGTTTTTGTTGAAATGTGGAAATATGCAAGTGACACAGTCAAGACCTCCTTAAACATGGCTCTAACAAAAATTTGGGTAACAGAACAATTTCCCGAACATTGGACCACTGCTATCATCCACCCACTACACAAAAAGGGAGATAAGAGCAACCCAGACAACTACAGAGGAATCTCTCTCCTAGATTGCACATATAATATTCTATCCAAGATCCTATATGAAAAAATCAAGGAGCAATTAGAACAGGAGTTAGGGGAATATCAGGGAGGTTTCAGACCATGGAGAAGCTGTGCAGAGCAGATAATTAGTTTAAAATTGATTATGGCATACTACAAGAAACTGAACAAACCTCTGGCAATAACATTTGTAGATTTAAAGAAGGCATATGACTGTCTCCACAGACCTTCAACACTAAATATTTTAAGAAATCTAGGACTCCATCCAAAACTAATTAAAAGAGTACAACTCACTCTAACCAACACCAAATCAAAAGTGAAGTTTAGAGGAGAAATTTCGGAACCATTCCTCATAAAAACAGGCTTAAGACAAGGTGACTGCCTATCACCATTACTTTTCAACTGTGCACTGGAATACATAATGAGAGCATGGTACAAGGACAATCCAAAGAGGATAAGAATTGGAAGTGCAAAAGATATTACCTTAAACTGCTTGGGATTCGCTGATGATCTTGCTCTCCTAGTCAACACCGTTCAAGAAGCCAGGCAACAAGTGAAATCACTACAAGAAATAGCAGAGAAAGTAGGCCTTAGAATATCATTTGAAAAAACGGAGATTATGCTAACTGATCCACCACTTGCAAACAAAATTACAATAGGAGAACAGGAAATCAAAATTGTTGATAAATTTAAATATTTAGGCGAAATAATAACATACAATCTAAATGAGAAGCCATCATGGCAAAATAGAATAAAAAAACTGAACTATGCAAATTACATTACCAAAACTACATACAACAAAAAAAGCCTATCTATAGATGCAAAATTAAAACACTATAAAACAGTTACACAACCAGAAATAACGTATGCAGCTGAAACTATCTTCAAAACAACTAATACAGCAGAAATTTACAGAATACTAAAAATAGAAAGAAGAATAATTAGGACATGTATAAATAAACAGTATAAAATCAATGGACATTGGAGAATAGCATCAAATGAAACAGTATATAACAGTTATAATAGAACCAGTCATGAGCACAATCAGGAAGAAACGCATCTCATTCTTTGGACATCTGATGAGAACTCCAGAAAACAGAATTAGTAAAAAAAATAATACAAAAATTGTGGAATAGCAAGAGCGACATGAAATGGATCACAGAAATTAAGGAAGATATAAAAGAACTTCAAATTACAGTAGATGACCTAAAAAACAAGACAGAGAAAACCAGAATACTGCAACACCCGCAAACCAGACTACAAATGAAAATCAATAAAAGGAGTACAGGAAGAGTTGTCTCAGATGAAGAAAGAAAGAAAATATCTGAAAGAATGAAGAAATAATTAGCAGACAGAAGAGCAAAACACCTTTCATATAAGAATAGCCTCTAATAATTATATTACCTAAATATCATATTAAGTTATTGTCGAACCAAATTGTATCCATGTGTAACAACTTGTTTAGAACTTTGTATTTTTGACTACAGTGGTCCAATGAAGGCCATAAAATAAATAATAATAATAATAATAATAATAATAATAAGAGAGGTACAAATTGACACACATACTTGGATTGACATAGGGTTTTATTAGAACCAAAAAAATACAAAAGTTCAAAAAATGTCCAACAGATGGCGCTTCATCTGATCAGAACAGCAATAATTAGCATAACAAAAATGGTTCAAATGGCTCTGAGCACTATGCGACTTAACTTCTGAGATCATCAGTCGCCTAGAACTTAGAACTACTTAAACCTAACTAACCTAAGGACATCACACGCATCCATGCCCGAGGCAGGATTCGAACCTGCGACCGTAGCGGTCGCGCGGCTCCAGACTGAAGCGCCTAGAACCGCTCGGCCACTATGGCCGGCAATTACCATAACAAGGTAAGACAAAGCAAAGGTTATGTTCTTTACAGGAAATGCTCAATATTTCCACCATCATTCCTCAACAATCGCTGTAGTCGAGGAATAATGTTGTGAACAGCATGGTGAGGCATTGGCGTCGGATGTTGCCTTTCAGCATCCCTAGAGATGTCGGTCGATCACGATACACTTGCGACTTCAGGTAACCCCAAAGCTAATAATCACACGGACTGATGTCTGGGGACCTGGGAGGCCAAGCATGGCGAAAGTGGCGGCTGAGCATATTTTCATCACTAATCGACGCGCGCAAGAGATCTTTCACGCGTCTAGCAATACGGGATGGAGCGCTTTCCTGCATAAACATCGTACGTTCCAGCAGGTATTTATTAGCCAGGCTGGGGATGATGCGATTCTGTAACATATCGGCGTACCTCTCACCCGTCACGGTAGCAGTTACAAAACCAGAATCACGCATTTCCTCGAAGAAAAAAGGCGCAATAACAGTAGATGTAAATCCAACCCATATCGTGACTTTCTCGTCGTGCAGTGGAGTTTCCACGACAGTTCTAGCATTTTCGGTAGCCCAAATTCTGCAGTTGTTGGCGTTGACAGACCCTCGGAGCGTGAAATGAGCTTCGTCGGTCCACAACACGCTACTCAACCAAACGTCATCTTCCGCCATCTTTTGAAACGCCCACACCGCTTCACTAAATCGCCAGGTAGCAGTTCATGGTGCCGAATGGATTTTGTACAGATAGCATCGGAGGGTACGCCTAAGTGCCAACCAAACAGTAGTGTGTGGAATGCCGGTGCGACGTGCGACTGCACGAGCGCTGACTTCCCCATGCATAGACGAACCCGCTACAGTCTCCATTTCTTCCTGAACTCTCACAGCAGCATTACGCCTTGTGCTCGGTCGGCCACTACGGGGCTATCGTCTAAACAACCCGTGGCTTCGAACTTCGAAATCATTCTCGCCACAGCTGCATTTGTCAGCGACCCTTTACCCGTTCGAATCCCCTTCCTATGGAGATAGGATCGTAACGCTGAACTAGCACATTCCCCATTCTGATAACACAGTTTCACTAAAAGCGCCTTTTCAGGTAACGCCAACATGCTGCGACTGCTGGCGCGTCTGATTCTCTCTCTTTTTTTTTTTCCTTTATTGTAATTTTCATCACCTATACAGGCGGGCTGGCAGCAGCACATTACGCTGCTCTACAGCCTTAAGTGGAACAAGAACATGACATAGAGGTGAGACAGACAACACAAAAAAACGGCGGGCAAAAAATGGAGATACAAAAAAACAATAAACATGAAGCCGTTCACGTTGGAAGATAAAAACACTAACACTTGTAGACACGGCGCACAAAACACGGAGAACGGCGATGGCACATGTGAACAGTGGAGTCGTAACTGCACGAAACACAAAACGAAGCACACACAAGAGATACTGATGTCGATGATCTCCGGCGCGCGAATGTTCACTATGCCTGTGCGAGTCCGGGGACCTGCCAAGAGAGGAGGAGGAGGAAGGGGAGTGGGAGAGCGAGAGGGGAGAGCAGAGATGCCACGGGCAGGGGAGAAAGGAGGGGAGGGAGGAAGGGGGAGGGGAAGCCCGGGGGAAGAGAGGTGGAGGGAGGGGACGTGGGAAAAGAAAAGAGAAGGGAAGGGAAGGGAAGGGAGGGAGGGAGGGTGCCGAAAGGAAAGGACACAGGAGGTGGGGGGAGAGGATCAAAGTTGATAGGAGGGGTAGATGCAGGGGAGGAGGACATCATCAGGGAGGGGGAGCTGGCGGAAGACACCTTGGGAGAGGGTAAGGAGGGTTGAGAGATGGAGACCGGGTGGGACGTGGGAATACAGGCGCGGCAGCGGGCGGGGGTGGGAGAGGATCGGGGAGACGAGCGGGTGAGGAGGGTCAAGTTTACGGGAGGTGTACAGGATCTGTATCCTTTCAAGGAAAAGGAGGAGGTGGGGTAAGGGGATGAGATCATACAGGATCCACGTGGGGGAGGGGAGACGGATGCGATAGGCGAGGTGGAGAGCATGGCGTTCAAGGATTTGGAGGGATTTATAAAAGGGAGGGGGGGCGGAGATCCAAGCCAGATGGGCATAACAAAGGATAGGGCGGATGAGGGAGTTATAGGTGTGGAGGACGGTGGAGGGGTCCAGACCCCACGTACGGCCGGAGAGGAGCTTGAGGATACTGAGTCGGGAGCGTGCCTTGGCTTGGATTGTCCGGAGGTGGGGAGTCCAGGAGAGGCGACGGTCGAGGGTGACGCCAAGGTACTTAAGGGTGGGAGTGAGGGTGATAGGACGGCCATAGATGGTGATGTAGAAATCAAGGAGACGGAAGGAAGGGGTGGTTTTGCCTACAATGATCGCCTGGGTTTTGGAGGGATTGACCTTGAGCAACCACTGGTTGCACCAAGCGGTGAACCGGTCAAGATGGGATTGGAGAAGGTATTGGGAGCGCTGCAGGGTGGGGGCAAGGGCAAGGAAGGCGGTGTCATCGGCAAACTGGAGAAGGTGGACGGGGGCTGACGGCGGCGGCATGTCCGCCGTGTACAAAAGGTACAGAAGGGGGGAGAGGACGGAGCCTTGGGGCGCACCGGCAGAGGGGAAAAAGGTGTAGGAATCCGTGTTATGGATGGTGACATAGGAGATTCTCTCTCTCATTACAACTCCTTTTATACTCGATTGTCATGCGCAGTCACTGACGTTTTGATGTCCAGCGCCATCTGTCGTACATTTTGTGAACTTTGTTTTATGTATGGTTCTAATAAAACCCCATGTCATTCCAAGCATGAGTGTCAATTTTTACCTCTCTATCTACATTATTCCGTGGTTTATTAAGTTTTCAAATTTATACTGGCTTTTTGATCACCCGGTATATAGCGCCACCACCTACTGGAATTCATGAAACTGAAGCGGGAATATTTCACGATGTCCCATAACAAACTCCGCATTTGTCAACTGAAACTCACCGAGAAAAAGAATTGTCGCATTACTTATTGGACGCCACCCGTATAAGTGGTACTGAACTAAATGTGGTCAAAAGGAGGCGCTTCCGTCAAGAAAATTTCTCCAGTAACCTCCACACTATACGTCCCAGAGATTCCATAACTTGTTCCTATGACTCTGCGTCAATAGAAGATTGAAATTATATACACTTTTTGCGTATGCTGTATCGCGATGAAGAGAATACGTGCAAAAATGTATGAAAATTAGTTTTATTCATTAGTGTATCCACAGGTGTCTTGAAAGGAGAACTTATGAATACCAACAAAGCAAAACAAGTGTAAGTGAATGTAGTCTGATTTAATCAGGAGATTGTCCGCCCCCGGTAGCTGAGTGGTCGGCGCGACAGACAGTGAATCCTAAGGGCCCGGGTTCGATTCCCGGCTGCGTCGGAGATTTTATCCGTTCAGGGACTGGGCGTTGTGTTGTCCTAATCATCATCATATCATCCCCATCGACGGGCAAGTCGCCGACGTGGAGTCAAATCGAAAGACTTGCACCAGGCGAACGGTCTACCCGACGGCAGGCCCTCGCCACACATTTCATCAGGGGATTAGATCAGGAAACGAGACACTAAGCGTAGTGTATGACTTGCTATTTGGACAACAACAAAACTGATGATGGCCAAAGCGGAGAGGATACAAAATGTAGAAGTAATGGCAAGGGAAGTGTTTCTGGAGAAGAGAAATACGCAAACATAGAATATAAAGTGTTAAGAAGACATTTCTGACAGCATTTGTCTGGTGCGTAGCCGTGTATGGAAGTCAAATGTGGTCTATAAACAGTTCATACAAGAAGAAAATAGAAACTTTTGAAATGTGATGCTACAGAAGAGTGCTGAAAATTAGATGGGTATGTGGAGTAACCAATGTCACGGTACTGAATAGAACTGGAGAGAGAAGACATTTGTGTCACAACTTGAGTAAAAGAAGGAATCGGTTGGCAGGACACATTTTGAGACATCAAAGGATCACCAGTTTAGAATTGGAAGGAAGTGGAGGGGGGGGGGGGGGGCAGGGGTAGGGGACGGGTTAAAATTGTAGAGGGATTCAAAGAGATGAATACAGTAAGGTAGCGCAAAAGGACGTGGGCTACAGTAGTTATTCGGAGTTTAAGAGGCTTGTACAGGATAGAGTAGCATGGAGAGCTGCAGCGAACGAATCTTCGGACTGAAGACCACAACAACAACAATGCGCTCTTCCGATTTGTTACGATCCTAGAATTCGTTTGAAGTCTGTTGTGACGCCTACGTTATAAGGGCTCCAGCCATTGCAACAATAGAACTAGTCACAATAGCGTCTGGTTTGCGATTTCCTTTACGTATGCATTACATTTTCTTAGAAACATTCCAATAAATCTAAAGCCTCAAAATGGTTCAAATGGCTCTGAGCACTATGGGACTTAACATCTATGGTCATCAGTCCCCTAGAACTTAGAACTACTTAAACCTAACTAACCTAAGGACATCACACAACACCCAGTCATCACGAGGCAGAGAAAATCCCTGACCCCGCCGGGAATCGAACCCGGGAACCCGGGCACGGGAAGCGAGAACGCTACCGCACGACCACGAGCTGCGGACTCTAAAGCCTCGACTTGCCTTCATTATACTGATTTTTACGTGACCGTCTCATATAACTTATTAACTTTAAGTAAATGGGCTTGAGACGTGACTTGCTCAGTATGTTAATCAATAATCTTAGATACCATCCGGTTCATTTTATGATGGGTACTGGTTTAGATTTATTCACATTTGGAAAGAGCTGCCAGTAATTACACCGAACGTATATTTCGTCCAAATCTTCCTGTATTTTCTTACGATCGTCCAACGACAACACTTTTCTGCAGGCGACATCGTCACTGCTGATTCCTATCGAGATTGTAAGAGGTTCTTTTACACTTCCCTGGGGGCGCACTCTATGTTATTACCGTAACTGTAGAAAATTTGTCGTCCAGTACAACGTACTGGGTTGTATTAATCAATTATTCCATATCTCACATCTCGGAAGATACCGGGTATGAATGTCTCTCGGTTAGAAATCAGCTGTCATATCGACCTCAATAGGTAGAACAATTTGTTAATTAGTGCATCAAACGATGCTTTGCTAGTAAGTGACTGTTGTAAATTATCCAGTACGCTTGTGGCAAACAAATATGGCAAAATTAAGAAAAATTTTTATTAGTGTACCAAAGTGAACTAAAATATCATGATTTACAGTTCTACCTACCTCGAAAGAACTACAGTTATTGCGAGACGAAAGTAGTTTCGTCTGGTCATAGCGGATCGAAAGGCTTTCAAAGTCCATGATGATACTGGAAACTGCAGCATTATCTGCCGTGTGACAATATCAGTGGAAAATAAGTATTTAATTTTATGGTCCGATGGAAGTCCAGGTGACTGTCCTCATAGCATAATGTAGCTCCCAGTGGCCTGCACCTGCGACACGATGCATGTTATGAGCAGCCATTCACCTGTATTGACGGCATATCTGGATACAACCATTGACGTGGTGTAGCAAGAAACGTGATTCATCTCATCTGGCGCCCACTGCTTGAATACTGCTCACCGGTGTGGGATCCGTACCAGATAGGTTTGATAGAAGAGATAGAGAACGTCCAACGGAGATCAGCGCACTCCGTTACAGGGTCATTAAGTAATCACGAAAGTGTTACGGAGATGATAAACCCCAGTGGAAGACTCTGCAAGAGAGACGTTCAGTAGAGCGGCACAGGCTTTTGTTGAAGTTTCGAGAACATAGCTTCACCGAGGAGTCAAGCAGTATATTGCTCCCTCTTACGTATATCTCGCGAAGAGACCATGAGGATAAAATAGGAGAGAGTAGAGTCCACACAGAGGCATACCGACAATCTTTCTTTCGACGAACAATACGAGACTAGAATAGAAGGGAGAACCGATAGAGGTACTCAAGGTACCCTCCGCCACACACCGTCAGGTGGCTTGAGGAGTATGGATGTAGATGTAGATGTAGACTAACGTTGATCCACTCGCCAGTCTCAACAGTCCCGTGCCCAGTTGAGTCACAACTGATGACTCCGTTGGGTCAACATTGGAACATGTACGGATCAGCAGCTGCGGAACCCCATGTTCAGAGGTGTGCGCCGCACTGTGAGCTTCATAACACTAGTGTCTTCACCAGCACTGCCACAGACCACTACTTCGGTTTCACAGAGCGATCAACACTCAGACCTCCTCGTTCTGTGGCTGGAACTCATCTACTACTTGTCTGCCTGACTTGTTTCATTTGCTACTAGTACGTATCTGACAATGTAATAATGAAAATGATCATGGAACTCCAAAAATAACAGAAATAATTGCATAAAACGAATAGCTAGCACCTTTCACATCCCATCTTCCGCTAGTGATTTGGATTTATTTCCCTGCAGAGTCAATGAAAGAGAAATTTTTAGTCTTAACTAAAGCAGTAAGTTCCCGCCTGGTAGATAAATTTTTCAGCAGAGAGAAAGACTTGAGAAGAGCAGTCCCTTCGCCCTGGAATGGTGATGGAGAGGCGACCGAGTTTCACCTGTGTTAGGGGGTGGGGCTTTCTTGTCTTGTGAGAGCAGCCGGTCTTATTACGCTTCGAATTTTCTTGGCGAAACTTCTAAGGAAAGTCGCCTCTTTCGACATGGGGGAGGCGACAGCCTGAGCCAAGGTATCTGCTAAGCCAAGGCACGTTTATCTTATGAAATTTCCTGACAGATTAAAGCCGCGCGCCGGATCGAGACTCGAACTCGGGACCTTCGCCTTTGGCGGACAATTGCTCTACCAACTTAGCTACCCAAGCACGATCACGTCCTGTCCTCATAATTTTGCTTCCGCCAGTACCTCGTCTCCTACCTTCCAAATTTCACAGTTCGGAACATGCAGGACTATAGCTTCTGGAAGAAAGGATACTGCAAAAACGTGCTTGGGTAGCTCAGTCGGTAGAGGACTTGTCCGCGAAAGGCGAAGATCCTGAGTTCGGGTTTCGGTCAGGCACACAGTTTTAATCTCCCAGGAAATTTCATATCAGCGCACATTCCACTCCATAGTTAAAATTTCATTCCGGCACATTTATCTTGTTTTGCAGGAGCAGCTTGTCTGCTGCGTTTCGCAGCGCGGGATTAGCCGAGCGGTCTTAGGCGCTGCAGTCATGGACTGTGCGGCTGGTCCCGGCGGAGGTTCGAGTCCTCCCTCGGGCATGGGTGTGTGTGTTTGTCCTTAGGATAATTTAGGTTAAGTAGTGTGTAAGCTTAGGAACTGATGACCTTAGCAGTTAAGTCCTATAAGATTTCACACACATTTGAACATTTTTTTTGCTGCGTTTCAAGTTTCTAAATAAAGGGATGTAGGGATAGGCTGGCGCCATGCCGGTTGGCTACCAGCACGCTTTGTCTTCTTACGTCGGAAGATCTGATCGATTATTTTCAAAACCCTTGTATGAGAGTAATTCGAAGGGCCGATCTCCTCTCATCTCATTGGGTAGCCACTGGTTACACTTCGTGGTCGGGCAATTCAAATCTAGGTGCTATTTGTTTTTCGCGGGTACGTTAGAGAGAATAGAGTACCTAAGTTTTCCGACTGCCGGTAGATTTCGTCTGGTACATACTCTACTATCAGACACTAATGGCGACTCTTCTTCTGTTAAGGACTACATCGCTCTGGTAGTCGATGTAGATCGATAGTGGACAGGATGTAGGTTCGAGTAGACATGATTAATTCTTAAGGTATTTCATGGGGATGTCTGACTTATCCAGTACCAAGTTAATGATTTCTTTAATTCTTTTCTCTTATTAAGGTGTGGACTTTATCTTAGTGTATCATTCCTACACATTTTTTTAAGAATGCCCATGCAGTGCCAAGTGGATACCATTAACTTCTTGTATCTCTGAATAACATCCCCCGTTCACATGAGATGATCAACGCAATTGTTTCTGCACCATCAGTCAGCGTAAATTTGAGCTACATCCGTAGAGATGGTAATTTTCATTTTATTGTACCAGTTCCTTGTGGCCCACTCACAAGGTCTTAATGTGGAATCATAGTAATTCTTTCTCATATTTACAAATTTTTCTTCTTTTGAATATATAAATAACCTTTATGTTAAGTTTCTCATTGGCGTTCTCGTGATTACCAGTGAACTATGCAAATCTGGACTTCTCATATCTATTCCGTAGTTACATAATCCCTGCCCCTATCACTCAAAAATTTATTCGAGACTGGCACCGATGATTGAACATTACATATCTCAACACATAGGGAATGTTCTGATTTCCGTAAAGTCCAGACAGGTTCAGGCACTACACCAATAAATCGATGGACACAAGCGGCCACTTGCATAATATGGCGACCCTTTCGCAGGAGTTTTTCATACCAATCGTTATGTGACAAAACGAATTACGTCTGCTGCTAGGGTCGCAGGTTCGAATCCTGCCTCGGGTATGGTTGTGTGTGAAGTCCTTAGGTTAGTTAGGTTTAAGTAGTTCTAAGGCTAGGGGACTGATGACCTCAGATGTTAAGTCCCGTAGTGCTTACAGCCATGTGAACCATTTGAACGAATTACGTAGTGAAAATAGAGAGCATGTTTTTCGCACAGATATACAAAATTATTAATCGTTTTACTGGTGCACATCAATTAATTTCGTTTTCTGAGGTGGATAATTTTGCTTTTCTTAATATTTTCAGCAAGTTGCCATCTTTTTACCAATTAGAAATCTTATCAGAATTTGAATATTTCTGCAGCCTATTTAGGCGGTGGGATACTTCATTATGACGACTATATCGTCAAAAAAAATATTTAGAAGTTACTATCAAAACTGTCCGCTATTTTATTAATAATAATTAATAAAAATTAATGACCGACGCGTTTCCCTGGGATACTCTTGAAGCTGCTTCTACATCTCTGTAGGACTCTCCATCCTAGAGTACTGTGTCGGTGACGTGAATATATTACAGTAATTTACTAATTTACAGTGAGTTCTTTAATTACTGTATTTCTAACCAATCATCAAATGTAGTAACAGCCTAGTAACTATCTCAATCTGGGATATAATTTTATACATTTAATGCCCTTTTCTGTTTTATAATTTAATGATTTCAAAGCAGTGTGTCAGCACTTCAGTGGCGGAGTTCAATTTGTCACATATTAACTCCGGTCGAATCGACATTCTCCTATTGCTGAACATATTACAATGTCAAACTTTCGTAAAATATCCACCTATCTGGTGGACAATGTTACTTCACTTTCTTTTAATATGGAATTCAGTTATTTGCGTTGTTGTGAATTCTTCGAGTACAAAAAAAATAAATGATTCATATCGCCAGTTTGATGTCTCTAGTCTTCATAGCAAGTAGAATTTGCGATTCTAATTCTGGACAAGTGAATTTCGAAAGTCCCATGTCGCAACTGTGTTGTAATTAAAGAAATGATCATGCTCCCAAATCCAAAATAGTGGCTGAACCTGTTCTACGTAGGAGCGATGTAATTTTAAACAATTTACCTCCCTTGTTGGTGATCAAATGCGGCGGGATGCAACCTGTTTTACTTTCAGCTAGTAGGTAGGGGTATCCGTCTTAAATTCATACGGAAGCAAATCTAGCACTTGTTCAGTTACTTTACCAGGTAACTAAAATTTCAGTTTGAAGACCTTCTTGCATAACGACGTGCCTGTAAGTTCAAAACGACAACTCACAAGCAACGGAAGATGGCACATAGGCGGTGAAGCACGTGAAAGTCCCTCACTGACCAGACACCACTAGCTTCGATTGTAATTTTGCAGTAAGGTTACGAAATTCATTAAATTAAAAAATCCGCACACAAAATATAGCCAGCCCTAACATGAAGCTCTATATTTTAAAAAATCTGACTTTCACTTCGATTCGAGTGCTTCCGGCTTCATACACTCTGTACAGCTTCCATTACAAACAAAATCTTTCGTTTGTCTTCTGACTGTAGTTATTATAGTTTTTAATATTTCCAGTCAGCACAAACTTTTGCGCTAATACGCTTTCTATCAAGGAGCAATATTTACGTCAAATTAGAGACTCCTCAGTAAGAACGTTTAAGCTACTAATCCCAATTCCTGTTATTTTACACGCCATAGTTGATTAGGGAAAAATTTCGTCGGATAAGGTTATTGTTTCAAAACTCATTATTTTCGCACTTACAGAGTTACAATTTCACCTTTAGTACCCCCCATGAACCATGGACCTTGCCGTTGGTGGGGAGTCTCGCGTGCCTCAGCGATACAGATAGCCGTACCGTAGGTGCAACCACAACGGAGGGGTATCTGTTGAGAGGCCAGACAAACATGTGGTTCCTGAAGAGGGGCAGCAGCCTTTTCAGTAGTTGCAGGGGCAACAGTCTGGATGATTGACTGATCTGGCCTTGTAACAATAACCAAAACGGCCTTGCTGTGCTGGTACTGCGAACGGCTGAAAGCAAGGGGAAACTACGGCCGTAATATTTCCCGAGGGCATGCAGCTTTACAGTATGATTAAATGATGATGGCGTCCTCTTGGGTAAAATATTCCGGAGGTAAAATAGTCCCCCATTCGGATCTCCGGGCGGGGACTACTCAAGAGGATGTCGTTATCAGGAGAAAGAAAACTGGCGTTCTACGGATCGGAGCGTGGAATGTCAGATCACTTAATCGGGCAGGTAGGCTACAAAATTTAAAAAGGGGAATGTATAGGTTAAAGTTAGATATAGTGGGAATTAGTGAAGTTCGGTGGCAGGAGGAACAAGATTGGTTCAAATGGTTCAAATGGCTCTGAGCACTATGGGACTCAACTGCTGAGGTCATTAGTCCCCTAGAACTTAGAACTAGTTAAACCTAACTAACCTAAGGACATCACAAACATCCATGCCCGAGGCAGGATTCGAACCTGCGACCGTAGCGGTCTTGCGGTTCCAGACTGCAGCCCCTTTAGCCGCACGGCCACTTCGGCCGGCGAGGAACAAGACTTCTGGTCAGGTGACTACAGGGTTATAAACACAAAATCAAATAGGGGTAATGCAGGAGTATGTTTAATAATGAATAGGAATATAGGAATGCGGGTAAGCTACTGCAAACAGCTTAGTGAACGCATTATTGTGGCCGAGATAGATACGAAGCCCACACCTACTACAGTAGTACAAGTTTATATGCCAACTAGCACTGCAGATGACGAAGAAATTGAATAAATGTATGATGAAATAAAAGAAATTATTCAGATAGTGAAGGGTGACGAAAATTTAATAGTCAGGGGTGACTGGAATTCGGTAGTAGGAAAAGGGAGAGAAGGAAACGTAGTAGGTGAATGTGGATTGGGGCTAAGAAATGAAAGAGGAAGCCGCCTGGTAGAATTCTGCACAGAGCACAACTTTATCATAGCTAACACTTGGTTTAAGAATCATGAAAGAAGGTTGTATACATGGAAGAACCCTGGAGATACTAAAAGGTATGACAGATTATATAATGGTAAGACAGAGATTTAGGAACCAGGTTTTAAATTGTAAGACATTTCCAGGGGCAGATGTTGACTCTGACCACAATCTATTGGTTATGACCTGTAGATTAAAACTGAAGAAACTGCAAAAAGGTGGGAACTTAAGGAGATGGGATCTGGATAAACTGAAATAACCAGAGGTTGTACAGAGGTTCAGGGAGAGCTTAAGGGAACAATTGACAGGATTGGGGGAAAGAAATGCAGTAGAAGAAGAATGGGTAGCTTTGAGGGTTGAAGTAGTGAAGGCAGCAGAGGATCAAGTAGGTAAAAAGACGAGGGCTAGTAGAAATCCGTGGGTAACAGAAGAAATATTAAATTTAATTGATGAAAGGAGAAAATATAAAAATGCAATAAATGAAGCAGGCAAAAAGGAATACAAACGTCTCAAAAATGAGATCGACAGGAAGTGCAAAATGGCTAAGCAGGGATGGCTAGAGAACAAATGTAAAGATGTAGAGCCTTATCTCACTAGGGGTAAGATAGATACTGCCTACAGGAAAATTAAAGAGACCTTTGGAGATAAGAGAACCACTTGTATGAACATCAAGAGCTCAGATGGAAACCCAGTTCTAAGCAAAGAAGGGAAAGCAGAAAGGTGGAACGAGTATATAGAGGGTCTATACAAGGGCGGTGTACTTGAGGATAATATTATGGAAATGGAAGAGGATCTAGGTGAAGATGAAATGGGAGATATGATACTGCGTGAAGAGTTTGACAGAGCACTGAAAGACCTGAGTCGAAACATGGCCACCGGAGTAGACAACATTCCATTGGAACTACTGACGGCCTTGGGAGAGCCAGTCATGACAAAACTCTACCATCTGGTGAGCAAGATGTATGAAACAGGCGAAATACCCTCAGACTTCAAGAAGAATATAATAATTCCAATCCCAAAGAAAGCAGGTGTTGACAGATGTGAAAATTACCAAACAATCAGTTTAATAAGCCACAGCTGCAAAATACTTACACGAATTCTTTACAGACGAATGGAAAAAGTGGTAGAAGCCGACCTCGGCGAAGATCAGTTTGGATTCCGCAGAAATGTTGGAACACGTGAGGCAATACTGACCCTACGACTTATCTTCGAAAATAGATTAAGGAAAGGCAAACCTACATTTCTAGCATTGGTAGACTTAGAGAAAGCTTTTGACAATGTTAACTGGAATACTCTCTTTCAAATTCTTAAGGTGGCAGGGCTAAAATACAGGGAGCGAAAGGCTATTTACAATTTGTACAGAAACCAGATGGCAGTTATAAGAGTCGAGGGGCATGAAAGGGAAGTAGCGGTTGGGAAGGGAGTGACACAGGGTTGTAGCCTGTCCCCGATGTTATTCAATCTGTATATTGAGCAAGCAGTAAAGGAAACAAAAGAAAATTTCGGAGTAGGTATTAAAATCCATGGAGAAGAAATAAAAACTTTGAGGTAATTCTGTCAGAGACAGCAAAGGACTTGGAAGAGCGGTTGAATGGAATGGATAGCGTCTTGAAGGAGGATATAAGATGAACATCAACAAAAGCAAAACGAGGATAATGGAATGTAGTCGAATTAAGTCGGGTGATACTGAGGGAATTAGATTGGGAAATGAGACACTTAAAGTTGTAAAGGAGTTTTGCTATTTGGGGAGCAAAATAACTGATGATGGTCGAAGAGGAGAGGATATAAAATGTAGACTGGCAATGGCGAGGAAAGCGTTTCTGAAGAAGAGAAATTTGTTAACATCGAGTATAAACTTAAGTGTCAGGAAGTCATTTCTGATAGTATTTGTATGGAGTGTAGCCATGTATGGAAGTGAAACGTGGACGATAAATAGTTTTGACAAGAAGAGAATAGAAGCTTTCGAAATGTGGTGCTACAGAAGAATGCTGAAGATTAGATGGGTAGATCACATAACTAATGAGGAAGTATTGAATAGGATTGGGGAGAAGAGAAGTTTGTGGCACAGCTTGACCAGAAGAAGGGATCGGTTGGTAGGACATGTTCTGAGGCATCAAGGGATCACAAATTTAGTATTGGAGGGCAGCGTGGAGGGTAAAAATCGTAGAGGGACACCAAGAGATGAATACACTAAGCAGATTCAGAAGGATGTAGGTTGCAGTAGGTACTGGGAGATGAAGAAGCTTGCACAGGATAGAGTAGCATGGAGAGCTGCATCAAACCAGTCTCAGGACTGAAGACCACAAAAACAACAACCTTAAAAAAGTGATTAACAGGCAAGATTTTGTTTTTAGCGTTTAAACAAATAGCATTTAAGCACATAGTGTACAGTTTTCACTGTTGTTTATACTTTACCTGATATAATTACAAAATTTTTATCCCAAGATCACAATCTTTCCCACATACGTACATTTATATGCCACACTCTTGCATCACACCGACACAGGTTTGTTAAAGGAGAATGGACCTGTAGTCGGGAGGGTGACGGTTCAAATACCTGTGCGGCCATCCTGACCTATGTTTCCCCTGATTCCCCTAAATCGCTCAATGAAAATGCCGACATGGTTTCTTTGAAAGGATGCGCTCGATTACCCTCAGCATCCTTCATCAATACAAGATTGTTCCGAGGCTCTAATGACTTCGTCGTCGACGGGACGTAAAACCCAATCTTCATTCCGTCCTACCTTGTCATATCACAGTCTTTAATGTTTCACCTCTTACGTATAGGTCGGCACAGATTTTACTTCTGTGACACGGATGACGAATCTCAGCACATTCTGCTGTAAGGAACTTCGGTATAAGTTCGTAGACCCTGAGGTCGGCCACAGACAAAAGTATTGTCTAACGATGAGGCCCCTTGTACATGAAGTTCACTCGACGAAGTATCAGTAAGGTGTTCGACGCGTGTTCCATCAGTGGCATGCAAGGACAATTTGGTTAACATGCTCTTACTCTTTGCACCTATAATACGGCGTGTTTACCCTCCCTCTTCGCTGCGGATGCCGCTGCGATAGATTATTAACCGTACCAGTCTTAAACTACGTTCTGTCGTCGATTTATATCATATTGTAAACAAGTACCAGTTATGAGTACCAATTCTTCTACTTCTTCTCCTGCTTTTCCCTTTTCTCGTTCTTCACGGGATCGGCATTGTTGTGATACGGGTGGAGACAAATGTTACTGGTAGCCGACGGCCAGATGCCTTCCTGTTATCACCATTCTCCCCGGAACGAATCTGAGAATCCCACCTGTTCAAGTGTGAGAACGTTTTCTGAATGTTGGCGTAGCGTGTATGTGAGGCGATGCGTATATTCCGGCTCTGTATGTGGGCAATAAAATCACATCCAGAATGGTCTGCTCACCAGCCCTCGTCATCAATTCACAAAGTGGAGTCGATTCTGAGTAGCCTTGGTTCACCTGGACTTTCACGTGGTCGGCTATCCGGCCGGGTAATTACGTTAAACCAAATTAAAGCGTGCCGTGAAGCGGGGGGGGGGGGGGGGGGGGGATGGGGCGCAAAGCAGCACAGTCGTTGTTATAATGCGGAAACGGGAATCGGAGTGATTTATATGACATCCTAAAGGGCATGGTCATTGACCATCTGGCCATGTCTGGAAACATTTATGAAACGGCTAACTCTTCAAACCGTTCGCGTGCCGCGGTGGTTAAAGCATACCGTGCATGGGAATATGGCGCTATATAAAGCCGGCAACGAGGCACTGTGCACCACGTGCCATAGATGACAGAGGTGAACGACGGATGCAGAGATGTGTCTGGGAGAATAGACGTGAAACTGTTGAGCAACTGACTATCCAGATGAACCAGAGGGCTACTACCAACAGTGTGTGCTCTTACAGTTCTGTTTGACTCCACGCCCAGGTGTATCAAGGCCGTTATTACGGCCAGATGTGGTTGTTCTGAGTACTGATTTCTCAGGATCTATGCACCCAAACTGCGTGAAAATGTAATCACATGTCAGTTATAGTATAATATATTTGTCCAATGAATATCCGTTTATCATCTGCATTTCTTCTTGGAGTAGCAATTTTAATGATACTCAGATTCGTTCAGTGAACGTTGCAACGTATGGGACTCTGCAACAGGCGCCTGGTTACTGCTTCCATGTCGTCTGCTGTTAATCGGTGACGAAGAGTGGAATTAGGACGCCAGTACCACAACTGGACGTCCGTTGAGTGAACGCCTGGCCTTTTAAGGTGAATCGTGTTTTATGCTCCACTTCATTGGGAATTCTTGGAAGAAAGGCGACGCATTGCTTGTGACAACCTATTTCTGTGGTTTAGCAGCCTGGTTTCTATACAAATTGTGTACTACCTTTCCCTCCCTGTGTTTTACCCCTGCTACATTCAGAATTTCAATGACTGTATTCCAGACGACATTGTCGAAACCTTTCTCCAAATCTACAAAAGGTGTAAACGTAAGTATGCCTTTCCTTCACCTACCTTCTATGACTAGTCTCAGGCTCAGTACTGCCTCGCATGTTCCTACATTTCTCTGGATACAAACTGATCTTCGTCAAGGTTGGCTACTACCAGTTTTTCCTCTTACTGTAAATACATCAGGTCTGTTTAATAAGTAACAATTGCCAAATACTGACAGTTTGGTTACATTCAGACTTTTCAGTACCTGCTTTCATTAAATTGGAATTATTTCATCGAATTTTTTTCAATACGAAGGTCTAATGGAAATGCTCTGGTAACAGAAACGTCTGAAACCAAACACCCTGTAACAATCGTCGCAAGGGTCCAAGCCGGTGGGGAGAGCGTTGTGGTCTGGGAAATATTTTCATGGCATTGCAGGGTCATCTAGACATTTTGTGAGGTATAATGGATCAATGGATCAATACAAGCATGCATCTATCCTTGAGGATCATGAAGTCTGTTTTTGATCGGCACCATGGCACCTACTATCAGGGCAATGCAACGTGTCGCACAGCTCTCAGTGTACATCCGTGGTTCGAAGTTTAGCGTACTCTCCTGGCCACCAGACGCCCTGTATTTAAACGCAATTCAGAATTTGAGGGACCACCTAGATGTAGCTGTTCGTGCCATCGACCCTCAGTCGATAAACTAGCACAGCTGTCCACTGCCCTGGAGTCGGCCTGACTCCAAATCCCTGTCGGTACCTTCCAGATTCTCACTGACTCTCCTTCTGCACGTCTCGCAGTGGCCGCTGCTGTAAAACGTGGTTACTGAGCCTTCTGACAGATGGTCACATTAATGTGACTTCACGGTGTACAACTTACTATTAAACATCATGCTACATTTGCTGTAACATAATATTGATTCCGGATTAGCGCTACAGCGTGTTACATTTGCGATGAGCACGAAATAAGGTACTCGTTTTCTTTGTTTTCTCTTGCTCCATTGCTTTCTGCTGTCTGTTACCAAGTATCTTTAATTAAAAACCACTGACATCATATTGGACGCTACGTCAATGATTCAAACATTTAGAGTAATTTCTCTGTTAGAAGTAAAAATGTTTTTAATTAATCATTATAATTCCGAAATACATCCCCTTTATACTACGCCGCAGCTACACAGCGTAAAAATGTTGTTCCCAAAGTTTATTAATTTGCTTAAACTCGGTGAATGCATTATTAAAGTGACGGCAGCTTGTTTCGACGGAAACGGCACTACGAGCGGTAATATTAATTCGTGATGGGCTCGGTGGAACCTAGATGGGCGACGATAAAAGAACGGACAGACGTAGCGGCGTACGGAATTCAATTACATCGATATCTCCACCGTACCGCACCGATGGTAATCTTTATGGCGCGGCCACCTCAGCAGCCGTCGCTTCTCGATAAGTAATTATGGGTTCATTAACATTTTGTGAAAATGACGACGAAAGCCAGCACACTATTCACCGTTCTGCTGCATTGGTCAGCGTTGTTTCTCATCTGATGTCACATTTCTTCAAGCTGTAATAACAAGCACTTAGCCTGTTCGATAAAAGTAAGCCATCTGACAGCAGAAGACAGCGCAGTGCTGTATCGTTGATTTCTAACCGAGAGGCAATCATACCCGGTAACTTCCCACATGTGAGATAGGGAATATTTGATTAACACTGCCCAGTACGTTATACTGAACGACAAATTTTCTACAGTTACAGTAATAACATAGAGTGCGCCCCCAGGGAAGTGTAAAAGAACCTCTTACGTTCTTCAGTAAAAATCAGCAGTGACGATGTCGTCTGCAGAAAAGTATTTTCGTTGGACGCTCATAAGGAAATGCAGGAAGATTTGGACGAAATATACGTTCGGTGTAATTACTGGCAGCTCTTTCCAAATGTGAATAAATCTAAAACAATACCCATAATAAAATGAACCGGATGGTATCTAAGATTATTGATTAACATACTGAGCAAGTCACGTCCCAAGCCTATTTACGTAAAGTTAGTAAGTTATATGAAATGAGATGGTCACGTAAAAACCAGTATAAGGAAGGCGAGTCGAGGCTTTAGATTTATTGGAATGTTTCTATGAAAATGTAATGCATACGTAAAGGAAATCGCATACGAGACGCTATTGTGACCAATTGTATTGTTGCAGTGTCTGGAGCCCTTATCACGTAGGAGTGACAACAGACTTCGAAAGAATTCTGGGATCGTAACGAGTGGGAAGAGCACATTGTTGTTGTTGTGGTATTCAGTCCGAAGATTCGTTCGTTGCAGCTCTCCATGCTACTCTATCCTGTACAAGCCTCTTAAACTCCGAATAACTACTGCAGCCCACGTCCTTTTGCGCTACCTTACTGTATTCATCCCTTGGTCTACCTCTACAATTTTAACCCCCGCATCCCCTCCCTCCCCGCCCCCACTTCCAGTTCTAAACTGATGATCCATTGATGTCTCAAAATGTGTCCTACCAACCGATTCCTTCTCTTACTCAAGTTGTGATACAAATGCCTTCTCTCTCCAGTTCTATTCAGTACCGTCTCATTGGTTACATGACATATCCATCTAATTTTGAGAATCAGATTTCAAAAGTTTCTATTTTCTTCTTGTATGAACTGTTTGTAGTCCACATCTGACTTCCATACACGGCTACACACCAGACAAATGCGTACAGAAATGACTTCTTAACACTGTATATTCTATGTTATCATATTTCTCTTCTCCAGAAACGATTTACTTGCCATTGCTTCTACATTTTGTATCCTCTCTGCTTTGGCCATCATCAGTTTTGTTGTTGCCCAAATAGCAAGACATACGCTACGTTTAGTGTCTCGTTTCCTGATCTAATCTCCTGATTAAATTCGACTACATTCCATTACACTTATTTTGCTTTGTTGGTGTTCATCTCATATTCTCCTCTCAAGACATTGCCCATTCCGATGAACCGCTCTTCCAAGTCCTTTGCTGCCGCTGCGAGAATTACAGTGTAATCGGCCAACTTCAACTTTTTTATTTCTTATTCCTGAATTTTAATTACTTTCCCAAATTTTTCTTTGCTTTCCTTTATTTATTGCTCAGCGTACAGACTGAATAACCGTCTCCCTCTCTCTCTCTCTTCTCAACCACTGCTTTCTTTACTTGCCCCTCAACTCTTACAGCTGCAGCCTGGTTTCTATACAAGTTGTATACTACCTTTCCCTCCCTGTGTTTTACCCCTGCTACATTCAGAATTTCAATGAGTGTATTCCAGACGACATTGTCGAAACCTTTCTCCAAATCTACAAAAGGTGTAAACGTAAGTATGCCTTTCCTTCACCTACCTTCTATGACTAGTCTTAGGCTCAGTACTGCCTCGCATGTTCCTACATTTCTCTGGATACAAACTGATCTTCGTCAAGGTTGGCTACTACCAGTTTTTCCTCTTACTGTAAATACATCAGGTCTGTTTAATAAGTAACAATTGCCAAATACTGACAGTTTGGTTAAATTCAGACTTGTCAGTACCTGCTTTCATTAAATTGGAATTATTTCATCGAACAGTCGATACGAAGGTGTAATCGAAATGCTCTGGTAACTTCATTGGGAATTCTTGGAAGAAAGGCGACGCATTGCTTGTGACAACTTATTTCTTTGGTTTAGCAGCACAAGACACAGTTAAAGTCCTTCCCTGCTTAGCAGCTTGCGCTATAGATGGACGATCCGCTCCTGAACTGATTCAGAGTACTGGCTCCTTCTACAGAGTGATCAGTTGGTGAGTCAGAAGAATGGAGCACTAGCTCTTCAGATCCAAATGTCTGCCCAGTGATGAAAGTGAGTGAAACCGAGATTCTATCACAGGCTGCTACAGCAGCATTTCACCCAACACGATGGATTAGTCACTGTGTCATAGAGCATTGTATTATGAAATGTCTCCCAAGTTGCAGAAAAGTATGGTGTAGACGATGTGAATGTAGGTGTTCATATACTTTACTGTTGTGAGTAGCTTTTGTCAGCCATGGAAGGTGTGGAAAGCGGAGGAAAGTCAGTTCTTTAGAGCGCTTCATGAGTGTACAAAATACTTTCTCTTTTTTTCTCTTGATTTGTGAAGACAGCCTGCAAGGAGCGCACTGCAGCTCACTTGACAGTGAGAGTTCACAAACTCACACGAGCCCCCCTTGCGTCACTCTTTGTGCTCCTGGCCCTTTCATTGATACGGGCTGCAGCCATCTTACCCCTCTCCCTGACACAGTTCGCAGTTTGACCTCATCCCTTCTTGACACAGTGTTCTCCATTTGAGTTCAGGATGAGTATTATTTATTTTAAAATGAAGCTATGTATTAATAAATTTTACACACATGTTAGTGCATGTGTGTATTACATAATACAGTGTGCGTACACTTGTTCTCATTTTAAGTTTTTACTACTTAAGAAATTGTCTTAATACTAAATATTTTAATTGTATTATATATATATATATATATATATATATATATTGTTATATTATAGTATATTATGTTATAGTATTTTATTATATATTTATTATATATTATATTTTATTATATATTTATTAAAATGTAAGGCCTCCAAATGTTTTATATGAAAATTCTTTAAGTTTTTAAATAAAACGAACTGTATTAACATTTTACATCTTCATTCTTCATCATTACATATATAATTCCCAACATATGAACCCTGGCGACGAAGATATTTTTCCCAGCAAGAGACCAGTTTGTTGATATCGTCACTATAGAACTTCGACTTTTTTGACAAAGTTACAGCCCCACCTCTGTTTGCACCGCTTCATAACTATCCAAGTGATGTCCTCGATGGTGTTCTTCAAGTTTTGGAAACAGATGAAAATCGAATGGGGCCAAGTCGGGACTGTATGGACGATGATGGACGACTGTGAACCCAAAGCGTTGGATTGTTGCAGATGTCGCAGCGTCGTGTGCGGTCTGGCATTATAACGTTGAGGGAGAAGGTGTTCCGTGTGTGGACGAACTGTTGAGTATTTATAAAATCGATTGCAGTATGCTGTTTCTCACGCACCGGCATATTTGCGTTACGCAGGCCATGTTACACGCTACAGTTCGGAATCCTCTAACGGCAGAGGGCTGCGTCAGCGGAATGGGAAAGTCGATCTAGTAATATGCGTGACATTTAACACGTCACAATTAACAGAATGTTCGTGACTATAATGCCAGGGTCGAATGGATTTCAGCTTAAAACCCAACGTGTCAGTACCATCTGCAGAGGACATTTTCAAGAGGAATCGTAGCTTCTTTGAATGATCAATTCACACCCTTCTTGATGCAATAATTTACCAACAGCAGTATGTATTGTAGAAATTTATTTTATGAACTTCTTATGTGCTACCAGTTTCGGCATTACATTGAAGCCATCTTCATTCCCCATTCGACCAAGGCTAAATAGCCCGAAACTGGTAGCACATAAGAAGTTCATAAAAGAAATTTCTACAATACATACGGCTGCTGGTAAATTATTACATCAAGAAATACATGTCAGCCGTTGTCCCACAGTCCATAATGGATCGACAAAGAATTCACACCCTGACTCGTTACTCGGACATTCAAATATACTACGATCTCCCTCGAAAAGTCCACCGCAGATGGAACGAAACGTTAGGTTTTAAGGTGCAATCCATTCGACCAAGTCTTAATAGCCCAAAATATTTTGTTAACTGTAACATTTCCGGCCGTGGAAGTTTACATTTTACGTGTAATACCTCACCCGATACTGAGAACAGTATAATTCGGAGACATTACTGTTCAGTGCTACAGGATATAACTACACAGCCTTCAGCTAGAAGACTTTCGAAAGATGTTTTGAATCATTTCACCAAAAACGATTAAAAAAAGAAAAATGCCGCTACTGCCAGCGGATAACTTCTCTCTCTCTCTCTCTTTTTTTTTTTTTTTTTTTTTCTCGTGAAACCTGAGGAGATGTCTAATGTCCAGGAATCCAGCAGTACCTCTTGAACGGTGTGGGTGAGGAAACAGATCAAGATCGCAGCCGAACGATGAGTTTTCTGCAGATATTTGAGAAATCGTTTCCCGCGATTTATCCTCGCTGATGCCTCCTTCCCTTTCAGATGAAGTTCTCCTTCCAGGACGTCAAAGCTAATCGAAATCTGTACCAAGGCCGCCATTGTAATTTCAATCCTGAACACATTCTAATTTATTTTCTTTTTTGATGCCCTCAACTCCAACCGATTTTCGTTTACAACAACCCAAAAGAAAATCTGTCACTGTTATAAAGCAGATCACATTAAATGAAGGTATGGCATTATATAAATGACATCATGAAAAATCATAAATATATTTTGCCCAAATTATAATTTACAAATTCCGGAAAGGTTATCAGAATCTCTAATTCCCAGTTATTTGGTAAAATTGAAAATGATCCGATAGCCGCAAAGGCAAAGATGGGTGAACAACTACAAATAATATTGGTTTTTATCTCATGAAACATTTTCTGGATGAGAAGACTCAGAGACGTACTGTAGTGAATTCTTCCAATATGAAGAAAGACATACTGCAGAAAGCATAGGGTAGTTATGGTTAGACTTACGCTACTTGTTGGGGCACCCGAGAAAAACTAGTAATCGTAGGACAATGAGACATAGTGGAAACATTTGTAAGGACGTGCGAAATAGAAATAACAAGTAAATCGTTGAAAGAAACACATTTTAATTTCCACATGAGAAGGTGACATCGTTAATTGCATACCATGTTTACGTTGTAGGTTGCAGGAGAGAAACGTTGCTCATTGTGACGACCGCCTGTACCCACAACAGCCTGGAACCGAACTACACTCCTGGAAATTGAAATAAGAACACCGTGAATTCATTGTCCCAGGAAGGGGAAACTTTATTGACACATTCCTGGGGTCAGATACATCACATGATCACACTGACAGAACCACAGGCACATAGACACAGGCAACAGAGCATGCACAATGTCGGCACTAGTACAGTGTATATCCATCCACCTTTCGCAACAATGCAGGCTGCTATTCTCCCATGGAGACGATCGTAGAGATGCTGGATGTAGTCCTGTGGAACGGCTTGCCATGCCATTTCCACCTGGCGCCTCAGTTGGACCAGCGTTCGTGCTGGACGTGCAGACCGCGTGAGACGACGCTTCATCCAGTCCCAAACATGCTCAATGGGGGACAGATGCGGAGATCTTGCTGGCCAGGGTAGTTGACTTACACCTTCTAGAGCACGTTGGGTGGCACGGGATACATGCGGACGTGCATTGTCCTGTTGGAACAGCAAGTTCCCTTGCCGGTCTAGGAATGGTAGAACGATGGGTTCGATGACGGTTTGGATGTACCGTGCACTATTCAGTGTCCCCTCGACGATCACCAGTGGTGTACGGCCAGTGTAGGAGATCGCTCCCCACACCATGATGCCGGGTGTTGGCCCTGTGTGCCTCGGTCGTATGCAGTCCTGATTGTGGCGCTCACCTGCACGGCGCCAAACACGCATACGACCATCATTGGCACCAAGGCAGAAGCGACTCTCATCGCTGAAGACGACACGTCTCCATTCGTCCCTCCATTCACGCCTGTCGCGACACCACTGGAGGCGGGCTGCACGATGTTGGGGCGTGAGCGGAAGACGGCCTAACGGTGTGCGGGACCGTAGCCCAGCTTCATGGAGACGGTTGCGAATGGTCCTCGCCGATACCCCAGGAGCAACAGTGTCCCTAATTTGCTGGGAAGTGGCGGTGCGGTCCCCTACGGCACTGCGTAGGATCCTACGGTCTTGGCGTGCATCCGTGCGTCGCTGCGGTCCGGTCCCAGGTCGACGGGCACGTGCACCTTCCGCCGACCACTGGCGACAACATCGATGTACTGTGGAGACCTCACGCCCCACGTGTTGAGCAATTCGGCGGTACGTCCATCCGGCCTCCCGCATGCCCACTATATGCCCTCGCTCAAAGTCCGTCAACTGCACATACGGTTCACGTCCACGCTGTCGCGGCATGCTACCAGTGTTAAAGACTGCGATGGAGCTCCGTATGCCACGGCAAACTGGCTGACACTGATGGCGGCGGTGCACAAATGCTGCGCAGCTAGCGCCATTCGACGGCCAACACCGCGGTTCCTGGTGTGTCCGCTGTGCCGTGCGTGTGATCATTGCTTGTACAGCCCTCTCGCAGTGTCCGGAGCAAGTATGGTGGGTCTGACACACCGGTGTCAATGTGTTCTTTTTTCCATTTCCAGGAGTGTAGAAACTGCTCTACTGTTGGTCGAAACAGCTTAGGTATGATGTTGGTTGCCTCCCTCGCTTTGCTTATCTTCAAACTCCAACGTGTGTTAGTGTCCCGTTGATCAAATCTGTCCTTTAGGTAAGCCACGGCCAGAAACGACACCGGTTCAAATCTAATGATCTTGGTGGCCTCATAACTTGGAAGTGATTCGGTTTTCTCCAAATGCGTTACGTAGCAGCCGAGTGACCTGGCGAGCAATGTGAGATGGAGCTACTGTGTGCACCAAAACAGACGAGTCCAAAGCACCTCTCCCGTGCAGCAGGGGTCACATGTTGGCGAAGCAGATGACAGTGACATGTGACGTTCATGCTGCGTGTCTTGGATCTTGGGTCCCGAGTTAATCCGTACCAGTATCGGCGCCTAACGTCATGACACTGGCACTACTAAAAACCCAAATCCTGGAGCGCAAGCTCCGAACATATTTCCTATAAAGTTGGGTAGCATGCGGTAAGTAGTAGCAAACGTATAATTATAATGATCCTGTATTCCAAATTGAGTAAATGTTGATATTACCTACTATAACACCAAACTAAAATCTCTGTCGTAATAACGTACAGTGCTTCAAACATGAAATCAGCTGTCATGCTTTCGAACCTTCCTCACATCGTATGCTTTTCCTATTCTTTAAACATCGTTGTGACACACGGAATGCAGTACAGAGAACTATTGGTAATTCTTCGAAAAGAGTAGAAGTAATAAGAAAACTTGTGAAACAGAGGAAAATGAAAAAAAGAACAATCACTAACCAGTTACCCCCGTGATCCGTGCGAATTCTGCAGTGTAGGCGGAATTCGATTATATCATCAAAAAAAATGGTTCAAATGACTCTGAGCACTAGGGGACTTAACGTCTGAGGTCATCAGTCCCCTGGAACTTAGAACTACTTAAACCTAACTAACCAAAGGAAATCACACACATTCATGCCCGAGGCAGGATTCGAACCTTCGACCGTAGCAGTCGTGCGGTCCCAGACTGAAGCGCCTAGAACCGCTCGGCCACCGCAACCGGCGATTATACACTCCTGGAAATTGAAATAAGAACACCGTGAATTCATTGTACCAGGAAGGGGAAACTTTATTGACACATTCCTGGGGTCAGATACATCACATGATCACACTGACAGAACCACAGGCACATAGACACAGGCAACAGAGCATGCACAATGTCGGCACTAGTACAGTGTATATCCACCTTTCGCAGCAATGCAGGCTGCTATTCTCCCATGGAGACGATCGTAGAGATGCTGGATGTAGTCCTGTGGAACGGCTTGCCATGCCATTTCCACCTGGCGCCTCAGTTGGACCAGCGTTCGTGCTGGACGTGCAGACCGCGTGAGACGACGCTTCATCCAGTCCCAAACATGCTCAATGGGGGACAGATGCGGAGATCTTGCTGGCCAGGGTAGTTGACTTACACCTTCTAGAGCACGTTGGGTGGCACGGGATACATGCGGACGTGCATTGTCCTGTTGGAACAGCAAGTTCCCTTGCCGGTCTAGGAATGGTAGAACGATGGGTTCGATGACGGTTTGGATGTACCGAGCACTATTCAGTGTCCCCTCGACGATCACCAGTGGTGTACGGCCAGTGTAGGAGATCGCTCCCCACACCATGATGCCGGGTGTTGGCCCTGTGTGCCTCGGTCGTATGCAGTCCTGATTGTGGCGCTCACCTGCACGGCGCCAAATACGCATACGACCATCATTGGCACCAAGGCAGAAGCGACTCTCATCGCTGAAGACGACACGTCTCCATTCGTCCCTCCATTCACGCCTGTCGCGACACCACTGGAGGCGGGCTGCACGATGTTGGGGCGTGAGCGGAAGACGGCCTAACGGTGTGCGGGACCGTAGCCCAGCTTCATGGAGACGGTTGCGAATGGTCCTCGCCGATACCCCAGGAGCAACAGTGTCCCTAATTTGCTGGGAAGTGGCGGTGCGGTCCCCTACGGCACTGCATAGGATCCTACGGTCTTGGCGTGCATCCGTGCGTCGCTGCGGTCCGGTCCCAGGTCGACGGGCACGTGCACCTTCCGCCGACCACTGGCGACAACATCGATGTACTGTGGAGACCTCACGCCCCACGTGTTGAGCAATTCGGCGGTACGTCCACCCGGCCTCCCGCATGCCCACTATACGCCCTCGCTCAAAGTCCGTCAACTGCACATACGGTTCACGTCCACGCTGTCGCGGCATGCTACCAGTGTTAAAGACTGCGATGGAGCTCCGTATGCCACGGCAAACTGGCTGACACTGACGGCGGCGGTGCACAAATGCTGCGCAGCTAGCGCCATTCGACGGCCAACACTGCGGTTCCTGGTGTGTCCACTGTGCCGTGCGTGTGATCATTGCTTGTACAGCCCTCTCGCAGTGTCCGGAGCAAGTATGGTGGGTCTGACACACCGGTGTCAATGTGTTCTTTTTTCCATTTCCAGGAGTGTATCATCAGCCAGCTCAAAGGAACCACGGTCTGAGACTTATGGCGATTTTCGAACTAGACAAATTTTTATCTGAGGAATATTTGCTTACAAGCAGAGATGAGAGGATAACTCATGTTGACATCGCTTGACCAGTTCGTTCCGAAAAGACTGTATGCTACAGCTACGCGTATGCACTGTGAGTGTAGCTATGCACCGAGATGCACCGAGAAAACGAACCGACTCACTTGGAGTAAAACTGATCAAATTTTGTTTATAAAAAATAACAAAGATTAGCTCCCTTCTGACTGTAATATTTTCTCGGTGAACTGAGTGTTCGAAGAAGTTTTGGGCTTGCAACCGGTCGCCGTCAACAACGCTCTACGATATTTCGACTGATGCCTGCCAGACATCTTCCGGTGTGCCATAGGAGACTGATGACTCACCTCAGGATGACTGGCAGGTTCCCAGTCGAAATATCGTGAAGTGCTGATGACGACAACCGGCTGCGTGCCCAGAACATCTCAGTTCCTTACTCCTGGACACATTTATTGTGGCTTTGTTTGTAAATGACCACAGAAGATATTTTCAGGAAATAGGAAATTAATTTCATTTATGTTGTAGCTCTTATATTGTATCTTGTTTTCAATAGAGTTGTGAAAAAAGCAAGAACGAGTTTTATTTCTATAACTACCCAACTTTATTAAAATATTTATAATTTTATACCGATATTTTTAATTTTTAATGAAGATGATGTGTAAGACTTTTAGGAAATTTTAGAACTAGAATGGATGTAACAAATAAGGTAAAAGTACAGGTACAGTGATCTTGAATTAAAAAGTCAAGGTGCCTTACTTTATTTTAGTAACTGTATGGTGAGTGGAGAATCCTTAAAAAGAGCTATTTCACTCCAGTGAGTCAGATGTTCTGACAAAGTCGCTGAAAAGAATGGTTTCACCCACGTCTAGTTGGCGTCAGCAGGCGACATTCTCTCAGAACTGCTGGTATGTTTGGGAAAGGCATCCATAACTAAACAAATTATACCTGGTGTGCAAGAAATATAAGACAGGGGAAATAATACAGGGAAAGACTGTAATAAATCATCTTCCAAAGAAAGCAGGTGCTGGAAATGATGAATATTACCGAACCATCAATTTAATAAACCATGGTTGCAAAATACTGACACGTATTATTTACAGAAGAACGGATAACCTGGTCGAGGCCGATCTCGGGAAAGGTCACATGGGGTTCCAGAGAAATGTTACAACAAGTGAGGCAATATTGAACCTACAATGTATCTTGGAAGACAGGTTAAGTAAAGGCAAACCGAAATTTCTGGCGTTTGTAAATTTAGAGAAAGTTTTTCACAATGTTGATTAGAATACACACTTTATTTTTCTCGAGGTAACAGGAGTAAAAAACAAGGCGCGAAGGGCTATTTACAACTTTTACTAATACCAGTCGGCATTTATAAGATTTGAGCGGTATGAAAAGGAAGCAGTGTTTGTGAAGGGAATGACACACAGTTGTAAGCTATCCCCGATTTTATTCAGTTTGTACATCGAGGAAGCAGTAAAGAAAACCAAAGAAAAATTGAAGTAGGAATTAAAGTTCAGGGAGAATAAATAAAAGGTTTAAAGTTTGCCGATGACACTGTTGTTCTGTCAGAGACAACAAAGGACTTGGGAGAGCAGCTGAACTGGATGGACAGTGTCTCGAAAGGAGGATGTAAGATAAATATAGAAAAGCAAACAATAGTAATGCAAAGTAGTGGAATCAAATCGGGAGGTGCTGTGGAATTAGATTAGGGAATCAGACATTAAAGTAGTAATGAGTTTTGCTTTTTGGACAGTAAAATAATTTATAGTGGCTGAATTAGAGAGGATATAAACAGAAGAATAACAGTAAAATAAAGGAGTCCCCGAAGAAGAGAAATTTGTCTAAACAGAATTTTACTTCAAGTTTTAGGAACTCTTTTCTGAACGTATTTGTCTGGAGTGAAGCCTTTCACGGAAATGAAACATGAACGATACCCAGTTCAAACATGAAGAGAATGGAAGCTTTTTAATTGTGATACAACAGAAGAATTCTGAAAATTAAATGGTAGTTGTCATAACTGATAAGGAGATTTCTTTCAGAAAGAAAACGTTGCCCTTAGTAGGCCGTATATTTATCTTTTATTATTCGTCGTTTGGGCAATTGCGGTTTATTTTTCAGCAACAACAAATATATATGAACATGGAGGAGTATTACATTAAAATATATACATCGTGGAATATCATTAATCATAACAGTAGTAGTGTTTACATTCCATAGAGGCAGTATCACTTACTTATTCATAAGCAGTAAGTTATAGACCCTACGTTTTGTGCCGTACAATCGAATAAACCATTCCATACGTGCATCCATACGTGGAATAATATATCTGCATAGCAATATGAGATCGAAAACATCAGACTAGAAGCAAATAACCGTTTCATCTCATGTGTAAACCACAAGACTTCCATATTCAGACTGTGGCAGAAATCAGTTGTTCTAATTTATAGCAGAGCATACACTCAAAGATAAGGTAGATGGCCATCGATAATGAACTTATGTGTACATTGTATACTTTGCTGACGTGTCACTAAACGTAATTTAATCTTATATCTGAAAATAGATTTTTGTGAAACGTCTGTTACAACGTCAGAATAGTTTATTGAACCATGAGTTACAACGTTAAGGTATTATGCGTGAAACACTCATTATGAAACAGTATTTCAACGTACTGGACGTAGAATCCTAGCAGTTATAAAAACAACATGGCGTGGGGATAACGTGATGGGCATTAGGAACAGTAGGGTTCAGAGAGGTGTGGGTATTGTAATATTCCTTATCTAAAATGCAATACGTATGCCGATGGTATAGAAATACACCAACTCAATAAAATATAGTTAATGCATAGTATGTCTGCTTTACACTTGCAGATATTCCAGTTATTTCTAAATGTAATATAACTGCACAAGAAACCTATAACAGGACTAAAGTAAAGTACATTTCTTTATTTACGAAGAAAGAGAGAGACGCTACTGTGGAAGAAAATTTAGCTACTAGTGACACGTGAACATATCGTACCTGCATCCATAAAATGTGGCAGTTTAAGACATAGAGTAGTTATACATTAAACAATATTTACAAATCACGTTTTTTCTAATCAGCGGTATACAATTCTCTATGGTCTACAAACATCTAAATTTTGGTGTTCCACATGTGTAAAACATGTCAGTGCACCAAGTAATTAAGACGTCCACTATACGATCAAAAGTATCCGGACACCCCCGAAAACATTCGTTTTCCATATTAGGTGCATTGTGCTGCCACCTACTGCCAGGTGCTCCACATCTGTGGCCTCATTAGTCATTAGACATCGTGAGAGAGCAGAATGGGGTGCTCCGCAGCTCATGGACTCCGAAAGTGGTCAGGTGATAGGGTGTCATTTGTGTCATACGACTGTACCCGAGATTTCCACACTCCTGAACATCCCTTAGTCCACTGTTTCCGATTTTTTCGATTTTTTTTTTTTCCATGAGTCTTCTGGCTGGTTTGATGCGGCCCGCCAAAGGTTCCTCTCCTGTGCTAACCTCATCATCTCAGAGTAGCACTTGCAACATACGTCCTCAATTATTTGCTGTATGTATTCCAATCTCTGTCTTCCTCTACAGTTTTGGCCCTCTAGTACCATGGAAATTATTCCCTCATCTCTTAACGGATGTCCTATCATCCCGTCCCTTCTCTTTATCAGTGTTTTCCATACGTTCCTTTCCTCTCAGATTCTACGCAGAACCTCCTCATTCCTTACTTTATCGGTCGACTTAATTTTCAATATACTTCTGTAGCACCACATCTCGATTGCTTCGATTCTCTTCTGTTCCGGTTTTCTCACAGTTCATGTTTCACTACCATACAATGCTGTACTCGACACGTACTTTCTCAGAAATTTCTTCCTCAAATTAGGGCCGATATTTGATATTAGTACACTTCTCTTGGCCAGGAATGCCCTTTTTGACTTTGCTAGTCTGCTTTTGATGTCCTCCTTGCTCCGTCCGTCATTGATTATTTTACTGCATAGGTAGCAGAATTGCTTAACTTCATCTACTTCGTGACCATCAGTCCTGATGTTAAATTTCTCGCTGTTCTCATTTCTTCTACTTCTCATTACCTTCGTCTTTCTCCGATTTACTCTCAATCCATACTCTGTACTCATTAGACCGTTCATTCCGTACAGCAGCTCATGTAATTCTCGTACACTTCCTCTCAAGATAGCAATGTCAATAGCGAATCGTATCATTGATATCCTTTCACCGTGAATTTTCCTTCCACTCCTGCACCTTACTTTTATTTCCATCATTGCTTCCTCTATGTACAGACTGAGCAACAGGGCGAAAGGCTACAGCCTTGTCTAACACCCTTTCTAATACGAGAGCTTCGTTCTTGGTCGTCCACTCTTATTATTCCCTCTTGGCTCTTGTACATATTGATAGCGAAGTGGTTGAAGTGGAAACTTGAAGGGCCACGTACAGCACAAAAGCGTACAGACTAACCTCCGTCAGTTGAACTGGGGCGTAATGTGTAATAGGCAGATATCTATCCAGAACATCACACAGGAATTCCAAACTGCATCAGGATCCACTGGAAGTACTATGACAGTTAGCGAGAGGCGAGAAAACTTGGATTTCATGGTCGAGTGTCTGCTCATAAGTCACACATCACGCCTCGCTTTGTGTAAGGAGCGTAAACATTGGGCTATTGAACAGTGGAAAAACGTTGTGTGGGGTGACTAATCACGGTACACAATGTGGCCATCCGATGGCGGGGTGTGGGTATGGCGAATGTCCAGTGAACGTCGTCTGACAGCGTGTGTAGTGCCAACAGTAAAATTCGGAGGCGGTGGTTTTATGGGGTGATCGTGTTTTTCATGGAGGGGGCTTGCACCCCTTGCTGTTTTGCGTGGCACTATCACTGCATAGGTGTACACCGATGTTTTAAGCACGTTCTTGCTTCCCACAGTCGAAGAGCAGTTCGGTGATGACGATTGCATCTTTCAGCACGATCGAGCACCTATTCATAATGCACTGCCAGTGGCGGAGTGGTTACACCACAATAACATCCCTGCAATGGACTGGCCTGCACAGAGTCCTGACGTGAATCCTATAGAACACCTCTGGGATGTTTTGGAACGCCGACTTCGTGCCAGGACTCACCGACCGACATCGACACCTCTTCTCAGTGCAGCACTCCGTGAAGAATGGGCTGCCATTTCCCAAGAAACCTTCCAGCACCTGATTGAACGTATGCCTGCGAGAGTGGAAGCTGTCATCAAGGCTAAGGGTGGGCCAACACCATATTGAATTCCAGCATTACCGATGGAGGGCGCTACGAACTTGTAAGTCATTTTCAGTCAGGTGTCCGGATGCTTTTGATCACATAGTGTACACATCAAAAAAGATTAATGAAATGCTAGCTAAATGTATGAAACACCACATTACTTTACATGTATTGTACCTAAGTCGTACTTATAACAACCAGCATTAAACGTAACCATAGTTAAATCACCAATAAAACCTAAATCACTTAAGTACAACGTTATTGATACTAAAACTGAAATAAACAGCCGAATAACATCCAGACGCTAGTGTTATGCTTGTAAAATGAACATATCCTTATTTGTAAGACAAAGTTATAGTTAACTATTTTCTTCAGAAGTTGTAGACCTCTCTCTACATTTCATCCTACAAAATTTTATATGAGCAATAGCAAGTAATTAAAGAGGTTAAAGCGACAACATATTTATATAGACATGAAAACTTGGCCAATCGCACAACAAATAGAGGATAACTATACGGCCTACTATGGACCTACGAATGAACAAAATAGTAATGAGGAGATACTGAATGGAATTAGGGAGGAAATAAAATGGGGGCGTAAGTTGTAAGCGTCAGTTATAGGACACATTCTGAGTCTTCAAGGACTTATCAGTTTAATACTGGAGGGAAGTTGGCGGTTAAAAGTTGCAGAGGGAGAACGAGAGACGAGTGCATTAAGCACGTTCAATTGGATGTGGAATGCTGGATGGAGTGAAAGCCTTGGAGCTCTTCATCAATCTCCGGACTAAAGACCACAACGACAGTTGGCGCCAGGGCTGGTGATGTGTTCCTGCCAGGGTAGAGAGTGCGCCAAGCATCAAAGCAGTCAGGATCGGTGACACGGCGAGTCGAAAAGCAGGCCGACAGCGAAAACAGTAGTTTGTTGTGCCACAGCGGGGCAGCCACAGCTTGAAGCCAGCGTCGAGGCCGTATGTGACAGCCAACCGGAGGCAACACTTTGCGGCGGCGGTGGACAAGAGCGGAGAGCGCGCCGTACGGTGCTGGCTTCATCCCGTAGTGTTCGGTCTCACGGTTTGTCAGAGAGCAGCGGAACCGCTCGAAGAGCCCGCCAAGAGAGAGAGCCGAATCACGGCTGGTGGCTGGCAAATGCATGGTCCAGCCGGTGTAAACTTGCTGTCAAGCAGCGGCCAAACCGTGGATCTGTAGAGCGTGCTTCTGGGGATGCGAGTGGCGGCTGCCGCTGGCAGTAGGTTGTAGTCGTCGAAGATTGAGCTGTTTCTGGGGCGTCCTGCGATGCGTCTGGTACTACGCCCACCTATGTATATTTGTCATAATGATGTTTTCTCCCCTGGTGCTCCTCTTATACCAAATGCGGCTATCTACTGGCTAAATAAAAGGAATTTCGGTAATGTGACACAAATCGTGGGTGTACCTTATCGGTAGACACTCTGGGGTAAGCAAATTAGAACTAGAGATCTGTGGCAGATGGAGTTTTTGACATTTTCCCAAATACAAAATTGTTAAGGGTTTCGTGGCCACTTGTTTCCGGTGCGGTTCTCCTCTTGCTACTGCAACGAACGACCGTCGCAGACTATATGTACCGCTGTACCAAATGCTGCCTGGAAACAATGTTATTATAGACGGTTCATTTCTCGCAGGTCCCGTACCTCAGTCGGCAAGAACGGAAACCTTACAGGGTCACTTTGATGTCCGTCTTTCCGTCTGTCTGCCTATCTGACTGTTGAAAACCGTTTTTCTCAGGAACTGGTAGGCGTTGCAAGTTGAAATTTCTGTATCTTTTGCCACAAACTAAAGTTTACGGCCCCTTGGCGGTGCGAAAAATGGAAACTTCTAGATGAATGCAGTCAAAAGGTGCAGCGATTTACAGGGTGACACTTATTGAACTATGTGAAATAAAATCGAAGTAGCTTCTCAACGGTTTGAGTTAGGACGCCCAAACTGCACAGTCGGCCGCGGGCATGATGGGAATTAGTACGCGCATGCGAGGTTTGTTTTAGCAATGAAACCCACTTTCAAATGGTTCAAATGGCTCTGAGCACTATGGGACTCAACTGCTGTGGTCATAAGTCCCCTAGAACTTAGAACTACTTAAACCTAACTAACCTAAGGACAGCACACAACACCCAGCCATCACGAGGCAGATAAAATCCCTGACCCCGCCGGGAATCGAACCCGGGAACCCGGGCGTGGGAAGCGAGAACGAAGCCCACTTTCATTTGGATGGATTCGTCAATAAGCAAAAGTCGCGCATTTGGGGGGACTGAGAAGTCTCTTCACCCTCATCGGGTGACTGTGTGGTGAGAAATGCCCAGTCACGGAATAATCGAGTTGATATTCTTTCATGGCCCGGTGGCTACCAAATGGTACGTGAAGGTTCTGGAAGATGATTTCGTCCCTGTCATCTAAAATGACTCTAATTTCGGCAGAATGTGCTTCATGCGAAACGGAACTCGACCCCATCTGAGCAGGAGAGTGTCTGATGCCCTGCAGGAGCACTTTGGGGACCACATTCTGCCTATTGGGTACCAAAAGTTCATTGTCATGGGCCTCAATTGACCACCATATTTTCCGGATCTGAACACTTACGACTCCTTCTTGTGGGGCTATATCGAAAACAAGGTGTACAGCAGTAGCCCAAAAACAATTGCTGATCTGAAAACAGGCGTTCAGGGGGTCATCGACAGCATCGATTTTTCGACACTTCAGTGAGTCTTGCAGAATTTTGATATTCACCTGCGCCACATCATCCCCAAGGATGCAGGCATACCGCACATGTCATAACTAAATCCGAATATCTGTAGTGACGTAAACATGTTGAATGAAATGTGTGTACGCTGTAGTATGTAACTAATTTACGTTTTTTTTTCATTGAGTTAAATAATTGTCACCCTGTATGTCATATATTTTGATACTCGGAATTTCACTCATCAGTACCTATAGGATACTTTCCCTTGACCTGGAATCGTGAAATTTGGAAACGTGCGATGTTTCACCGCATAAGCAAAGGAAAAATATCTGAAAATCGTTAATTTGTAATTATATCACACAAAAAATATTTCTTTTCTCACTTGTTGTCCGATATTTAACTTATAATTGAAGCATCTCAAAAGTCTTGGACTTCCCAGGAATGGCATCTTGCCAGTATCAGTGCCGATAACAGAGTGTATACTGCCGCGATGGATGAACAGTCTATATACATAATTAAGTTTGTGTGAACCCTCAGAGTGCGAGTCCTACTTGCTCCTACTGTTTTTTTTTTTTTTTATAAACCTTTGGCCATCTGGAGCTCCAGCTTCTGTCACTTTCGTTTCTGGCCAAAGCTCCATGTACCAATGACGTGGACGAAAGCGGTGATGAGGAGTAGCTGCGTCACCCTTGTAGGACAGCCTGTGAATTCCGCGTCTTGTCGCGCCGAAAAAGCCGCCATGCGGACAGAGTGCGTGCGCACTACGCTGTCGCCCCAGACAGCACCGTCGCCCGCCTACAGGGCTGACCGACGTCTCGTCCCGGCCTCGGCCGCTCCTGCTATAACACTGTATTCTCCCCCAGGGTGCGCCTTCCAAAATTGTTTCCGGCAGTGGTCTTCGACAACGACGCCGTCGCGATCGCCGCCTCTCTCTCTCTCTCTCTCTCTCTCTCTCTCTCTCTCTCTGGAACGCCGCGTCCAACTCCCCTGTCATACAGTTCCACAATTTCCTGCAACTCCACAGCATCCCATGTCTTATACGAGTACACGGCTCCTACTTACAGGCTGGCGCAAAATGAGTGTTACGAGGTTTTTGACTATTGCGAAAAATAAAGGGTTATAGATTGTTGCCATCACATTCATGCTATAGCAGGCAACCTGAAGTTAAATACTGAAGGTTTTCAAAGTTTTCCCTTCTACAGCAATGAATGTTTAGATCCTTGAACTGAATTCCGTGATGACTTTCTGATTATCATTATTTTACGAGGGCAGTTCAATAAGTAATGCAACACATTTTTTTTTCTCGGCCAATTTTGGTTGAAAAAAGCGGAAATTTCTTGTGCAATATTTTCAAACATTCCCGCTTCGTCTCGTATAGTTTCATTGACTTCCGACAGGTGGCAGCGCTGTACGGAGCTGTTAAAATGGCGTCTGTAACGGATGTGCGTTGCAAACAACGGGCAGTGATCGAGTTTCTTTTGGCGGAAAACCAGGGCATCTCAGATATTCATAGGCGCTTGCAGAATGTCTACGGTGATCTGTCATTGGACAAAAGCACGTTGAGTCGTTGGGCAAATCGTGTGTCATCATCGCCGCAAGGTCAAGCGAGACTGTCTGATCTCCCGCGTGCGGGCCGGCCGTGCACAGCTGTGACTCCTGCAATGGCAGAGCGTGCGAACACACTCGTTCGAGATGATCGACGGATCACCATCAAACAACTCAGTGCTCAACTTGACATCTCTGTTGGTAGTGCTGTCACAATTGTTCACCAGTTGGGATATTCAAAGGTTTGTTCCCGCTGGGTCCCTCCTTGTCTAACCGAACACCATAAAGAGCAAAGGAGAACCATCTGTGCGGAATTGCTTGCTCGTCATGTGGCTGAGGGTGACAATTTCTTGTCAAAGATTGTTACAGGCGATGAAACATGAGTTCATCACTTCGAACCTGAAACAAAACGGCAATCAATGGAGTGGCGTCACACCCACTCCCCTACCAAGAAAAAGTTTAAAGCCATACCCTCAGCCGGTAAAGTCATGGTTACAGTCTTCTGGGACGCTGAAGGGGTTATTCTGTTCGATGTCCTTCCCCATGGTCAAACGATCAACTCTGAAGTGAATTGTGCTACTCTTCAGAAATTGAAGAAACGACTTCAGCGTGTTCGTAGGCACAAAAATCAGAACAAACTTCTCCTTCTTCATGACAACGCAAGACCGCACACAAGTCTTCGCACCCGAGAGGAGCTCACAAAACTTCAGTGGACTGTTCTTCCTCATGCACCCTACAGCCCCGATCTCGCACCGTCGGATTTCCATATGTTTGGCCCAATGAAGGACGCAATCCGTGGGACGCACTACGCGGATGATGAAGAAGTTATTGATGCAGTACGACGTTGGCTCCGACATCGTCCAGGAGAATGGTACCGTGCAGGCATACAGGCCCTCATTTCAAGGTGGCGTAAGGCAGTAGCATTGAATGGAGATTACGTTGAAAAATAGCGTTGTGTAGCTAAAAGATTGGGGAATAACCTGGTGTATTTCAATGCTGAATAAAACAACCCCTGTTTCAGAAAAAAAATGTGTTGCATTACTTATTGAACTGCCCTCGTAGAATGCTCGAATTTCTCTGGAAACCGCAGCACCAACATCTAGGATTGTTGCAGGTGCATTTTTGAAGGGTCTGTCCTTCTGATAATCTCATGTGAAATAATCAACCCCCCCCCCCCCCACCTGATATCGGCACTATAACGGCGTCATTATAAACCATGCACAGTGAATGCTAAGGTGCCAGGGCAATGCTCTGACCCCTGGACGTCTCTCGAGAGAAATCTAAGACGGCCGCAGTACGATATAAACGTGCTGCGTCTAGCATGAAGCAGTAGTTTCAAAGCATTCCGTCGCATCGTGTCGCCGGTACAAATTCATGTTGTAATACGTAGCTTTATTGATCTGCTTTAATAGGCCCCGAAATAAAAATGGGCATTTTAGTACACTGTGTACTAAGTGGGCACCAGACAGTGACTTTTTGTTGATGAGATCGAGTTGTAGCTAGAAAATGTGGATTCTCGGCAGTTTGGTAGTGCCAGTTCTGTTTGTTGATGTACCTAAGGAGACGAAAGTGTGGTTCATCTGTAAGACAGGTCTGATGCCATTTTCAGAGGCCTCAGTCATCTCATTTCCAAAAGACTATGGCCGCTTCACACCCCTGTTCTTCAATGGATGGCACCGTTGACATAGTTTCTTTTTCATTAATCTCTAGAGACTTCGTCGTGACATCCTGAGTTACTGTGCTGCATGTATTGTTGATGTCGTGGACTCCTCACTGAATAAGTTCGCCCTCGCACACTCCCTAGGGCTACAACTGAGACTGGTCGTCCTGAGTGACCCTTTCTGGAACCATGTAGATATTTTGTCTTTTGGAAACAATTCAGCAAACTGTTAAACAACAGGGTTGACATTACAGAAAAATCTGTATCAGAGGTTGCTTTACTGTAGTCATTACAATTTTACTTCAGCTCTGTACTGGAATCTCACCGAGAAATGGGCATTCCGGGGTTTTGTTCTTGGCCGAAATGTCCTGCTGAATGTGCGTCTCAACCCTACGATTAGCGTAAAATGCCTTCGCCATCAACAAACGGAGTACCGAAGTTAGAGCTTTCATTCTGAAACGCGAACTGAGACATCGGTGAGTGAGCTATAGAATTTGCAGGGATACAACACAGCAATATCACAAGGAGAGTCATTTACGGCATACAATTAAACCACAGAAGACAAATACTTTCAAACACGTATTCTGTGTCATCCTGTTTAAGATTATATTGCCGCGAGTGTTAGTCGCGCCGTCTCAGGTGCCTTGTCACGGTCCGTGCAGCTCCTCCCCCCTCCCTCATTCCCCTCGGAGGTTCAAGTCCTCCCGCGGGAATGGGTGTGTGTGTTGCCTATAGCGATAAGTTAAAGTTAGATTAAGTAGTGTGTAGGCTTAGGGACCGATGACCTCAGCAGTTTGGTCCCGTAAGAGCTTACCACAAATTTCCATATTTAAGATTATCTTAGCTGAAGAATAATTTTGCAGCTTTATGTTACCTCGGCAACAACTAAATATACTATGGCAATGCATAAACTGACACGAAAGCCACTGGAAGCCAAAGTCTTCAATATTTATCCTGTCCACTCGTGCTATCTGCATGGTTTACAACTAACATTTGTAATAGGTTTTTGTAACATATACTGTCTTCCATTACTATGAAATGTCCTCAACAAAACCGATCTACTGGGACATAAGAGGCACGGATGAAGGAAATATTGTATTTGTGAAACAACTGCCTCGTTATTCACACAACGCTCTGAGTGTTGTCTTCAGTGCCACCTTCAGAGTATCTCAGATTGATTACATACTCCTAGATTTCCAGAAGTCTTTTGACACCGTTCCATAAAAGGTTTCTAACCTAATTACTTGTTTCCGGAGTATCGTACCAGTTTTGCGCCTGGATTTGCGATTTCCTGTCACAGAGAGCACAGTTCGTAATAACTGATAGGATGTCATCTAGCGTAAACGAAGTGACATCTGGGGATCCCCAAGCGAGCGTTACAGGCTCTCTGCTGATCTTAATTTATGTTCCGGTAAATTATTTGGGACACAATCTATGGAGCCCTCTTAGATTGTTTGGAGGTCATAATGTATTTTACCAGCTAAGACAGTGATCAAAGCATGAGAACGAATTGCAGACTGATTTAGACAAATGTCTGCATGGTGCGAAGTTGGATGTTGGTTCTAAATAATAAAATGTGTAAGGTCTTTCACATACACAATAAATCACACAAATTTTTATATTAGTAAATAAAAAATTTTGATGTAAAAATCTTTTAGTACGTAGAGCGCAGTTTTTATTATACAATTAAAGCCTGATGAGTATAGTACGTTTAAAATTAGTTGCGACTTGTTTGGCTCACCGGTGGAGGCATGACGCTGTTGTCCAGGTAACACCAATGGTGAGCCGGCTTTCCCCACCACGCCACGACCAGTTCGCTTGGTGCAGCGCCCCTGTTCCCACGCCATTGATAAACAGCGCCACGTGGTGTCGCGTCTGTTAAGCCTTGTAGTAAAGTAGTATTTTCTAGCGTTATAGTGTTCTACAGTCGTCAGGTGTTGTGAACGAGTGTTTCGTGTTGGCGCTACATTAATAACAACAGTAGAGCACGTGTGAACACGTAAATGCGCTCGTCCTAGAACACGGTCATCGGCTGTGAATATAATGTTCTGATGCAAACTATTCATCCGGATTCGACAAAGCAATGGACAGTACGCAATATCACTCGGTTGTGATGGATAAAGCTCCAACAATGCAGCGAAGGAAAGCGGCTAGTTTCCTCTAGGTGCAAAGAAATATTCGATTGAATGGTTCAAATGGCTCTGAGCACTATGGGACTTAACATCTAAGCTCATCAGTCCCCCAGAACTTAGAACTACTTAAACCTGAGTAACCTAAGGACATTACACACATCCCTGCCCGAGGCAGGATTCGAACCTGCGACCGTAGCGATTGCGCGGTTCCAGACTGAAGCGCCTAGAACCTCTAGGCCATTCCGGCCGGCTATTCGATTGAACCTAGCTTGTGTAAGGCGAAGTTAATGGAACTTGTAGTACTGTACAAGCCAAGAACTCCACGCTACTAGGTCGACGAACAGGCTAACGATAAAGGGCATAGAATAATCAGGCTTTCCCCGTATCATCCACATTTGAATCCGAGTGAGAATATATGGGCCTAGGTGAAAAGTAATGTGGCAGAAACAAGAAATTTACGCTCATTGAGGTTGAAATGCTGACAACAGAAATCATTGCAAAAGTTACATCACAGGGCTGGCGTCAAGTTGTCAGCCAAACCAAAAATGTATTTAAGGAGACATGGAGTCATGAAGGACTGTGTCGAGTTTTGAGTAATACTTTGCTTCCCTTATAGTTGTGTTAGCAACTACTTCTTTTGAATAGTCACAGCAGAATTTACAGATATACATCTCACTAAGATTCTACTGCAGTTGAAATAGTGGCAGAATCATAAAACAGCGTATTATTAAACTAGCAACAGAGGGCGAGACATATAATTAGTTATGAGAAAGCCCACTCTCAGCATAAAAATAAATGTGCAGCTTCTTCATTTACATTGTTTCAAAACCCACAGCAGTTTTCGTTTCACAGGCTACTGATGGTCCTTCAACATTACATTATATCTTTTAAAAACTTCTGTAGTTGCTTGAATACCGTGGTAGACATGGAAGTTTCGCATATTAATCACATTGAAAAATGCTCTGCTCTTTGCGTTGTATCATTTGCCAAAATCTTGCTTGGATATTTCAGACCGTTTATAAGTTACGAGGGCTTTATGAATATTTCATTCTGGCTATTTCAGTGGCTTGTGCGTTCGTGACGGAAATCTTTACACACATTCCATTTCCTGGACACTGTAGATAAATAACGATATCTTTCGAGGTTTAATAAATATTCAATATGTTATCTAAATTTTATATGCAGTAATATATTACATATCACATCACACGAAAATTCGTAGCGATCCCTATTTTTCACTATACACTTTAAGAATTTCTAGCAGTAGTTTAGCTAATACGGAAATATCACAATAACTATGACCACTAACGAAGTAATAGGTAACTGATCATGAAGCTGACGAATGAAGCTCACTGTGTACTACCGTATAGTTTCTCCAAAATCGTTTGAAAAAGAATGCAGTTGGAGCAGCTTGCGCGGCCGACAGTTTACGCACCGAGCAGGCCTGGCGTTATCTTCGCATGCTGACGCGTTCAGCACACGCTGGCAACTACGCTTTCCTCCACTCGGTCCGTACTGAACTGTCAAAAGTCGCAACTAATTTTAAACGCACTACAGTTTCCATTGCTTACTGCAATGTCTAAGCAAGCAGAGAAAAATCAGGGTAAGAAAATTTTTACAGTATAGTAGGAGGCACACTGTGGGACAATGAGCAGCAAGTTAGGACTGTATTGTAGACACGTGGATTGATACCAGTGTTCCAGCCCGGCCGAAAATGTAAGATACGCTGCGCCCTCTTCCAGACGACATAGCTCTTCGTGTGACCTGTGTGTATGATGCCCTTGCGAGTGCAGCAGCGTCTATGTAGGTCAGAAAATTCAGCACATTGTACTGAGCACGAGAGACATCTTAAAAAAGAAAGGGAGTTTGACAAGTCAGCCGTAGCTGAGCGTTGCCTGGTAAACGGACACAAAATACTGTTTGAGAAACGAGAGTCTTGGCTTATACGTGAACGTACTGGAATTCCGTTATAAAATGAATGAACAACAACAATTTTAACAGAGACAAGAGGCACACAGTGAATAGTGCGTGGGGACGGTCTCTGGGTGTCGAAAGGAAACCACGGCGGATGCTTAACGCTTGCAGGGAGCTTGCAGAGAGCGACAATTCCAAACGTGTCGCCGGGCTCTGTCTCCCAGTCGCGCGGCGGTCCGGAGTGGCTATGAGCTGTCCACCTCACCTTCCCCGCTCGCATCTTTTCGGCCCTCTCTGATTGGTGCCAGCCGCCACAATCGTGGTTATATAAGCAGATCATAGTGTTAGACCCTGCAGTTAGCAGTTTTACTCCAGACAACGATGGCGGAAATAGTCATAGAAACCTTGAGAATTGTATTCGAATTGATACGGCTTGAAATGATTATGATAAACCTCTAGTTATGAGATGTAAACCGTATTATTGGTCGAATATCCAGACGTGTCGAATTCCTCCGGACTGTATCTCGTTCATCCAGTAGATGAAACAGTCTTCATCCATAGTGAATTTGCTGCACATGGAGTTAGGAAATGTCCGATATACACATACAAACATAAACAGCTCTCATGAACTCTATCGAAAACTTATCATCTTTGTCAGTGAATTTGGTCTTCAGAAGACATAGTGAATTTGCTGCACATGGAGTTAGGAAATGTCCGATATACACATACAAACATAAACAGCTCTCATGAACTCTATCGAAAACTTATCCTCTTTGTCAGTGAAATTGGTCTTCAGAAGACATAGTGAATTTGCTGCACATGGAGTTAGGAAATGTCCGATATACACATACAAACATAAACAGCTCTCATGAACTCTATCGAAAACTTATCCATCTCCATGACGACTAAACCTTGGCTGAGGAATGTGGCCTTTTTAAAATTTGGCCAAGCGACATAATAATGCCCGCATAACGCCTCTCCCAGCAGTAAACTTCGTGAATTTCGTGGTGTTTTCTTAATTTGTCGATGTTTTTCTTGAAAAAAGCATTATTCATCAATTTAAAAAAAATATTTATCTAAGTCACGTGTCACAAGGGCTCTCCGTCCCGTTTCAACGCCAATATACTTCCTCAACCAGCGACTTGACTTGAAAGAGATGAATTGGGTGACGCTGGTCAGAACCATTAACCATTCCAAATGGATACGTTGCTGGAAATATCTGCAGTGCATAATGCATCTCTGTCCCCCCCCCCCCCCCCAGTGCCGTCATTAGTTTGAGGGTGGAAGGGTGGAGTCTTTTCATGGGACCAGGTGCTCCATTGCTGTGCGTATCATGCAAACTTGCAGGATACGCCAAGTCTACCTTCCACACCATATCCTTTATTAGACCAGCTGTCAAACCTTTGAAATCACTTAATATATGGCTGTCCTCCCCAGACAGCCGTCGAAACTTCCCAACAGCCAGATTATGTTGCGTGGCATATACGTGTAAGTTGTTAACACGAAGACACGTGATGTAACTCTCATACTCATATACTTTGAACTGTCCGCCCATTCCCGTCTTGTTTGCCTTGGCGTGTCTCTGCACACATTGCCAAAGTCCACCGTGCATTCTGCATTCGAAAAAGAGCACCACGTTGACAATGATAAAAAATTCAGAGTCGACATGTAGTATAATGTGGAATTCAAAATGTATGTGGTCATGCATACTATTTACAACTTCTCGAAAATATCTGCAAGTAGTCGTACGTCCATGCCCATATATAGCGTTTCATACTCCCCTAAATCATAGACGCTGAATTGCTGCTAAACATTCACCAGCTATACTCGGTATTCGTTATGGTATTGTCTGTAAGATAACTGGTGAATGTGGGTATGTCAGGCAATGTGACTTCGTTGAGTCTCTCTTCGAAATCCAGGTATTTATAGGGACAGACAACATTATTCGTCATGAGTGGAAGTTCGCACCATCGGCAAGGTTTAGAGAGTTACGTGTCCTCCTAACGTATTTCTAAAGCAGCGCTTGCATAAATCGTATTAAGTCCAGGGAGTGTGATGTAATGTTTGGCGCCATTCGCCTGGAGAACGAGATGTGTGTCTAAACGGTCTCAGGCAGGACAGGATCTGGTCTTTGTGCAAACCAAAAACACCCAAGTGCACAGTTACGAAATCGTCATTATAATTGCTGAAATTGTGGAAGGATGTGAGTATGAGTCACGGCATGTACTTGTTTAAGTTGCATGCAGTGTATGCTGTGCTGCAGAACTTCCCCTGTGGGATGATCATGGAGATTTTGGTGCCATTATTGTCATCAAAATACCACGCAAGTTGTTCTACCTCACTGAGCAGCCACCTCCCAGAATTATCCCTGACAAATGATATCAAACGATTTTTACCTGCGTCACACCACCACACAACTATATACACTCCTGGAAATTGAAATAAGAACACCGTGAATTCATTGTCCCAGGAAGGGGAAACTTTATTGACACATTCCTGGGGTCAGATACATCACATGATCACACTGACAGAACCACAGGCACATAGACACAGGCAACAGAGCATGCACAATGTCGGCACTAGTACAGTGTATATCCACCTTTCGCAGCAATGCAGGCTGCTATTCTCCCATGGAGACGATCGTAGAGATGCTGGATGTAGTCCTGTGGAACGGCTTGCCATGCCATTTCCACCTGGCGCCTCAGTTGGACCAGCGTTCGTGCTGGACGTGCAGACCGCGTGAGACGACGCTTCATCCAGTCCCAAACATGCTCAATGGGGGACAGATCCGGAGATCTTGCTGGCCAGGGTAGTTGACTTACACCTTCTAGAGCACGTTGGGTGGCACGGGATACATGCGGACGTGCATTGTCCTGTTGGAACAGCAAGTTCCCTTGCCGGTCTAGGAATGGTAGAACGATGGGTTCGATGACGGTTTGGATGTACCGTGCACTATTCAGTGTCCCCTCGACGATCACCAGTGGTGTACGGCCAGTGTAGGAGATCGCTCCCCACACCATGATGCCGGGTGTCGGCCCTGTGTGCCTCGGTCGTATGCAGTCCTGATTGTGGCGCTCACCTGCACGGCGGCAAACACGCATACGACCATCATTGGCACCAAGGCAGAAGCGACTCTCATCGCTGAAGACGACACGTCTCCAATCGTCCCTCCATTCACGCCTGTCGCGACAAACTGGAGGCGGGCTGCACGATGTTGGGGCGTGAGCGGAAGACGGCCTAACGGTGTGCGGGACCGTAGCCCAGCTTCATGGAGACGGTTGCGAATGGTCCTCGCCGATACCCCAGGAGCAACAGTGTCCCTAATTTTCTGGGAAGTGGCGGTGCGGTCCCCTACGGCACTGCGTAGGATCCTACGGTCTTGGCGTGCATCCGTGCGTCGCTGCGGTCCGGTCCCAGGTCGACGGGCACGTACACCTTCCGCCGACCACTGGCGACAACATCGATGTACTGTGGAGACCTCACGCCCCACGTGTTGAGCAATTCGGCGGTACGTCCACCCGGCCTCCCGCATGCCCACTATACGCCCTCGCTCAAAGTCCGTCAACTGCACATACGGTTCACGTCCACGCTGTCGCGGCATGCTACCAGTGTTAAAGACTGCGATGGAGCTCCGTATGCCACGGCAAACTGGCTGACACTGACGGCGGCGGTGCACAAATGCTGCGCAGCTAGCGCCATTCGACGGCCAACACCGCGGTTCCAGGTGTGTCCGCTGTGCCGTGTGTGTGATCAGTGCTTGTACAGCCCTCTCGCAGTGTCCGGAGCAAGTATGGTGGGTCTGACACACCGGTGTCAATGTGTTTCTTTTTTCCATTTCCAGGAGTGTATGTCACAACGTATGGTACATGCTGCTCTGTGAAGGTTGCTTATGTATCAGTCCAGTCTCCCTTACAGAGCGCGACAAGAATGAGTAGACATTTAATGTCAGTGTATGCTGTGAAGGGGCAAGGCTCATCGTGCTGGTAATTCTTGTTTTCAATTGCCATTTCCACATGTACCGGTTCCTACGAGGATCTCGACCATCTCTCGTACTACAAGTGCTGATGCGTCTAGACCAATAATGACATTTACGACTGTATTTTCTCTTTGGGGTGCAAAGATAGCAACATAGTCTCTACCTACTTGTATCTGAAAAGTGTATGAAGTTATTCCTAAAGTTTATAACAAAAATTATGGATGTGCGTTATAATTTGAATGCAATATAGTACTTATTATCTGTTTCCTAAAATCTAATATCTGCTTTGCGTAATAGAACATAGAGATTTTTCATAGTGATGAGGTTATTTCCATGTATGACTCTGTGGTAAGCATTTACCGTTGGATGTAAATTGCTATATTGATGGCACATCTTCCATTAAACTGCGCTGTGTATGTAGTAAATTAAGGTTCGAATAAAAATGGCTTTTTTAAAGTCTTATTCTCTGCTTCTGTATAAATTTTATGGATGGTTTAGAGGAGCCAGTTGGTAATGAGGATGACGTTTGGTTTGTACGGCGCTCAACTGCTCGTTCTTCAGCGCCCGTACACATTCCCAATCTGTACACAGTGCAGTCTAGCAACTTTCATGAATGACGATGGAATGATGAGGACAACACAAACACCCAGTTCCCGGGCAGGGAAATCCACAACCCGGCCGGGAATCGAACTCATCGAACTCGAGACCCCGAGATCCAGAGGCAGCAACGCTAGCCGCTAGCCCACGAGCTGCGGACTCGCTGGTAATGAGGGCTACTCCCTTTCTCTATTAGCAAGCACCCTCTTGGTTGTGCTAAACTAGCAGCACATCCTTAAGCATTTTGAATTTGATGCAAATCATGTTGCAAGTGAGACATCAGGCAGTGTATCCCTGTTATTACTGGAGCGGACGAGAAGGAGAAGATGGCCTGCATTGATCTGCTCTCTCAAGTAGCCCCGACAGAGTGCAGTGCCAGTGTGCAGAAGATATATAATAAAATAAAATGATACCGTATATGACTGTTATTTACTATAGTATTGTACTATCAAAGTAGAAAGTGAGTATTTTGTTGATTCAGAGTGACGTGAACTACACATTTTTACGCATAATTATTGCCATTTATGTGCCGTAATGAGAGTTACTAAGTCCTATTTTCTTCTTATGTAGGAACGTTTTATGCTATAATATAAGAGAAGTGTATTTTTTTGTGTTTTTTGATGGTAAGTTTCATATTTGTAACCATGTTCCTCAAATAATCGGCAAACAGCATTGAGTACGCATTACCATGCTGTATATTGCAGATGTTTCATGCAGTTACCCAGTGGAGGCACAGGCTAAGAATGACACTCTCAGAGTGATGGAGGCACTAGTGAGGAGGTGGGTGGCGGTGGTGGGAGGAACAAATTCGAGCACACGACAACAGTGTTGCTAGGAGAAGGGGCACACTACTCCAGTGGGGGAGGAGAGCCATCATTTGAGAGTCATAAATTAAAGTCTTCATGATGATAGTGTTTTATTTTGTATTTTATACTGGCTTCTGGGCCATACCCATTCAGCCTTCTCAATAGTAATGTCAGTTATGACGATACCAAAGTAAGGACAACACAACATGCAGTCCCCAAACCAAGAAAATCTCCGACCTAGCAGGAACTGAAGCTGGGACCCTTCGCTTAGTAATTCATCTCGCTAACCATGTACACTCCTGTAAATGGAAAAAAGAACACATTGACACCGGTGTGTCAGACCCACCATACTTGCTCCGGACACTGCGAGAGGGCTGTACAAGCAATGATCACACGCACGGCACAGCGGACACACCAGGAACCGCGGTGTTGGCCGTCGAATGGCGCTAGCTGCGCAGCATTTGTGCACCGCCGCCGTCAGTGTCAGCCAGTTTGCCGTGGCATACGGAGCTCCATCGCAGTCTTTAACACTGGTAGCATGCCGCGACAGCGTGGACGTGAACCGTATGTGCAGTTGACGGACTTTGAGCGAGGGCGTATAGTGGGCATGCGGGAGGCCGGGTGGACGTACCGCCGAATTGCTCAACACGTGGGGCGTGAGGTCTCCACAGTACATCGATGTTGTCGCCAGTGGTCGGCGGAAGGTGCACGTGCCGGTCGACCTGCGACTGGACCGCAGCGACGCACGGATGCACGCCAAGACCGTAGGATCCTACGCAGTGCCGTAGGGGACCGCACCGCCACTTCCCAGCAAATTAGGGACACTGTTACTCCTGGGGTATCGGCGAGGACCATTCGCAACCGTCTCCATGAAGCTGGGCTACGGTCCCGCACACCGTTAGGCCGTCTTCCGCTCACGCCCCAACATCGTGCAGCCCGCCTCCAGTGGTGTCGCGACAGGCGTGAATGGAGGGACGAATGGAGACGTGTCGTCTTCAGCGATGAGAGTCGCTTCTGCCTTGGTGCCAATGATGGTCGTATGCGTGTTTGGCGCCGTGCAGGTGAGCGCCATAATCAGGACTGCATACGACCGAGGCACACAGGGCCAACACCCGGCATCATGGTGTGGGGAGCGATCTCTTACACTGGCTGTACACCACTGGTGATCGTCGAGGGGACACTGAATAGTGCACGGTACATCCAAACTGTCATCGAACCCATCGTTCTACCATTCCTAGACCGGCAAGGGAACTTGCTGTTCCAACAGGACAATGCACGTCCGCATGTATCCCGTGCCACCCAACGTGCTCTAGAAGGTGTAAGTCAACTACCCTGGCCAGCAAGATCTCCGGATCTGTCCCCCATTGAGCATGTTTGGGACTGGATGAAGCGTCGTCTCACGCGGTCTGCACGTCCAGCACGAACGCTGGTCCAACTGAGGCGCCAGGTGGAAATGGCATGGCAAGCCGTTCCTCAGGACTACATCCAGCATCTCTACGATCGTCTCCATGGGAGAATAGCAGCCTGCATTGCTGCGAAAGGTGGATATACACTGTACTAGTGCCGACATTGTGCATGCTCTGTTGCCTGTGTCTATGTGCCTGTGGTTCTGTCAGTGTGATCATGTGATGTATCTGACCCCAGGAATGTGTCAATAAAGTTTCCCCTTCCTGGGGCAATGCATTCACGGTGTTCTTATTTCAATTTCCAGGAGTGTATATATATATATATATATATATATATATATATATATATATATATATATATATATATATATATATATAAGTTCGTGGCTTTATTCGTTCCAGTTTGGAACGTCGTACGGAACATCGACCATTTCATTGAAAGATCTCTGTCTGCGTCACTGGGTGACTACCTCACAATTCAGCACAGTGTGTCCTACAGACGCAACGACATGACCTTCATCTTGATAAAGGAGCATGTATTCGCTTTAATATACACTTTGAAAGAGGGGCAGTGTTATTTCAATGTGGAAATTACCAATTAGAACAATAAACAATGCGAATCCGAGACGCTTCCTTGCGCATGTGAAAAAGTAAAATGCGTTAGGCCGGAGTTAACGACTCCAAAGGAATGCCAAACCAATTCTCTAAATATGCGTTACAATTCGTTGTTAATTCCACCGAATTGTCCACAATATTCTTCGCTATTTTATCCGCTTGTCTTCAACGTTCACTAACAGAACTGACGTAACTATTTCAAAGGCGTCCATTATTGTTAAACAATATTTGTTGGTTGCACGGCATAAACAGTCGAAAATTGCAGCTGGAGAGGCAGTGGTTACAAATTACCGTGGGTAGGATGGTCTGTATGATATACCAAGTCGTAACTGAGTGTGCAACAACTACATTGGAAACCCCGTGAGAATATGTGCATTTTATAATGCCGGTTACCATTACAACAAATAGAGTTTAGCAGCAGACCTTTTCTACTTGTCAACAAAAACTTTCGTCGGAGCAGCGCACTTCGCAAAAAACAGCATTGCTGATAATTTCCTGTAGTATTTAGAGATACACTACCGGTCAGAAGTTTTCGACCCCTTACGAAAAAGGCTATATATTTTGTTTCAGTGTTCAAACACAATATACAAACTTAATTCACCAACAAAATAAATATTTTCTCTCTTTGTGATTAAGTACAGTTCAACATGGTTTAGATTTTAGCCTCTTCAAAGTATCAACACTGTGTCCTCAGTACAATTACACAAACTCTAGTCATTCTGGAGATAAGATTTTGTAGTAAATGTGAATGTATGCTTTCCCGGCGTATACAGCTGGCGAAGAGTTCTCGGGCTTCCAGCCGGGTGGCGGTGTCTTCAAACTGCGACGTTTCGACGAGTGACATACTCATCATCTTCTGGCGAAGTGCCGAGACTTTGCTGCTTACATCTAATACTTTCTCCTCTTTGGAGAAGTGTGAGGGGGAGTTTGTAGCCTTTCGGCTTTTACTCCCCTGTGTACTTGTGTGTGTGATTATTTCTGTATTTTTTTTTTTGTGTCTGTGAAATGTGATGTTTGTTCTGTGTGAGTCTGGTACTTGCCTGAGCTTTGGCGAGATAATTGTAGTAGTTTGGGTAGGAGCAGGATTTGGGAATGGATATTGGGATTCTTCTCTTCGACTTAGTCGTCGAAGATCGTCATAGGGCGCTTATGTTTATCGCGGGACATGTCATACCGACCTAGGGAGTGGATGAGTGCATTTCCGGATCTGGAAGAACCTTCATAGAAGGCCCTTGCCAGATCCTGAAAACGCTCCCTCAGGAGTGGGATTTCGGCTGTGGCGTGCAGGTCGTCTGTGGGGAATCCATAAGGTAGACGCAGTGCCCTTCTGAGGGCGCGGTTCTGCAGCCTTTGGAGTTTGTCCAGGTGCTGCTTTGCCGCGTATCCCCAGACAGGGCACGCGTACTCCATTACCGGCCGGATCAGGGCCTGGTATACATTTAATGCTACTAGGCAAGGAAGGGAGCTGGTTGTGTTCAGGATAGGGTATAGGATGGACATTCTGGCGCAGACCTTCCTGTGGACCTCGTCTATGTGGGGTTTCCACGTAAGACGAGAGTCCAAGGTTACGCCAAGGTACTTGGCGGTTCTGCGCCAGGGGAGCTGGGTTCCATTTAGATGAAGGTGGAGCGGGGGACGTTGAGGAGGTTCGCGCCTTCCGAGCCTGCGGGTAATCAGCATTGCCTGTGTCTTCTCCGAGTTGATGGTGATGCGCCAGCGACGGGCCCAGGTTTCTGTGTCATCTAAAACCCTTTGTAGCCTACGAATGACCAGGTCCTTGTTCGCGTTTCTCGTGTAGAAGGCTGTATCGTCAGCGTACTGTGCAGTGTGCACCAGGGGGGCCGTTGGAGTGTCCGCTGTGTACAAACTGTACAATACGGGCGCCAGGACCGATCCCTGTGGCACCCCAGCACGAATACGCCTTCTGGTGGAGGTGGCAGTTTCTACTTTGACGGAGAAAGTCCTATTCGTGAGATAGCTCTTGATCAGCTGAACTATGCTCCCGGGAAACCCTTGTGTATACAACTTGTGGAGTAGCCCTCTATGCCATACTGAATCAAAGGCTTTGGCTACGTCTAGTAGCACTATCCCGCAGTAGCCTCTGTGGTTGAAGCCCTCTGTGGCTGCTTCAACCATTCTCATGACCTGTTGTGGGGCAGAGTGGTTCTGCCGGAACCCAAATTGGAAATCCGGCAGAATTTGCTCTCTGGTAATATGTTCTTGATTGGGTCTTAGCAGGAGACGCTCATAGATCTTGCTGAGAGTTGGCAAGAGGCTAATCGGCCTGTAGTGCTGCGGGAATAGAGGGTCTTTCCCTGGTTTGTGTATCGCGACCACTTCCGCATGTTTCCAGCAAGCTGGGAAAACACGGGATCGAGTAATCTCGTTGAGGACGTTCGCGATGTGTGTGATTGCTGTGGGTGGGAGGTTTTTGACTAACTGATTAGTGACACTGTCGTGCCCTGGTGCCCTTTTTGTAGGGAGGGACCTGATTACTCTTGCCACGTCCTCGGGGGCAAAAAGTATGGGTTCGTCCTCTGGGTCCTCCACGGCATTGAGGAAGACAGTCAGTTGACGACTGACTACCTCTTCATGCTCTTCATCCTGGGGTTCTGCCGCTTGGAACTGCTTCTCGAAGGAGTCGGCGAGGGCGTTGGCCTTTCCAGCATGGCTGTAGACCAGTCCGCGCTCGCCATGCAGTGGCGGCATCCTAGCGCGTCGTTTTGTAAACTGTTTGGTCGCTTGCCATAGTGTATGATCGTCTACTTTGAGAGCTGTGAGGCGGTTTTGCCATTGCTGGTTTCTGTGCTCATTGAGCGCTACCTTCAGTTCTCTCTGTAGACGATTGAGCAGCCTCCTGGTGGCCTGATTTCTGGTGATCTTCCACTCTTTTGCCACTCTGATCTTATGTCGAATTCGAGCTAGCAAGTGTTCCGGGAGCTGTATTTGCGGCGGTGGGCCATCCCTTTGTGGAGGGGTGGCTTCTTCCGCTGCCTGCAAGATGGTGCCTGTTAGGTCTTGTAGCGCTTGTTCTACTGTTTCAGCAGTAGGCGGCGGAGCGCGAGCGATATCAGAGGCGACAGTTTCCTGGTATCGCTCCCAGTCTGTACGTTTGTACGACGTCTAGTACCGTGGGAGTGCTACCCATTCTCCCACATCGACCTCCAGAATCACTGGGTTGTGGTCGGAGGACATTCTGTTGATTGTCCTTGCGGCCACAAACCCTGCGATCCTCCTAGTGAGAGCTATGTCTAACACGTCGGGCCTGCCTCCATTTTTTGGAAAACGTGTGGGCTCGACTAGACCCCATGTTTCGAAGTGGTGGGTGCGCGCTAGTTGTTGCAGTTTGGCGCCTGCTCTGGAGGTTACTCTAGAATTCCAATCAGGATGTTTGGCATTGAAGTCTCCCCCTATTACGAGTTTGCCTTCAAATTGCCCTAGAGCAGCTATGTCTCCCTCATCTATCTGGTCATGTGGGGGTCGGTAGACTGCAACAATTGTTAGGGGTCCAGTGGCAGTGGTTACTTCCACCGCCACTGCTCCGATTTTGTTGGTAGCTAGTAAGAATACCTGGTGGTGGGGGATCCCTCTTTTTACATATATGGCCACTCCTCCGCCTTGGGTTGGCCTGTCTTTACGGTAGCTAACGTAGTTGGGAACTGTCGCTTTTATTCCCGGTTTTAGGTGGGTTTCCCCCATCATGCATATGTCGATGGAGAACTCCTTCATGAGTTCTCGGAACTCGACCTCTTGATTAACAATGCCGTCTGCGTTAAAGACGCACATTGTCAGGCCTTGAATATTCGGTCGTCTATTCATGATGGGGTTTTGATACTACTGAGGAAGTCGCAGAGGGGAGCGACTGCTGGACTGTTGCCTGAAGGGCGACGAGGATCTGTGTGTTCTGCTTCTGGGCTTCCCTGAATTCCTTCATCATTTCCATGACGAGGTTCATGGTCTGCACCATTATCCGAGACTTTGCGGATGCCGGTCCCTTTATACCTGCGGTGTGCCCCCCACCACCTGGCCGCGGGAGGCTGGGCCCAGAGGAGCCGGCGGGCGAGGTGGAGGGGGAAGCGGGTGCGCCGTTCGTGTCTCCGTCAGAGCATTGTGATCGCGTCTCGTGAGCTGGACGGTTCTTGTTGCGTTCCTGGCGTATTGCGGCTAATGCTGGATTCCAGGCCGCGCTCAGTTGATAGCCTTCGTCCCTGTTCACAAGATTCTCGTGGACCCGTATTTCTATTGATTCTTTAATGACGCTATCCCAATAGCTCCCGGGTCGGCACAGCACCCTGGTGTTTTCGAAGTCAAAGGTGTGGTTTTCTTTGATACTATGTTCAGCTATAGCAGATTTCTCTATCTGTCCAAGTCGAACATGCCTGATGTGTTCCTCGCACCTTTTAGAGATGCAGCGCTGCGTTTGACCAATGTACTGCACACCACATTCGCAGGCAATGTTGTATATACCAGGTGTGTTTAGTTTGAGTGGGTCTTTAGCTGAGCCCAGCAGCTCTTTCGTCTTCGGCGGTGGTCGGAAGACGGTATTTATGTTTGGTTTTCTCAATAGCCTCCCGATTTTGGCTGATGTGGGCCCCAAATATGGAAGAAAGGCGAGTCTCTTGTTAACTTCCTCTTCCTGAAATTTGTCAGCCTGTCTTCTCTTGAAGGCCCTGTCAATCTGTGTTTCACTGTACCCGTTTTTCCGAAATACCTTTCTTAGGTGGTGTAATTCGTCTCAGAGGCTTTCTTTGTCACAAATGACGTGCGCCCTATGTACCAAGGTGGTCAGTACTGACTGGCGTTGCGCCGGATGGTGGCAGCTGGTTGCATGGAGGTACAGGTCTGTGTGCGTCTTTTTTCTATATACTGAATGGCCCAGCGTGCCATCCGCTTTCTACCTGATCAGTATGTCCAGGAATGGAATACAGCCATTCTCTTCTACTTCCATCGTGAAGGTGATACTTTCATGTATGCCGTTTAGGTGGTCCATAAACTCCTCCAGTGCCTGCCTGCCATACTGCCAAATCACGAAAGTGTCGTCCACATAGCGGAAGAAGTGCCTGGGTTTACGGTGAGCAGTTTGTAGTGCCACCTCCTCAAAGTGTTCCATATAAAGATTCGCGATCCCTGGAGCAAGGGGAGATCCCATGGCCACTCCATCCACTTGTTCATAATGCTCTCCATTGTACTTGAAGTAGGTGGTCGTAAGTGCATATTCAAAGAGCTTCACTGTTTCAGGCTCGAAGTGCTGATTAAGGAGCGCCAAGGCGTCTTGTAGCGGTACTCTCGTGAACAAGGAGGTGACGTCGAAGCTCACGAGTAGGTCATCACTCTGTATTCGGATGTCCTTCAGTATTCTAACGAAATCCGCGGAGTTTTTCACGTGATGACTGCAGTGTCCCACCAGTGGTTTCAATAGTGTCGCCAGGTATTTGGCCAGTACATAACTGTGCGAGTTGATGGTGTCCAGAATCGGCCGTAGAGGCACCCCATCTTTGTCAATCTTGGGTAATCCATACAGGCGCGGTGTCGTTGGCGCTCTGGGATACAGCCGTTTCTGCACTGCCTCTGGTAGATCTGAGTCCTTCAGTAGCGCCAAGGTTTTCCTGGTCATCGTCGATCTGGGGTCCTTGTTGAGTTTCCTGTAGGCTGGGTCTTGCAGCAGAGAGCAGATTTTCTGTTGGTAGTCGACTGTGCGAATCAGCACAGTCGCATTTCCCTTGTCTGCTTGGAGGACCATGATGTCAGCATCATCCCTCAGTGCGCGGATAGCCTCTCGCTCCGGCGCAGTAATGTTAGCTTTAGGGAGTCGTGACTTGTCGATGATCCTGCAGGTCTCCCTTCGGATCTGCTCAGCTTCCTCCTTGGGTAGGCCCCGGATTGCTTCCTCTACGCTGCTGATGATGTCCCGTTTCGGTATGGTCCTTGGTACAGGTGCAAAGTTCAACCCTTTCGTGAGGACAGAAGTTGTGGCTGCATCTAGCACCTTATCTGTCAAATTTACAATAGCTCTGGTGCTATTTGTCACCTTCTGGGTCGACTGAGCTCCAGAGAGTCTGCCGAATTTGTTGATCTGTTTTGCGGCAACATGTCGTTTCTGCACCTCACTGTCGGCGTCAGAGCTGCAGTCAACCCACTCCCAAGTGTGTGCCGGTAATGCTTCTGCCATTTACAGGTGACATGCGATCAGGATGCGTGCATTCTTGTCCAGTGCAGAAACTAAACACACCTGGTATATACAGCATTGCCTGCGAATGTGGTGTGCAGTACATTGGTCAAACGCAGCGCTGCATCTCTAAAAGGTGCGAGGAACACATCAGGCATGTTCGACTTGGACAGATAGAGAAATCTGCTATAGCTGAACATAGTATCAAAGAAAACCACACCTTTGACTTCGAAAACACCAGGGTGCTGTGCCGAGCCGGGAGCTATTGGGATAGCGTCATTAAAGAATCAATAGAAATACGGGTCCACGAGAATCTTGTGAACAGGGACGAAGGCTATCAACTGAGCGCGGCCTGGAATCCAGCATTAGCCGCAATACGCCAGGAACGCAACAAGAACGGTCCAGCTCACGAGACGCGATCACAATGCTCTGACGGAGACACGAACGGCGCACCCGCTTCCCCCTCCACCCCGCCCGCCGGCTCCACTGGACCCAGCCTCCCGCGGCCAGGTGGTGGGGGGCACACCGCAGGTATAAAGGGACCGGCATCCGCAAAGTCTCGGCACTTCGCCAGAAGATGATGAGTATGTCACTCGTCGAAACGTCGCAGTTTGAAGACACCGCCACCCGGCTGGAAGCCCGAGAACTCTTCGCCAAGATTTTGTAGTGTTTATGCAGATACTGTAGTCCAACACTTCTGTAAATTATTCCACAGACCTTCAACATTAGATTACCTCATTTATCTATTCTCGCTGTCAAGTCCATCCCGTAAGACTTCAATGGAATTTAAAGCAGGAGTCTAACCTGGCCAAATCATATTCTCCTGTTCCCCACATTTTTCGTTTCTATTGACGAACCCTCTGCACAATTTAGATGCGTGTCTCGGATCGTTGTCCTGCTCCAGAACAAATCCACGAAATGTAAGTCTCTTGCCAGACGAAATTGCGTTGTTGATGAGTATCCTTGTACTATTACTCCTTCTCTAATTTTTTATTAATTCACATTAGACCATTGACTTTACCAAACGCAAAACATCCCCACACCATCCGCGATAGCACAATCTATGGACAGTTTCTTGTACTATATTCTCTGATTGTTCGCATGCGAAATCAAATCAAGGTATGATGTGAAAACGGATATAGAAATACGTTTGAGCGATTTCAATAAGAAACGAATGATTGAAAGAAAGCTAGTAACACTGTTCAGTACAGCTATTGATGAGGAAGGTAAAGGCAAAGATACAGATTATGAGAACTTTCTACCGCGACTGAAAGAGATGTTAGATCGTTCGAGAGCCCGAGATGACACAATTCAGGATCTGCTTTCTAACACGCTGATATAAAGAACTGCGAAGAATAAGTCGACATCGCTAACAGGGCAGTTTTGAATGGGACATGAACGATAGCAGATACTGCATCCTAATCGTTTGTTAACGTGACGCTTACTCCAGCTTCAGCCGCGATATCAGCATTTGTAGCAGTGACACACACCGTAAAACTACCAGCCATCAGCTTAAAGCTACTTTCAGGAGAAATATTTATTTATTTCTCAACTTGAACAGCTTAGGGTCATCAGGCCCTGTCTTGCATCGGACCAAATTTTCACATATGAAATACATTTTTACGTCATATTTACCTAAAAAATAGAAGTTTTAATATGATAAATAGTATCAAAATGGTCATAGTATCAATACAAATAATGTGCGTAAGTAACACTATGAGCTGAGAAGTTAATACTAGCAGTACTTCTAACACTGCTGCTGCCACCACTAATAAAGTTAATAACAATAAGAAACGGTAATCATAACAGCGCTGACATTGGTGATAGTGGCAGATATAAATAGAATATGTAGGTGTACAGAATAGAGGTTTTTCGATACATCGAGTTATGGGGAAAAGAAATTTAAGTATGTTTGGCCCCAACGAGTGCGTTCAGGGACAGTCGTAGCCATTATTTATGCTTCAGTAGATATATCACTAGCTCTATTTTGAAGTTGTAAATGTTATTCAGTTATCAAGTATAGTGCAGGAGGTTATACCAGAGTCGTGTTCCTGCTTGTGAGAAGGACTTCGTGAAAGTGGCTCAACCATGAAGTGGTGTAGAAAGGATTTTTCTCTGATAGGTGTGGGTATATCTGCCAAATTGTTGAGACAAGAACGTTAAAGTTCAGGAGAAACATGAAGGACAGTATACCTTGGTAAGACAGTAGAGACTCCAAAGGGTATGGAAAGTATCTGCACCAGTCTGCACGCAATTGTTATAGGTATGTATATGATGATGAAATATGATCTAAGAGTCAGACACCACAGATACGAGGAACACAAACATTCATAATCAGGTAACGGTACCGTGAGTTTTCCTGAGAAAGATCTTGCAGGGTAACTTCAGTGTTATCAGTGATTGGAAGTATGCAGTATGTGTTCGTAGAAATTTCTTTTCCAGGTCAACAGGAGAGAACCTTTTATGGTATATTTTTGTAGGATATGGACAGATGCTGATTCCGTCTTGAACAGAGCATTTACGTGCTCAGATCAATTTCCATTTTCATCTGTTATTTCTTCTAGAACATATGATGAGGTACAGAAGTTGATATTTGTTCCGTTTAGGATTGAAGGCGTTATGGATTCCCTATAATTCTGGCTAATGAGGCTAGAACAACCAGTCAGTACCGCTGAGATTTTGGGTAGGTTGCCTTTTAACCCGACAGACTGTCCCCATTTTGGTATCGCACAAAGGTCGGTATTGACATTTTCGATAGCTGTTTTCACGCCTATTGGGTATTTTCAGCAGGTCAAGACTGATCACACATCATTGGCATTCAATGAACAGATTATAGAAACTAATACAGAACTGTAGGACCTGTCTAAAACTGCCTGCCTCCTTTGACTCTTCATCGTACCCAACATGATACATTGCTGACGATGCGACATGTTTCAGCGGTACCATTACACTGCATTCGGCGAGAGATTTAGTCTGCTAAGTTGGGAAAGTAAAATGTCGGCAATGTCAAATGCTTTGCTGAAGTCCGAGCACCACATGATAGTTGCCTCTTGTGCATCCATGTCAAGCTTCTGGTCTTATTGTATGTTAACTTTATTAAAGCAGATAATGTGCTTCGATGTTTACGGAAGCATGATTGTTATTCCTCTAGTAGGTTGTCTGCAGTTAGGTAACTTATTACCTGGCGTCATAATGTTTATTCTAAGACCTTCGGCACCGCAAGAAGAATTCAAATAGGTCAGTAATCAGAGGGTACTGTTGCAGCGTCCATTTTAGATAGTTCCTTAACTAGTCCATGTTTTCAGGCCGAGACTTATGGTTAAAGAGTGGTCTTGGATACCTCCACCTTCACCTACACCCATACTTCGCAAACCACCGTATTCTGCATGGCGGAAGGTACCTTGTCCACTACTTGTCATGTCTCCTCCTATCCCTGTCGCAAATAGAGCGAGAGGAAAACGACTGCCTAAAAGCCCCCGTACGAACTCTAATTTCTCGCATCTTATCTTCATGGTCCTTATTCGAAATTTACGTTGGCGGTAGTAGAATCGTTCTGCAGTCAACCTCAAATGTCGGTTCTCTAAACTTGTCCAGTAGTATCTTGCTGAAAGAGCATCGTATCCCCTCCAGGGATTAACATTTGAGTTCACGAAGCATCCGCGTAATACTCGTCTGCTGATCGAAGCTATCGATAACAATGCTAGCAGTCCGCCTCTCAATTGATTCGATGCCTTACTTTAATTTGTCCAGTGCAGGGATACCAAAAAGTCGAACAGCGTCGCACTGGCTTTCTAAACGCCGCCTCCTACATGGATGAGTTACTCTTTCCCATACTTCTCCCAATAAATCGAAGTCGAGCATCCACCTTACCTATGTTTTCATTACATTTCATGTCACTTTACAACATTATGCCTGAATATTCAGTCAAAGTGTCTGGGTGAAGCTGCACCCTACTAATGCTGCATTTGAAGGTTACAAGACTGTCTGTCTTATTCATCCGCATTTACTTACGCTTTTCTTCGTTTAGAGCAAGCTGTCATTAGAAATTTTATCTAAATCATCTTGGATGTTCCCATAGTCATTCAACTAGGATACCTACCCGAACACCACAGTGTCATCGGCAAACAACCGTAAATTGCTGCTCACCCTGTTCGCCGGACCATTTATGTACATGGAGAATAAAAACGTCCCTATCACAGTTCCCAGACACACTCCCGGAGATACCCTGAACACACGCCGTCGAAAACTCTGTGCTGGGTTCTACTACTTAAAAAGCTTTCAAGCCACTTACATATCTCGAAACCTAACACATATGCTCGAACCTTTAACAGTCTACAATTGGGCACCAAGACAAATGCTTTCCGGAAACCTAGAAATATGGAATCTTCGGAAAAAATCATGGTTTGTAGAATATCACGTGAGACAAGGGGATGCTATAACTGTTTTAGTGGCAGCAGTGGGTCAATAGCAAGCTTCATCACTTGGACTTTGGTGCCATCGTGTCCAGTAGACGCTGATCTGATACGCATGACAGCTTTCGTGACAGAATTTTTCGAGCTACAGTCGTTTACCACCATTAAGGAATCAATGGGTTTCTCTTTCGTTGCAGTTCGATTGTGGTTGTTGTCAATGTGAAGTATGAGTTCTTCGGCTGCGACAATGAAATCAGCTGCAACTTTAACTTTCCATATACTAAGAGAACGCAAGTTTTTCTCAGGTCAGCTAGTTTATTTCTGTTGTCGGTCAACGTCTAGGCATTCCTGAGTTTTTCCTTTCTCACGGCTTGACTGATTATTACTGTTCTGCTTGTAGACAACATGATTTTCCGGCTTAGGGCATAGTTTTTTATCATGGATGTCTCGAATCTCTCAGACTCATGAGCTGTTTTATTTCTTCAGTTAGGCAACGTGCAGATTTCCTCCTTATTCTTTTGGTCCGTAGGGGAGCACATTTTTGTCATAAACGTAAGTTTCTTAGTAAATCGAGAGGTTTTTCGTTTCCAAGGAAGGAATGGATGATGTCACTCAAACTATTTCTTGCGTCTTACTTGCAAATTGTCCGCCCCCGGTAGCTGAGTGGTAAGTCGGCTCTCAGCCGTGACAGCGTGCGGACGGCCCCGCGCGCCGGCCAGTGCTCCGCTGCAGGCGTTGTTTACTTCCGCGTCGTAGCTTTAAGGCTTGTGTCCGTCCACCGTGAACAACATGTCGAGCGCTTACCGTCCTGCGACCCTTAACGTTTCCTTCCCAGCTGAACATGCGCGACCTCGTGCACATGAAGTTGAAACGTTCACACGTGAAGAAGTCGTTTGGATCCTAACCACGTTATCGGAATCCATTTTTCGATCACGAGTAGTGTCGTTCATATTAAAATGACAAACACCGAGGTGATGGTCACGTCGGAGCTGTAACACTTGAACTCGCAGAGTACGGTCAACGCACGATTAGGGTGTTTGAACTACCTTTTGAAGTGCCAAAGGACGAAGTTGTCTCTGCCTTACAACCATACGGTAACGTCATCGGTTACGTAGAGGAAAAATGGCAAACCTTCACGACCTACCATGTACTTAATGATGTGCGTCAGGTCAAAATCGAACTGAAAAAACATATACCATCATACCTGACAATTGGCGGGGTGCGAGCCATTGTTATGTACGACGGCCATCCCCGAACATGTGCGGGTTGTGGACAAGAAGGCCACGTCAGATCCGCCTACATGCGACGCCGCCTGATCCACACGCCGGTCGGCGAGGAAACGTCCCCAGCGGTAATCACTCAGATCCCTGTCACATTTGCCAAAGTTGCCCAGGGAGGTAGCACCTCTACACAGGGTCTTCCTGCTCCGTTGACGTCGTCTGATCAGGTAGATGCAACCGCTCCTGAGATTCCTTCTGAGGTGCCACAGACGCCAGATCCTGACCTGCCGAATCATCGCAGCACTGTGACTGAAAATGCTACTGAAATGGACGTTGATCCGGGAGTGGTACATACTTCTGCTTTCCTTCAGACTGGTCCGGAGTCAGACGAAAGCCACCAGCAATCGGACTCTGAACGACCTGTTCGAAAACAAGGGTCGACACGAAAGAGAAAGAAACGTAGCCGTACACCCCCTGATGAATCCATTCTACGGATGGATACCAGGGATGTAGAGCCGAAGATGGATGACAAACCGCTCATTGATGACCAAACGTCTGATGCGAAAGACCCGCCACAGGCGACCACTGGCAACGAACACCCCTCCTTACTGGCGCCGTCGCCCCCACAGGTCGACGTTGAAGAGAGCCTATCCGATGGGACGAAAACTACGTCTCCTCTCCACGTGGATGATGTGCACAGCCGATGCCCTACCGCAGTATCAGTCTCCTGGGCAGACGACGTGGAGATCGAAGGGACTGGGGTGGACGGTGCTGATAATGGGGCACCCCCATCGGTTGCGCCCGTGCCTGCGCCCGCAAACTCTCCACAATAGCAGCCTCTTCAGCGGACCGGCAAGATCGACGACCTCTCGCTCCTGAAGAAGAAGCCCCACCTGTGCCTGTGGGACTCCAACACCAGCATTATCGTGTCGCAACGATTAACCTCGCGACCACTCGTGCGCCCCACAAACTAGCGCTGCTCAGCGATGTGATTTATGATGCTGACATAGGAAGTGCATGTCGCCGATTTTTCACCACCACATGGCTTCACGGTGCATCTTTCTCCCGCTTCGGACACCGGTAGTGGTGTTGCCATCATCTTACGCGAAGGTCTTCTTGCCGAAGATGTCCAATACCTCCCCAACGGCAGAGGTATGGCCCTTACTCTTTTTGGTGTACGCATCGTCAACATTTATGCGCCGTCGGGCTCCAGCTACCGTCGTGAACGCAATGCCTTCTTCGCGAATGAAGTTGAAAGGTGGCTACACTGAGCCACAGCGCCAGAGATCGCGCTAGAGAGTATTGTTCCGCCGCCTCCACTGGCAGTTCTTGTCGAGAAGTGGCAGTAGTCAGTTCTTGTCGAGATGTGGCAGTAGTCAGTTCTTGTTGAGAAGTCGTAGTGGACAGTGATTATTGAGATGTCGTAGTGGGCAGTTCTTGTCGAGATGTGGCAGTAGGCAGTTCTTGTCGAGAAGCCGTAGTGGGCAGTGCTTGTCGAGATCAGATGTTGTTCCAATGGAGATATTGTAATGATTAGAGTGCTTTTCGTCAATATATATGAAGGTAACAAAACTCTTATTCTTTTTTTTCTCATTATTTCAATGTCCTGAATAATGCGTCATTACAGGTTCAGTCAACAAAGCATCTGGCTTGTGTTCTTGGATTAGAGTGTAATTTTGGTTTTCTCGAGTAATTATGGTATTTCTATTTTCTTTAATTAATTCAGTATAAATGATATTTAAAATTTCTTGTGTTATTGAAGAAGAACCGTGCCAGATGCGTACGTTGAATCACACTTCCACACACAGAACAGTTATACTTGTGCTTTGGTTTCGTAGGTTTTATAGTTGCTGGGGACTTAATTAATTAATTGTGTTAATGAAATTTTCCATTTCATTCTTTGTTGTTGTTCTATGCAGTCAGATTGCGTAATAATACTAGTCAGGGCCTACCGTTTACGAGACTTCGTAACCGGACAGACACCTACTAAATCAAAAAATTAAAAAGTATTTGCATTCTTTTTTTAAATAATAAGCCCCCATGCAAAGTTACACCCCTTTTTATGGGACCACACGATGACTGGGTCATGGGTGGAGACTTCAACTGCACCCAGCGACCTCAGGATCAATTGCCACGTCACTCACCATGCGCAGCTCTGGAAACAGTAGTGACGCGGCTACAATATGTCGACACGTGGAGACATGTTCACGGTGATCTTTTGGGCTTTACGTACTACACTGCGCACTCCTCTAGCCGACTGGATCGCATTTACATCTCGCGATCCCTAATTCAACACACTCGACAGGCTGAAAAAAAATGGTTCAAATGGCTCTGAGCACTATGGGACTCAACATCTTAGGTCATAAGTTCCCTAGAACTTAGAACTACTTAAACCTAACTAACCTAAGGACATCACACACACCCATGCCCGAGGCAGGATTCGAACCTGCGACCGTAGCAGTCCCGCGGCTCCGGACTGCAGCGCCAGAACCGCTAGACCACCGCGGCCGGCTCGACAGGCTGAAATCTGGCCTGTTGCTTTCTCAGATCATGAGGCTTACTTCTGCGATGTTGTTCTCACAAGACAGGCAGTATGGCACGGACATGGTTTATGGAAACTGAACACGGCACTTCTTAATTCACTTGACTGTCGACTTCTAATAGAAGACACTTGGATCACATGTAATAGACGCCGACCCACGTATCCGTCTACCATGTCTTGGTGGATCCAGTGGGCAAAACCTGCTCTTCGAAAAACTTTAATCCGGTATGGCAAAGATGTTGTCGCCTGGAGGAAGAACACTGTGGACTTTAACTACAGGATCCTACGAGAATGCTCCACGATGCCAGCCTCCCCTGAGCGCCATACAAGGATGAACCATGCTAAGACCCAAATCTCCAATCTCATGCGAAGGCATTTGGAAGGAGCGATAGTACGATCTCGTACTGCTGATCGCATGCCTCATGAACATCCGTCGATGTACCATATCATCCAAGAACACCAAAGTCGACGCCGAAAATTGCTTCACGTCGTAACAGATCAAGAAGGGCGTCGCTACGTAACCCAATCTGCAATAGGAAACGTGCTTCACGCCCACTACCAGCAGCTATACGCCGCAATTCCACATTCCCCAGAGTTGATCGAGGAAGTCTCACAGCTCAACTTCGGTGGTATCCCAGGAGATGCGGCGATTGACTTGATGTCAGAGGTGACTGATGAGGAAGTCCGCGATGCGATCCGGGCAGGAACCATCAATCGCTCCCCAGGACCCGACGGTCTTCCCCTCGAATTTTATCGCACCTTCCGTGATTTGTTAGAGTCCACCTTCACCTCCATCTGTCGGGAACTCATGTCTCCGGAAGTACCTGTGCCGGACGCTTTCATGGAAGGAATTATTATTCCTGTACATATACCGCATGGTGGCAACAATATCAGTGATTATCGGCCCCTCACCCTCCTTAACAGTGATATGAAAATCTTCACTCGCCTTTTGGCAGCACGACTTCAAAACGTTGCCCGATATGTTGTGTCGCCAGACCAAGCATCTTTGGGAGGGGACAATAATATCCGCACGGCTTTATGCCGCTACAGGGATATGATCGCCGTTACCCAGGCACAACGCCTTTCTGGGGCACTTGCGTCTTTGGACTTTAGTCAAGCTTTTGATGGGGTTGACCATTCGTTCCTTACGGCCGTTCTCCACCATATGGGTTTCCCAGTCGCTGTTATCACGGTAGTGATGCGCCTTCTGCGGGGTGCCTCATCCAGGATTATGTACAATGGCAGACTCACTCCACCGATAATAATAGGTCGATCCGTACGTCAAGGTTGCCCTCTATCAGCAATTTTGTACGCCTTTTCCTTGGAATCTTTGCTATGTGGACTAAGACAACGTTTGATAGGGTTGTCCATAGATCGCTACCGATTCTGTTGCACGGACTATGCTGACGATGTAGTCATCTGTTTACGTAATGCCGACGAGGTTCGAGCTGTTTTGACGTGGGTAGCGACTTATGGTGAGGCGTCGGGTAGCTCTTTAAACGTACGTAAGTCACAAGTTATGTTCATTGGCACGGGACTTCCCGTGGAGTGCGTTACACCTCTCACCACCGTTGATACCATTCGTTGTTTGGGAATAGATTTTTCATCTGATCTGCGGCGTTCAGCCACCATCAACTGCCGACGCCTCCTTTTAATGATCAGAGCAGGTCTTAAGGACCATCGCCTTCGATCCCTAGATATTCTCCAACGAGCTCGATATGTCAATATATATACCGCATCCCGAGTTCCCCATGTAGCACAAGTTCTACCTTTCCCGCTTACTGTGGCACGTCGCATGTTGGCAGCGATGGCATCTTTTGTCAGCTCTGGGCTGTTGTTCAAAGTTAACTATGCAACCCTTATTCTTCCCCGTGAACGAGGTGGGATAGGTCTGTTTCACGTGCCGGATAGAGCTTGCGCCCTATTTGTCAACTCCCAGATGACGATATGGACACGTTGCCCAACGAGCCTCACTGGTCTCCTCCTGTCGGCATATTCCCCGGTCTCACTGTCAGCCCCAGTGATGATCTCGGATGTCCCGGCCCAGTTCCATTATATACGGTACTTCTTTCTGGAACTCAGTTATCTACGCCTCACCTTACCAAGACAGCTTTTACTCAAGACAAGGGCAGTATACAATGTCATCCAGTTAGGTCGTCCACCTAACCCGATTGAACAAAAGTTCCCCCAGGTTGACTGGCGTCATGTATGGCGCGCGGTGTTCGCCTGTTACCTTGACACGAATGTTCAATCTGTCTGGTACCTAACTGTCAATGGTAAGCAAATCAACCAATTTCGCCTTCATCGTATCCACCTCGCCCAATCACCTCTATGTTCCACGTGTGGAGTGCCAGACAATGATGAACATCGGTTTGTTTGCGGACCGGTGGCGGAGGTTTGGCACTTGGTTCGACGTATTGTGGCTTTTCTAACGCGGGACATTCCGGATCGGATTACTCCCCTTTCATTATTATTTCCGGAACGTGACTATTTTCCTCGGACAAAGACCAATACTGTGAATTGGATTCGCGGACATGCCATTCACTACTTATTTGGACAAACTGTAAACTCTGTACTCGATTTTTGGACATACCTCAATGACCGTCATTATGTCGTTGTCCGTCACCCAAAATACAGACAATTTTTCTCTAACTTCCTTGGGAGTGCTTTCCATGAGCCGCCTCGCAGCTGGAATGTGTTAAGCCAAGAGAGAAGAAGGTTTCCTGTTTGAACCAATGAACATTTCTGAACAATTGAACGGAACACATCAATTTCGAGAAGACGTGACTCAACATATTACCAGCGGGGCGCAGAAGGCCTCTGATCAATTACACAACAAAACTAAACAAAATAAAATAAAATAACATAAAAACAAGAAAAATAAAATTCAGAAAAAGGAAAAAAAAGTGGTCAGCGTGACAGAATGTCAATCCTAAGGGCCCGGTTTCGATTCCCGGTTGAGTCGGAGATTTTCTCCGCTCAGGGACTGGGTGTTGTGTTGTCCTAATCATCATCATTTCATCCCCATCGACGCGCAGGTCGCCGAAGTGGCGTCAACTCGAAAGACCTGCACCAGGCGAACGGTCTACCCGACGGGAGGCCCTAGCCACACGACATTTCATTTTTTCACTTGCAAGTTCAGATAAATTACTGCATCTGAAGCCTCGGTATGTAGTCAGCTGTGTTTTCTTTCTGGGACATTCTACTGCATACTTGATGAAAATTGCGTCACAGGCAGGCATGCCAGGTGCAAGTAGCTGAGAGGTGAAAAACACTGTGCTTGGGATATAATTGCAAATATTTGTACGAGAGTGTGACTACAGCTCATATGATGGGCAAGACAAACCTGAAGCATTGACACGTTTGAAGAAGAAATCACCTGCCGAAATTCCGCACTGGAAAGAATTATTGTGCAGAAAATTCATGTTAACGTCACCAGCTATGATCGTGGGCTCGTGTATTGTTTCGAGACCTGAAAGAGAAATTCAGAAGTATGCAGCCACAAGTACTTTAGGAAGTTTGTAAAGAACACATTTCAGGCACTTTCTGCTGAGGTATATAAACACATATTCTACTTATTTATCTTCATTTTTGTTAGATGTGTGTAACATAGTAGGTTATGAACCATAGAGTATGTATACCCCTACTCCTCCCCCTCATCTGTTATATCTATCGTGTCTAAGAAACGCGGAGTCGTCAGAATTACCGAGCTTGTGGGAATGCTTTGTTTGAGCCAAATCTCTGACAGAAGTATAGTACGGATACCTATGTCTTCCAATCCATGACGGAACACCTTGAGATAAGCTGCCAGAAACTGGATATTTGTACGTGCAATATGGAGCTTAGGGTATTCAGGTGCAGCACGTCTGAGGATACTGTTGATGGACACTTGCGGCACTGAGTAAGCAATGAGCAGACTATAACAGAATACGCGAAGGTGGGGCAGTGCAGGTTCTAGGAAGTGAAAGCGCTGGATATCTTTAGGAACGAAGGAGGTCTTATGGCCGACGCTACAGGGATTAGCAGCAGTCGTTAAACAGCCGAGAGGCGACAAGAAAATAAAATCCCCAAACAGAGCTAGAAAATCTGTTAACAACAGTATTGAAATCAAGATAAATGGAATAAAAGTAGATTGTACAACCCTATTATTGGCTCTAACAATGAGAAACAACAATAATGTGGTAAAAAACTGTTCAATATAAATGGGATAAGACTAAGACGTGAGCGTTCCCAAGTGTAAATAAACGATGTTGATGAAATCTGGGAGTATAGCTTTGTTTCTACCTAGTTCCACTATTAAGAAGTGGAACACAACCCATAATGTAATCTAGATTTAGAGGAAAGGTCTTCTACATGATGATATAATGTTTTTCGTATAAAAGCTGACTTGTAATTAACGTTCTTGAAAAATATATACAGCTATTGTAATAATCTGAAATTTTGCAAACTACTGCACCACAATTAATAATTATGAAAAATTACAACTTTTGTTACAGTATAATTTCGAGAAACTTTCAAACCACGTAGATCCACGCGTAATGATGCTGTGCGGCTAGGCGGGTTAAAAGTCGCGTTGCGTTGCGTAATTGTATGACCACTGTCTTTCGTCTTACTGTGCACTACAAAAAGTTCCACCTACCTCAGTACGGTATCTGGTCACCAGCCCGATTCTCTTCATACGTAGATACTGTTCAGACGTTGTTAAAAACAGCGTTGAAGAAAAACATCGTCAATACTGACGTTTGCAAAGTCCACCTAAACTCTGGTAGCAAGCTATCCTGTAATATGTTTTACCGATTTTCGGGTGGAGGGCGATTGCTTCATTCTTTCAGGAAAAGTGTCAAAATTCAGCAACAAGTTCTTTGTTTGTATAGGTTCAAAATTAAAGAATTAGCCATCAGCCCGTATTTATTTAAACGACTAATATCAATGTCCTCAGCTCACAGTTCATACAACCCAATATACACGCAAGACAGCCAGAAACGTACTTAAGTCCGACCCGAATTATTACGTGATCTACAGTCGATGCTCTGCTACAATATATGAGTTTCACTTTCGGTCTTTTTTTCAGTGGATTTCTAATAAAGAAACTGCTCGCCAACTATTCCATAGATGAATATGAAACATGTCACGCGGAATTCTACAGAGGCCGAAAGTTCACACGCGTTTATCTTCCCAACTAAACACTTCACAAAGCTGAAGTTTCCACAATCTGTCTGTAAATGAAACTGCTTTTCGGTAATACCATCCGGACGCGAAATACCTGTAACTTCTTCATTTTACACGTCAAACATGGCTTGTATGTCCAATAGCTACCCAACGACTGACTCCCTGCCGTTCCTTCCAGGGCCTATAAGTGCTTGATAGAGCGTGGGAAATGCCTAACTCTATTTGGATGTTCAAAATGACCACCCAATCAAAACAATCCTTCGAGTTCTTTCTCGCGCCAAAACTGTGCAACGTCAATCAATATTCATTTACGTCACTTCATCATGCAAATCTTAATAAAATGTTTAACAAAACCAAACGAAAAGAAAACTAATCTTGCGTGATTTGGCTACAGGACATAGGGGCACATATCCTACTGCAGCAGAACTTCTGCTTGAAAGTACTTTAGTGGACGACTTTGCCACCTGTTGCGAGCACGACAATAATCTGATATCCTTACACAAGCAACTGACAAGTCTGCCGAAACAGAAAAAACTTAGAATGAAAAAATGGGATGGTTTTTATAATATAAGAGAGGCCATATGGAAAAAGGATCAGCGAAGAGTTGAAGAACACACCGCAGTGTTAGGCATGGATTGGGACACGGAATAAGTCTTCTATGATTACCGTCCCGTAACCGATAAACTGCAGTATGAGCCTGCTAATTAAACGAAAGTTACTGCACGCGACTGCGAAATTCTATGATTCTCCTGGTATCTTTTCATTAATATCTATTGTAGAAAAAATTGTTTTTCAGGGTATGTGATGCCGTGGGGAGGGTTCATGGAGCAGTGAAGTACATCAGAATCCCCAAGACTAAAAACACATTGGTTATTTTGGTCGTAAGTAAAAGCAGTGTACCTTTATTACTTCCGCGCCTTGACTACGTATACGCCTTCCTGTGTTTGCGACTTCTGATATTTTTTTCACCAGTTCTCCGTAATTGACATCGCAAACAACAGAATGTGGGGCGATCCTATGGTGACTCTGGACTAGATACGGAGAGACCGAAATTACGAGAATACGTTTGTCTGTAGAGTGATTGATACCTAAGAAGTTTGACGCCATCGCAGTGGTGACATTGTTCCATCACATATGATTCTGCAGATCTGGTATTACGTGGAACATCAATGGGAAAGTTCCGGTCTTCTATACTATGATGGAATGGACCTCCGTGTTAAAGTCAGCCACTTCACACGTGGTCTCTGGAAAAAATCTCTGACGATTCCCTTCCAGAGATACGAAAGATATCGAACATTCTTTCATTATTAATGCTTTGGTGTGTTCCATTGACGAGTCAAAATATAGAAGTTACTGGAAACATTACGCATAACGGCATGGATTATTGCCTTTGATCTACAATGTTCGACATTCAGAAAATGTTAAGAGCAAATTCACTTTCCGAGAGTTAGAATCAGAAAAACGCAGTTGGATGCGGATGGTCCAGCATCATAGCTTCCCTGCCAAATACCCAGCTTCCAACGGAATATGAAATTGAAAGTTATAACAAGTTAATGCGTAACGAACTTTTACGACTTGGAAGACGACTTCACTTTGCGGAGTCTAAGATACAAGAAAAGCATCCACCCCTCATAGAGTATTTCCACCCATTCACAAAACTACTCATTCGACAGAGGCATGTACATTTACACCACCTAGGAAGTACTATAGTGCTGTCTGAAATATGTAACGACTTTTGAATCTTGAAGGGAAGAGAAACGGTAAAAATGATCATACATACATGTCTCCTTGGAAACTAAACAGAAGTGTCCACGTATCCGAGGTAGAAGGTCCTCTACCACCTGACTGTATTGAAATCACCAAGCCTTTTTTTGTAATAGGCGTAGATTTCGCAGGTCCACTTTTCGTCAAACTCGATACCTTGATTCGGTGCTACAACCTTCTTTTTAGATTTGCTGTAACAACAGCTCTCCAATTTGAACTAATATTAAATAGGAAAACAAGCAAATATATGGTGCCGTTCCGATATTTCCGGCGAGATGGGGACTGCCAGGGACTATATTTCATGTCGCGCACAGAACTAAAATACCTCACTCACCTCTTAGAGAACACGAAGACCAATCAGTACTTGACTCACCAAGGTGTTTCTTTGAAGTTTATTGTACTACGTGCGGCTTGGTACATGAGCGTATGATAGTAGAGGAAGAAATATTTAGGACTTTATTGGTAGATATGCACTGAAGATCCAAACAAATTGGTACACCTACCTAATTTCGTGTAGAGCCACCGCGAGCACGCAGAAGTGCCGCAACACAGCGTGTCATGGACTCGATTAATGTCTGAGGTAGTGCTGGAGGGAACTGACACCATCAATCCTGTAGGGCAGACAATAAATACGTAAGAGGATGAGGGGGTGGAGATCTCTTCCACACAGTGCGTTACAAGGCACACCAGATATTCTCAATAGTGTTCATGTCTGGGGACTTTGGTGGCCAGAGAAAGTGTTTAAACTCAGAAGAGTGTTCCTGGTGCCACTCTGTAGCAATTCTGGACGAGTGGGTTGTCGTATTGTCCTGTTGGAATTTCTCAAGTCCGTCGGAAAGCACAGTTGATATGAATGGATGCAGGTGATCAGACAGGGTGTTTACGTATGTGTCACCTGTCAGAGTCATATCTAGACGTATCAAGGATCCGATACCACTCCAACTGCGCACACCTCAGACCATTACAGAGCGTCCACCAGATTGAACAGTCCCCTGCTGACATGCAGGGTCCAAGGATTCATGAGGTTTTCTCCATACCAGTGCACGTCCATCCGCTCGATACAATTTGAAACGAGTGTCGTCCGACCAGACAGCATTATTCCAGTCATGAACAGTCCAATGTCGGTGTTGACGGGCCCAAGCGAGGCGTAAAACGTAGTGTCGTGTAGTCATCAAGGGTACACGAGTGTGCCTTTGGCTCCAAAGGCCCGTACCGATGATGTTTTGTTAAATGGTTCGAACACTGACACTTGTTGATGGCCCAGCATTGAAATCTGCAGCAATTTCTGGAAGGGTTGCACTCCTGTCACTTTGAACGATTCTCTTCAGTCGGTATTAGTCCTGTTCTTACAGGATCTTTCTCCGGCCGCACCGCTGCCAGAGATTTGATATTTTACTCGATTCCTGATATTCACGGTACACTCATAAAATGGTCGCAGGCGAAAATTCTCATTTCATCGCTACCTAGGAGATGCTGTGTCCCACCGATTGTGCACCGACTGTAACACCACATTCAAACTGACTTAAGTCTTATAACGTGCCATTGCAGCAGCAATAACCGATCTAACAACTGCGGCAGACACATTTTGTCCTATACAGGCGTTGCCGATCATATGGCCGTATTCTGCCTATTAACATACCTCTATATTTGAATACGCATGCCTATACCAGTTTCTATGGCGCTTCAGTGTGGATGCCGCCATCAGCTCGCGATCAACCACACAGTGCGACTGGGAGATACTGACACGAAGCCATTTCTAAACTGGAGAACGGTTGATTTCATTAGCCACTAGTCTTGAATCTCATATACACAAAACTCTTGGAAGAGATGCGAAACTATCAGAAAAACTGCAAAATAATTTCATGAAGAGATGGAAGAAACATTATCTCCTGGAGTTGAGGAAAGTTTATGAATACCACCGTCCTCACAGGAAAACTGATAAATACCGAGTTGGCGATATTGTACTCTTTAGCTGACAGTTGAAGCATATGTCGAAAAGAACCCGCACTATTGAAAGAAGTCCTGGGAAATATAGAATAGGGCGGACCTTAATTCTTCAAACTTTGGTCGCCCGGTGCAGACGGTCACCCATCTTGAGAGTGACTAGGTTGGGGAGGCTGTTGATGACTGAATAAGTTCTCTGTTTGTTATTTATCTCTGTATTATGTATATATTTGAATGGAAACGAAAATAAATCAGTAAACACTACACGTAGTCTCCTGTCAGTTAATACATGATGTATAATAAAAAGTGTTAGTATTTTCCCCTGCCAATAAGTTCTCTAGATTGAAAATATCTGGTCACTAGCTGACGAGTGATTAAGTACGCCACCAGTCGACAGCTGGGATGATCGATGGCCTCTGGTACTGAGTTGAGGTAGCACGGGATGAGGTACCAGTATCTCCCATCCAAGCTCAGTTAAGCTCTAATCCGAATCGTGTTAGAATTATTATTGCTGACTGAGATGGGAGCTCTGTATAGATCGTATTCTGCATACCCCTTGATCATCAGCAAATTTAATCACGTTTTCTTGATGCTCTTGCGTTTACGCAGGGTAAGTAAAACTTAGTTATTTTCTGATCTTCCTGGAGTTGCAATTTTAATGGACAGCTGTGAATTTCTTTCGGGTAGTGAATTGGCCATTATCAAATTTAAGGATTGTCTGTTTTATTTTCTGTAACATTCTCGCACTCAAATCATTCCTGAGGCTAAGAGTGGCTGAAACCTGAAGTAGAAAACTCTGAGATATTTAGCAAATAATGTTACATATATCGGAAACGTGGATCAGACGCCATAGGAGGGGGAGTATTTAATGCACTTCACGATAATATTGTCTCTACTGAGGTCAAAGTTGGGAGTGACAGTAACGTTATCTGGTCGCGTATTACAGGTCGAAGGGAAACCATGTTAATTTTTATATGTTTTACCGGCCATCCAATTCCACTGTGACAGTTCTAGGGTCATTCAAAGAATGTCTACGGCCAGTTGCACGTAAATACCCAGATCACGCAATAACAGTAAGAGCCGACTTTGACCCATCGAGTGCAGACTGAAACGTCTATAGGTTCATTGCATGGGGTACAGACAGACAGTCTTGCGAAATACTTTTGATCACGTATGCTGAAATCAATCTTGAACAATTAGGTTGATAGCCCACACGCAGTTGAAATATGTTAGACATCGCAGTTAGCAAGAGGCTGGACCCTATCAAAAGCGTCAATATAGAGGTAGTAATTAATAATCATGATGTCATTATAGCAAGTATGGTTACAAAAGTTGATAAATCAGTGAAGAAAGCTACGAGAGTGTTTCTTCTAGAAAGAGCAGATAAAAAGTTGTCAGCATCTCACTCAGACAGTGAACTGGAATCACTTAGTTCTCGTGAGACAGACGCAGAAAAATTATGGCCGAAGCTTAAAAAGTTTGTAAATCGTAGTCTGGAGAATTACGGTCCTAGTAAGTGGATTAAGTACGGAAAAGAGCAACCGTGGTTTAACAACGAAATTCAGAAAATTCTAAGAGTACACAGGCTGTTGCACTTTCGGTTCGAAAGAAAACGCGCAAATGGCGACAGAGAAAGGTTGACATACAATCGTGCCTCCGTGAAAAGTTCTAAGCGCGAAGGACACAACAACTACCACCGTCGTACCCTGGCAAAAAATATGGGCGGGAACCCGAGAAACATCGCTAAGCGGGGCTAAGGCTACCATTCAGTGTCTTGTTGACCTGTCTCGCATCGCACTTGAAGACAGCAAAACTAAAGCCGTTTAAGAAATCGTTCACGGATTGGAGTCGGACAAACATAGCGTCGCCCGGTTATTGAACAGACTCCGATGCGGGCGACATAGTAATAAGAATCCCTGGCGTAGAGAAACAACTGAAAGAGATGAAAACGAAAAACTCACCGGGCTCGGATGGAATCCCAATTCGGTATTACAAAGAGTACACTAAGACACTGGTCCCTTACTTAGCTTGTATTTATCGTGAATGTCTCACCCTGTGCAAAGTCCCAAGCGACTGGAAAAAGCGAAACTGACTCCTGTGTATAAGGAGGGTAAGAGAACGAAGAGAACGGGCCAGCAAAATTGCAGACCAATATCCTTAATATTGGCTTGCTGCAGAATCCTCGAACATATTCTCATTTCGAATATAATAAATTGTCTTGAGACCAAGAAGCTTACGTTCACGATTCAGCACGGTTTTAGAAATCATCAATCGTGCAAAACTCAGCTCTCACATGATGTACTGCGAAATATTGTGAGTGGCTCGAAGTTTTCTTAAATAACACAACCCAGTATGTTGTCCTTGCCGGCCGCTGTGGCCGAGCGATTCTAGGCGCTTCAGTCTGGAAACAGACTGCTGCTACGGTCGCAGATTCGAATCCCACCTCGGGCATGGATGTGTGTGATGACCTTAGTCTAGGAGACTGATGTGTTCAGATGTTACGTCCCATAATACTTAGAGCCATTTGAATCATTTCTTTGTTGTCCTCGACGGCGAGTGCTCATCAGAGACAAGGGTATCGTCGGAAGTGCCCCGGGGAAGTGTGATAGGTTCGCTATATTTTCTATACATTTAAATGTTCTGACGAGACAGTGAGCAGCAGTCTGAGGTTGTTTGCCGATAATGTTGAGGTGTACGTAAGGTGTCAGAATTGAGCGACTGTAGGAGAATACAAGATGGCTTATAAAAATTTTCTAAGTTCTCTAAACGTAGAAAAATCTAAGGCAATGCAGTTGAGTGTGAAAAACAAACCCTTAATGTTGGGATACAGCATTGGTAGTGTCCTAGGTGACACAGTCACGTCGTTAAAATGTCTGCGGGTAATGCCACAAAGCGATATGAAACGGAACGAACATGTGCTTATTGTGGTAGGAAAGGCTATCGGATGCCTGCTGTTTATTGGGAGAATCTTGGAGACCGAACGTAGGACGCTAGTGCAACCTATTCTTCAGTAGTGCTCGAGTGTTTGGGATCTGTACCATGTGGGATTAAAGTAAGACATCCACGCAATTGAGAGGCGGTGTCCTATATTTGTTACCAGTAGATTCGAACAACACTCAAGAGTTACTTCGGAAATGTAAAATAGAATCCCTGGAGTGAAGTCGACATTCGTTTCTAGGAACATTATTGAAAAAAATAGAAAATTGGCATATGATCTGACTCCACAACGGTTCTACTGCCGCCGATATACATTTCGTCTATGGACCACGAACATAAGATATGAGAAATCAGGGCTCATATGGAGGCATGTAGATATTAATTTTACCTCGCTCTGTTTGCGAGTGGAACAGGAAAGGAAATGAAAAGTCGTGGTACAGGGCACCACCTGCTACGCACCGTACGATGGTTTGCGGAATGTGTATGAGGATAGACGGTAGTGAAAATAGTACAGAGTACACCAGAGGGATACACTAAGTCGATCAGAAAGATTTCTGAAGGACTACATTTCCAAACAGTAGAGGAAATGTAACTATTTTATCTTTGTTATTAAATTTTCCTGAGGGTATACTTTGTCGTTTCAGAGGAGTTCTAATAAATGGGCATTTCATTCTTCTGTTCTCATTAGATACATATATCAGCATTTGTACAACTCTGCTCATAGATAAAGTGAAAAATTTGGTTTTAATTTAGAGTAAAGGACAATATCTTCGGAATGACATCAGAAACTCTGATTGGAGAAGGGTAGTAAAGGAAATGAGTTGTGATCCTCTTCAATACATCCCGCCACGCACTGACTTAAGGGGCTTAACGTGTCAAAGGGACAACAAAATTTGGATGTGAGGTGTGACATAAAGTCAAGTAAGAGGCAAGCGACACAATAAATCTAAATTTTTTTATATACTGGTTTTATTGGCGTTGGAGAAAAGTTGATCGCTTGATATTCATCAGTTCAACAATATATATATATATATATATATATATATATATATATATATATATATATATAATTTTTCATTCCTTCTTCCTAAGACTGCATCTAAAAATATGACACTGAGACACCGCACGTGTCACCTCAGTTTTCTAGCTGGCTGAACAGAAGACGCACAAGTTCTCGTAAATTAGTGAGCTCGGGGCGAGTCAAACGATAAGAAGAAAATCTATGTGTGGCATCAGCTGGCAACAGGTGGCTCCCAGAAGCCACTGTACAAATTCAGGGAACAGCAGTGGCCATTTTTTCTACGTACGACCCAATCCTCACAAGAACCTCAGTCTGCTAGTCATCTGGACGTAAATGACATTCGCTGTCGCTCCGTTATACCGACACTCATGAAATGTTAGCCATGTTTATACACCAGATTACCCTTGTCATAATAACAGGTCAATCTATAGACTGTCAGTCCTTCTCATGTTACCCGCGATCTCAATTTTCCCTTTTTAATTTTTACAGATCATACATTGCCGACTACATCACTTTTTTTCCTGTGTCGATCTGTTTTTCTCTGCTTCAACAAGCAAACATGTAGTAAATGGAGCAGTGTTTCTACAGCCTTCACTTTAAGAATAGATTATTTTCGTTCTGACCTACACTGAAAGAATACTGTTTTAATTGTATTGAACTGCTATTTGAAGTATCCCGGCGTGGAAAGCCAATTGTAAGATTAGGTTTTATGTCGTGTGGAATAACTAATGCTCGCAGGATAAGCTAACTGAATGGTTATTAATCTTAAAATGTTGCAACAGTGCAAAATTTGAGTTTGTTAACTTGTTTGATTTGTTCCTTATAGGAATCACACGTGTAATCCACATGGGTCTGTAGTGTACACAGCATGAAACGCTACATTAATATACTGAAAATCAATTAAAAAGGAATACTCAAATGACTGGAAGTTATAAGCGTGTTAATTCAGCATGTAAAGGGAAGCTATTTCATTGTGTGGTCACTCAATTCACTACACGTCGACTTACATCTCGAGGCTCAAAATTACATGTGATTAAAATACTTAAGTACGTAGCTAGCAGTGCATGACATCTGGAATGGAATGTTCAATAAATTAGTATCATATGTATGGGACATTCACACACTATACATGGTGAAGGGAAAAAACCGTAACACCGAAAAATAATTAAAGCAGAGAACTGAAAGTTCTCGGGAATACATTTGCCAGATAACATGTAAGTGCAATGCAAAACAACAAATTAATGTAGGCATGAGATAAGCCACAGCAAAAGTGAAACGCTGGTACATTAATGACCGGTGTATCTTCCAGAATGTTGAATTTAAGCATGAAAACGTACCTGCAGTGTGTTTTACAGGTGCTGGTTGTTGGTTTGCGATGTTGCGATCCATGTTTGCTGCACTTGATTCGTAAATATAGGTACGGATACCGCTGGTTCTGGATGACGCTGAAGTTGTCATCCAATGAGGGCCCATATGTGCTCGACTGGAGACAGATATGTCGATCGATCAGGCAAAGGTAACGCGTCCACACTCCTTAGAGCGTGTTCGGTAACAACAGCGGTATGTGAGCGAGCGTTATCCTGTTGAAAAGCGCGGTTGGAATGGGCTCATGAATGGCAGCACAACAGGTCGAATCATCAGACCCCTTACAGATTCATAAGGATGTAGGTTGGAGTAGTTACTGGGAGATGAAGAAGCTTGCACAGGATAGAGTAGCATGGAGAGCTGTATCAAACCATTCTCCGGACTGAAGACCACAACAACAACAACGGTGCGTGGGATAACCAAGAGAGTGCTCCCGCTGCCGTTCGAAATCGCACTCCACATCATAACTCCAGGTGTAGATCCAGTCTCTCTAGAACGCAGACAGGTTGGTTGCACCGAGACAGAACCAGTTTTCATCAGGAAACACACCTGACCTCCACCCTGTCCTCCAATGAGCTACCGTTTAACGCAACTGAAGTCGCAGGTGGCGGTCGTTAGGGGTCAGTGAAATGCACGATACAGGCTGAGTGGCTCAGAGTCGTCTTTGAAGGAACCGATAAGTAACAGTTCATTGTGTCACTTTGCTGCGAACTGCTGCTGAAATTTCTGCTGCAGATGTAGTAAGGTGCGCCAGAGCCACAAGCCGAACACGATTGTCTTTCCTCTGGATAACGCCACGCGGCCATCCAGCGCCCGGTGGTGTTACCGTGACTCCCGCAGCCAGCTATCATGTGCAGTGGCTCCATTCTTGCCAAGTCTTTGTATCACCGATGAGCATCCAGCTTCTCGTAGCCCTATTGCACACCCTCTTTCAAACACGATGAGGTAATAACAATGGCATCTACGTCGAATTAAAGGCATTCTTGACAAACATCGAGTCACCACATCTTAACGTCCTGTTCGAATTTTAATACACTGCGCATTGATCTTGGCCTGCCATGTACTCTGGATGCCATTTTAGCGGATGACCCAGGAGCAGCTGCTGGCGTTCTTCGTTTTATCCACTTGACAAACCTGTCTAAGGACATTTGATTATGCTGTTTTCTTTTAATCCCTTGCCTGTTAATGTGCCTTTTATAGTGTTGTCCTTTTTAGTTGCTGTTTTTCCATTGTTCCTCGCAATGCATTCATAATTTAGTCTGGGCGCCAATGACCACTGTAGTTGTGTGCCCTAAAACCACAAAAAAAAAAAGGAGTCACCACGTCCAACCTTAAAGGTAACTAACGTCATGACCGTTACAACGCGTATTTAAAGCAAACCTGAGAGTTTCTTGGACCACGACCTCACATGCCGAAAGGTTTACCAGCAGTTAAAACTGATTTGAATACTTATATTGGCGTTACTAGCGCCACTCCTACGCGACTGGCGCGGAATTTAGAATAATAATCATCTCTCAGGTGCAGAAACACACCTACTAACTTTCTTTTGTGTCGGAAATTCCTTCTAGGTGTTGTGATTTTTTCCTTTTTGTTTTAACTTGAGAAAACTAAGTATCTTGTAAGTGACTCATCACACGAAAAAAGTGTTCTAGGTTAAAAGTTTGTGTTAGTAAAGATGACATCTATCTCTGCTGCAACTGGCCACCACCTAACCACTTTTCCTGCTTGGCCGGAATCAACTTCTTATTTTCAAATGGGAAACCACATTTTTTAGCACATTCGGATTCTACGCCAAAAAATACCTACGGTTTACAGAAGGGATTGTTTACCATTCGTAGTAGATGGCGCCGTAATCGATAAATATCATGTGTGCCTCTATTTTTTTCAATCAGGAGTCGATGTATTTGATTCTAGATTTCGTTTACGATGTAAATGTAAACCTGTATGTTCTATTGGTTGACGCGTATGTTCAATGTTACTTGAGAGTTGCATATGTGATTGTACAACACAAATAATATGGTTAGGCCCTTACATTTCTGGCAGATAAAAATGGTTCAAATGCCCCTGAGCACTATGGAACTTAACATCTGAGATCATAAGTCCCCTAGAACTTAGAACTACTTAAACCTAACTAACCTACGGACATCATACACATACATGCCCGGGGCAGGATTCGAAACTGCGACCGTAGCAGCAGCCGCTCGGTTACAGCGGTCGGCTCTGGCAGATAAGCTACATGTATGGTAACGTAGTATTCTGTTCCTGTAGGGTTGCTTTTGGTGAGCCTCCATACATTCGGAATGCTTGATTTAGGATACAGCATTCGAACCCCACCGCCAGGTTGACTGATACCGGTGTGTGTTTCCGTCAAATCCTCGTAACTCTCGCGCTGACACCTGTGCGGCTATCGATGGAATACGAACCACAACCACTGTAATAACGTAAAATACATTCCAATGGTAGGAGGCAAGGAGATTCACCGAAATCAATCATCCCGATGGGAACAGAGAACTATTAGAACCACGTCGTTGTTCGGCGATCACGCTAAACTTAGCTTCTAAGCAGATAGTGAAACGGCTAGCCGTATTGTACTGTACGCACAAACTTGGAACACAATAGTAAATTTCGAACATAAATAGGAACCGTTAGAACACAAAGCTCTACATTTACACCGTAAATTAAATGTATGACCAAATGCATCGGTTCTTAATAGCAGTAAAGGCACACTTGATAGTTGTCGATTACAGCGCCGTCTACCACGAATGGGGAAGAATGACTTCAAAAAACAGGAAGTACTTTTTGATTTAGAATCCAAATAGGAAATTAAAAGGGGGAAGGATGTTCTCATTTGAAAATATAAACTGGATCCTTCACAACCACGAGAGGGGTTTAACTGTGACATCATTTAGTACAGACAAATGCTTGAGCACATGTTAGCGGAATTCATTGACATGATCCCTCTGAATAGTAATGAAAGAGATGCCCTTCGCCTTTATCACGATTTTTTCCACAACGTCCGACTCTGTCGCTTACCCTTTTACCCACAATTACGCAACGGCTTAGAGAAATGGTTCTATCACCGCCAGCAGGCGTGACTGTGGTGCTGTAAAAGAAGTAATATGCTGGGTCACGGCTAATCAGTCACTTGTAAAAGTGTTCGCGTTACCAACAAGTTTTCAAATTGTTGTAGCACGAAACAGTACGTTCCCAGACATGCGTTCTGGATGAAAATATTACCTATCCATTGTCCTGTACTAGAAGTACTGGAACTCTGTAACGTGATTTTTCGAAAGCCCTGTATATAGAATGAAATGGAAATGATGACATTTGGCATCTTGTCCAGAGCACTCGTAGTCACTTGGTGTAGGGTCCTCAGATCACTAAAATGCACTGCTTAAAGAGGTTTTCTATAGTTTGCTCCTCTGCTACGAAGTCGCAGTCAGAGATAAACGGAGACATCACTTCTTGAAGATAAAACTAAATATCCCTTGACCTGTCCTAACATTGGGACATATTTAATATGGTATTTGGAATCCTTCAACCTAGTTCTTGAACCAGGTGAGCATTGTTGGCCGGATGTTCGTTGCAGTGTTGTTATCACGTGGAATTCGAAAGAACTGATACTTTCTGAATTAACCGGGGTGACATGAGTGACTTCAGACTGTTTGTTGGTAGATCTTGTAGGACATCGTACATGGGAGAGCAAGTTTACGTTATCTGCTTCCTTGCTTAGATTTTCTGTTTTCAGTGTAAGTTACAACAGATAATTGGTGCATTCAATTCGATCTAACTAGAGGCTTATGAAAATATGGGATAGTTGGCAAGCAAAGGAAACTGGATTTAACAGCTGGGAAAGCCGATATGAGTCTTACATTTTTTTCATTTAGTCCTTAAACGAACAAAGGGAAGGTTGACATATCTATCGAGCGAGGATAAAGTGATTACTTACTTTTAGAATAATTTAACCATCTAGCACAATTAAATTTATTCCTACCAAATGACCTGTTTCGGCCGACATTGACCATCCTCAGATCATAAAATACAGCCAGTGGTTCCATCCCACCGCTGCGTGAACCACGTTGTCAGTGCTGGGGCTGAAGCACCTATTGTATTTTATGATCTGAGAGTGGCGAATGTCGCCCGAAACAACTATTTCTCTGTTTATTTGTTAAAAAATTATGTGATTGTGTCAGATAATTAAATTATTCTAACTTTAGACACAAGTACAACATGCAAGGTAGGTTTGCTGTTATTGTTGTGGTCCTCAGTCTGAAGACCGGGTTTTACGCAGCTCTCTAGGGTGCTTTACCGTGTGCAATGCTCTTTATCTCCGAATAACCATTGAAAACTACATCCATCTGAATCTGCTTACGGTATTCATTTCTTGGCCACCCTCTAAAATTTTTATCCTCCACACTTTCCTCCACTACTAAACTGGCGATCTCTTGACGTCTCAGAATGTGTCCTATCGACCGATTCCTTCAATTAGTCAGGTTGTTTCGCAAATTTCTTTTCTCCCCAATTCTGTTCAGTGCTTCCTCATTAGTTACGTCATCTACCCATGTAATATTCAGCATTCTTCTGTAGCACCAAACTTCAAAAACTTCTATTGTCTTCTTGTCTAAACTGTTTATCTTCCATGTTTCACTTTCATACATAGTTACACTCCATACAAATACTTTCAGAAAATACTCATGACACTTATATCTGTATTCCATATTCACAAATTTCCCTTCCTTTGAAACTATTTTCTTGTCATTGCCAGTCTGCATTTTATATCCTCTCTATTGCGGCCATCATTAGTTATTTTGGTGCCCAAATAGCAAAATACATCTATTACATTAAGTGTCTCGTTTCCTAACCTAATTCCCTCAGCATCATCTGATTTAGTTCGAGTTCATTCCATTACCCTCGTTTTGCTTCTCTTGATGTTCTTCTTATATCAAGACACTGTCCATTCCATTCAAGTGCTCTTACAAGTGTTTTGCTGTCTCTGACAGAGTTACAACGTCATAGGATAACCTAAAAGTTTTTATTTCTTATCTCTGATCTTTAATTCCTAGTGAAAACTTTTCTTTGTTTTCCTTCAACGTTTGTTCATTGTACAGATTGAATATCATCGAGAGTAGGCCCAAACCACTCCACTCCCTTATCAGCCACTGTTTCCTTTTCCTGCCCATCAACTCTTATAACAGTCGTCTGGTTTCTGTACAAGTTGTATATAGCCCTTGGCTTCATGTATTTTACCGTGCCACCTTCAGAATCTCAAACACATTATTCCAATCAATGTTGCCAAAAGGTTTCTCTAAGTCTGCAAACGTTGTTAACATAGGTTTGCCTTCCCTTACTCTGTCTTCTCAGAGGATCCATAGATCCAGTATTGCTTCCTGTGTTCTTCCATTTTTCCGAAATCCAAATTTGTCCTCGCCGAGGTCGGCTTCTACCAGTTTTTCCATCCTTCTATAACGAATTCATGTTTGTATTTTGCAACTATAACTTAATAAATTGATAGTTCGGTAATATTCAAATCTGTTAGCTACTGCTTTCTTTGATATTGGAATTATTATATTCTTTTTGAAGTCTGAGGGTACTTCACCTGTCTCATATATTTTGCACAGCAGCTGGGGGTGTTCTGTCATGGCTGTTCTCCCAAGGTTATCAGTTGTTCTGACCGAATGTCGTGTACCCACGGGGCCTTGTTTCGACTCAGGACTTTCAGTGGTCTCTCATATTCCTTTCTCCCATCTCATCTTCATCTAAGTACTCTTCTGTTTCAGTAATACTGCCTTCAAGTTCTTCTCCCTTGTACGGACCCTCTGTATACTCCTTCATTTCAGCTTTCTCTTCTTTGCTTAGGACCAGTTTTGAGTCTGAGCTCTTGATGTTTATACAACTGCTTCTCTTCTCTCCAAAGGCCCCTTTAATATTCCAGTAGAAGGTATTATCTTTCCTATAGTGAAATACGCTTCTGAAACCTTACATTTACCGTTTAGCCATTTCTGCAGAACAATATTGCACTTCTTATCAGTCTCATTTTTAGACATTTTTATTGGGTTCGACCTACTACATTTACTGCATTTTTATATTTTCTCCTTTCATCAATTAAGTTCTACACTGAAGCGCCAAAGAAACTGGTATAGGCATGCTTACTGAGAGATATGTAAACAGCAGACAAACCTGTATAAAAACAAAGAGAGTCAGGCGCAGTTGTTACATCGGTTATTGCTGTTACAATGACAGGTTACCAAGATTTTAAGTGAGTTTGAACGTAGTGTTATAGTCGACGCATGTGCGATGGGACACAGCATCTCCGAGGTAGAGAAGAAGTGGAGATTATCCCATACGGCCATTTCACGAGTGTACATTGAATATCAGGAATACGGTACAAAATCAAATCTCCGACATCGCCGCAGCCGCGGAAAGATCCTGCAAGAATGGAACCCACGACGACTGAAGACAATCGTTCAACGCGACAGAAGTGCAACCCTTCCGCAAATTGCTGGAGATTTCAATGCTGGGCCATCAACAAGTGTCAGTGTGCGAACCATTCAACGAAACATCAAATATATGGGCTTTCAGGAGCCAAAGGCCAATCGTGTATCCGTATGACTGCGCAACAGAACGCTTTACGCCTCGCCTGGGCCCATCAACACCAACATTGGACTGTAAATGACTGGGAACATGTTTCAAATTGTATCGAGCGGATGGACGTGTACGGGTATGGAAACAACCTCATCAATCGATGGACCCTGCATGGGCTACTTTTCAAGCTGGTGGAGGCTCTGCAATGGTGTGGACGTGTGCAGTTGGAATGATACGGAACCCCTGATAGGTCTAGATACGACTCTGTCATGTGACACGTACGTAATCATCCTGTGTTAATTCATGTTCATTGTGCATTTCGACGGACTTGGGAAATTCCAGCAGTGCAATGTGACGCGCCACACGCCCAGAATTGCTTCACTGTTCTGAGTTGGATCACTTCCGCTGGCCACCAAACTCGCCAGACATGAACGCTATTGAGCATAGCTGGGATGCCTTGCAACGTGCTGTACAGAAGAGATTTCCACGCCCTTGTATTCTTACGGATTTATGGACAGCCCTGCAGGATTGATGGTGTCATTTCCCTCCAGCACTACTTCAGACATCATTCGAGTCCGTGCCACGTCGTGTTTCTGCACCTCTGCGTTCTCGCGGGGGCCCTACACGATGTTTGGCAGATGTACCAGTTTCTTTGGCTCTTTCACCTTATGCAGATCCCATCTTCTTAATTTCCTAGATTTTTGCAATTTATTCAGTTTTAATTAAAATTTAATAACAAATAAATTGTGGTCCGAGTCAATACCTGCCCCTGGTAATATGTTGAAACTTAATATCTAATTCCTGAACCTCTGTATTGCTATTGTATAATAAATCTGAAACCTCCTGGTGCCTCCAGGTCTCCTAACGATTCCCAAACCAGGTCTTGGTGGTAAATGAATTGTGCTATGCGCAAAATTCTACCAGGCGGTTTCCTCTTTCGTTCCTTTTCCCCAGTCCATATTCACCTACAAGTTTTCCTTCTCTTCCTTTTCCTGTTATCGAATTCCAATGGCCAAATTTTCGTCTCCCTAATCTGTCTGAGTAATTTATTTTATCTCATCGTATATTTATGCGATTTCTTCACCATCTGCGGAGCTAGTTGGCATATAAACTTGTACTACGGTGGTGGATGGGGGCTTCGCGTCTATCTTGGTATCTTGGTTACAATAATGCGTTCACTGCACTATTCACAGTTGCCTACCAGCATTCCTATTTTCTTATTCATTATTAAGCCTACTCCTGCACTACCCATACTTGATTTTGTATCTATAATCATGTATTCAATTGTCCGAAAGACCGGATCCACTTGCCAATAATCTTCAGTTATTCTCACAATATCTAACTGTAGCCGCTCCATTTGCCTTTTTAGGTTTTCTAGCCTACCTCCCCCTACTAAGAGCTCTAACATACCACGCTCCGATTCGTAGAACGTCAGTTTTGTATTTCCTGATGACGTTATCTTCTTGAGTAGTCCTCTCCTGGGTATCCGAATGGGGGACTATTTTATTTACTGAATTTTCTACCCAAGGGGATGTCATCAGCATTAAATAATACAGTAAAGCTCAATAATCTCGGGAAAAATTACGTATCTAGTTTCCCTTTGCTTTCAGCCTTTAGCAGTACCAGCATTGCAATATCGTTTTGGTTGATATTATAAAGTGAGATCCCTCAGTCTTCCAGATTGTAGACTTATAAACTAAAAATCTACAAAACCCATGAAGTGAATTACAAAACAGACTATTAAGATGTAACAGCATACATTACTCATGAAACAGTAGTTTACGGGTTAAGAAAATACGTGTACCTGTTATTCTTACATGTTGACTTTGGTTGCTTGCTCCGAGAGGGGCTACGTAAACATTATACAAGGACGAATGATGGAAGACTGGAAGACTCAACGATATCTTACATAACAATGCCAGAATGAAAAATGCTTTCATAGTACAAAAAAGGCAAGGAAGGCCTGTGCAGACTTAAGGATGTAAAAGAAGGGAACTAGCTTTTCTACTTGTCTGGCACATTCAGAGACATTTAAATCAAAATATCTTGACATACTCGCAATTTTTTACTTGTTGGTATTAGTACACATGCCATGTAATATAATGTGTCATGTCAAGTTAAGTAACATCGTACAAGTTGTCATATAACATGAAACATGTCATCATGTCTACCAGAATGGCATTTGTCTTGTCGTGCGGTATGATATAATTGGTCATTGAAGTTTAGGATGCATGCATCCCCACTCGGGGATACATCCTATATACTCGTACAAGCAAACACGCATCTTGGAAACTTCCTCTTGTAGATACATCTCACTCCCTAGAAACTCATAAGTTTGTTCCTACGTCTCTTACCGTACATATAACAAATGGTGGGCTTGTGGAGAAATTGTCCCTTCGAAGAAAAAAATCAACTCCCCCACCCAAAAAAATAAAGAATAAAATGTTTTTTCATCAGAACAGTAGCAAATCAAATCCCAGAAATTTTGTCCCTGGAGACAAATTTTCTCAGAAATTACATTGATGCTCTTCAGGCGTATGGTACTATATACTGTTTAGTATGGTTGACGAATATTCTGGATTTTGGCAGAGGATGAGGAACTTTTGCAAGATCAGGTGTACCAACACCTTGCAGCTCAGATAGCTCACTGCCCTGAGGATGTAGGGTTAACTCAAAAAAGAGTGAATATGTCAAGACGTTTTCACTTAAATGTTTTTGAAGCTGGCACATAATTTTCCTTCTTCTGCATCCCTAACTCTTCCCAGGAGGTACTCACCTTTTTATGCTACAGTAAGAGCATTTTTCATTCGTGTGTCCCAACTTTTACTGTATCACAATTCTGACATTAGATCGCCACAGCTTGGCAACGGATGTATATTTTTGTTGACTCGGACGACGACGGACCCGGTTTAGGATTTTTTACTGTCTTTTCTACCATGTTCTTTGAGATGGGCACCGTTAGTCTTTACCCTCTACGATTACCAAGCTGGGATGGTTGAACTCGTCCAGTTTCGCATGCTGTGTCCTGAGAGCATGCCAGCATGACTGCCACTCCAAGGTCACATGCTTGTACGACGGTTTTTGCTTATATTTTTTCATACGTTTTATTTCTTACTATTTTTCTATTTTGTTATATAATTTGTGTTTTCTCATTCTGCATATTTTTTATTTTTTATTCTTAATTTTTTGTTTTGTAGTTACACATCTTATTCATATACGCATGAGGCTGTCTACGCATTGTAAATATAAATGCTCAACACAGTATACAAAATAACAGCAAACAAAAATAAGATATACACAAAACATTAAATACTGTTCGAAGTTTTTGATAATATTTATATAAATAGTTTATGCTGCGTAGATTCAACCATAATATATAGATAAACTTAGGATGCGAACAAAAACGTACAATGGCTGTACAAAAAATGACGTGTGCACATGGTCCACGTGAAGTAGCATCTTCGAAGCTTAGCAAAATGTGTAAATCTCTCCACTCACACATACTACTGTTAAAAAGGGTTACTTGTCAAAGGCTTTCTGAACGGCAAATGGCTTTCGCCTATTTCAACAGCAACAAGAGACGTTACGTCATTTTGCTTCATAAAAGTAGCTGCAAAGTAGCCAACAAGAGCCAAGGGACCAGACACGTTATGAAACAGTTCACAGGCAAAGTTACAATCGACCACTATAAAATGTCAAAGTATCTTCATAATGTATCATGACATGTAGGTAACCACGCCCTAGGATACGCTGACCAACATATACCCAACTTAATGGGAATCGTACAGATCTGTGGTCAAATGGAACCTGCTTGTCAGCTAAGCGTATGTGTTGTTTCAAAATTTAGGTAATTTCCGAATGATCTTGTAAATGAAATGTTTTATCTCAATCACAACAAGGAAAAAAGTGTCTCTGTTATGAATCATACGAACGCTGAAAATTTCGAGCAACAAATAATAAATTACTGAAAAGCATACATGTTGCAGTTGTCTTATCTTAAAGTTCTTGTCATTGTTTGTTAGAACAAAGCAATAACATCTGCATCTACACTGATACTCTGCATATCACACTTAAGTGCCTAGCAGAGGGTGCATGGAACCACCTCCATAATAATTCTCAGTTATTCCAGTATCGAACAGGGCGTGGAGGAAACGAACACATATTCTTTTCCGTGCGAGCTCTAGTTTCCCTTATTTTATGACCGTTCCTCCGTATATAGGTCAATATCAACAAAATAATTTTGCATTCGGAGCAGAAAGTTGATGATTGAAATTCCTTGAGAAGATTCTGCCGCATCGAAGAACGCCTTTGTTTTAATGATGTCCACCCTAAATTCTTTATCATGGCAGTGACACTCTCTCCCCTACTTCGCGATGATACAAAACGTATTGCACTTCTTTGAACTTTCTCGATGTTCTCCGTTAATCCTATCTGGTAAGGGTCCCAGAGCGCGCAGCACTACTCCGAAAGATGACGGACAAGTGTAGTGTAGGCCGTCTCCTTAGTAGATCTGTTAGATTTTCTATGTGTTCTGCCAATAAAGGCAGTCTTTGGTTTTGCATTCCGCACAACATATTCTATGTGACATTTCGAATTCAAGTTGTTCGTAATTGTAATGAAAAGGTATTTACTTGAATTTAATGCCTTTAGAAAAGACGCTGATTTATCATGTAATCGAAGCTTCATGGATTCCTTTTAGCACTCGTGTAGGTGACCTCACACTTTTCATTATTTAGGGTCAATTTTCAATTTTGGAACATACAGATATCTTTTCCGACTCGTTTTGCAATTACCTTTAATCTTCCGATGACTTTACCAGTGGATAAATGACAGCGTCATCTGCAAACAACCTCAGTCGGCTGTTCAGTTTGCCTCCTAGACCGTTTACAAAGATAAGGCATCCAGTCACATAATTTATACGATATTCCATAAGCACGCAATTTCACTACAGGCCGCTTGTTAGGTACAGTGTCGAAAGGTCTCTGGAAATGTAGAAATACGAAGTAAATTTGAAATCCCTTGTGAACAGCACTCACCACTTCGCGTGTGTGAAGAGCTACCGTGTCTCACAAGAACGTTTTCCAAATCCGTATTAACTGTGCGTCAACAAACCGTTAGCCGCGCGTAGCGGCAGCGCGGTTAGAGGCGCCATGACAATGACTGCTCGGTCACTCCCGTCGAAGCTTCGAGTCCTCCCTTGGGCTTGGGTGTGTGTGTTGTTCTTAGCGTAGGTTAGTTTGTGTTAGTTTATGTAGTGTGTAAGTCTAGGGACCGGTGACCTCAGCAGTTTGGTCCCTTAGAAATTCACACACATTTGAACATCCAACAAACTGTTCTCTTCGAGATAATTCGTAATGTTCGAACACAACATATGCCCCAAATTCTGCTGCATTTCGACGTCAATGATACGTGCCTGTAATTTAATGGATTACTCCTATTACCTTTCTTGAATATTGGTGTGATCTGTGCAACTTTCCTGTCTTTGGGTGCGGATCTTTCGTCGAACGAGAGGCTTTATATGATTGTTAAGTATGGAGCTGTTGCATCAGCATACTCCGAAAGGAACATAATTGGTATGAAGTCTGGAACCGGAGACTTGCTTTTATTAAACGATTTAAGTGGCTTCATACTCCGAGGAAAAATGGTTCAAATGGCTCTAAGCACAATGGGACTTAACATCTGAGGTCATCAGTCCCCTAGACTTAGAACGACTTAAACCTAACTAACTTAAGGACGTCACTCACATCCATGCCCGAAGCAGGATTCAAACCTACGACGGTAGCTGCAGCGCGGTTCCAGACTGAAGCGCCTAGAACCACTGGGTCACAGCGGAAGGCTGCTCCGAGTATATCTGCTATTCAGTTACTCATGGTGGCAGCTGTTCTTGATTCGAATTCTGGAATACTTGCTTAGTTTTCTTTGGTGAAGGAATTTAGGAAGGCTGTGTTTAGTAATTCTGCTTTAGCAACACTGTAATTGATAGTATTTCTGTTGATATCGTGCAGAGAAGGCACTGATAGTCTCTATCCGCTAGCATACTTTACATACGTCCGGAATCTCATTGAATTTTCTGCCAGGTGTGGCAGTGCTGGGCAACTGGTGCGACGTTTGGAATGTGGGAGAGAGGAACTGGAGGAAGTAAACCTAGGTGGCTGGTAATCGAACCCGTGATCCCGTGATCCAGAGGCAGCAACGCTAGCCACTAGACCAGGAGCTGCGGACATCGCCAGAAGAGGAAAAATCAGTTTTTCATTGTTGAGAGACCACAAATTGCATAAAAAGCAACAAACAATTGACTTTTACCTGTCGCGAGTCTGTTCCAAGATATGTTGAACATGCTGCCCAACGTTATCTGCACAGGTTGAGATTGAGAAACATCATGTTCCAAAACAGATCGGAGTATCTCAGGGGTCACGTTGTGAATGCGTTGGGAAATTTGTGCTTTCAGCTGAGCTACGTTCGTAATGGGAGCCCTGAACACATCTTTCACAGCCAGAGACTGCATTGGAATTGTGGGAGAAGGAGTAGAAGAAGGGGTTAGGAGAGAATATGAGCTTGGCAGTAGGAATAACAGAGGAGAAAGACTAACGAAGTTTGCAATACATTTTTAGGTGCTGATAGCGAATATTGCCTTCAAACCTCGGAAGAGGAAGAGGCAAACTTATAACAGGCCAGGAAATACAGGGCGTATCCAGCTGAATTACATTTTTGTAAGGTAGAAGTTCCGAAATCAGATACTGAATTGTAGGGCTTACCTAGGAGCAGATATAGATTCAAAGCGCAGTTTAGTAATGATGGAGAGTTGGCTAAAGTTCAAGATACTATTTAGGAAGAATCAGTGCGTAACATAGTGGGTTACGGAAGTACTAAGGAATGCAAAGATGGGGTTTAAGTTCTCTGAAGCTATACATACTGCGAAAAGTATATTAGTCAGTAGGCACTTCAGATAAAGAGGAATCAGCGTTTCCGCCGCGCGGGATTAGCCGAGCGGTCTGAGGGCACTGCAGTCATGGACTGTGCGGCTGGTCCTGGCGGAGGTTCGAGTCCTCCCTCGGGCATAGGTGTGTGTGTCCTTAGGATAATTTAGGTTAAGTAGTGTGTAAGCTTAGGGACTGATGACCTTGGCAGTTGAGTTCAATAAGATTTCCCACACATTTGACGTTTTTGAATGAGCGTTTCTAAAAATGTCAGTCATAAATGTTTGAAAGAAAAACGTAAGTACATGAAAGGCAACTGTGAAAAACCATGTGTAACAGAGGAAATGCTTCAGCAGGCCGACGAAAGAAAGTACAAAAATGTTCAGCCAAGTTAAGGAATAGAGAAGGGCAAAACACTTAGGAACGAAATAAATAGGTTATTCAGGGAAGCAAAAACTAAATGACTACATGAAAAATATGAAGCAGTCGGAAAATAAATTATTGACGAAAGGACTGACTCAGCATATAGAAAAGTAAAAACAGGGCGTTAAGACTAATAGTGCAGTAGAAATTCCTCTACCAAATGAATACGGGAGAACGGATGCGTGGAAACAGTACATTGAAGGACTCTGTGAGGGGGTGGGAGGGGGGGGGGTGGAAGAGTCTGATGACATTATGGAAAAAGTAACAGAAGTCGACCGGGAAGGGATAGGAGATCTAGCATTAGAATCAGAATTTAAGAGAGTTTTCGATGACTTGCGGTCACATGAGGGAGAAGGGATGAATATCATTCTGCAGAATTTCTAAAACTATTCGGGGGAGTGGCAACAAAGCGACTAGTCACGTTAGAATGTAGAATACATGAAACAAGTGATATACAGTGTGTCTTCGGGAAAAATATCACTCGGCGGAAATGGATGGGTATGAGCGACTTACAGCGATGGACTAAAGGGAGTGAATGAGTAACAGTTAGGGGAGCTTGTGTGTGTCTGAGGTGAGTTTCATGTTAAGAAAAGCCCTATTATGTTCGCATGCCACAATTTTTGGGAAAACCTATAAAGGTACTCAAAAAGGTAAAATGAGGGCGTTGATACTCTGCTTTTCAGTCAGAGTCCTTTAAATAAACGGGAACTTATTCGAATTTTTTGTATTCCTATAGGAGAATTGTTCCACCGGTTGAGAGATCCTTGGAAATGGAAATGGGCTTCGTCTACAGATTCCATGGTCGCTCATTGTACACTGCCATGTGAGTAAGGAAATGTAGAGCAAACATTTGTCTAACTCTACGCCAGCCTGAAGCAAGTCCTGAAATTGAGTAATTTTGTACAGGTATTAATACATGGGATCGGTTGGTAGGACATGTTCTGAGGCATCAAGGGATCACCAATGTAGTATTGGAGGGCAGCGTGGAGGGTAAAAATTGTAGAGGGAGACCAAGAGATGAATACACCAAACAGATTCAGAAGGATGTAGGTTGCAGTAGGTACTGAGAGATGAAGAAGCTTGCGCAGGATAGAGTAGCATGGAGAGCTGCATCAAACCAGTCTCAGGACTGAAGACCACAACAACAACAACAATGAATACACGATGTTTCTTAGAATTTTATACACCGATCTCACAGACATGTCCAAAGTTCGGGTAATTCCCCGTGCACTCCATGTTTACACACCACTGCTCGCGCCCCCTTACAATGCAGAAAATATTGCATCTTCAGGAATATCGTTATCATTTACTCCATACCCTTGGCAGGCGTCGGACTAGCACCCTTTTTCATATCCCTTAGTGTCCAGAACTTCTGAAGAGCTACTGGTGCGCTGTCACAGTTCTTGTAAAAGAGCTTTACAAGCAGCGCGCAACCCTGCGTTGACGTAGCGACTCTGAGTATCTCAGACAGAAGCTGAGGCCCAGCCGTTTAGCCTGCGTCTTATATTTTGCATTTTCTCCTGCTTACATCGCCATCTGTTGGTACAACTTTCGAATTTTTTCCCTATAGCGTTTCCACCTTATTCGGAAATGATACGTTGAAGTTAGAGGTAATTATGAAAAGGGGTTAGCTGTTTACAGCGTTTGGAAACTGGAACTACAATTTTTATAGCCCTGTGAATCGTTAACGTTATTTTCCTTACTATAACCATTATTATAATGAACACCTGCGATCGAGTTAATCAAATTACGAAAATCAATTTTGAATTATCCTTAGTAGGGCCCGTATTTAAAGGCCTTATCCTTATTCCCCCTATTATGATCTGAGCCATTGCCGTGTTGTTATCAGGAGGTCGAGCGGAGAGCGAAATTGTGTGATACTGCAGAACGCCAAGGCGCTAACGAAACGTCATTAAATTCAAATTATTTCTTGGCAAGAATTTTACAGCCACTCAGTCTTCTTCCCTGTGCTGTCTAGCAGCGAACGTGCCGAGTCCGCGCTGCTTGAAAGTGCGAGAGGTGACGCGTCAGTGGCAGGCAAGGAACTTCAAGCTCAGGTCAGCGCTGCGGCCCCGTCGCAGGAGGCTGCGGCGGCCGTGCGTCCCCGCAGACCGGCGTGGCTGTGGACGTCCGTCGGAGCCTGAGAGTTGTCGAGAATGAAGCTGCCTCTAAGCTCGATCCCAGAAATCTGTTTGCGCCTGTTGTCAGTTGTCGAGGTGGTGTTTAGTCAGGAGAGTCAACAACAACACACAGCCGGTAACGCTGTATTTGTACTACCCCAGTAGCGGCAGCACAGGCGCCCATCCTAAGCTGAACAGCCTGAAGAGAAGTAGATCGCTCATTCATCGACGAAAGACAGGCCCGCCCCCACCATCTCCAGTCAACCACTGTTGTGGTCGGCAGGAATGCGGATCGTATATCAGAAGTTCCCTGTGAGGCCGTACTGCTGTAGATTTGCAGCAGTAGACTCCAAGTTGCCGGAAGCTTGTAATCGGTAGTAGAAATCACCAGAGGATCCTATAAATTGGGGATCCCCCCCCTCCCCCTCACCGGTCGCACACACTGGTGACTGAGATGATTGAATGTCCTCTCTTTTCTATGCCTGTAAGTGCTCTCGACTGCTCTACTGTTTAACTTCAGGATTTCAGAATGTTCCTTTCTGTGAACTTTGCGTCCCTGAAGGTATCCTTATGACACCTCTAAGTGAAGTTACTACATTTAGCCTCATTACTGTAGCACATTCTGTCTGTTCCGCACTGTTGTAGAAATGCTGAATCGGTTGTTCTCGGATTCCCAGTCGCATAGTCTGATGAAATGTGCTCGTAGCTTGTTTGTACTTTTGGCCTCCAACGCTGACATGCAATTACAACACCGTTACGAAGCCAGTAGCAGATGCGGCCCACTTTAAGCTACGTTGTGGAAGACGCGACAGTTGGCTGCGACTACGACGCTGCCCCTCCACTTTTCCCACCCTGGCAGACGGCGACAAGGCCGCAACACGACAGGAGTCGTCGCTGTTTCCCAAGCTCTGGTCGGCGGCGGCGGATTCAAATACATAAGAAAAAATAAAAATTCCGATTTTCTTGCTGTAAAAAATACTGTATGTTAATGGAACAAAGTTACACCGGCTCCGAGTGTTAGTTTTTCGATACATATTCTCCTTTTACTTTAAAAAATTGAAAAGTATCTCTTCCGGTTTTGCGTGTTTTTTTCGCTGTATATTACTTCTCTATAGATTGTGAGGAAAGTAAAATGCACAAAAAATTGATGTTTGCGTATCTTTCAGTTTCACATCACAGCTTGATAATGACGTGTCTATTTTTCCGATATTCGTCACAGTTATTCCGATACTTAATTTACAAGTAAACAACTGCATAAAATTTGAATTGTGTGCAGTGAAAAATGTGGTCGCTGGCTACTTTGCGTATGGTTCATGTTAGGTCATACATCGTTGCCGATGAAAAGAAGCTAACATATCTAAATTATTTTTAAAGTTAAGATCAGAATGATATCTATCTCCGTTTCCGAGATTTAGGCTCATATATCTCCGGGAGCGTTGCGACTAGCCGCCAGTTCTGTCGACGCACAACGTGAATCATGTGGTCATCACACGGTAGAGAATGCATTTGTTTTGTTTTGCTGACACATTTGGACCTAATGAAAACATTTTATGTCATATATTTCTCCAGTATGAGTTACTAATGTTTCTCCATATGCTCTTGACAATTTCATTTAAAATGCCACGAAATGTAGGTTTCTTAAAAGTAAAGACATGCTGCCTTCAATATATTTTCTTCTCATTCTTGGGAAGGGGATAAATTACTCACCTCTATTATTTTCTTCTGAACCTGGACGAGGATACCCAGGTAGAAGTAGGCGTAACAAAACCAACAAATGTCAAAAATTTACGTTTTTCAACAGAGCGAAAAAACGTTCAAATTAGTTTAATATCGCCTTGCCATCAATTATATTTTTTATATGATGTGGTAGGTAAATCATAGCGACACTGGATTTGAGTGTACTTCCCGTGAGTATCGCATTGTCGCTCCTCAGTACATCATTCGAGAAGTACGGATGGGAATGTCATCTGTCGCTCAGCTGTATTTGACCTTCACTTGTCAGAAGCGGCGCGTGTTTCCCAAGCTGCGGTCTGTCATTGACATGATGGAGAGAAGTAGAGCCACATTCGATTTCACTTTAAAGTACTTAGATACTTTACAGCAAGAAGAAGACGATAACACAGTTACGTTGTTGTGGCTCCACAACAAAAGGAAAAAGAAGAAGGTTCATTGTCTTTTTGCGACACGTGGCGATGAAGGCTGTTACATCATTTTGATTAACAGGCACCTTTTAAATGACGATACGAAATTCAGACATAATTTCAGATTGTCAGCCAGTTTGCTCATGTTTTGGAACTTATAGAAAGTGACATACACAGAAAATCGCGCAACCGGGTCAAGAAACCTATCAGTGCAGCTGAAAAACTCGCAGTGACGCTAAGGTACGCGTAGTTTTATTATCTTATGTACATATGTGGCGCTGGGATCAGAACAATTGTTTGTTCATCTGAAACCTTTGATGCAGCTTGTATTTCTTTAGTCTCAGGCTTTTATCAGATTTATTGATATGGATTCAACTTTCGTATTGTCTTTGAAATCAGTCCCAGTGATGGAAAACGTAAAGGCAAGAATGTTGCGAGATCAGCTCACAGAGCATCACATCCTGTGAGTGGCTCATTTCAGTTTTCCTTGACTGGCTCGACATCTTTCTGGTAGCCGTACGTCTTTGTGTGGTCCGACTTCCGTCGCAACACTGCTCACTGGTGCAGTGCTGCGGCAGCTGCCGCAACAGTCGCGCGTCGCATCCCAAACTCGAACTGCGCATGCGGCAGCAGGCAACTTCTGACGTCACGTAGCGACCCGTCGCAGTCGCTAGTGTGCGTCGCGTCTTGGACAACGTACCTTAGCCGTCTCTTTCGGTTCTTAACAAAATATTATCCCTGCACTACTTACTATTCCACTCTGTAACATACCTCAAAACGGTTAAATCCTTCTTAATAGTCTAAAATGGAGCTAAATTGGACTTACACACAAAAAGTGGGGACTAAAAAAACTAGTTGCTACAAAACATGTGTTTTAAATAGAATTTCTGATCCAATACTGCAGAAAAACTTACATGAGTTCGCACGTTTTAAGAAAAGACGTGATTATAGTTTATACTCTGTCCTGAAATCATGAAAATTGTGTGGCACAAAATCGCTTGTCTTTATAATTCGATAAAGTGTCAGAACGCTGATGAATCGGCGATTGCTGTGTCTACTTGTTTTCGCAATTCGGAAAGTTTGAGGAGTACAGCCCTGAGATCGACATTGTGTATGACGCATTGTCGCCGCGTGAATACAACTACACGCTCGCCTCATTAGGACAGCCCCGTTTAGCTTTAACTAAAATGCAATTCGGCAGTAGGGAGTTATATCTAAGAAACAAGTGGGCAACACATGCGTCTATTTATCTTTATATGTACGAATTTAAGTCGCGTGCTGTGTTGACTTACATTGAGTAGATCGTTTAAGTGTAATTTTGTCATCATAAAAAATTTGGCTTACCCAGATTTGTATTGGGGAAATCTCTCATGTCATAACTGGTGGCCGAATAACAATTTTTCGAACCGTGCCAAAAACAAATAACTAAACACAGGTTATTTTTATCATTCACTTTATCTTACGGTTTTCTTGCTGGCCTTCTTGCCTGAGGTTTGTAGATCGAATTTGTGATGGGTGACCGGAAGGTGTATATGAAACCGGAAGGTGTAACCGCGATTACAGTGCGGGTATCTATAGGCACCAGCATCTACGTGTGCTGTTAGTGTGGCATTCGTATGTATATTACGTGCGTACGGTAAAAATGGAAACGTGAACTACGGTGATATTATTACCAAATGCCTCCGAACAGGACCAGAGTACTGTTACTATTCTCTTGGTTGCCGAATGACAAACGCCAACAGACATCCATCGGAGAATGAAGAATGTATGCGGGCTAGCATATCCGTCTGAAACCACCGTTGTGTAATGGTGCCCCAAGTTTCGTGGTGGTCGCGATTCGACACAAGGTGTCGGTCGATCTGGGAGACCACCCGCATCCACGACGGAAAACCACAAGCGGGCGGTTCATGATGCGATTGGGACGGACCGGAACATAGCTCGTGCGCTAGCAAGGGAAGTCGACATCACCTTCTGTAGCGTGCAACACATATTTCGGCAGAAATTAGGCCACCATAAGGTCTACAGCCAGTGTATAACAAGCGTAGAAACCCCAACAAAAAGCAAACCGGATGGCTGTTTGCCTGAAGCACCTGACGAGACTGAATTGTTTCAGGCGGCAAAATCTGGTGCCACCACTGAGAATTGGAATCGAAAGCATTGACAATACATTGTTGTCATTCATCGTCCCTTCGTCCCAAGGAGTTCAAGAGTCAGCAAACTCTTTAACCTGTTATTTGCTTACCAGTGGCTATTGCTTATTGATTTTAAGGAGCATGGTGTCTCTTTCACTGGAACACGGTGCTGCGCAACGCGTCAGGAATTATGCCGTATATGTTACGCGAAACGTACCTGAAAACTGCTTCATGATATCGCACGTCCCCACATCGAAATTGTCGTAACGCACAAGTCACGCCAACTTAAGTGGGATACACTCGAACACCCGGCCTATAGTCCTGATCTCATCCCATTGCATTATCACGCCATCGCTCTCTTAAAATAAGACCTTGACAGATCAGCGATACCTGTCGGAAGATGTGTATCAGGTAGCTACGGACTTCGTCAATCAGCAGGACTTGTTGTTTTAGCTAACAGTTGTCTTCAACCTGATCCGTCGCTGGAATGATATCCTGAATGTCCACAGCAATTTTGCCCGATCGGCGTACCGATTCTGGACTGTACGGCCTTTGAGCAGAAACTTTCTGATCGTCCTTTATAAAATTAGATAACTGATAGGCATATGTGATTGAACTTAAGTTGACATTTTATATGATTACGATCTTATTTTTTTAGATACTGTCATCTTCTTGGTAATCGTTTGTTTAGGTAATCCGTCCTAAAAAGACACATTTTCTTCAGCACGAAGTTTCAACAGCTCCACTGGTAAGTAGAGCAAACACAGAAAGAACCATCAAAGTCTTCTATGGCAAATATTAAAGTGGACAGCTTTCATCTAGACTTGTGTGAGGATTTTGTGTCATCTAATCTGCCGTGGGACGTTCTAACGAACACAATATTTTAAGACCTTCCTGCAATATACCAGAAAAGTCGACAGTGCAAAAATTATTTGTGACATATGTATGAAAAGGCTCTTGCTGGTATTAAAACAGAAATTTGTAAATACTGCATTTGGCTTTCGGTCGACGAGACTAGTGACGTCAATCGCAAAACTTTCGCAGCCAGCAAAAACTTTCTGAGAGACAGTAGAAAAAGTTTCATATTACACGGCTTAGAAGTGAGGTTCATTGTGTACTGCAGTTCCATAATGTATAATGACTGTAGCGTTACGCCACGGACTGTGGTCATACTCAGGTACGCATTGGAAGTCTGTGTTTTTGTGTGAGTGACATATGACAGGATTTTTTCCGTAAAACGCGTCCCATTACTATATTATCAAAAGAGAAGATAGTTGTAGCACCGGTAAGTATCTCAACTACTTGTGAATTTTTCCGAGTTTCGACATAGGGAATAATTAGTCGCTCATTTGCCATAAAGAACTAGAATAGATCTGTCAAAACTATAATGACGGTTTCTATTTTAATATTGGAGTCCATTACACTTTCCATTGAAGGACTCCAAAAACGCTAAAATCAGTTTTACAAAAACCCAATAATGCGGGCGCTAGTCATCACCAATATTTTTGCTGCTTAGCATCGGTCCCAGGGCAGGCTCACAACAATGAAAAAATCGCGCGACGTGACTCTATCGTTGCTTAGCAATTGTCTGCTTCGAGAGCTCAAGCTATCCGGGTGTGTGTCGGAGTTCTCTGAGAGGAATACAGTGATTAAAAAGTTTGCAGCCGATCTTTGCAAGTAGAAGTTAAATAAGAGTTTGAGAGAAGGTTAACTGTTGAATAGAAGCAGACTTGTGACGTAAACAATGGAGGTAAGTGACCAATCCATATTCAACCATCATAAGACGTCCACGCTGAATTCTGATACTGTAGGCAACAACTTCAAAAGCTGCTACTGCTGAATGCTGCGTGTCCTAATCACAGTAAGATACAGCGTGAATCCGAGCAACACCAAAACCACTTCCAAAGTTTTTACGGGTATTTCCTTAGTATTTTGGCGTGGGAGTCTTCTGTGAATCATGCATCACTCTGCTTCAAGAGATATGCTCCGCAAACCGCTTTACGGTGTGTGACAAAGAGTGCTTCAGCACTCCTGCCCTCCCTCTTGTATTCGCACGTGATACTGGGAAGGTCTCCTGTAAACAAACCATCGTAACTACTGCAATTGTTCTGATTTCCCAGTCGTTAGCATTTCGTGAGGATATGTTGCCCATCTCTCTTCGGCACGTATGCTCTTGAAATTTCTACAGTACCGTCTTCGTGATGTACAACGACATCTTGTGACGTCTATTACTGGAGTATGTATTTTGAGCATACCGTTACGTTCTCGCGCCTACTCAAGAATCCTTGGATGAAACTTCCGACCTTAGTTGAATCTTCTTAGTCACTTATGTTAGTCGAATTAGACAAAGGCTCCAGAGTGATTAGGAATTCTTAAAAATCGGTCGAACCCCAAAATTTTTGCAAGCCGCTTCTGTTGTGAATGAATTACGTTTCACTAAGTCTCTTCCAGTGAATCCCAACCTGATATCTGCTTTCACTTCAATTAATTTTATGTGAGTATTTCACTTTAGCCCACTTTAGCCCACATTAATCCTAGGTATTTTACAGAAATTGCTGTTTACAGAGATTTTCCCCTAATACTATTTTATCGAACAGTAATGAATTTCTTCCCCTATTTCTAAGCAGTGTGTTACAATTCATTAAGTTTTTAAGGTCCTGCCAGTCTCTGTACTACTAATCGACTCTCCCCAGATATTTCTGCATTCTGCTCACAGTCTTCTGACGTTGCAGCCTTCCTACAGCCAGCAGGCTCGTGTGCGTGTAGTCTCAGTGGGCCTCTGACGTTACCTACCTCTGTTTGTAGAAGACCCGTTTGCAGATTTTCTTTTCCCTAGAAACGTCGTAATGCGTGTGCGTAAAATATATTCCACAATTCAACAACAGACTGACGTCAGTAATACTGGCCTACAATTATGTGCATGTGCCCGACGACCCCCCTTGAATACGGGAATGCCTTGCACTTCTTTTCCAGTCGCTTGATGCAAGTAATCTGTGTAGAATGTCGCACTGTCTCACTCATCAACAATGTGTTTCCTCCGATGAACAATTCCAGTTGATTTCCTACTTTGTGGTCACTTGTTTCAAAACTAGCTCTTCGCCATTTGTGTTATGATTCAAAGGAGCAATAGTTGTAAAGCTTCGTGGCGAACCATTTTCGGGAGGTCAAATACAGCAGTACGGCTTTCTCTTTATCGCCTTCTATTTCTGGGTCAGTACGGCTAACTCAGTGACTGATTAGAAGATTTAGATTATTTAAGGGAAATTGCGATGAACTCACACATCTTCAGTGGAGTGACACTTACGGTGAACTCAGCATGAGCCACTTGAGTGTCACCAAACAAGACGAGTAGCGGATTCTTTTTCGCTAACTCAAGTGAAACTAGTTAGAACAGTTCACAGTGTCATGCAGTAATCGAGAATGCAGCTGCTAAATTTTAACTCTATCTCAGGTGTGTGCATGTTCCTCCAAACGGCAGTAAACATACGTCGGAAGGAAAAAGGTCTGTTAAATGGTTCATCTGTAACCCTCCGACCCATCGCCATCTTAGATAAATTCTTCGCCATATATGCTAAGTAAACTGATCGCCTTATATCCATTGTCAATCAGATTAAATTTTTTTGAGAACCAGGAGAGACCGATTTCGATTTGGTTTTTAGCGTGAATGTAAAACTGCAGTAGTAAAACAATTAAATAACGTGTTTTGTCAGTACGTTCGTACCTATTTGTCTAATTACCATTAAGTCCTTTTTGTTCAGTACACAAGAACATGGAAGTGAACTAAAATATGTGGTTAGATGCAACTGAGAAGAATTCTAGGAACAAATAATTAAAATAATAATCCCAGATACCGTGTCATTTTCACTAATGCCTCTCAGTATCAGAATTTGCTGTTCCACGACTTAGAAGCATTCATTATGTAGTACTGAATTGAAGTGTTTCGTAGGACAGCGTTCATACTGAATGTCATTATCAGCTTAGCATTAACATTACCATTGAAGTTTCTCGAAATTTTTTATGGAAGTTTACATGTTCAGTAAAGTATGTATTACATAAGTTTTCTTAGGCATTAGAAGGTAAAGACACTGCAACATGCATGTCGCCACAGGGTGTACGCATTAATCTTCCTCCATTCCGCAGCATTTTGCATCTAAGTACGAGATACAAGATGACAATTTTGATTTTAACAACTTGTTTGCATATTCCTGAAACGACAATCTTCAGTAATCTTATTCGGACACAAAGATATATCAGTCACAAGAAAGGTGTACCATGAATATAATTATTTAAATGTTGTCAAGTCTGATGCGCATGTTCATCACAAGCTGTAAGCTGCAAAGTCACCGAATTTTCTGATTCTGCTGCGGCTGCACGTTGAGCTATGTTGTAACACTGATAACTATTTACAGTAAAAGCAACTGGCAGTTATTTTGCGAATCTCAAGTGTCTCATCACGATATATTTACTATCGGACTATTTACTGAAATTTATGGCTAATGCAATGAAAGAAACTGTTTAGCTTTCTTGGTCGTAGGAATCGTTCACTACTTAAGAGACAACCCAGAAAGAGGGATTCATGCTAACCGTGGCCGAGTTATTCCATGAAGCACTGCTACATTCTTTACCCTTCATCTGTGCACAAAATAATGAAAGAGTTTAGTAAGCTTCAGGAAGGAAGGAAGTTGATGCAAAGTTGATTACTAGGATCCAAAAATTTACCACCTTTTTTCTAGAGCTATGTTGGAACTTCGGCATATGCTGTGAAGCTCTAAATTAACAGACGTAGAAACTTGGTTTTGCCATCTCGTCGACTTTCGGATTGGGCAAAGGTGTACCATTAAATGGATCATAAACTTTTCAGGTGAACCAATCCCGTTTCCTAAGTGGCTAAAGGAATTGAATTAAATTTCAAGTGAGATCGCTGAATGACGGTGTGAGTAACTTTAGACGTATGAAACTCCAGCGCGTTAACCGTTCCGCCAACACTGCAAGGTGGCTACAACTTTACAAGAGAAATCATTTTGTGTATTGGAATTTGCTAGAGATCAGTCCATTGTTCACGTCCAACGTGCATCTCACCGCCGATACAGCAAGAAGCCACCTCTGCACATGCAGATTTATTAGTGGTATACAAAATCCTTGAAAGTTGGTTGCATACCCACAGGGAAGGGCATTGGTCGGCTACGCACATGTGATGATAACGTCGAGCATATCCGAGACGCGTTCACACAGAGCCCTCGCAAGTCCACAAGAAGGCCAGAACAGGAATGTAAAGTTCCTCAAACGACGGTGTGGGTGTTCTGAAACGACGTCTGCATATGAAGCCTTACAAGTTGCAGTTGCTGCCGAAATTGCGTCCCGTCGACGGTTAGAGAAGATACGAATTTAACATTTCATTTCTCCAGAGTATGACAGAGGACACTCTTCCCGAACGACTCAGCTTCTCAGAGGAATCGATGTTTCATCTATCTGGTAAAGTAAACTGTCGTAATGTAACAATTTGGGGATCACAAAATTCTATCATCGTCTTCGGCCACCGAAAATGAACGTGTTTTGTGCCGTTTCTGTATGGAGTGTTTATAGACCTTTCCTTAATGCGGAGGAAACTGTGACAGGAATGTCATACCTGAACGTGTCACAAAATTGGTTGTTTCCTCAACTTCACGAAGATTCGAATGGCCATATTTTTATGAATGACGGTGCCTTCCTCACTTTCACTTTAAGGTATTGTGGTGTGCATACTGTAAGACCTTCAGTACACACACCATCAGACTATTTGACTTATCGCTCTAACGAAGTAGGCGAGTGTCAGCAATATGTCTCGTGGTCTTATCGTGGCGTGTTTATCTTCTGCCGTTAGGTCAGACGATAGAAATGCCACTTGCACGCTTAGAGTAGCAGATTGACGGTGACCACCTTTAAACAAAACTTGATTAATTTTCACACACATTTATTAAAATAATAACAAGCATAAAAACAAAGAGGGGGTACCATTACGCCCCATTGTCAGCAACATCAGGGCACCTACATATTTGTTGGCCAAATACCTCACGGGAATATTAAGTCCTTATGTGGGTAAATGCCCTCATCACATCCGTAATACCGTGGATTTTGTTAAACGCCTTGATAGCTTCACGTTGGGTGAGTCAGATATCATGGTGAGTTTTGACGTCGTTTCCTTGTTCACGAATTGATTAGTCAGAAGTTTGACGAGAAGACCACTGAACTTTTTAGGCATGTCTTGACTTCCACGTATTTTTTTTAATGTAGAATACTACGAACAAACGGAGGGAGTCGCCATGGGTAGCCCACTCTCACCGGTGGTAGCGAATTTGTACATGGAGAACTTCGAGGAGGAAACCTTGTCGTCATCCGAATGGAAACCTACTTGCTTTTTCCGTTACGTGGACGACACGTTCGTCATCTGGCCACATGGTATGGATAAACTCCTTGACTTCCTTACACATCTAAACTCCATACACCCCAACATCAAATTCACTATGGAGACTGAAACGGAGGGTAAACTACCTTTCCTTGACGTCTTGGTCAAGAGAAGGCCTGACGGCACCCTAGGCCATGGGGTGTATCGGAAGACAACGCACACTGATCTGTATTTGCACGCAGACAGCTGCCACCACCATTCACAGAGGAATGGGGTGCTTAAAACTCTAGTACATAGGGCGCGCACTATCTCTGACGCAGAGAGTCTACCCCAGGAATTGGAACATCTGAGAACTGTATTTCGAAAAAATGGGTACTCAGAGTGGCAGATTCAACGTGCTCTCCGCCCACCCACTACAGCACAACCTGTGGAGAGATGAAATCACGAGGGAGGAGGTAGGCACTGCGTTTATCCCATATACAGGCGCACTCTCGGGGAAAATCGCCCGCATTTTGAAGAAACACCGGGTCGGAACTGTGTTTTGTCCTCCGAATAAAACTCGTGCACTGGTGGGGAGCGCCAAAGATGACCTCGGTTTGAGGAAGGCCGGCGTGTACCAGATTCCGTGTCAATGTGGCAAGTCGTATATTGGTCAGACGATGCGTACCGTCGAGGATCGATGCCGTGAACACCAGAGGCACACTCGATTGATGTATCCGAGCAAGTCGGAGGTCGCTGAACATTGTTTGTCGGAAAATCACGCTATGGAGTATGAACGCACGAGGATTCTGGTACAGACGTCGAGATACTCGGACAGCGTTGTTAGAGAGGCCATCGAAATTCGCACCAATGACGACCTCATAAACCGTGACTGTGGCTATAATCTTAGCAAGGCTTGGGAACCAGCGATTGGGTTAATCAAGAGTAAATCGAGCAAATGTATAGTTGTGACGATCACGGCGGACAGAGCCATCACACCGACGTCATCTCAGACGCCGTCGCAATCTGTTCCACCGTGCGACGTGGCGCGGACGGCGGAGTGAGCGCGCCGCGGGCGGAGAGTATTTAAATCGGCCGCCGCCGCGACCGAACCCAGTTTTCCCTGAGCAGCCATAGTGTACGGATCTCCGTGCCGGCACGTTCACAGGAGCTCAGTCCGTCACCTGATGATGGCGACATGTATGATCGCCGAAATATTGTGCCCGTGGGACACTGTAGACCGGCAGTACACCCGTGGATATTTTGATTATCAAATACGCCGGGAGAAACTCAAGAATCACAGCATAAAAATTACTTAACTTGGTTCTGGGTGCTATTTACAATTGCAATTTGAAGTTCCTGTGGTATTGGTACGTTAATCTTATTCTCACATATATCTCTGATACTTGACAAAAGTGTCTATACATTTATCTTCATGGCTATGTACAGGAATATGGTAACGTTATTAGGCGCGGACTGAAACTTGACTATAGACTGGTACAGACAAATGTAGAACTCGTACAGACTGGTACAGACTAATGCAGACTGGTACAGACTGATGCAGACAAATGCAGACTGACTAATCGGATATCGTTATAATACCTCGCGCATTCTTGTATCACTGCGTGAGTGTGATCCGCAAGGAGAAAAGGTTCTACGTTAGCAGCAATCTCATTGGCTGCGTTACATATTAATACGCGGATCAGCGGAAGCAGAATTTGGTCTGTCTCTATGGCTGCGCCATCTCGTAGTGCGGAGATGGACGAGCGCTGCGCCTGCGCTGTTGTGCTTAGCGGGGCGCGCTCTAGTGGGAAAGTTGTGTACGCACTGACTACGTGGAACTATGTACACAACAGGTATAGAATATTTTTAAGAACACCATCCCATAACGCTGGACTGGAAGAGGTGAACGACAAGATCTCGTTCTTTCCTTTTGGCTTCCCGGGTCACCAGACCTCACACCTCAATATTTATTTCTCTAGAAGTGCATAAAAGAAACAGTCTTCGTCCCAGCTATGGCAGCTATTCGCCAGCAACTGATAAATTGTTGAAGCTGCCGCCTTAATAAACAGGGACTTGTTGATTCGTACGTGTAGTGAAATTGACTACCGTTTCGATGTTTCAACAGCAACGCATGGTGCATGTGTTGAGTGTATGGTGTAGTGTCTGTGCGAAGATAAAACTTTCAACCTCCCTCTACCCAGTGACGTGCGTAAAGTGTTCTGTCCTTCATAGTTTGTCTGTAATAAACAACTGAAATCTGTTGTTTCTTTATGAATCGACCTGTATGTTTGTCTATCAAATCGTGTTAATCAGTGCAGAGTAGGCAAAGTGTAATGTGAAGAAGGCGTTAGCAGGACAGGCAACACGCACATGGGACGTTTATTTTGTTGCACTTTTAGTATTATTATTTGGCTTGGGTTTACTTATAGATAATGCAAACACCTTGGTACACATCTAAGCTCATATATGCAGAGAAAAAAGGGTCTAAATAGTGCTCACAATGGCTTCAAATTATTTAACTATGTCACACAGGTTCAATACATATAAGAAATTTTCACATATCTAATATAGACAGAATATAAACGGCTTTGTTGATACTCCTCTGTGTAGAGCTTAGATGTTGTGAATAAAAATAATCGTGGTCAGTTAGTTGTTCTGTGACCAACCAAGACCGAAATACCAAACTGAAAGCTGAAAGAAAATCTTGTGAGTCAACTTGGTTCCCTTTATTGGGGGCATCTAGCATGTAGGCTACATCATAAATCAACCTCATTTTTCATCCTAATAATTACATATTCCCACCGATTACTTTCATAGATTTTATTTATTAAACTGACAACTCATATATATATATATATATATATATATATATATATATATATATATATATATATATATATATATACCACCAAATGTTTGTTGCTTATTATATCTGAAAAAACTGTCACTAAATTGTCCATTCCAGGGCCTTCAGAAAGTAAGTTACACATTATTATGCCAGGCCAAGTGACTTTTATTAAATGCTGCACTACACTTCCAACTGACATACATACATGAGACAGTTCTACATTATAATCATCAAAACTCTGTAAACGACCCTCGTGACGTTTTACCAGTCGCTCAGCTGCCCGAATGTCAAAATCATCTCTTTGGTCACGGAGCCATTCCAGAACCGCTGTGTAAATTGCTTCGTCGTCGCTAAATCTTTGATCACTGTGAATCACTTCCACGACGGCCTTCACACTATCGTCCGTGGGCGGCTTGGAAGTCGATGGCCCTCCTTCCCGTTCAGCATCGGCCACAACTGTAAGGGCTTGCTCAAACTGTCGGAACCACCTCACTGTAATGGACGCTACATTGCCTTTAGCTCACATCGCACCAGTATTCACGGTTAATCTGTGGACAAATTAAACGTTTTGCCCACTGAATCGTACTGTCCCCCGCAATTCAACTTTGGAGTTGGCCGCCAGTTGCTGCGCCCATTCAGTCTCATACTGTGAGGTACCTGTTATCTGCACCACGGTGAACTGTGACTGCAGGAGACCCACAGCGTGTACTGTCCTCCAGTAATGCCCCACTCTTCTTACGCGATGATCTTAGCGTAAGACGATGTGTGTCTTTTGTAGTTCCTTCTGCTGTTACTTATGGAGTTGCAAAAAAAGTTCATTTTTTTTCCCTGCAACAAAAACATATTTTGCATTTAGCGTATTACACAAATGTGAAACCCTTTCAACTGAGCAATGCGCATCAGAATAGGCTTTTACTGGTTTATTCAACATTTAATATGTAGCAGACACAGTCCTCGAAATTTCGTTTGTGTAACATATTAACTGATTTTGTAAGATTTTACGAGTTGCTAACAAGGAGTGAATTATTTAGTTTCACCTGTGTGCATTGTAAGTTCAGTTTTTGAATCTCAGCTTGTTAATTTATTTTACTAGACACAGTTCTTGCTTTTACGTCGGTGTCTATAACGGAGTTTCGTAGTTCGTATCGTTAATGGTTTGTTTGTCTGTCTAGTGTAGTTCTCCACCATCTTAAGAAAGGATAGAGGCTGTGATTGCTGTGCGCGGATGGGAGCTGACTTGGTGACACTTGGCTCTCAGATCTAGTTGCTTCGATTCCACAGCTTAAGGCTGCAGTGGATGGCCATCACTGTTATGGACGGGCCGTGGGCTTCGAACGGACGTTCAGTAGTACTAAAGAGTCCTCCGATCAGTCCGCACTGGTGGCCAGTCCAGTTCCTGCTCGCTCTGAGATTGAACCCTCAGCTGGGGTCAAGTGGGTGGTCACCTAAAGGGGCGGAGGGGGGGGGGAGAGGGGGGCGAGAGGGGGCAGACTACTAAAGAATTCCCAGGGAAGCCAACCAGTGTAGGCTAACAAACGGATTCCAGGTGCTATCTGTGGCTGACAATGTCCCTCAGTCAGATACAGTCGCTTGCCCTATTTCAAAGGAAACCTCTCGTCCTGCAAGATCTGGGCACTCACAAAGGGTTGGATTATTGGTAGCTGGAGGAGCAATGTCAGGCGCGTTATAGAAACCCTTAAGGAAGGCTGCCAAGGAAGGGAAGAAAGCCCGTGTGCATACCAGGTGGAGCTAATCCAGACGTGGAGCGGGTCCTTCCGGATGCCATGAAGATCACAGGGTGCAGGCAACTGCAAGTGGGTAATAGAATGTACTGATACTCTAATAGTTATAGGCACTTAAAGCTGTGCTCAGTCGACATTTTTTGCGTAGAACCTAACACTGTTCAGAAAGGATAGGCCGAATACAGCTGGCAGTCGCGTGTTTGTTGGTGTTCGAAGCAGTTCATCTTGTACCGAAATGTAAGTTAGTATGGGTACATGTCATTCCTGACAACCGGAATCAAATAATAATTGGATCGTTGTACCGACCTCCTAGCTGAAATAATACACTTGCTGAAAGGTTGAAACAAAACTTCAGTCTAATTTGAAACGTGTACCTGACTCATACCGTTATAGTTGGTGGTGATTTCAACTTGCCCTCGATATGTTGGTGAACATACATGTTTAAATCCGAAGGTACCCATAAAACATCATCCGAAATTGTGCTAAACGCATTCTCTGAAAATTATTTCGAGTAATTAGTTGACCAACCTATTAGAATCCTAAATGATTGTAAAAACACTGTCGATCTCTTAGCAGCAAGTAATGCTGAGCCATTAACGAGCATCAAAACGGATACAGCAGTTAGTGAACACAGGGTTGTCGTAGTGAGCCTAAGTACCGTAACTCCAAAACCCACTAAAAATACTTCTATTCAAAAAACCAGATAAAAATTCGCCTCACGCTTTCCTGAGAGACATTTTCCATTCCTTCTTAATTAACAATGTATGTGTAGACCAGATATAACTTGAATTCAAACAAATATTATCGACAGCAATTGAAAGATTTATACCAAAAAAATTAAAAAAAACGACTACATAAAACAGGTCATAATACCGCTGCAGAAATAATGAAAAAGCATGCCAAACTTAAACGGACGCAAAACACCCAAAATTGCCCATCTTTTACAAAAGCTCGAAATTTAGTGCGGATATCAATATGAAATACTTTTATTAGCTACCATAAAGGACCTTTGACTCGAAACCTAGTAGAAAATCCAACGTGATTTTGCTCATATGTTACGTATCTAGCGGGAAGACACAATCATCGCTTTCTTGCGCGATAGCAAAGGAAATTCCATCGATTACAGTTCTACCAAAGCAGATTTGCTAAACAAAGCCCTCCGAAATTCCTTCAACAAAGAAGACGGATTAAATATTTCATAATTTCAATCAAGAACAGCTGCCAACAAGAATAACTTTGCATTAAATGTCTTCGGAGTAGTGAAGCAACTCAAATAATTTAATAAATCAAGTTTTCCGGTCCTGAATGTATGCGAATTAAGTTCCTATGAGAGTACGCTGATGCAATAGCTTCACAATTAACAATATAAACTACCACTCGCTGTCGATAGATACGTACAGAAGGACAGGCAAATTTCACAGGTCGCACTAATACTCAAGAAACGCAACAGGAGTAATCCACTAAATTACGGAATCCTAGCATTAACGTCGATATGCAATCGGATTTTGGAACATATATTGTGATCAAACTTTTACTTCGAAGATTTAAAAACATCGTTCTTATGAAACACAAGTAGCTGTATACTCAAAGATGTGTTGAGTGGAATCTACAAAGGATTTCATATTGATACCGTTTTTCTAGATTTCCAGAAGTCTTTTGACACCGTACTTCACAAGTGGCTGGTAATCAAATAGCGTGATTACTTGATATGGCCTCACTTATGCAAGTGGATACGTTATCTACTGTCAGAGAAGTCACAGTTCGTAGTACACGGAGCGAGATTGCCCAGTGGTTAGCACACTGGACTCACATTCGGGAGGACGGCAGTTCGAACTCGCGTCTGGCCACCCATAGTTAGACTTTCTGTACTTTCCCTCAATTGCTTCAGGTAAATGCCGCGATGTTTCCTTTGAAAGGCCACGGACGCTTTCCTTCGCCATCCTTCCCTATATAGGGGGCAGAGTTTCACGGACATGATACAGTATTTGGGGTGGGCATCACTAAATCACAAACGCCTCTCATTCCGGCGGGACCTTATCACGAAATTTCAGTCACCAGTTTGCTCCTCCGAATGCAAAAATATTTTGTTGACACCGACATACTTCGGGAGAAAAGATCATGTTGATAAAATAAGGGAAATCAGAGTTCGCACGGAAAGGTATATTTGTTCGTTTTCTCTGCGCATTGCTCGAAAGTGAAATAAAAGTGGATTATTGTAAAGGTGGTTCGATGAACCCTCTGCAAGGGATTTAAGTGTGATTTGCAGAGTATCCATGAAGATGTAGATGTTGATGTATACAACGAAAGTTTGAAAGTGAGGATCCTAATTTAGACCCTCACGCTCAAACGTTCGTTATATATGTGTGTCAGGCTGACTAACGTTATCCCTCCAGCAACAGGTCAGCTCAGAAATCATAAGACGCTGGAGCACCTATCTTTAACGATTTCATTTGTCCTGGTTTTCTTATCTGGTAAGCGCTTTCAGATGCTCGGACCCTGTGCTAAGGAGTCCCAGCCTCGGCTTTTAGAGACTGTGTCTGTCACATCCTGCAGTATGAGCATACTGAATGAGTGCCCTTGCATTCTGAATATCTCTTCTTGCTCGACAGTACCAGGCCTTTAGGATGTGAGTACTTCTCCCCCTATGTCATAATTAGAACGCTGGATAAGTTTTGACAAGGGAAGGGGAGAAAGCTCTGTTCTATCTGTTTCCGGCCTAGACACCGAGAAGAGCACGTGGTTCCAGTGTTTTCTAAAATCGAACATAACGTCAATTCCAGACCGATCAACAGAATCAACCATAGAGCGAGCTTAGCATTGGTCAGGGAGAGAGTAGGTGACATGTGTAATCGACTTGATGTGACATCGAGAGTGTTGCTGTCTCTACACTATTTTATACCAAACCTTCTAACCAGACAAGTCTTGGACCGATTTGATGGCATCTTTTGGTCACTAGCGGAGTGCACAAGGGAGAAATCAGCGTCCTGTCAACTAGCCAAGTCTGAACGTCTTAATAACAAGGCGCAGCAGAATGAGGGCGCTCGCACGGTCGTCAACCTGAGCGAGAAGGGTTTCGACGTAACCACATTGAAAGTGCTCAACGAAGGGTCTTAATTTCTCTGTTGCCCCCATAAATGTTCCTGCGGCGGCCTTCGTTAGTGCAATGGAGCAGGGGACCCTGAAATTAACTGTCAATGATGCTGAAGAAGCGCGAGGTGAGATGTGCAGAGCGCTCACGAAGCATCTCTGGTGATGGGATGTTTTTCCTTAAATAATTCCGGGAAGATGATAGCGTTGTGGTGTTACCAGCAGATAAAGGGGGATGCTACCGTCGTCCTACAGAAGGCAGGAGGATCCGGTAAAGACCAGTAGACATCGACTTCACAAGACAAAGTGGATAAGAAGATCTGGGCTCTTCTAAAGGAAATCGACCTTCCAGGAAAGATCGTTAAGCAGCTAAGAGCAAAAGCACCAGCGACGCTAAGACCTTATGGTTTGCCTAAGGTGCAAAACGAAGACGTTATTCTACATCCAGTAGTCAGCAACACGGGCGCAGCCACCTACTTCACTGCTCAACACCCTCAGAAGATGCTCTCGCTATATGTGGGAAAGTTTGACCGTCACATTCGTAGCTCAGAGGATTTCCTCTAACGCCTGAGGCAGGTACCTGTCATCACGGTTAGTTTCGACTTGGTGTCCCTGTTCATCCTCGTACCAGTGAATGATTCACTGGATCTGCTAGGGAAAAGTTCGACGGTTCTCTGCTAGACTTATTGAGGGACATATTTACCTCCACGTACCTCCTATATGGGGATCATTTTTACGTGTAAATGAAAGGGGTGGTAATGGGCAGCTTTCTCTCAGCCATGATGGTCAATCTCCTTATGCAGAGATTTGGCACTTACATCGGCCCCAGATCAACTCAAATGCTTTTTTAGGTACGTGAAAGACGCCTTTGTTATATGGCATCCAGGGAAAACCTCAATGTTTTCTTGGACCTCCTAAACTCACGCCATCCTAACATTAAATTTATCATCGAACTGGAGATGGATGGGGTATCCAATTCCTAGATGTACTAGTCAAGAGTAAGGCAGATGCTATCTTGTCACAGTGCGTACCCCAAACACACTCCGACATGTAGCTTCACGCCAGCAGTTGCCACTATCCGACATAGAAAATAAGTGTACTCAGAACTGGTTGAACAGACACGAATAATTTAGTGACGGAGATAGAGCACTTGCAATCTGTATTCTACAAAACCGAATACTCTTCTATATATGTTCAAAAGGCACTGCGGTCTGTTTCCCCATCAGAGGTTCCTGGAGAGGAACAAGAGGAAATGAAGAATGTTGGCTGTTTGCCATATGTCGATCCGATATCTCCAAAAATCAGTAGAATTCTAGTGAAACATAACACCAAGAGTGTGTTGCATCAACCTACCAATCTTAAGGCTCTGCTACGGAGTGTGAAGGTTTACCTGGATCTGCGGAAACCAGGCTTTTACCACATACCATTTGAATGTGGGATGGAATATATCGGCCAGGCGACTAATACCGTTGCCATAGGTGCAAAGAACATCATAGGCACACCAGAGTGAGACAGGCAATGAAGTCAGTGATTGTTGAACATTCTTTAAAATTCAGTCATTCTATGATCTACACCGATGCCAAGATTCTAACACATACATCGAGATATTGTAGCAGCATTAACAAAGAATCTATTGAGGTTAATGTCACGGATAGTATTATTAACCGTGATATAAGTTTCCAATTGAGTTCTGCCTCGAATTCGGGATCCGGTCTTGTGAAGTCGCAACGGGGACAACATGAAGACCCCATGGACAGAAATATGAAGACGGAATTAGAGAAAACTGTCCGGTGCATGTGGCAAAGGACGCACATGGAATGGTACCTTAGACAACAGATCAATAACTGAGGACGCTCTACCGGGTCTCGAGCGGCAGTTTGAGCAACAGCGGCCTGGAAACAACACTGCAGCCGCCCCTGGTGGGCACGGACCTAGGACAAAACGCCTGACACGGCACGCCACGGTAACAGAACGTCCGAGGTCACAGGTGGGCTTCAATGAGGACAACCGGAAGATAAAATGTCTAGCACGACTTGGACGTCGTTCAGAACTGCAACAGCGACACTCACAACGGGTACTAACCACAGCGTTCGAAACTGCCGCGGGAAAGCACTACAGTCGCTGCTATTGGTCGGTGCATACCACATACAGAGAGCATGACGCGGCGCAGATCGCAGACGGAGCGCCTAGCACTACATGAGCATAAATACCGGACTCATTCTACACTCGAATCAGTATCAGGCACCACCTGCAGGGGACTGCAGTTAGGTGGCGCCAGACAGGAATATGGTACTGCTGGGAGAAGAGCCAAGATAGTCAGCGCGTAGCACAGTTGTTAACGTAACTGCCTAGCAAGCAGGAGATACCGGTTTCGAATACCTGACCGGCACGCATTTTCACTCGTTGTCGCTGATTCCGCATAAATTCCCGGATGCAGCTGACATCAATATTTCCTTCCCTTTCAGTTAGTTTCTCCGCCTTTTTTCCATAGGATGGGGCCCCTCCACGCCCACACTGACGTGGTGACCAAACCAAAAGTTCTACAGTCACTTCCGTATAACATGTTAGCTTTCCAATCAGGAGTCACACGATCCGGGCTGTGATGTTGTCCATGCGTCTGGGTAGAATTACTCATTGAAATAGTCCATCAGGAGACAGAAAGTGGACTAAAGCGATCGAAGGGTATCGGTTTGTAAGGGCAGAGGGAAAAAAGTGACAAGGCAAGTGCCAAGAGAAAAAAAGCCTCTGCCACAGTAGGACTGGTAGTAAGGGCAGTAGTGGATTGCTAGCTACGACAGTGCATGCAAGGTGTGTTTATGCTGGTGCGACGTATCGTGCATTGCTACCTTTGTCGTCGCGGGTACTCGTTGTAGGGCGTGCTGCAGCGGCTGCGTCCCTGTAGCAGTTCAGTGTCGTCACACATAGTGGGCAATCGGCCATAGATCGACTCACAGTCTAGGAGGTTTGTGTGTGGCTGGTTTGCGTGTTGTGTACAGTACGGCTTCCCTGCGATTGCCTGTTTTTCGGCGACCATCTGGGGTTGCCAGTAGTAGCTATGTTGCAAGGGCTCGCCAGTACTGTTGTGTTAGCGTGCTATGGATCATAGATGTTTAGTTCCCTTATAATAGTGTCTTTGGTCTATTATGTTTCCATCTAGGGTTGTGGTCGTAGTTCCCCAGAGAAAGAATAAACGGTTTACTCGAGTGTCTTGTGTTTCCGTAAAGTCGAGTGGAGAGTTTTTGGAATACCTGCAAGAGGGCATGTAGACGATATTCCCGGTGTGCTTACTTCATCGATTTCTTAGCCACTGGAGCCCCCAATACTTATCTTCTCACATTAAACACCTATCATCATTCCACAACCGCAATACCAGATCGGATACGTCTAGCATCTTGGCTGTACCTTTACATAACACAAAATCTTTCTCCGTGTCATTCTCCATCTCAGCCATACGACTATGCAACGTGCTCCCCTGTGATCTGTGTCTTATCCAGAACCACTCAACATTCAAGAGGGAACTCAAAACTTACATATTAGGGACGGTATAGCCACCATTGTTGTGCCCCTCTCATGTCTTTCTTTCTCCTCTCCATCACAGCTTCCAATTTTACCATTCTATTTCTCTTCCTCTAACCTATCTACCTCTTCTATATCTCTTTCACCCCATTCTATCGTCTTATGTCTCTGCTCGATGAGAATAACTCACAAGCTGCAAGAACATAACGAGAAAATTCCCAACTAACAATAGGACTGACATTCAGAAAAGAAAAGTATGTTTACTTTCATATACATAGTCATTACTATTATTATTATTATTATTATCATTATTATTCTTGATTGTTATAATTATTTTTTTGATTGTTATAATTATCATTGTACTACCGTTATAATCTCTATTTTTTTCTTTAACATCAATACTGTATAATACGTTATATGTCCTTAATGTTCTGTAGAAACTGTAACTCGTTCAATCTGAGCATGCATGGTTAGGTGTAAGGGCCTGAAGGCCCTAATCTTGCCAGGTAAAATAAATGCATAAATAAATAAAAATCCGCGGAGCTGCAGACGGCGCAGGCGTGTGGGCGCAGCGTATCCCCAGACCGGAGCAGCATACGTCATCAGAGGTCTAATAAGTGTGATGTACATGGACCTGGACACCCTCCTATTCAGTGTACTACGCCTGTTAAGCATAGGATAGAGTTGTTTGAGCCTCGCGTTTGCTTTGTAGGCTATGTGTTGAATGTGGTCCCCCCCCCCCTCTGCGCCCCCGCAGTTTCGGTCTTCTAGTGAACAGAACGGCTTCGCACGTTTACTCTAACGCGCCATTTCACCAACCAAGGCTCTGCCTCTCTGAGTGTCGTCTGTAGTCTTGAGTTAATGTTAGACGGTTTCCAATATTGCTCGAGCATGACAGTGTCATCCGCGTAGATTGCCACCATCGTGTTGCGTGTAGCTGGAAGGCCATTAATGTAGAGGTTAGACAGTATGGGCCCTAGGATGCTTCCTTGGGTTACTCCAGCCTGGATACCATGTCGTGTTGATTATTTGCCCTGGACGTCGGTGTTGAAACTCCTGTCCGTGACATATGAGTGTATGAGATGTATGAGCCCGTCGAGGAGCCATCCGTCGCTGAGTTTGCGTATGAGGCCGTTGTGCCACAGACGGTCTAAGGCCTTTTCAATGTCCAGGAACACTGCCCCAATTGCTTTGTTTGTGTTGTATCCATGTGTTATGTATTCAACGACGCGCAAGAGTTGCTGTGTTGTCGAGTGGTGATTCCCGAAGCCGAATTGCTCCAGCGTCAGGGTATCTTTTGTAATGCAGTGCCTAGTGAGTCGTTTTAGTATTACCTTCTCAACTATCTTGCTGAGCGCGCTTAGCAGACTGATGGGTAGGTAATTTTGTGGGAGGGAGTGGTCTTTCTCCAGCTTCCTGAACATGAGGGCCATGGCCGTCTTCCAAAAGGCGGGGAAGTGTTGGTGTTTAAGTATTGCATTCGTGATGTGTGTGAGGTATTCTGCTGCTTTATCCGTGAACTCCTGGAGGACACGGTTTTGAATGCCATCTCGACCAGGGGCCTTCGTAGCTAAGGTATGCATGATAGCCCATTTGAATTCAGCTGTGATAGCCTGTCGTATATTGTTGCACGATGGTTGGGCCAAGATGCTTGTAACCTCCTGGTCGGTCGCAAGTGCGAACGCTGGGTTTGAGGGGTCCAGGTTCGGTGTGAATGACGCTGCAAGTGTGAGGACCATAAGTTCTACTTTTTCTTCCGCAGGATGTGCCGGTCCGTCGGGCCCTTGTAGCGTGGGTGTGTACAGTTTCTCCCTGGTGAAGTGACGGGCCAACTGCCACACGCCAGGTTGCGTGGTGTCCAGCCCTTCGAGTTTCTGGTTCCACTGTTATGTTTTAAAAGTTTGGATGTTGTCCCGGATTATTAGTTTCTCCGCCATCCACCATCAAATAGTATACTATTTATTCCGATGATGTGAAAACTTTTGAGCACCAAATAAAGATCTAGAAGACCTCACTCATGACATAGAGAACACAAAGACCAACCAGCACATCTCTCAGCAAGGTTTTACTTAGAAGCTTATTGCACCACTTGCGGCTTGGTGGGTGGTTGGTGGGAGCGTATCGTTGGAACAATGGAGCGCTCGCCGAGAAAAGTTTAGAAAAATCACTGGTAGATGAAGCAACACTTAGGACTTTATTGTTGCAGATAGAGTCCGCCATCAAGTCGCGACCAGTCGCTGAGGGAGGCTCGGCAGTACTTACACTAAGCTGTTTCATGACTGGAGAATGGTTGGCTATAATACCCATAGGCCATGAACAAAGTATACAGAAAGATCTTGAAAGAGAGGCCAAGCAACGAGGAAGAGTGCAAAATGACTTGATGAAGACATGGAAGGGAGCATACCTGCTCGACCTCTGAAACTTCCATGAAGTCCAGCGATGTAATCCGAAAACTGGGAAATGTCGAATGGATTGTACCATTGCAGGAAGACAGAAGGTGAGGCACTTGATGGAGAGAACCGGCATTATGGATAGTAGGCCAGGGGGAGATGGAACAGTAAGGACCTTAATGCTTCATACCCCAGAAGGAAGAAATATTAGTCAGCCGGTGCAACGGGTCAACCCACTTGATACGCACCAGGTGGTGAGGCTGTTGAGGATTAAATAAATTCTCTATTTGCGATTCATCTCTGTAATACTTATATCTTTGAAAGGAGACGAAAATACAGCAGTAGATATGACATGCGGTGTCCTCTAAGTTAACACATGCGATTGAGAGTGTTAGTTTGTTGCCTCGGCCAACGCGTTCTCTAGGTTGAACACGTCTGGTAGTGCGTTGTCGAAAGGCTAGCACGCTAGCACTTGCCAGTCACTACAATGGGTGGATTGTGGCAGTGAGTTGATGCAACTCTGGATGATGTGTCCCTATCTCCCCTATGGGCTCCTGGGCTCAGTTCACTCCGATGGACGACCGAATTAAAATTAATATCGCTGAGTGAGGAGGCAGTTCTGTGTATTTCACACTCTGTATACCCCCAGATTACATGAGAAGTTAAACGCGTATTCTTGCTGGTCTTGCATATACGCGCAATGAGTTCAGCTTCGTTACTGGTTGATCTTCCTAGTGCTACGATTTTAAGGGCCAGAAGTGAACCTTTTTTGGATGGTTGATTTACTATTAAAGGGATACAATAAAGCAGTAATTAGAAAGGGATCTCTAAACTCTGTAACCGCTAGACTAAAAGTGTTGCTTTTATCATTCGTGTTATGTGTTCTTAACACTATAACTTCTTATGTCAGAGGAACGCTTACCAGTGGGAATTTAATTTCGCTTTTCTCGTAATACACTTGTCTCATAGTATACTTATACATGTACCACTATTTCTGCAACATTTACTCATTGAAAAATTAAAGACCAGGTTAAAACGTCGAGGAGATGACCATATCTTCGGAGAAATATAACAAGCACGAATTGCACAATGTTGCTTAACGAAGTGAACTGTGAACCTCTTCAGTGAACCTCGCCACGCATTGACCTCAGTCGATGTAAGGTATCAAATAGAAGAGCATAACGTGGGTGGTCGGACGAGTGTGTGAACACTTGTTATCCCAAATGTGAGTCCAGAAAGGCGACAAAGAAGACAAAACAGTCCTCTTCGTTAGTCATCTATCTGTTGAATTCTGATGGCCAACGAGGTCACGTTACTAGCCATGATTTCATCAGATGAGCTACGTACAATGAATCCGTGTCTCCAGTTACGTAGAAAGCGTTACAGCCTGTTTTTCTTCAGTTTAGAAACCATTAATGGATCGTCTGGAGCAAAGTATTAAATTACCTGTTCCAAAGAATGCCTATGAATGTACGATATTGAGACATTACACGTGTCGACTCAGTTTTCTAGCTGGCTACACAAAAGACGCACGAGTTTTGTAAATTAGTGAGCTGTGGGGTGAGTCAAACGAATAGCAGAAGTGATGTGTTCCTAGCATGTGGCATTAGCTAGCAACAGGTGACTGCCAGAAGCCACTGTGCAGTTTCACGCGTCTGCAGTAGCGATTTCCTCCGGAACTTCTTAGACCGTGCTATCCACGTCTCACAACGCACTCAACCTGTAAGCTACCTGAAAGTAACTTGTACTCCCTGTCTCTCCGATGTTCCAGTATCCTTTACATGTTAAGCACTTCTAGGTACCAAATCTCCTTTGTTGTTACAGCTAATTTTATAAACTGTCAGGTCTTCCCATTTTACCCGCGACATTCTACCTCCCATATTCATTCAAGCAGTCTATCCAGCTTTGATCGCTCCTATGCAGTATGAGGCAGACATGTAGTGAATGGAGCTTCCTTTTTGATAAATATCATTTTTCCTCAAGTATACACATTGAGATTATTATTCACTTGTATTGAACTGCTAGTTAAAATATCCGGGAATGGTAAGCCGACTGTAAGACAGCATTAGATATTATGCTACGTGATATGATTAATGTTAGCAGGATAGGCCAACTGAAAGGTTATTGACCTGGAAAATAACAGTGTTACATCAGTGAATATTATTCCTTTTAGGAATCACATGTGCAGTGCATATGTGTCTGTAGTCTGTTTAGCATGCAGTCTAATATTAATACACTCCTGGAAATTGAAATAAGAACACCGTGAATTCATTGTCCCAGGAAGGGGAAACATTATTGACACATTCCTGGGGTCAGATACATCACATGATCACACTGACAGAACCACAGGCACATAGACACAGGCAACAGAGCATGCACAATGTCGGCACTAGTACAGTGTATATCCACCTTTCGCAGCAATGCAGGCTGCTATTCTCCCATGGAGACGATCGTAGAGATGCTGGATGTAGTCCTGTGGAACGGCTTGCCATGCCATTTCCACCTGGCGCCTCAGTTGGACCAGCGTTCGTGCTGGACGTGCAGACCGCGTGAGACGACGCTTCATCCAGTCCCAAACATGCTCAATGGGGGACAGATCCGGAGATCTTGCTGGCCAGGGTAGTTGACTTACACCTTCTAGAGCACGTTGGGTGGCACGGGATACATGCGGACGTGCATTGTCCTGTTGGAACAGCAAGTTCCCTTGTCGGTCTAGGAATGGTAGAACGATGGGTTCGATGACGGTTTGGATGTACCGTGCACTATTCAGTGTCCCCTCGACGATCACCAGTGGTGTACGGCCACTGTAGGAGATCGCTCCCCACACCATGATGCCGGGTGTTGGCCCTGTGTGCCTCGGTCGTATGCAGTCCTGATTGTGGCGCTCACCTGCACGGCGCCAAACACGCATACGACCATCATTGGCACCAAGGCTGAAGCGACTCTCATCGCTGAAGACGACACGTCTCCATTCGTCCCTCCATTCACGCCTGTCGCGACACCACTGGAGGCGGGCTGCACGATGTTGGGGCGTGAGTGGAAGACGGCCTAACGGTGTGCGGGACCGTAGCCCAGCTTCATGGAGACGGTTGCGAATGGTCCTCGCCGATACCCCAGGAGCAACAGTGTCCCTAATTTGCTGGGAAGTGGCGGTGCGATCCCCTACGGCACTGCGTAGGATCCTACGGTCTTGGCGTGCATCCGTGCGTCGCTGCGGTCCGGTCCCAGGTCGACGGGCACTTGCACCTTCCGCCGACCACTGGCGACAACATCGATGTACTGTGGAGACCTCACGCCCCACGTGTTGAGCAATTCGGCGGTACGTCCACCCGGCCTCCCGCATGCCCACTATACGCCCTCGCTCAAACTCCGTCAACTGCACATACGGTTCACGTCCACGCTGTCGCGGCATGCTACCAGTATTAAAGACTGCGATGGAGCTCCGTATGCCACGGCAAACTGGCTGACACTGACGGCGGCGGTGCACAAATGCTGCGCAGCTAGCGCCATTCGACGGCCAACACCGCGGTTCCTGGTGTGTCCGCTGTGCCGTGCGTGTGATCATTGCTTGTACAGCCCTCTCGCAGTGTCCGGAGCAAGTATGGTACGTCTGACACACCGGTGTCAATGTGTTCTTTTTTCCATTTCCAGGAGTGTATATTGAAAATCAAACAAAGCAAGATACGCAAGTGATAGCGAATATTAATCATACAAACTGAGTACCTCCAATGGCTTGGGTATGTATATATTCTAGTGTTCTATTAGTCCACTCGTCCGCTCCTTCTGTGTCCACTTTCTCCTGCACCTATCTCCGCTACTGTCCACATTATTCACCCCCTCACTCCATCCGTTTCCTCCTGCTTTTCTTTTCACCCATCTCCTACGCCATTAGTCTCATTCTCCCCATTTGTCTGTCATTCTCGTCCTTTAACCGTGTCCAGCTACTAATTACGCCTCACTGTTTCCCCGTCTCAAAATACATTAGTAACATGTGTACCAAGTTTGGTTGACATTGAATTTAGGAGCAGTTTTTACTTGCAGCTTCACCTGTGTAGACATGTGTCACATACATTTCAAATATATTTAACGTATTTCATACAAATTGAGACCCGTATGTGACTTGTACCCCTAGTGAATTTCACCCCGCAGTCTCCTTTTCACGAAGTTCTATGTTTTGACGTCTTATCTTCTGAACAATGTGCCGTACTAACATCTAATGTTCCAGATACATTAAACGGTATTTGTGCGTACTGTCCGCAAAGTATGTTGGGAGTAGAGTTGGTTCTGGAGTAGCAATAAATTAAAACGTCACGCATACTGAAGCAGCTTTTTACGCATGTAAGTGTATATGACGTAATATTTCCAGAACTATGTGCCGTACAGTGGTATATTTTGCAAGTGCAGTCGGTGGTATATGTGAATATTGTATGCGATATGTGTCACGAATAGAGTGTCTATCAAAAAAAGCCATAAATTAAAATGTGATTCCTGATGCAGCTGTTTTACTGCACTACATGAAAATGTATTAAGGGATAAGCACTGATATTACGTATAAAGTTTGTTCCAAATGATTAAGGGCCCTCACTCTTAAATGTTGAATGAATAAATTCCAGATATTTGTCAGTCATGAGCTATGCTACTTTTTCACCTGCACCCCAACCTCTTTGATTGGTGGCTGGTTCCTACACACCACAGCGCTTCTTTCCAGACAGTGCGAAGTTTGAATCAAACCGATCCAGTGGTTTAATAGCAGATGTGGAATATTGGCAACGGTACAATTATCTGTATGAATCAGCATGGGTTTCGAAAAGGACGATCGTGTGAAACCCAGCTCGCGCTATTCGTACACGAGACTCAGAGGGCCATAGACACGGGTTCACAGGTAGATGCCGTGTTTCTTGACTCCGCAAGGCGTTCGGTACAGTTCCCCATAGTCGTTTGATGAACAAAGTAAGAACATATGGACTATCAGACTAATTGTGTGATTGGATTGAAGAGTTCCTAGATAACAGAACGCAACATGTCATTCTCAATGGAGAGAAGTCTTCCGAAGTAAGAGTGATTTCAGGTGTGTCGCAGGGGAGTGTCATAGGACCGTTGCTATTCACAATATACATAAATGACCTTGTGGATGACATCGGAAGTTCACTGAGGCTTTTTGCGGATGATGCTGTGGTGTATCTCGAGAGGTTGTAACAATGGAAAATTGTACTGAAATGCAGGAGGATCTGCAGCGAATTGACGCATGGTGCAGGGAATGACAATTGAATCTCAATGTAGGCAAGTGTAATGTGCTGCGAATACATAGAAAGAAAGATCCCTTATCATTTAGCTACAATATAGCAGGTCAGCAACTGGAAGCAGTTAATTCCATAAATTATCTGGGAGCACGCATTAGGAGTGATTTAAAATGGAATGATCATATGAAGTTGATCGTCGGTAAAGCAGATGCCAGACTGAGATTCATTGGAAGAATCCTAAGGAAATGCAATCGGAAAAAAAGGAAGTAGGTTACAGTACGCTTGTTCGCTCACTGCTTGAATACTGCTCAGCAGTGTGGGATCCGTACCAGATAGGGTTGATAGCAGAGATAGGAAAGATCCAACGGAGAGGAGCGCGCTTCGTTACAGGATCATTTACTAATCGCGAAAGCGTTACGGAAATGATAGATAAACTCCAGTGGAAGACTCTGCAGGAGAGACGCTCAGTAGCTCGGTACGGGCTTTTGTTGAAGTTTCGAGAACATACCTTCACCGAGGAGTCAAGCAGTATATTGCTCCCTCCTACGTATATCTCGCGAAGAGACCATGAGGATAAAATCAGAGATATTAGAGCCCACACAGAGGCATACCGACAATCCTTCTTTCTACGAACAATACGAGACTGGAATAGAAGGGAGAACCGATAGAGGTACTCAAGGTACCCTCCGCCACACACCGTCAGGTGGCTTGCGGAGTATGAATGTAGATGTAGATGTAGATGTAGATGTAACTGAATGCAGAGCATGCGTACAGGTTAAAACATTGCGGCAGACAAATAAGATGGATGTTTTTATTTTGATATCGGAAAGACCCAATCCTCCAAGCTTTCGAGGCCTGGCCAGTACTTCATACCGGACTCGAAAGATGTGGTGGCGCCACAGAAATCGACCAGACAGCTGTTTCAGTCTGCGGGCCATCATCGCGGGAAGCTGGAAGACCTGCGCAACTTAATATACTTTACTGAAGATATAGGTTTCTAAAACCCGTACATTGTGAAGGAGGCTAAGGGAACGGCGTTCATGATCAACGACCGCCCCATGAACACGACTCGCTACCTCACTCCAATTTTGTGTCGCCATTTTGACTGGATTGCGATCCACTAAGATCCCTAAGGTCTTGGCGATTGAAGACCGTCGCGTAAGAAATGACTACCTGATCGAAGCCTCTCAACGGTAGGAATGTGCATTTACGATCATTAATGCGAGCACCAGCAAAACGACAAAATGAATCCGAGGTGTCCGTAAGCCTCGGTACGTCCTCGACATGTCGTACTAAAACCATGAAGTCATTGGCGTATGCAGGGACCGAAAAAAGTTCCTCCAATATAATACAGCCACGTAATTGCATGGCGAGGCGGCGAAGTAAGGGCTCTAAGAACAAGAAAAAAACGGACATGGATAAGGGGCTTCCCTAGGGTAAAGCCTGTCTGATCGATATCCGGTGACCTTTCACAATCACCGAGATAATGATACCGGTGAAATGGCGACACTTAGTCTGTTGTCTTTTGTATTAATTTTCCATAAATCTTGCTTCCATCATCGCTAACTATGTCAGAACTGCTTTCTCGTGTCCATCTTCATCAAAGCCAAATCGAGAAGCACATCGAGAACATTCTTCCTCATTCATCTGTGTATTATTCTTATCACCAATGTGGATGCATGAGCTGTTAAGCTGATTGTGCGACAGACCTGCATCATACTAGAGTAGCATTTGTTTCATACACGTAAGTACTACAGTCGTGCGTAATAGGTGGAACATAGTGGACCGCTTGGCTGCTTGCTTCTCTTGCGCCATAACCAGAGCCAGTTTTATGTGGTCGTTCAACTTTAAACCGGTCCGAACTTAAGTCCCAGAGCTTCGAAGATTGTGACTGATTCCAGTGACGGATAACCAATCACGTGATTAAAGCACCCTGTAACTTTTCGCCCATTTAACCGCAATCATTATGTTTATTTTTTGTGATCAGTCTTTGCGAAATACGGTCATCACCTACACTACCTGTGGATAAAAACAGGTCTTCGAAAGCAAGTTTCATATATTCTAAACCGACACAGTATTGTCCAAATCAGCAAGGAACTTTCCCGTAGTCATACACAGAGCTAGACTCTATAAGTAGGGCGGCATGTGATTTGTACGGATCATGACATCCTTCTCTGTTAAACACACTCTCTTTCAAATACACCTGCCGCTGTTCGGATTGCGTTACATGCTCTGGTCACACGCTCCTGTTACGTCCGCACTTTGTCGATGGACTGGATGGGCATACACCAATGACTTTAAGTGCCTCCACAGCCACAGCACATTCGTCTCCGGTGAATGATGGGGACATGATACTGGAACTACTCGGCGAGGATATGGCCTAAAAAACGATGCGGTATGGTGCCCCGTTGTACAAAGTTCTACAATAGGACTGGTAATCGGTAATACAAAACACATGTTAACCTGTTTGGTTAAGTGTCTGGCTCAATGATCTGTCACCTGCAACTGCTGCGCATTAACTGATTCTGAAGCAATCATGTCGCCACAATTTCACGTTTACACGAAAAATGGCATCAGACATCGCGACGGTACAGCAGTAACTTACTGTGCCATGACATGAGAATGCCGTCTTACTTGTAAATAGAACGGAGGCTGTGAACTGGGGATGTTCAATGATCCATATCTCAACATCATCTTCTTTCCGAACATTTCATTATTTTCTTCTTTCAGTTTTGAATAATACTACATCCTGCAAGAATATCTGAAACTTTTTAAAACAGCATGCATCAGTTAACGGCTAAATAGTGAGAAAAATCCCGATGGTATATGATTACAGGCTGAGTCAGCTTCCGAACTATCTGCTAAGTCTGTCAAGATATCTGTCTGCAGAAGACTCTTTTACAGATTTTCTTTGTGCTGAAACGTCCAAATGAGTGAGCATAAAACTTGTTCCACAGATCTATAACAGACGGACGTCGTCAGTAACGCCGTATTACCATGTGAAGCTGCCCGGCGATTTCTCCTGAAAACTGGATTGATCTACGCTTCTTTTCCAATCGCTTGGTACCGTCAGTTGCTCCAGCTACCTAGTGTCTCCAGTGACCTATAATAAACTGGTAATCGAAGGGGTGCAACTTCTTTGAGTGACCTCTGTAGAATGGCTCAGCTTCTCATCCGGCCTTGATGCGTTTCCTCTGGCTAGGGATTTCAGTTGATTTCCTATATCATGAATATTTGTCTCAAAACTAACAGTTCAATGTTTGTGCAATGAATGAAAGTAGTATCCGAATTACGACCTGTTGTGATTTTCGGAAAATGGCAATATGGTCTTCCCTTATCGTCTAGCATTTCTGTGCCAGTATGGCCAAGGAAGTGACTGATAGATAATTCCGGTTATTTAAGTGGATTTGCAATGAAATTATTCATCTTCAGTGGAGTACAACTGGCAGTAGTCTCAGAATGAGCTCGTTGATTTCCACCAACCTGCCAAAACGAGCTACGTATACCGTTTCTGCTGGTTCATATGAATCTTTCCACAAGTCCACAGTGCATACACGGTAATCGAGAATGTACGTTGCTAAATTTTAACTGCATGTCATGTGTGTGCACGTTTCTGCAAACAGCATTAAACATAAGTACAAAGGAAATAGGTCAGTTAAATGTCTCATCCGGAATTCTTCCACCTACCGCCATCGTAGAAAAGGTCTTCACCTTGTGTGTATCCAAACAGATCGCCTTATGTCCATTGTCAAGTTTTTTTTTGTTTTTTTTTATGTTTTTGAGGATCAGAACTGACCGAATTATGTCCAGCAATTATGGAATCGTTTTCAACGTAAATGTAAAACTGCAATAGCAAAACGAACATTCAAATTAAATAAAGTTTTCTCTGAATGTACGAACCAACTTGCCTTATTACCGAAAGTGATTGGGTTCCATCCACAAGAAGGTCAGATGCATGTGAGAAGGTTGCTAAGAATAAGTAAATAAAAAACACAGATACTGTATCATCATCACTATTCCCTGACAGTATCAGTAGTTTATTTTCCACTACTTACGACCATACGTAGTGGGAGATAGAAGTGAAATATTCCGTAGTAAGTAAGATCGTACTGGCTGTGATTCTCGGCTTTGCATTATCATTATTCGGAACGTGTTATAATGCTTTATAGGTTCATTAAAATATGTCACATATGTTTTTAGGCGTTGGAAGTCAGGACCTTGCAACATGTGTGGCCGACCTACATCGTCGTCGACTGTATGTGATGATCGCCCTCCCTTTCATAGCATTTTGTCACCAACACCCAAACCTTGAGATGTCAAACACTTAGATCAATAGCAGACGTTGTGCGTCGATAGAGTATCAACCTGCTATTCTCGAGAAAAAGGAAATAAATAATGTTCATTGTACCTCTACTCCACGTTCCCTATTCTTTCCTTGGTTCCTTGGTTCCTGAAGTGTAGGAACGAGATATGGTGGCCAGTCCTCGAGCTGCGATCACTGCTCACTTTGCAGCCACACCTTAAAAAAAGAAAAGAAAGGAAGTTGGCAGTGCTTGAGATCGAAGTCCCGGTTGGAACATCACTGATAACATTTTTTTATACGTGAAACAGTTACATGGTTAATTGGGAGAACATTTTCCTGGCATGTAAAGGGTCTTTTCGGAGTTTGTAGCAGTGTTTTTTTGGCAGTCTGCTTTCGCTTCGTTAGTTGATAATAGTAGCAAACCTACAGAGTACCTTTGTATAAACAGGTGTGTTCTTCTCTACTTTCAACCAACGAAGCGAAAGCAAACGCCATCAATAACATTGCTACAAACTCCGAAGCGTCATTTTATATGTCAGGAATATCTCCTCCCTTATAACAATGTTGACGTGTAAACTGTTTTCGAACTCGGGACGTTTAGGACGACGAGCTAACGCCTTACCTACTTACCTACCAGAGCTCTCTGTGATCTTTCATCACCTATACGCTTGTCCTATACTCCATTGTGCTGGTGTTACTTTTAATTATCGTTTATGCATGTTCTACTGTGTGACAGTACCCAGTACAAACTAAATCGGTGTTTTGGTTTATATTCTATTGACACACAACGTTTGGTACCGATTTGAGTGTGTGATACGTGGAGGCTTGGGTGTAAGTATAAGAAATAACGACACAATTTAGATTTTCTAACTTTTATTTGCATGCTACCGAGTGCACGTTCATCGGTGTTCTAATTTGGATGCAGTGATATATCAATAACAACAAAGGCGTAACTGAAATATAATTGTGTAAACGTGCTTAAGTGTGATATGCGTATAAATTACAAGATCTACGACTACACAAAAAGAGCTGAAAGACTGAAGAATTTCCTCATTCTGCGACGGGAGCAAATTGAGCACCGGTGTAACACGGAAAGCGCATCTAGAAGTTATTTTTGGAATCTCAAATAGTTGATCACGATGTATTCATCATTGAGTTATTCATTGAAAGAAACTGATTAGGGTTATTGCTACTATGGTACGTCTAGTACCTGAGGGAAACAACATGAACTCAGGAATGGTGAATGGATATGATTGCTGACCTTGGCCGGTTTATCCTATGAGGCATTACCTCTGTTCTTCACTTTTCATCTCCAAATAAAAAGTAAATGATTTTAGTAGGTTGAAGGAAGGAATTATGATTTCAAACTTGATTACTCTATATCCAAGCTATGGATTAAGGATCCAAAAAATTGCCACCTGATTAAAGGAATTTCTAGAGGCGCGCTCAAACTTCTTCCTACTTTGTGATGCACTAGATAAGTAGAAACGAAAATTTGCTTTTGACGTCTACTCGACGTTCGAATCGGTCAAAGTTGTACCATTAAATGGATCATAAACTTTTCAGGTGAACGATTCCGGCACCTGCTTGAAGTGGACAGAGAAAATGAACAAAATTCGTGTGAAAACGTTGAGTGAGGATCTCAGCACCTCGAGATGTATGAATCTCCAGCGCGTTAACCATTTCGCCAACACGGCCCTCTCTTCTTTCTCGGCCATAACTGAAAGAATACATTGTATCTCATTAAGATATCAGATGTGGGCTGCTAGGAACTGTTAGGCATTAGATACATTGGACGCACCGGTTTCCTTTCCCTCTTGGTGTCGTTACTCTATCGACATTCCTGTTAGTCCTCCCATATTCATCTCTCAAATCGGCTTTAATCAGCTGGGTGGGGGTGGGGGGAGGGATGGGCAGAGTAAGTAAAGTATGGAGTAATATGAAGGAGGCATAAGTAGGACAGCCAACAGACACACACACACACACACACACACACACACACACACACACACACACACGCCTTTATTTTGTTGCAGTTTTATTTTTGTTATTATTGCTATATTATTAGGCTTTGGTTTACTGAGCCATACTGCAAACTGCTTGGTACAAATGTCAACTCATATATGTGGAGAAGACATAGCATAAATAATGTGAACAATGGTTTTAAATTAATTTGCTGTTTCATATATGTTCAATACTTAGAGCTAAGGAATCTTCACGTATCAAATGTAGCCAGAAAACAAGAAGTAGTGTTCAAGAAAGAATGAAAGGCAAACACACAGAGATTAACAAGAGTATGCACTTACAAATAACAAATCATATTTCACATAAACATAGTATTATTTCGTGTAAACCAAATAAGGCCTTTCTTGAATGACAGCTCAGGTTGGCTGCCGCATTATAAAATCAACTTCATTCAATATTTCGGCGATCCAGCTGCTCCCCATCTTTATCAGAAAGCTGCTGCTGTGTCCTGTTGAAAATTGATGCCAAGGTTGCAGGTCCTCGTAATACACAGGCCTCTGAGGACACTTTCTATACTCATTAATCCGGGAAAGGCTAAAATTTCATACAGGAACTTTATTTATCCTCCTGGGTTTTGAGCTTGGGTTTTGCGAATGAAAGTTTTGTATTGGTTTCAATGAAATGTTCTGGGACCGAATAAGATTGAAATACCAATTTTTTTTAAAAAAAATCTTGTGAATCATAAAAGTATTAGGACAGGCACACTCACATATACTACATCACTCATCAAACTCGTTTTCCATCCTAATAATGACCAATTTTCACAGATTATCTTTAGAGATTTCATTTGTAATCTAACAACTGAAGTATATAAGCATTTTTACGTAAGTCCCGCAAAATGTTAGTTAATTATTATGCCATAAAATACTATCATAAAATTGTTCACTCCAGTGCCTTCAGAAAGTACGTTGCACATTGTTGTAAATTTTATTGATTGCTGCATGAAACATCAAATTGACACAGATACATGACAATGTTTTGTAACATATTTATCAAAGCTCTGTAAGCAAGACTCGAAACGTTTTAACAGTCTCTCACTTTCTCGACTATACAAGTCTGCTCCTTGGCCACGGATCTATTGTAGATCAGCTGTGTAAATATCTTCATCGTCGGAAAATCTGTGATTGTTATGAATCGGTTCCTCGATACCTTAACATTGTCGTCTATGCTAGACGTACAATTCGATGGTCTCCATTGGCGATCAGCATGACCCTCATCTGACCTGTTTGGTCAATCTGTTGGCAAAATTTCACTGTTGCTGAACGCGATATTGAATGTGGTCCATACAGCGTCAAAATTCACGGTTAATCTGTGTGTCAGGCGTTATGCCCACAGTGATCGTACTGTCCCAATTAATTAAAACTGCAGAACGGTGTCTGGAGGACAACCAGAGCATGTACTGTCTCCAGACAACGCGTCACACTTGTTGCACAAGCATGGGCCAACATGTGTCACTCACTTTTCCAAGTCCGTATGTATATGACACTTTAAACTGTTTCTTATATTTGCTATCTGTCTCTTTCGCTCTGTCTCTCCGTCCGAACAGGCCAAGAAGGCCCAACGGTTCCGACCGGCAACCGTGTCATCCTAAGCCCTTAGGCATCATTGGATGCGGATATGGAGGGGTATGTGGTCAGCAAACCGCTCTCTCGGTCATAGGTCAGTTTACAAGACCGGAACCGCTACTTCTCAAACAAGTAGCTCTTCAGTTTGCCTCACAAGGGCTGAGTGAAAATACCGCTTCTCAAACGGGCTCGGCAGACAGCATGGTGGCCCATCCAAGTGCTAGTCCAGCCCGACAGCGCTTGACTTCGGTGATCTGTCGGGGATCGGTGTTATTACTGCGGCAGGGGAACTGTTATGGAATTGCAAACAATAAACTTCTTTCTCTTTCTCTGGAACTAAACGTATTCTGCATTTAGTGTCCTATACAAATGTGATTTGGAGAAGATCATTACACCAGAGGTCAAAGCTCTCCAGTACGCAGATGATTTATGCCTTTTTTCTACACTTAAAGGCTAAATCTCTGTGCCTGACGTAAGACAGGCACAGCACTCAGAATCAACTTTTACAAGTTTTATTCAACATCTCAGGTAGATGCACTGTATGAAACATCCTTACTGTTCCATTGGCATAGGCTTTGGTGTTCTGATGCGCTTCCTCACTGGAAAAGCGTAATGTTTGTCATCATATTCCGCCTTCTCTTCTTCGCTCTCTTCTACGTCTAGTATTCTCTGCTGTGAATGTGCTGAATGGAGACTTAGCGCTACACCTATAAAAAGCATCACTGTGTTGTTTTGAGGAAGTAAAAGATATCTTTCTCTATAGTGCAGGGTATAGTAACATTCTGAAGCGTTTTCAATAGTCAAACTAGTCCAAAAGTACAGAAATTACCTACATTTCTTAAAACCATGCTAACGCTGGGATAAACATGTTTCTTGAGTCAACCTACTTTGAGCTTGCAGGAACGAAAGTACGTGATGAACAGAAAGCACGTGGAGCGAAGTACAAGCCACAATCGAGGACAGCGAATTTACTTACTTTCTGAGTTAGAAGAAAATAAAATTAGTATGTAGCGTAAACGCATCAGAAGGTGTGGGGAGGATATTTGAAGATCCCTATGATATAACAAAACATGAGCACTTGTTGGAATGGGAACCATCAGTTTCACAAGGTTTTGCTCTAATAAGTTTTGATGTGTTTCCAAGTACGTGTAGGTAAACAGATAGTTATCTGGGTCTCCTTCTTTCTTGTGTGTTCTGACACTCGCAGAAACGGATATCCCTGACATCTACCAAATGTAAGTGGTTAGGATGAACTAATGGTTCATACGAATGAGTACCAAGATAGTTTTCAGCTTCCTGCCCGTCTGAAATTCTCGAAGACAGGAGAACCTTCTAGTAACTGGCTGGATCGAAGTGCCGCATTGACTTTACGGCCAGTTTCCGCACCCACAGCTGGAAATCGGAGAATGGTAGAATGACGTTCATCACACATCCATAACCATTAAAATTCTTCGCCAGATTTTCGACTATGTCTTCTTAAACAGTCACACATGATGTGGGGGCCATAGCAATGAGATTCTCATGCCTTTTCGTTTATTTCTCAATGCTTGTCGCAAAAATTCAAATACCTGAATATTCATCTTACTGTTACATTTTATGTTGAATAGAGTGGAACACACTTTTTGAGTTCCAGACTACTGCAGGTTCTGGAGCCTTACATAAATACCTAATGTCAGAGCATCTCGAATTGCTGACGCTTCTGCAGTAAAATATGAACAACGTGGTGGCAGACGAAGTTCTTAGGAATACTTCAGCTGCGGGAGAAGTAATACGCATCTTTCTGCTAAAGAAAGCAATCAATATAAAAGTGAACAAAGTGCGTCAGTAAAGTTTAAAGTAGGGAATCAAACTGGAACTCATTGTGCCAAAGCAATTTTTCATCGTACTGTAAATAGTGAATACCGAGATTTTACATCTGATGCGGGACAGGATTTCTGAGTTTGTCTATGGATGTATCTGTTTGAACCCAACTGTAGATACTGTGCAATGAGCCTGATGCTTTTACTAGCAGAGGGCAAACACTCCTCATTTACGATGTAGACCTTGTGTGCGATAGACACCCTCATTTGTCGCAGGAGCATTAACCTGTATTGGGTTGCTGCACTACTTGGCTACTAAAATATCTCTCCAAGTACTGACGTCGAACACGCAGCAGAGTTTCAACAACTTCTCCTGGTAAGACATTCTTGTAAGTTGATCGCATTTCTCCAAGGCCCACAAGCCTGCACCCGAACTGTCCTAAGTCCAATTGATGAAGTGAACCTTTCGCAACGGTATGGTACAACGATCATTCTAATCGATGATGCAGCGGACGAAGACGAAGTTACAGTATGCACACCGTAAAGTTCCAGGAGCAGGTCTCACTGCGTTAATGCTGTTTCTTTTCGTGGTTACATAGTGGGCTAAGAGAACTATAGAAAATTTCATAGTCAAACTGTTAGGTCACTGGCAGTCATACAGTCATTTTTCGGATAAATTGCTCTTCCTCACAGTAGGCATATTATTTGGTCCTTAAGTGTTGAAAAAGCCACAAATCATCTGCATACTGGAGAGATTTAACCTCTGGTGTAATTATAATCTTCATATCTCGTGTGTATATTAAAAACAGAATAGTGCGCTGATCTGAGCGTTTAGGGACTCCTCTTGAGTTTGTATGAGTAATTTGTTTTTAATTCTTACACACATGGTACTGCGCTTTGGAAAGATTTGAACACAAAACAAAATAAGTCTTTCAAGAGCTCTTTTAATAAACGCCGACAAGCCGACAACGGAATGGGTATGTAGGAAGTTGGACTCCCAGGCACCGATTTAGATTAGGGAACTGGAACCATTATTTGAACTGTTCAGGAAAGTAGCACTCTCTAATTCAGATGTCGATAAAGTTCGTTGAAAGGTCGTGAAGGGACTATTTGTCACGAGAGAGAGCCAGGACAGTGAACATAATCCATTCCAAGGACTGAATTCGTAGAGGACTTCCGTATTTTATTTATCTCCTTCATCTCAGACGGGAATCTTAGGAAATGATCATATGCGATGACTGCTGGGTGGAATTTATACACCCAGTTAAGAGGTTTTCACAATTTTTAGAACATGTCAGTTTCAGCATTTATCTCCCAGTTGCACGGATAATCTTCCACAGATGAGAAGATGTTCTAGTCGACGTTCGGCAGTCTCTGGTGAGTTCCGTATTCCACCGACCACGGAGTTAGTAACATGTAACTAAGTGAAATGTCGCTTTTGATACTAGAAATCGGTTGCATTTAATACTCTGAAGAATGTGTAGTAAGATACTTACACCGAGCCGGTCTCTGGTGAACTTACTTCTGCAACTGTATTCTCACTTTTTGAAAGAGTGCCAGTTTGCGATAATGATGTTCCAGTGACTTTTAGGAAAGAATTACAAGTCTCTTGCTGTCGCTTCCATCGTCCAGGTACCAGGAAATGTTACCTGATCCTGGTTTTTGATGCAATACCGACCGAGAACAAATATTCACTTTTGGTGGGAAGCATTACGTGAGCCAAAATAGTGGCGAAGAGACCAGGATAGGACAGCCGTCGTTGAGGACTATATGGTGACTGTCTTCCGTTACATTAGGTGAGCTCTGTCCTGGGTCTCTGTTACACGAACTTCCCTAAATAGAAGTGTGAGCGATGAAATTCCCGCAGAGCTCCAGCGGCTGCTCAAGTTGGAGCAGCAGTACTTTCCACTCTTACTTCACCTATTTCAGTTCTATGGGATTAAAAACCGGCTGACTGGGTATATAATACAGATCGTAATTTAATTCGTGCTACCGATATCTGCAGTCCTGGGGTAGGGGAACTAATGTGTATATCCGAGAAAGTAAGTTCCCTCCGCAGCAGGACAGCGGCACCCACTTTAGAGTCAAGTCTGGCTGACCTGATAACAAAGAACCTTCTACAGATGATATACCTATCTAGTTTGGATCACGTTTCGGAAATCCAAGCAGCACACACATTTTTTATATGGAGTTCTTGTAGTAGGCTCTGTCTGTTGTCTTCGACTGACCGAACATGCCACTGAAGGACCATGAAAGCAATGATTGGAAATAATGCTTAGAGTTAAAATTATTACGCCTCTCGTCTTTAACTCTGCTCTGATAAGGGAATATACCTCACTTGTTAATATGATAATCCAGATTTTATCTCGGAGTTAACTGCAGCTGCCATTCGTCGTGGACGTCCTGAACACTGACACTGTGTTACGGCTTGGTAACATGGAATTCCAGTTCGCCTGGGATGAATGAAGCAGGAGGATACTGAGTGAGACCCCATGGTATCTCATAACTCCTCACTTGAAGTAACATAAAACTAATTCGAAAACATCTGCATACCCGCACTGTTCGATATTGCACTTCACCACAGTCCCATTGAAGCTGAAGCATTGATCGAAGCATATAATTCATTTTTTCTCAACGTTTTGAAAAAATACGTCTATTAACGCAGATTTTACAGTTTCAAGAGGTTATTCCGACAAACTGAGGCAAGGGTCAGACTCTTGTCGGAGACAGCCCACAAAAAAAATCTCAACTTTCTGATTGCTGTGTAGTCACGTTTGAGACGGCTTCATCGTTGTCTTAATGTGTAGGCACTGGTTTACGCGTATAGTGATTTTGTTTTGGCTTCTCAGGTGCTACGCAGCATTTTCTGCTGTTCGTGCCTTCCCTGCAGGAAGAAAACGAAGAAAGCGAAGAAAACGAAGACAGAAACAGCTTATGTGGAGCGCTACACAAGTAGGAAAGAGTGGAAGAAAGATCTTGATGCTGGAATAATGGATCTGAACATGGTGAGCAGCTCCAAGACGTATCAAAAACGGCACAGCGAAGTTAAAGCATTACTGAAATTAGTAACAATGTTTATTCTTGTAGCAAAATCTGTTCTTTTAATTTCCCAGTTTTTTTCAATATTCCTACTATTTGTTTTAGTTTTCTGGTTTATATTAAATCTTAAATTAGACCCTACAAACATATACAAATTTTTGTTGTCTACTTCTAATTTTGGAGAACTGTTGTTAGTCTTTCTTTGATATCTTTACGTTCTCTACGGTAATATAAATTCGACGAGATGGCTTCAATTATCACACTGAATTTCCAAGTACAGTTCTTTATTTTATGCACTTCAAAGATTATAATTGTTGTATCATGTTATGTTCATCTGAACAGTCAAAAGAGACACTCTCCTTTATTGTTTGTGGTTCACTATCCAAATCTCTTTGCCCTCAGCCACCCACGATCACTTCCCATTAAGAAGTTCAAATCTCACCTTAAGATAATATTACGTGTTTATGAAGCAACTATATTTTCATAACTAATAAACATATATTTAAATAAGAAGCGTAGTATTATATAGTCGAAAAATTTGTCTTATAACAGGACAACTACTAACAATTAAATAAATCCGTACAAATAAAGTAATGGATGTGTTATTAATAATTGCAAACCATATAGTGTTTGTTCGCTTTCATTATTAATTTCTGCAGCAGTATTATCATAAACATACGTTTTAAACGGAATTTGTTCACTTTGTTTGCATTAGAACTATCCTTGCGTTTATTAATAGGGAAAATTTGACTGAAAGCATTGGCACTTACGAATACTTGCTTGTTTTGCCATTTGATAACACTGCTACATTATTCGATGGAGAAGTACTGGCTTTGTGGCATGAAAGCCGAGGTTCTGGAACTATATAAATACAAGAACAATTGCCAATGAAACTTAGATGTTATCAAAATACTGGAAACCATTTAGGCCATTGAGAAATATTCTGTAACGGTGGATCAAGTATGTTTACTTAGGGAGGTACCTAAACGAAACAATTGCCCTATAATAATAGGGAGTAATATTATGGGTGTTAACCATTATAGAAAAAAGATATAGTACCTTTAGAGCAAGTACAGAATTTCAGAAACAGTTCCACCGTGCGATGAATCTGAATTATTATATGCGGCTAAATTTATTCCATGTAATAATTTATCAGGACACCTAATTCATGTATTAACAAGGGATTACACTAATTAATTTACTGCAGCAGATGATTTAGGGTGGTATTATTAGCATAATTTTATATTTTCGTTTCCAAGTTTAATGTTTATATTTGTATACAAAATTTACTATGTAACTTAGAGTTCACATCTATGCATAAACGTGTACTGATGTAATTACCAAGCAAAATATCATCTTAGACGTTATACACACCCTGGGCCACAGATAGTCAATTATGGTTATGGAAAATGAGTCTGTTGACGGGTTTCATTTTTCTTCATGGGCTAATCTTTTTATATCAATATGTTTACAACACTGCGTCGGCAGAATCTGCCTAATATCTACTAAACTTTGCACTTACACAGAAGTTTTGGTTTCAAGTGGCCGTTAACTATTTTAAGAATTCTTAGCAGCAGTCCCATTAACCTGCGTCCAATCCTGTTGAGCACGTTCCATTAAAGGCTTACCTCACCTTTTCACTCTTGTGCCTCTCATTTCCTACTTTATTTGATTTATTATTTTATAACCGCTCCCTATAACACAATGAAACACATTGTTCAGAATTTACATTTATCGACTGAGTATGTGACCAAAAATCCATTCAAGTGTGGCATGTCTAATCTCTAGAGTATTCTTATGTGTTAGTTATATACAATACTACTTGAGTCAGTAATGGCAAAAACAAAACATCCACAGTTTATGGAGTACGGGCGCTTCAGGGAGAGAAGGGAGCCAGAATATCCGTCCATCTTCGAGATCTTTCCCTGTCAGCCGACTCCAGGACCAGCCCCTCGCATGAAGAAAGAAGAGATTAATAAGGACGACACTGGGAAGGACGGCCGTGCAGTGGTGAGCGAACATCAGTACTACCGGGTTTGCATCGCAGAATCAGTCACTCTCCCAGACAGCTCTCTCATTTTTACACGTGGGCCTAAGTAAGGAACGCACTTTGTTGTAATCCATTAATACAAAATAGCAGTGGTTACAATATCCTAAAGTAAATGTGACATAAAACGGAATGCTATTGCTGTGGAAAGTAAACTTCCGTTGTAAAATTACAAGGATACGTAGTATACCACCAGTTTGAAACAAGAGCTAAAAACGCATGTTAACAGTCGATTCAGTCTTACATGGTTTCGCATGTGCATTCGACATGCTATCTCAAGTGTTCAGTACACGATGTACGGTCATACGGAGTGTTAGTTTCAATACCTGTTCGTGAAACTAAGTGCTGCTATGAACTGCAGTGGGCATATGCTGTCGGTAATAAGAGGCACAAATTCGACTTTAGCTTCTACTCAGTAGCTGCACGAGAAATACACACGACACCAATGCGACATAATATGGTTTACAGTTCCCGTGCTTGTGGCCTCCATCAATGCGACATGCAGAATAAGGTTCTGAAACATGAAGAATAGTTAATAAGAATATAAGTATCCAGACCAAACGTCACGAAGATATAAAAAAGACTTGCATAGTGTGTGTGGCTATTAAACAAAAGGTAACGATGGGGTCGTAATCTCTTCGTGTAGTCTTCCAGAACGTGAATTTGTGATAGACTAGGCAGCGCCATTGAGCTTTACACGAATATTCACGTGACGATCAGAGGATCAAGTGAGATAAATTATGGTGGTAACAGAGAGTATTATAAATATAAATGCAGGTTCACACCAGCAAATTTTCTTGTTTACAAATGCCTGCGTATTTTACTATGTTCTTGCTGTACATATACTTCTGCTCTACTGTCGCATTTATGAACAAAGATTCATGACAACCGTTATATACAAAACGGATCACAGACAATGTCTATGTTTTTCGAGTCATATATCGATTGACTTTGTTCAGCTTTTTTCATATGGTGTGTACTACACAGTCCGCGGACAACAATCTGGTGTTTATACACTTTGCACACCTTCACATTCTTCCTCTTTCAGGTGCGGGGTTCGTTATTCCTAGATGCCTTATCATTATTCGTGTCAACCAACCTTTATTCTGTTAAGTGGACCCCATTAAAACATTCTGTACCCATTTCATTCGTGTGCCTCTCAGTTCCCTATGCGTCTTTGATATATTATTATTTGACAAACGCCTATAGCATCACATTTCACATTCGTTATTATACACAATTATGGTCTGCGTACTTAATGTACCATCTCTTTAACAAAGCTAAGTCAGTTGTCTAAAGTTTCCTTCAATTAGACATATGGAATCCTTGCTAAATAAGCGATAGTAAAGTCAAACCATCTGCAGGGCCACGCTGTTGGGCGCGTCAAGAAGAGAAAGGCAGCCGAAGAAATACCACCTTCTGATGACCGCGAGCGCAAAGACACCGAGCAGCGTCGCCGTCGCCGCAAGAGACGTCATAATAAACTGGTCGCCACGCCGCAGGAGGGCCCTGCTGGGGTAAGTCAGCGTCATTACTGCCACGAAGAGCAAGCAGGAGGGGGCGGACAAACAGGTTCAGAGCTACGAAACAACAGCTACTTCTTAAACTGCACGCATTGCAGAATCAGCCACTGTCAGATTATGTCTATCGAGAATTTCTGATGCTCCAGACACGCCTCCTCGACTACAAATTCAGGAAGGACGATTTAAGGGATTCGCTCTATTAAAATCAAATAACAGATTGGTTACAACTCGCTGAGGTAATTCCTTGATCGTACGGATAGTTATTACTGTGGGATAGTAAGGACCGATGTAAAATATCAACGGGTTCGGAACTTAACACTCGTGCGAAACACAGCAACTTCAGACAGCTTCATATACGAAAATTATAGATCTGCAGTTGTGCAAGTCACAACTGACCAATGACTACTGCCAGTCGGGGACACATCGAAGTGTGGAATGACGGGGAATGAAACTGTTTGACTCATTTTAAACGCAAGTATGCCGATAACCGTTTTATGTGATTTATGTAAACACGGAGAACCGCAGTCCGATTGACCGACGTGAATTTAACTGAGCACATACTGATATCGCGTAGTGAGCCTTATGCAACTCGACCCATCACCTGGTTAAAGTTTCTTTTGGAAATACCTTCTTTGTTCAGCTTGTCTCTTACAGCGACATGAAATATCGCCTATGTATCAGACTGGAGAGCTGAACTGCTCGATTGGTTGGCTCAGCAAAGGGTGAGCTTAAGTACCTCTAGCTCCAATTTGATTGCGTCTTTAGCTATTTGCTAACAAGGAAAGAGAAAGTTAGCTGCACGGTGGCTATAAATCGTAGTGTCATACGATCGCCCAGCCAGTCCCAAAATGAGCACAAATACTGGCGCCAGGAGCTATCACATCAAAGAGAAAACTACCATGTACGTAAAGATATAGGTATAAGTGGTATTAGCCCAGACTGTTAACGGAACTGAACACTACGGTAGTATACACTCGTACGAAACCACAAGCTGCACTCATGAGACAGTAGGGAACTAGTAAAGTACTCGGGATCAATTACAACAATTCGGCCATTTATGCTTGCAAGAAAGTGATGACTGACCTAACGTACATTGTAGAAGTGAAGTGACTACCATAACATAGCAGAAACTTGGTAAGAATTAGTTGAAGTTAATCAGACTTCGGATACATTCCAACTACGTTAATGAAATCTGTGACTGACACAAATGGCATACTGAGAACAACTTAAGTTTTTTAAAACAGAAGTGACGAATGAAGAGCATCAGTGCAGTCTTTTCTGGTTTATTATAATCCCATCAACAGTTCTTGACATGATGAGATAAGAATGAGTTTGGAATTACATAACTTAGCCAGACTATTTGTGTGAAATAGTAGTAATAACAGCCAGCAGAGCACACACGACGTCAATGGCACAAGTCGGAAAAATGTGTTACTGCCTCCCACTGGAGCGAATCAGAGATGGCCCAGGAGCCTTGGTGCAGGTTCTGATAGGATTACTCCCAGGCTGAAACCAGATGTTATCCCATCTGTACGTCCACTTCATCCGCGATCAGCATAATAACTGAAGTTTTAGCACGTAACGATACTAAATAAGAGCACGGACAATGTACACGATTTAAAGGGCTCTAATATGACAGGTGTGAGCTAACAAAATTGTGCTGTGTTAATAACCTTACAGCAGGTATAGGAGCTCTGATACCATACAGGAACAGTGCGAAAATCTACTACGTGTCACTAAATTCTTTCAGTATAACGAGTAATGCTTTATGGGGGCAACTGACATATAGGTAGTTAATAACTCCACATGCTTCACTTTTAATTGAAAGTAATACTTTTCTTTGGCACAAGATTCTGCATAATAATGTAAAAATAATTACGTTTTCGTTAGGAAGCTCCCTTAGTGAGGTTACGACAAAGCCATCGACATACCTGTGTGGAACTCAGAAGTATCTGTACCGGGTGACCTTACCGATAAACAAATCGCTTCCTACTCTCCTGAGTACCAGCCAGTCAGATCCCTTATAACAGTGCAAAATTCTCCATTCCCTATTTAGTTTAACATAATAAACCAGTCATAGGTTCATTGTGCTGGAGCTGAGAAACCGGCAACTTATGACTCCCACCATCTCTCCTATATCACGTTTGGGCAATCAGGCGTTCTCCATGTAGACTCATGTGAGTTCTGTTCTTCCATTCCAGAATTTATTTGCATTATCCTATGTCAGTGCTCGCACGTTTCTTAGCAGAGTCAACAAAATTTCAGTTAGTTTCGCTGCAGCCTGTCATCTCAGCGAGCTGTGCTGTTAAGCACACAAGATCCAGATGGTGTTTCGTCTCACGCCAATCTTACCTGTTCACCGTTGTGGGACTAGGAGTTCGGAGAACATGGGAACACAACCTGTAGCTGCTAACTCGCGACGTGCCACCTCTGCGCCAGTGGACACGCCAAGTTAAAACGTGCAGATCAGCTTTCCATCATTTAGGATGCAGACACGAACAGTGCCTCTGCCGTCGGGCTCAGCCCACATGCAGTATACTGTGGCCTGACACCGACACACGCTCCCTTCTTCTGGTGGCCTGTGTTCAACGTGTAGTCAGTAGGATTCCGCTCTACTCATTTAAACAGTCGCCCAGATTCAGGAAATAATAAGGAAATCTAGTGTTACGAAGATAATCCCAAAAGTAAGGTATCCTATTTTTTTATATGTTTGTGTGGCAATCGGTCACGATGTTGTGAAGAATGAGTCACGTGCTGTGCTGAGGCGCTCAGTCTTGGCTTGGCACTCGTTGAGAATGGAGCTCTCATTGGATGATACCGCCAAGTGCGAATTGCGCACATTTATCCAGTTTTTGAACGACAAGGGCACTGCGTCGATTGAAATACATCGCCAATTGACGGAAGTGTATGGTGAGTCCTGCATGGATGTCAAAAATGTTGGTAAGTGGTGTAGAGAGTTTGCAGATGGTCGGACCGTAATTCACGACGAACAAAGGAGCGGGAGACCGTCAATTTCTGAGGAGACAATGATGAAGGTTGAGCAAAGCGTGAAGATCGGAGAATCACCTTGGATGATCTCTGCACGTTGGTCCCTGGGGTTTCCCGAAGCACCGCTCACAGAATTTTAACGGAAACATTGAACTACCAGAAGGTGTGCGCAAGATGGGTGCCACGCATGCTGACTGGGACCACATGCGGCAACGAGTTGATGCTTCCCGCCTGTTTCTTCTCCGCCTTGCAGAAGACCAGCACAACTTTCTGGACTCAGTTGTTATTAGGTTAAAAGAACGTTTGGCCGGAAAGTGATTCAGCTCCGTCGACAAGGTGAGAGAAGAGGTTCATAACCTTCTGAACAGCATGGCGGCGAGCTGGTATGACATGGGCATTCAAAAACCTACAAAAATGCTTCTACAGAAATGGTGATTATGTCGAAAAATAGCTAAATGTTCAAGCTGTAAACTTATGTTAACCATTGTAGAAACGAACAGGTCTATGTACTTATAAAAAAAATAGATCTTACTTTTGGGATTGGCTTCGTAGATACGAAAATCACTGACGTCAGTTTCAACAAAAACTCTTATTTTCTGCTTGGAATTGATTTTGATTCGTTGGGTTAGTGAAGTTAACGGAGTCTGACTATGGCACCAGACAGGGTTTACGAAAACGTTTGCACAACACACTGGTTTGAGATACATGCTTACTTTGCTGTGTATTTGGCATACATAAGTTTCTGTTGTACTGTGGTAAGTAGTAAAGAAAAATCCTTCACGAACGTTACCTACAAAACAGGCCACGAAAAATGTCTCATGTGGTTAGATCTATCACTTAACAGGCTGGTTTCATTCTTCTGTGTGAGCTAAACTCATTATGTCGAATAGTTCAAATGGCTCTGAGCACTATGGGACTTATCATCTGAGGTCATCAGTCCCCTAGAACTTAGAACTACCTAAACCTAACTAACCTAAGGACATCACATCGTCCACTCCCGAGGAAGGATTCGAACCTGTGACCGTAGTGGGCGCACGGTTCCAGACTGAAGCGCCTACAACCGCTCGTCCACGGAGGCTGGCTCTTTATCTCTTCTTGCACATTATGCACTGTTCCGTAGTAAACTGTTTCTTATATTCCAATCTAGGGACATCGTCTCAGCTTTTCCTATCAAGTGCCTGCGCAACTATTCATGGATGAGATAGAAATATTCATGTCAACCTCCCACTAATCATCGACCTTTCATTCTTGTATCCCACAGTTCTCTACCGTATTTAATATCTTAGTTTTCAACTGACATCTACTTATAGCCTAAATTAAGGGGCTGCTAATTTAATATATAATCTGTTTAAGAATGCTAAGTGAACTATCTAAAGCTTTATCTATTATTTATATATGCCATCCTAGCTTCATAAGTAACTATAACATCAAACCACCCACAGGTCCACGTTATTGGGCGCTTCAAAGTCAATCAGGTCGCAGAAGATAATCCACCGGTTAAGGATGAAGACAGGGACCTGCCTACAAAAAGAGAGATGTGTCCCGAGGAACGAGATATAATGCTGGTCGATGCGCCGCAGGAGGGCCCCAGTGAGGTGAGTCGACATCATTGCTAACATTAAGAGTATGCGTGTGAGTGCGATGAGGAAACAGCTGGGTCTCCGATTGTTCACATTGCATAATTAGCCACTTAGACGGGTGATATCAATCGAGAAAATCTCATGATTTGCACATATCTCCATGACTGTAAAATGCAGTTCTCTCTCATCTTTACATGAAGAATTAACAGACTGATTCACGATATTAGAATCCCATAAAATAGCAACCTTGGGTTCAAAGACCCAAATGTAAATATAAAGTACAACTCAGGGAATGTAAAACTGTCACGGGTTCGGCAAATATTACTCGTGTTACAGACGCTAGCCTACTACGATTGTGAGTCCGCCAACTGTAGAACTCTGTCATGACGGGTCTCAACGGTCCAAAGGCTGCTACCAGTCGGAGACACATCCGTTTAGCAGTACTGCACGTACCAGCAATGCTGTAAGATCAGCAGCTGAATTTCAGTTTGCGACAAAGTCGTAATTGACCTAGTGCAACTTATGGCATTTTCTGTGGAATACCATTTATGATTGGCTTGTCTCTTACAGAGATGTAAGACTTCGGAATATATCCTACTGAATCACAGCTGGAAAATTATACGGTTGCTAGTGAGGGTAAGAACGTCTGGCTACAGTCCGATTGCTGCCGTCGCCATTTGCTATCAAGGATAACGGAAGTTCTTTAGATGCTGCTGTGTAATGCAAATTAGGACCACAGTAGCATATTTCGCCTAGTCAGTCACATCTTCAACACTCACATTAGCGCAAAGAAATATCACAGTAAATGGCAAAACTTGCTATGCACTTATATAAAAATAAGTACAACTAGGCAAACCTCTTAGTCGAGCAGAGCACTTCTGCGTGCTACACAGGAGTCTGTGGATATGAAACCAGCAGCTGGGATTAACTGCCGCCATGAATACCACTAATGAACATGTGACACGGTAGAGGGCGGATAAGATAGGCACAACAGTTACAGCACCTCAATGATTGTTGCCTACAAGAAGGTTATTATATCCCATCTAACACGGATGGTTGAAATGGTATAATTACTACATCTAGTACGTCCGCTTGATAACGGTACTTTGGTATCGTCTCTTGAAACAACTGAGCAGGATATATTCGGCCTCATAAACATTCCATCTGTGTAAATAAATGACCGTCTGACCTAAAGAACATTGTCATCCCTCTTCCAACACTGGTCAGACAATGAGAGCACAGTTCGATCCAATTTCGTGGGGTCTTCATTGCTCTGTTACAACACTTCTTCGAACATTGAAACAAACGTTGTCTGATAAAAGGATTGTCCGTCCATACTATCAATTTAACTTGAGAAGAAGTGCAGTGGCCCAGGTTATGAGAAACGATTACTGTCCCTCATTGAGGCGAATGATAGGTTTCCATCGTGTCTCCTTGCAGGTTCTGCTAGAGATACTATGCCCATATTAGATTTCAACACCATAATACTTAAGTTTTGGAACGAAAAAGATCATTAACAGTGTATTACCACATCCTTAATTGATGATAGTCTATAATGTGTAATTACTTTGTTTTCTAGAGATATAGTCTGCTTTAAAATTTAGCTGATTAAGTTACAGCTACAACAATAGTGAGGATTATACTCTGTTCCAAACTGAGCAACAAGTTTGAGGTAAAGCGTACAAATTATGATTTGACGTATTAAAAAACATTTACTTTGACACAGCTGTTGCGGATTGACAAAAAATTTACTCATAGACGGAGGTTAACAAAGCAGCGTGTGCGAGATACACTATGTGATCAAAGGTATCCCAACATCTGGCTGAAAATGATGCCCTCCATCGGTAATGCTGGAATTCAATGTGGTGTTGGCCAACATTTATACTTGATGATAGCTTCCACTCTCGGAGGCATATGTTCAATCAGGTGCTGGAAGGTTTCTTGGGAATGGCAGCCCATCTTAACGGAGTGTTTCACTGAGGAGGAGTATCGGTGTCGTTGGGTGAGGGCTGACACGAAGTCGGCGTTCCAAAACATCCCAAAAGGTGTTCTATAGGATTCAGGTCAGGACTCTGTGCAGGCCAGTCCATTACAGGGACGTTATTGTCGTGTAACCACTCCGCGACAGGCCGTGAATTATGAACAGGTGGTTGATCGTGTTGAAAGATGCAATCGCCATCCCCGAATTGCTCTTCAAAAGTTGGAAGCAAGAAGGTGCTTAAAACATCAATGTAGGCCTATGCTGTGGTAGTGCAGCGCAAAACAACAAGGAGTGCAAGCCCTCTCCATGAGAAAAACGACCACACCCTAACACCACCGCCTCCGAATTTTACGGTGGCAGATGACGTTCACTGGGCATTCGCCTTACCCACACACTGCCATCGGATGACCACATTGTGTACAGTGATTCGTCACTCCGCACAACGTTTTTCCACTGTTAAATCGTCCAATGATTACTTTCCTTACATCAAGAGAGGCGTCGTTTGGAATTTATCGGCGTAATGTGTGGCTTATGAGCAGCCGCTCTACCATGAAATCCAAGTTTTCTGACCTCCCGCCACTCGTAGTACTGGCAGTGGGTCCTGATGCAGTTTGTAATTCCTGTGCGATGGTGTGCATAGTCTGTGATTATTACACATTATGACCCTCTTCAACTGTCGTCGGTCTCTGTAAAACAGACGAGGCCGGACTGTTCCCTTCCGTGGTGTACGTGTCCCTTCACGTTTCCACTTCCCTGCCACACCAGAAACAGTGGAGCTTGGAATGTTTAGGAGTATGGAAATGTCTCGTACAGACGTATGACACAAGTGACACCCAATCACCTGACCATGCTCGAAATCCATGAGTTCTGCGAAGCGCCCCATTCTACTCTCTCACGATGTCTAATGACTACTGAGGTCGATGACATGGAGTGACTGGCAGTAGGTGGCAGCACAATGCACCTAATATGGAAAACGTATGTTTTGGATGTGTCAGGATACTTTTGATCACACAGTGTAACTACATTTCTGTCCTCACATGTAGCACAGGCTACTTACTCAAACATGTACCATTTCCGAACATTTAAAGCCTCTTACCATTAGTTGTTCCACTTTCAAAACTTATCATGATCTCCTTCTTCTTCTTTGGTCTTTAACTATCAGGTTGGCTATCAGCAGCTTGGCAAGCATTTCTGTCTCCGGCCCTTTTGTTGAGTGCAGTATAGGTGGTGCAATTTGTGTCGTCCATGATACGGTTGATGTATACTAGACTATGTTTGTCTCTTGTGTACTTCCTTTCTGCTGTCCTTTCAGCAACACTTTTAATGACACCATAATTTCTCATCATATGGCTGACACATGTGGCATTCAATAAGCTTTAGGAGACGTAGCTGCATGTATCATTTTTCTTTCCGCCTTCTGGTATGTCCGTGTTTCACATCTCTACAGCGGCACACTCCACACAAAATCTTTATGGGGTCTTTCCTCAGGTATTGGGTTATGAAAAGAGATGAGTAAGGTTCCTGCTCTTGTTGAAAGCAGCTGTTGCCTGGTTTATCTGGCTTGCAGTATCCTTCCTTTCTCAGTCAGAGGGTCCTTTCACTCCATAGGGAGCAAAAGGATTCTACGGTCTCCAGTCCCTCTTTGTTAAGTGAGCACTGGGCAACGGTATTTTATCTACTCATCAAGATTTTTGTCTTAACTTTATTAATTTGCATGTTAGGAAGGAATGGGGCTGACTTTCATCTGCATCTCGCTTCTGTAGTTCCGCACATTCACTTAACACTGTAGCATCATCAGAAAATCTCAGCATGTCTGTTATCTTACCTTCAATTTTAATTCCCCGTACAAGTCATAGTGTGTCCCTAAATTCTTCTAGAGTCCTCCGAATGTATCCGCTGAATAAGATAGCAGAAAGTGAACAGCCCGGTCGTACACCTTATTTAACAGTGGCTTGCTCTTGATGTTTCCCACTTCTTATCACTGCCGTCTTTTCTCTGTAAAGTTACTGCAGTACTCCTCTGTTCTGATACATTGTGCCATTCACACTCTCAGCATCTCAAAAATCTGTCGCTATACTACACCGTCTAATTCTTTCTATTTGTCGACGTAGGTAATATACAGCGTTCTGGGAGGTATGATCAGTCTTCAGAGATGGGACAGAGACGGTCATTCGAAGAAAAAGAGGCTAGTAAACATGGGCCCTACTATTAGCTTAAGATCTGCAAGCACTTGTTTTGTGTAAGGGATGCCTTTCACACCAGTGAAGCGAACAAGTGCCCAAAGGTCTGAAGGTGAACACTTTACAGCCCATATTTATAGGAAATTTTTTTCGTGATTTGGTCCATACTTACACCCCTCAAAATATAGAAGACCAAGACGAGATTTCGTTACAGTATCGAAGATAAAGTGCCCATAGCTGCATTTTAGAGTCCATATTTAGTAGATGGTTAAGCTTCGCATGATCGATCCTGCCATACACTTGAATACTGACCATTCCTCCTACGACATTCTGCTGCATTCTTGGCTCTTGCTTAGTCTTGTCTCAGGTATTAGCCGTAATCTGAGTATTGCTTCTCGTGTGCCTACAGCTCCTCTAAAGGCAACTTGATCTTCCGTATTTTGTACACCTATGCTTTCTTCAGTCCGCGTTATAATGATAGAGGTCAAGATCTGGGTGGCGTGTGTTATCAGATTGAGGGTGCTGCATTGTTGACATTTGTTGGCCGATTCTTCCTTTTGTGTTGGTGCTGTAACTATTCTTCGAAGACTGTTCGGTGTTCCCTGGTTTCGTGTGTAATTAGTATGAAATGGAACTGTTCTTAATGCAGATGTTGTCTAGCAACTTTGACGAGTTCTGCTGGTTTATCACCATACGTAATTTTTCTCTACTTTCCGTGCTGCTTGCTGAATTGCTAGGTTACAAACGCATCTCACTCCCGTCTCAGCTACTGTATTCCTGCGAGGTCCTGAGACCTTTATAATTGCACTTTGTTTTATGCACAAGTATAGGATAGCATCACTCCCTGTATTTTACCCCTGTGACCCTCAGAAATTGAATTCCTACCGATTTCCTTTTGCCTTGCAGCAGTCTGTCTTCAGAGTCCTGAGGTCGGAAATGACTTACTCGTCCCCATTCCTCCGCGCAACCTAAATTCATCTCCACAGAAATTCTCTGCTACCGATGTCTTCATTAATTCGTATTAGAATTTTCGTGACCATTGCGTTAACTTTGAAACTTGTTAGCATTTGGTCTGTCTGGGAATGGGAATATTACATGTTTTAGAAAGTATGAGTGTATTTTGCCTGCTTAGGCACCTGTTTCAGGTTCCCTACCAGTGATCTTAACAATTTTGAAACACTGTAGTGTACGCCAAGACTCTTATTTCGAATTGGGTCTTTTACTGCTGTGTCAAACTCTTTTTAGTGTACCATATTTCACTTAGAATCGTCCTCCATTCCCTTTTTTAAGTTGGCTTTGTAGGACCCATTCTGACGTTAAACCCAGCTTTCAGATCTCCGTCCTTTCGTTCGTAATGGCTTCCCAGGTAAGCGTTTGATATTTATACATCTGAATCTCTCTCCTCTAACGGTTTCCATAATTTTCCCGTATATGGCATCTAACATTCCGATTGTTACAAAAGCTTCTATTGTTTCGCGTGTCTTCTGCTTCCAGCCTTGTTTTCCCGTTTTCAGCTTAATGCAAAACTTATTTTTACGTGTGTATATTCTCGTTTGAGGCTTCATTTCCCGTTTTTCTTTTTTACTTTTCTTCTTTAAACAGTTGAAATCAGCATGTAGTGAATTAGACGAGAATTCTATTGGAAACAATATTTCTGCCCATTTTATTCTTAACTGCCCTATTTACTTCATGTGTTCAAGTTTTCCATTCGTCTTCTAATGCAATGATTCCCTTTTGTCACTTGGTATTAGACTTACCTCGGACCATTTTTCCAGATTTCAATCTTTCTGCAGCTTCTTCAGTTTCGATTAGGCCGTTATATCCAATAAAGTATGGCTATAGTCCAAACTGCTACTGGAAAGGACAACGTGTTTAAAATCTGGTTTCAAAATCTCTGCCTTGTTAATACACAATTTCAGCGGCTTTGAAATCATAGGAAATAAGAGCCAATGGGGAATTATGCGTCATTTGCGAATCCCCAAACCGCATAACGCTTGTAACTGACACAGTTCTTCGTCGGGTGGTAGTGTCACTTTCCGAGTCTATACCAGCACTACACAAGGCGAAAAGAGCGACATACGTAAAATTTATATCCCGTACTTCAGTTGACGTATACAGGTCAACTGACGAATAGGATACCAATGCTAACGAAAACGAAGAAATCGACGCACGTTAAATTCGCATCCCATACTGCAATTAACCTACACAGATAGACTGAATTTCGAGATACAACTCATATATGTCAACTGAGGTATTCTACGCTAGCACTACGTTTATCCTTTTTTTATTATTTTTTACTGCAGCACTAGGACTCAAACAAGCGATAACCTTAACATTATAACGAAATATTACTGAACGTTATATATGTCTACCACCTGTTTTTCTTTCCCACATTCCTTAGTTTACGAACACTTGTCTCAGCTGTTGAATCTGTGTAGTAAATCATCTCTGGCAAATTCTGACGTCATTGGTCAGAGCCGACGGGTTGTATCCCGTTCTTCAGTAGGCCCGAAACATTTAAGTTACAGATATGCTGCTAGTATGAGGATCACAGCGATACATTATTGTGCAGTTGGTGATAATGGAAGACCCTCTTTTTCATACCATACACTAAGTCATCAGCTTCTAATGCCTATGCCGGAATAATATTCCAATATTTTACTCGCTAAATGTTAAACATTACCACTACAATTGAAATTTTGAATTTCATTGGACTCTGATATAAAACAGTGATCATTTATGTAAACCTCTAATTCGCCGTATGATTGAAAACTCTTAACAATTATTATTTCATACTGCAAGCTCTAGTGTATAATGTTGTTCCTAGTTCAACCAAGCACCTAACACTATGTTGGTATCCTAGGTGGATGCTTCCAAGATGGATCAAGAGGAGGAGAGAAAAGCTAATTGTCACGTGGATGCTGCCAAGAAGGAACACGTCCATCAATATTTACAAGAGAGGACAGTTGAGGGTCGCATGGGTGCTGCCGAGGTGGGTCAAGCGTGTGGAGAGATTGTGGAAGGGGCAGGTGAGAGTCTCAAGGATGAATCTCAGATTGAGAAAGCATGTGGAATTGAGGAGGAAGCTGCAGCTAAGGGTCTCATGAATGCTGCCGACATGGGAGAAGCGAGTCAAGATTTAGAAGAGGAGGCAGCTGAGAGTCTCATGGACACTGCCAAGATGGGCGAAACATGTGGAGAGATTGATGAAGGGGCAGGTGATGGTCTTATGGATGCTGCTGAGATTGACAAAGTATGTGGAGATGAGGAAGAAGGGGCAGCTGAGTGTCTCATGGATGCTGCTGTGATCGAACAAACCCATCATGATTTACAGGAGAAGACAGTTGAGGGTCGCATGGGTGCTGCCGAGTTGGGTGAAGCGTTTGGAGGGATTGTGGAAGGGGCAGGTGAGAGTCTCAGGGATGAATCTGAGATTGAGAAAACATGTGGAATTGAGGAGGAAGGTGCCGCTAAGGGTCTCATGAATGCTGCCGACATGGAAGAAGCGAGTCAAGATTTAGAAGAGGAGGCAACTGAGAGTCTCATGGACTCTGCCAAGATGGGCGAAACATGTGGAGAGATTGATGAAGGGGCAGGTGATGGTCTTATGGATGCTGCTGAGAGTGACAAAGTATGTGGAGATGAGGATGAAGGGGCAGCTGAGTGTCTCATGATTGCTGCCAGGATGGAACAAGCCCATCTAGATTTACAGGAGAAGATAGCTGAGAGTCGCATGGGTGCTACCAAGATGGGTGAAACATGTGGAGAGATTGAGGAAGGGGCAGATGAGAGTCTCGAGGATTATGCTGAGAATGACAAAGCATGTGAAAATGAGGAGGAAGGTGCGGCTAAGGGTCTCATGAATGCTGCCGACATGGAAGAAGCGAGTCAAGATTTAGAAGAGGAGGCAACTGAGAGTCTCATGGACGCTGCCAAGATGGGCGAAACATGTGGAGAGATTGATGAAGGGGCAAGTGATGGTCTTATGAATGCTGCTCAGAGTGACAAAGTACGTGGAGATGAGGATGAAGGGGCAGCTGAGTGTCTCATGGATTCTGCTGGGATCGAACAAGCCCATCAAGTTTTACAGGAGAAGACAGTTGAGGGTCGCATGGGTGCTGCCGGGGTGGGTGAAGCGTGTGGAGAGATTGTGGGAGGGGCAGGTGAGAGTCTCGAGGATGAATCTGAGATTGAGAAAGCATGTGGAATTGAGGAGGAAGGTGCCGCTAAGGGTCTCATGAATGCTGCCGACATGGAAGAAGCGAGTCAAGATTTAGAAGAGGAGGCAACTGAGAGTCTCATGGACTCTGCCAAGATGGGCGAAACATGTGGAGAGATTGATGAAGGGGCAGGTGATGGTCTTATGGATGCTGCTGAGAGTGACAAAGTATGTGGAGATGAGGATGAAGGGGCAGCTGAGTGTCTCATGGATTCTGCTGGGATCGAACAAGCCCACCAAGATTTACAGGAGAAGATAGTTGAGAGACGCATGGGTGCTACCAAGATGGGCGAAACATGTGGAGAGATTGAGGAAGGGGCAGATGAGAGTCTCGAGGATGATGCTGAGATTGACAAAGCATGTGGAAATGAGGAGCTAGGTGCGGCTAAAGGTCTCGTGAATGCTGCCGAGATGGAAAAAGCTCATCAATATTTAGAGGATGACACAGCCGAGAGTCTGATGGGTTCTTCCAAGATGGAGGAAGTTCGTGTAGATGTTGAGGAGGGAGCAGCTATGAGTCTATGTAGCCAAACCTCGGGTGCCGCTTGCACCCACTGAAAAAAATGTTCGTTTGTTCCTAAAGTTCTTGTTTGAGTTTTGATTTTGTTCTGTGTGTTTTTTGTTTAGTTTTTGTTCCATGTTTCGTTTTTTTCTGAGTTCATTTAATGTTCTTTGTGTTTATTCATTTTTCAATTTTCAATTACAATCCTTGGTTTGTTTAAAGTAATAAATAAATTTTACGTATTTCACCAACTGCTCTCTTATTTTTTTAGTTTGCATCTGCAGCAATAATAGTTGCCGAATTGAATGTACGTTTCATTTTCAGTTTATTCTGTAGGTGACTCTCTCCCTGTCGTTACAATTAAATGAACAATATACTATACCCGAGGCTCAGCCTAAGGCATTTATGAAGCTCATTTCAGTATCACTGAAAGGTCTGTGATATATACACGATAATAGTCATCAGTAAGTGCTAGACTCACTTCTGTATTGCAAACATCACATAATGCCGATTTACGTAGTATGATTTTATAGTTGTTAGAGAGGGTTATGTAACCAGCCGTAATATGTTTGGTCTCTGACTCTGGGTAAGGTCATGGCCTACACCACTCTCCGGAATTATGACCTATCTATGTGAGTGTATTTCATGGCTGCAAGACGTGTGGAAGTGCGTTGGATGAAAAATAACGAAAGAATATTGTAGACATTACTGTAATCTGTTCTCCCCTATGCAGCTAACTTCTTTGCAGTAGAAGCGTACATCCTTAAATCTGAGAGTTGACAGATTTGGGATATTTTATTTGTGATCCTCTCTGCTTCTCCACTGAGTTTCTTTGTAACTTGTTTAAAAATACTGTCATGGAATTCCGGAATGTACAAACTGTAGTCCAGCTACCATAGTCTCATTTTTTTCTGGTATGTTTGTGCGCTAATCATACATGCGCAATAAACTGGGTTGTTTCAGTTTTCCTCTCGTTTTTACTCGGGAAACTCCGTATAGAGGAGAAATAGAGTAGCAGTGGTGCTGTGGGGAGAAGTCAAATTCGAGCACGTATCCTTCTCTGACCAGCTTCTCATCTACGTAGCACGGTACTATGATACACTCTAACGTGAAAAAAATGTATCGTATGCCACTCAGCATAATTATGACACTCATTCCTATCCTCTGTGAGTATTCTTGCACTATGTGTTCATCAGTAGTGTGTAAAAGGACCCAGTTATTTACGGTTAATGGGCTACGAAAGTACGTTCGTGAGCAACAGAGATTCTTTCCGTATGCTACAACAAGGTGTATTATTTGAAAGCAATTGTGTGGTGGGGAAACAAAGCATATAACTTTGTAAGTACATACAGTAGGTGCAGGGCGTGGTGTACCATCTCAGTATGCTAAATGGTCTTATTATTATTTAATTTAGTGCAATGGATATGGAAGGGAAGTGTCCTCAATAACTAATTGGTCGGGTTTATAGCTGGTCCGTAACACAGTCACTTAAAAGTCTGAAGAAATCAAATATGGCACCATACACCTACCAGAAATTGTGGGCAATCATAATGGAGGCAGAATATTTTCAAACGGTACACAAAGAGTGCACACCTACCCACTGATTGTAGAAGTTAAGCAAGTAGCCGTAATAACAAAAAGAATGTGGGCTCGTCGGTGTATCAGCGTAACAGAATGCACAACATCGACATTCCAAGAAAGAAGAAACATCATCGTCTATATAGTTGTGACCACGTGCGAGCGTAATAGACATCGTCCACACATCGACTACAACGCACACGAAAGATTTATATCAAATTCACATTAACACACGCACACTGCCTGATCTGATTGCTATGCACAAGGAGCGGATGCACATTGTCTGTACAGTCATGCACACATGGCTTTTTTAAAACGATGTTATACACATTACGCACCATTTAATAGATCTTGATTCCGATAGAATTCACACTAATATCTTTTCTCAGTGTATGTTTGCACACGCATTCTGCCTTAAAAGAGAGCCATTGATGAACGATGAGAGCTCATTTTCTGTGTAGCCATGGCCACATGGTACATGGAGAACCGTGGCATACAGTTTACTGAGCGTGATATCATTCTTCATTGGAAGAACGTTCACACGATAATATTTTTATACAGTACACACGAAAACACTCTTCTTATTCGATATGAAATGTCCGAGTTAAAGTGAAAGCCAATTGTAGGTGTGGCCATCAACGACAGTCCATGGAAGGCAATGACATGCGTTTCACACAAAGAAATCGTCAGTTGTTTCCTTACAATTTGCTGGAAAAATAAGAAAGGAGCACCTGTAATTTAATAATGATAACATCAGCAGTTATAAAGCTAAAGGCTAAAGGCTAAAGGCTGGTGATTCAACGATTGCACGATCGAAATTCCATCAGACTTTGCTCTCCCTAATGAATTTACCAGATATATAAAAATTAATGTACATTATAACACTTCGCTACTATTAACAGACATACAAAAAAGTGATTAATCAGTTACATTTGTAAATAACTCATTCTTGTACGTTAGACAGCAACCTGAAGGTGACGCTCTGACGGAGCGACCGTTCACTTAAAAGACGAAGATACGATGCCCATCGTGGCATACAGATGAGGCAGCATCGACTTTCTGTTCCATGGTAGAATAAATTGAATCATTCCCGTGACCAACCACGGCACAACACATTTCAGACTACTGTATATCTCCGTCATACCTATTTTGTTTGCATTCTTTTCCAGAAACACAGTTAGTTTACAACTTGACATTACAAATGCATTATGGATGCATCAGCAAACATCCATGCTCCTGACTCACTCCACGCTATCTACATGGTAATAAAATGTGGACACATAACGGAAAAAGGGGGTATGTGCACTAATTAATAACTAAACCTATTATCCACAATATTCCTCAAGAGGCTACTGGTACACTGGGTAGGTAAAGTTATTAAAAACATAGTAGTACTGATACAACTAAAAATGTATTAACATTTGTATAATGCAAGTAATACCAAAAGCCGTACAATGTTTTGATTAAATGAACGTCCTTCTTCCATGATCATAACCAAATGATGATTTTTATTCCCTGTATACAAACTCACTGTTACCGAGACACAGAATTGAGTCGGAGTTCGATACAGACTGATGTATCGAGTTAATATGGTTCTGCTAGATATTAATTATTCGTTGAGTATACTAAATGTGCTGATCTCACGTTGCTAATCGTTTAAAATTAGAGTGAGGTTGCCTGCGTACGTCTAACCTGCACTGTTCATCAGTAGGAATGTAAGGGGTTTATGGATCAAGTGTGCACACCATTCCTTCCTCTGAAGATGGTAGGTAGAGACTAAAACTGTGGCAGGTGAAGGTCATGTCCCTGCCTAAGCCGTGCCTATTTCTGTCATTTCGTAATGTCTCAGCGCTCCAGTCTCACGCAAATAGTTTACAAGTCATGAAAACTAAGACAGCCAGTCAGACTACGGTATTAAACTCTCCTTTAAAACGAAACTGCCAAATGCACTCCTTGTTCTCTGTGAACTGAGAATATTCAACGGTCCATATCTCAACAGGTTCTTCTTTCCGAACATGTCATTATTCACTTCATTCAGTTCTGAATAATACTACATCCTGCAAGAATATCTGAAACTTTTTAAAGTAGCATGCATCAGTTATCGCCTACATAGTGAGAAAATTCCCGGTGGTATATGCTTACGGGTTGAGTCAGATTCCGAACTAACTGGTAAGTCTGTCAAGATCTCTGTCTGTAGAAAACTCTTTTACAGATATTCTTTCTGGTGAAACGACCAAATGAGTGAGCGTAGAACTTGTTCCACAGATCTACAACAGACGGACGTTGTTGGTAGCGCCGTATTATCATGTGACTCTGCCCGGCGACTTCTCCTGAAGACTGGATGGACCTACGCTTCTTTCCCAAGTGCTTGGTACCGTCAGTTGTTCCAGCGACCTATAATAAACTGGTAATTGAAGGGGTGCAACTTCTTTGAGTGACCTCTGTAAAATGTCCCAGATTCTCATCCGGCCTTGATGCGTTTCCTCTGGCTAGGGATTTCAGTTGATCTCCTATATCCTGAATATTTGTCTCAAAAGTAACACTTCCATGTTTGTTCATTGACTGAAAGTAGCATCGGAATTACGATCTGTTGTGATTTTCGGAAAATCGAATTCAGCAATGTGGTCTTCTCTCATCGTCTCGCGTTTCTGTGCCAGTATGGCCAACGAAGTGACTGATAGATAATTCCAATTATTTAAGAGGATTTCCAATGAACTTACGCATCTTGAGTGGAGTACAACTTGCAGTGGTCACAGTATGAGCTCGTCGAATTCCATCAAACTGCCAATGCAAGCAACGTATACTGTTTGTGCTAGTTCATGGGAAACTGTTTCCACAAGTACACAGTGCAGATACAGTAATCGAGAATGCACGTTGCTATATTTTAACTCCATCTCATGTGTGTGCACGTTTCTGCAAACACCATTAAACATACGCCCGAAGCAAATAAGTCAGTTAAATGTCTTAAAGGTCTTCGCTTTATGTTCTATCCAAATAGATTTTCTTATGTCCAATGTCCACAGATCTCTGTGGTGTCTTATCACAGATTCGATTTTCCTATACTCCATTGTGCTGGTGTTACTTTTAATTATCGTTTATGAATGTTCTACTGGATGACAGCACCCAGCACGTCTAAATCGGTGTTTTAGTTGGTACTCTATTGACATACAACGTTTGGTACCGATCTGAGTGTCTGATATCTGGAGGTTTGGGTGTAAGTATGGGAAATAACGACACAAATTAGATTTTCTAACTTTTATTTGCGTGTTGCCGAGTCCACGATCTTCAGTCTTCTAATTTGGATGCAGCGATATATCCATAACAAGAAAGTCGTAACTGAAATATAATTATGTAAACGTGCTTAAGTGTGATGTGCATATAAATTACAAGATCTACGATACACAGAAAGAGCTGAAAGACCGTAGAATTTCTTCATTCTGCGACGGGAGCAAATTGAGCACTTGTGTAACACGGATAAGAACGTATAGTAAGCGCAACTAGAAGTTATTTTTCGAATCTCAAATGTCTGGTCACGATTATTCATCATTGAATTATTCATTGAAAGGAACTGATTAGGGTTATTGCTATTATGGTACCTTTAGTACCTGAGGGAGACAACATGAACCCAGGAATGGTAGATACACTCCTGGAAATGGAAAAAAGAACACATTGACACCGGTGTGTCAGACCCACCATACTTGCTCCGGACACTGCGAGAGGGCTGTACAAGCAATGATCACACGCACGGCACAGCGGACACACCAGGAACCGCGGTGTTGGCCGTCGAATGGCGCAAGCTGCGCAGCATTTGTGCACCGCCGCCGTCAGTGTCAGCCAGTTTTCCGTGGCATATGGAGCTCCATCGCAGTCTTTAACACTGGTAGCATGCCGCGACAGCGTGGACGTGAACCGTATGTGCAGTTGACGGACTTTGAGCGAGGGCGTATAGTGGGCATGCGGGAGGCCGGGTGGACGTACCGCCGAATTGCTCAACACGTGGGGCGTGAGGTCTCCACAGTACATCGATGTTGTCGCCAGTGGTCGGCGGAAGGTGCACGTGCCCGTCGACCTGGGACCGGACCGCAGCGACGCACGGATGCACGCCAAGACCGTAGGATCCTACGCAGTGCCGTAGGGGACCGCACCGCCACTTCCCTGCAAATTAGGGACACTGTTGCTCCTGGGGTATCGGCGAGGACCATTCGCAACCGTCTCCATGAAGCTGGGCTACGGTCCCGCACACCGTTAGGCCGTCTTCCGCTCACGCCCCAACATCGTGCAGCCCGCCTCCAGTGGTGTCGCGACAGGCGTGAATGGAGGGACGAATGGAGACGTGTCGTCTTCAGCTATGAGAGTCGCTTCTGCCTTGGTGCCAATGATGGTCGTATGCGTGTTTGGCGCCGTGCAGGTGAGCGCCACAATCAGGACTGCATACGACCGAGGCACACAGGGCCAACACCCGGCATCATGGTGTGGGGAGCGATCTCCTACACTGGCCGTACGCCACTGGTGATCGTCGAGGGGACACTGAATAGTGCACGGTACATCCAAACCGTCATCGAACCCATCGTTCTACCATTCCCAGACCGGCAAGGGAACTTGCTGTTCCAACAGGACAATGCACGTCCGCATGTATCCCGTGCCACCCAACGTGCTCTAGAAGGTGTAAGTCAACTACCCTGGCCAGCAAGATCTCCGGATCTGTCCCCCATTGAGCATGTTTGGGACTGGATGAAGCGTCGTCTCACGCGGTCTGCACGTCCAGCACGAACGCTGGTCCAACTGAGGCGCCAGGTGGAAATGGCAAGGCAAGCCGATCCACAGGACTACATCCAGCATCTCTACGATCGTCTCCATGGGAGAATAGCAGCCTGCATTGCTGCGAAAGGTGGATATACACTGTACTAGTGCCGAAATTGTGCATGCTCTGTTGCCTGTGTCTATGTGCCTGTGGTTCTGTCGGTGTGATCATGTGATGTATCTGACCCCAGGAATGTGTCAATAAAGTTTCCCCTTCCTGGGACAATGAATTCACGGTGTTCTTATTTCAATTTCCAGGAGTGTAGATATGAATGCTAACCTTGGCCGTTTTACCCTATTCTTCACTATTCAATTCTAAATAAAGTAGTGAGTGATTTTAGTCGGCTGAAGGAAGGAATTAAGACGATGCAAACTTGATTACTCTATATCCAAGCTATCGATTAAGGATCCAAAAAATTGCCACCTGATTAAAGGAATTTCTTGGGCCGCGCTCAAACTTCATCCTACTGTGTAACGTACTAGATAAGTAGGACCGAAAATTGGCTTTTGACGTCTCGTCGACGTTTGAATCGGACGAAGGTGTACCATTAAATGGATCATAAACCTTTCAGGTGAACAATTCCGGCACGTGCTTGAAGTGGACTGAGAAAATGAATAAAATTCATGTTACAACGTTGAATGAGGATCTCAGTACCTCGAGATGTATGAAACTCCAGCGCGTTAACCATTTCGCCAACACGGCCCTCCCTTCTTTCCCGGTCATAACTCAAAGAATACATTGTATCTCATTAAGAGATCCGATGTGGGCTGCTAGGCACTGATAGATACATTGGACGCACCGGTTTCCTTTCCCTCTTGGTGTCGTTACTCTATCGACATTCCTGTTAGTCCTCCCATATTCATCTCTCAAATCGGCTTTAATCGGTAGGGTGGGTGATGGGCAGAGTAAGTAAAGTATGGAGTAATATTAAGGAGGCATAAGTAGGACAGCCAACACACACACACTCGCCTTTATTTTGTTGCAGTTTTATTTTTGTTATTATTGCTATATTATTAGGATTTGGTTTACTGAGCCATACTGCAAACTGAATGGTACAAATGTCAACTCATTTATGTGGAGAAGACATAGCATAAATAATGTGAACAATGGACCAAATAGGGGCTTTCTTGAATGACAGCTCAGGTTGGCTGCCGCATTATAAAATCAACTTCATTCAATATTTCGGCGATCCATCTGTTCCCCATCTTTATCAGAAACCTGCTGCTGTGTCCTGTTGAAAATTGATGCCAAGGTTGCAGGTCCTCGTAATACACAGGCTTCTGAGGACACTTCCTATACTCATTACTCCGGGAAAGGCTAAAATTTCAAAAAGGAACTTTATTTATCCTCCTCGGTTCTGAGCTTGAGTTATGCGAATGAAAATTTTGTATTGGTTTCAATGAATTTGTTCTAGGAAAGAATAAGATTGAAATACCTAATTTAAAAAAAAATCTTGTGAATCATAAAAGTATTAGGACAAACACACGCACATATGCTACATCACTCATCACACTCGTTTTTCATCCTGATAATGACAAGTTTTCACAGATTATCTTTAGAGATTTTATTTGTAATCTAACAACCGAAGTATATAAGCATTTTTACGTAAGTCCCGGAAAATGTTAGTTAATTGTTATGCCATAAAATACTATCATAAAACTGTTCACTCCAGTGCCTTCCGAATACGTTGCACGTTGTTATGTCACGCCAAGTAAATTTTATTGATTGCTGCATTAAACATCAAATTGACACAGATACATGACAATGTTTTGTAACATATTTATCAAAGCTCTGTAAGCAAGACTCGAAACGTTTTAACAGTCTCTCACTTTCTCGACTATATAAATCTGCTCCTTGGCCACGGATCTATTGTAGATCAGCTGTGTAAATATCTTCATCGTCGGAAAATCTGTGATTGTTATGAATCATTTCCTCGATACCTTCACATTGCCGTCTATGCCAGACGTACAACTCGATGGTCTCCATTGACGATCAGCTTGACCCTCATCTGAACGGCTTTGGCGTCACTGGATGCGGATATGGAGGATTATGTGGTCAGCAAACCGCTCTCCCGGTCATAGGTCAGTTTACAAGACCGGAACCGCTACTTCTCAAACAATTAGCTCTTCAGTTTGCCTCACAAGGGCTGAGTGAAATCCCCACTTCTGAAAAGGGCTCGGCAGACCGCATGGTGGCCCATCCAAGTGCTAGCCCAGCCCGACAGCGCTTGACTTCGATGATCTGACAGGAATCGGTGTTATTACTGCGGCAGGGGAACTGTTATGGAATTGCAAAAAATAAACTTCTTTCTCTTTCTCTGGAACTAAACGTATTCTGCATTTAGTGTCCTATACAAATGTGATTTGGAGAAGATCATTACACCAGAGGTCAAAGCTCTCCAGTACGCAGATGATTTATGCCTTTTTTCTACACTTAAAGGCCAAATCTCTGTGCCTGACTTAAGACAGGCATAGCAATCAGAATCAACTTTTACAAGTTTTATTCAACATCTCAGGTAGATAAACTGTATGAAACATCCTTACTGTTCCATTGGCATTGGCTTTGGTGTTCTGGTGCGCTTCCTCATTGGAAATGCGTAATCTTTGTCATCATATTCAGCCTTCTCTTCTTCGCTCTCTTCTGCGTCTAGTATTCTCTGCTGAGAATGTGCCGAATGGAGACTTAGCGCTACACCTATAAAAAGCATCGCTGTGTTGTTTTGAGGAAATAAAAGATATCTTTCTCTATAGTGCAGGGTATAGTAACATTCTGAAGCGTTTTCAATAGTCAAACTTGTCCAAAAGTACAGAAATTACCTACATTTCTTAAAACTATGCTAATACTAACGCTGGGATAAACATGTTTCTTGAGTCAACCTACTTTGAGCTTGCAGAAACGAAAGTACGTGATGAACAGAAAGCACGTGGAGCCACAATCGAGGGCAGCGAATTTACTTACTTTCTGAGCTAAAAGAAAATAAAATTAGTATGTAGCGTAAACGAATCAGAAGGAGTGGGAAGGATATTTGAGGATCCCTATGATATAACAAAACATGAGCACTTGTTGGAATAGGAACCATCAATTTCACAAGGTTTTGCACTATTAGGTTTCATGTGTTTCCATGTACTTGTAGGTAAACAGTTATTTGGGTCTCCTTCTTTCTTGTGTGTTCTGAAACTCGCAGAAACGGATATCACTGACATCTACAAACGTAAGTGGTTAGGATGAACTTATGGTTCATACGAATAAGTACCAAGATAGTTTTCAGCTTCCTGCCCGTCTGAAATTCTCGAAGACAGGAGAACCTTCTAGTTACTGACTGGATCAGCGTGTCGCATTGACTTTACTGCCAGTTTCCGCACCCACAGCTGGAAATCGGAGAATGGTAGAATGACGTTCATCACACATCCAGAACCATTGCAATTCTTCGCCAGACTTTCGACTATGTGTTCTAAACCAGTCATACATGATGTGCGGGCCATAGCAAAGAGATTCTCATGCATTTTCGTTTATTTCTCAATGCTTGTCGCAAAAATTCAAATACCTGAATATTCATCTTACTGTTACATTTTATGTTGAATAGAGTGGAACACACTTTTTGAGTTCCAGACTACTGCAGGTTCTGGAGCCTTACATAAATACCTAATGTCAGAGCATCTCGAATTGCTGCCGCTTCTGCAGTAAAATATGAACAACGTGGTGGCAGACGATGTTCTTAGGAATACTTCAGCTGCGGGAGAAGTAATACGCATCTTTCTGCTAAAGAAAGCAATCAATATAAAAGTGAACAAAGTGCGTCAGTAAAGTTTAAAGTAGGGAATCAAACTGGAACTCATTGTGCCAAAGCAATTTTTCATCGTACTGTAAATAGTGAATACCGAGATTTTACATCTGATACGGGACAGGATTTCTGAGTTTGTCTATGGATGTATCTGTTTGAACCCAACTGTAGATACTGTGCACTGAGCCGATGGTTTTACTAGCAGAGGGCAAACACTCCTCATTTCCGATGTAGACCTTGTGTGCAGAAGACACCCTCATTTGTCGCAGGAGCATTAACCTGTATTGGGTTGCTGCACTACTTGGCTATTAAAATATCTCTCCAAGTACTGACGTCGAACACGCAGCAGAGTTTCAACAACTTCTCCTGGTAAGACATTCTTGTAAGTTGATCGCATTTCTCCAAGGCCCACAAGCCTGCACCCGAACTGTCCTAAGTCCAACTGATGAAGTGCACCTTTCGCAACGGTATGGTACAACGATCATTCTAATCGATGATGCAGCGGACGAAGACGAAGTTACAGTATGCACACCGTGAAGTTCCAGGAGCAGGTCTCACTGCGTTAATGCTGTTTCTTTTCGTGGTTACATAGTGGGCTAAGAGAACTATAGAAAATTTCATAGTCAAAGTGTTAGGTCACTGGCAGTCATACAGTCATTTTTCGGATAAATTGCTCTTCCTCACAGTAGGCATATTATTTGGTCCTTAAGTGTTCAAAAAGCCACAAATCATCTGCATACTGGAGAGATTTAACCTCTGGTGTAATTATAATCTTCATTTCTCGTGTGTACATTAAAACCAGATCGTGCGCTGATCTGAGCGTTTAGGGAGTCCTCTTGAGTTTGTATGAGTAATTTGTTTTTAATTCTTACATACATGGTACTGCGCTTTGGAAAGATTTGAACACAAAACAAAATAAGTCTTTCAAGAGCTCTTTTAATAAACGCCGACAAGCCGACAACGGAATGGGTATGTAGGAAGTTGGACTCCCAGGCGCCGATTTAGATTAGGGAACTGGAACCATTATTTGAACTGTTCAGGGAGGTAGCGGGCTCTAATTCAGATGTCGATAAAGTTCGTTGAAAGGTCGTGAAGGGACGATTTGTCACGAGAGAGAGCCAGGACAGTGAACATAATCCATTCCAAGGACTGAATTCGAAGAGGACTTCCGTATTTAATTTATCTCTTTCATCTTAGACGAGAATCTTAGGAAATGATCATATGCGTTGACTGCTGGGTTGAATTTATACACCCAGTTAAGAGGTTTTCACAAGTTTTAGAACATGTTAGTTTCAGCATTTATCTCCCAGTTGCAAGGGTAATCTTCCACAGATGAGAAGATGTTATCCATCTTATGTTCTAGTCGACGTTCGGCAGTCTCTGGTGAGTTCCGTATTCCACCGACCACGGAGTTCGTAACATGTAACTAAGTGAAATGTCGCTTTTGATACTAGAAATCTGTTGCATTTAATACTCTGAAGAATGTGTAGTAAGATACTTACACCGAGCCGGCCTCTGGTAGACTTACTTCAGCAACTGTATTCTCTCTTTTTGAAACAGTGCCAGTTTGCGTTATTGAAGTTCCAGTGACTTTTAGGAAAGAATTGCAAGTCTCTTGTTGTCGCTTCCATCGTCCAAGTACCAAGAAATGTTACCTGATCCTGGTTTTTGATGCAATACCGACCGAGTACAAATATTCACTTTTGGTGGGAAGCATTACGTGAGTCAGAATAGTGGCGAAGAGACCAGGATAGGACAGCCGTCGTTGAGGACTATATGGTGACTGTCTTCCGTTACATTAGGTGAGCTCTGTCCTGGGTCTCTGTTACACGAACTTCCCTAAATAGAAGTGTGAGCGATGAAATTCCCGCAGAGCTCCAGCGGCTGCTCAAGTTGGAGCAGCAGTACTTTCCACTCTTACTTCACCTATTTCAGTTCTATGGTATTAAAAACCGGCTGACTGGGTATATAATACAGATCGTAATTTAATTCGTGCTACCGATATCTCCAGTCCTGGGGTAGGGGAACTAAGGTGTATATCCGAGAAAGTAAGTTCCTTCCGCAGGAGGACAGCGGCCCCCCTTTAGAGTCAAGTCTGGCTGACCTGATAACAAAGAACCTTCTACAGATGATATACCTATCTAGTTTGAATCACGTTTCGGAAATCCACGCAGCACACACATTTTTTACATGGAGTTCTTGTAGTAGGCTCTGTCTGTTGTCTACGGCTGACTGAACATGCCACTGAAGCACCATGAAAATAATGATTGGAAATAATGCTTAGAGTTAAAATTCTTACGTCTGCCCCCATAAGGAAGTCTAAAAAAAAAAAAATCGCAACTTTCTGATTGTTATGTAGTCCACGTTCGAGGCGGCGTCATCGTTGTCTTAATGTGTGAGCACTAGTTTACGCGTATAGTGATTTTGTTTTGGCTTCTCAGGTGCTACGCAGCATTTTCTGCTGTTCGTGTCTTCCCTGCAGGAAGAAAACGAAGAAAGCGAAGAAAAAGTAGGAAAGAGTGGAAGAAAGACCTTGATGCTGGAATAATGGATCTGAAGATGGTGAGCAACTCCAAGACGTATCAAAAACGGCACAGCGAAGTTAAAGCATTACTGAAATTAGTAACAATGCTTATTCTTGTAGCAAAACTGTTCTTTTAATTTCCCAGTTTTTACAATATTCCAACTATTTGTTTGAGTTTTCTGGTTTATATTAAATCTTAAATTAGACCTTACAAACATATACAAATTTTTGTTGTCTACTTCAAATTCTGGAGAACTGTTGTTAGTCTTTATTTGATATCTTTACGTTCTCAACGGTAATATAAATTCGACAAGATGGCTTCAATTATCACACTGAATTTCCAAGTACAGTTCTTTATTTTATGCAGTTCAAAGATTGTAATTGTTGTATCATGTTACGTTCATCTGAACACTCAAAGAGACGGTCTCCTTTATTGCTTGTGGTTCACTCTCCAAATCTCTTTGCACTCAGCCACCCACGATCACTTCCCATTAAGAAGTTCAAATCTCACCTTATGATAATATTACGTGTTTATGAAGCAACTATATTTTCATAGCTAATAAACAAATATTTAAATAAGGAGCGTAGTATTATATAGTCGAAATATTTGTCTTATAACAGGTCAAATACTAACAATGAAAAAAATCCATATAAATAAAGTAATGGATGTGTTATTAATAATTGCAAACCATATAGTGTCTGTCCGCTTTCATTATTAATTTCTGCAGCAGTATTATCATAAACATACGTTTTAAACGGCATTAGTTCAGTTTGTTTACATTAGAACTATCCTTGCGTTTATTAATAGGGAAAATTTTACTGAAAGCATTGTTACTTACGAATACTTGCTTGTTTTGCCATTTGATAACACTGCTACATTATTCGATGGAGAAGTACTGGGTTTGTGGCATCAAAGCGGAGGGTCTGGAACTATAAAAATACAAGAACAATTGCCAATTAAACTTAGATGTTATCAAAATACTGGAAACCATTTAGGCCATTGAAAGATATTCTGTAACGGTGGATCAAGTATGTTTACTAAGGGAGGTACCTAAACGAAACAATTGCCCTATAATAATAGGGAGTAATATTATGGGTGTGAACCATTATAGAAAAAAGATATAGTAACTTTAGAGCAAGTATACAATTTCAGAAACAATTACACCGTGCGATGATTCTGAATTATTATATGTGATTAAATTTATTCCATGCAATAATTTATCAGGACACCTAATTTATGTTATTAACAAGGTATTACACTAATTAATTGAATTCAGCAGACGATTTAGCGCGCTATTATTAGTATAATTTTATGTATTAGTTTACAAGTTTAATGTTTATATTTGTATACAAAATTTACTATGTACTTAGAGTTCACATCTATGAATAAACATGAACTGCTGTAATTACTAAGCAAAATATCATCTTAGACGTTATACACACACTGGGCCACAGATAGTCAATTATGGTTATGGAAAATGAGTCTGTTAACGGGTTTCATTTTTCTTCATGGGATAATCTTTTTATATCAGTATGTTTACCGCACTGCGTCGGCAAAATCTGCCTAATATGTACTAACCTTTGCACTTACACAGAAGTTTTGGTTTCAAGCGGCCGTTAACTATTTTAAGATTTCTTAGCAGCAGTCCCATTAACCTGCGTCCAATCCTGTTGAGTGCGTTCCATAAAAGGCTTACCTCACCTTTTCACTCTTGTACCTCTCATTTCCTACTTTATTTGATTTATTATTTAAAACCGCTCCCTGTAACACTATGTACTTCTTCAGAATTTACACTTACCGACACTATGTGATTCTTCAGAATTTACACTTACCGACACTATGTAATTCTTCAGAATTTACACTTACCGACTGAGTACGTGACCAAAAATCCATTCAAGTGTGGCAAGTCTAATCTCTAGAGTATTCTTATGTGTTAGTTATATACAATTCTACTTTAGTCAGTTATGGCAAAAACAAAACATCTACAGTTTATGGAGTACGGGCGCTTCAGAGAGAGAAGGGAGCCAGAATATCCCTCCATCTTCGAGATCTTTCCCTGTCAGCCGACTCCAGGACCAGCCCCTCGCATCAAGAAGGAAGAGAATAATAAGGACGACAATGGGAAGGACAGCCGTGCAGTGGTGAACGAACATCAGCACTACCGGGTTTGCATCGCAGAATCAGTCACTCTCCCAGACAGCTCTCTCATTTTTACACGTGGGCCTAAGTAAGGAACGCATTTTGTTGTAATCCATTAATACAAAATAGCAGTGGTTTCAATATCCTATAGTAAATGTGACATAAAACGGAATGCTATTGCTGTGGAAAGTGAACTTCCGTTGTAAAATTATAATGATACGGATTATACCACTAGTTTGAAACAAAAGCTAAAAAAACGCATGTTAACAGTCGATTCAGTCTTACATGGTTTCGCATGTGCATTCGACATGCTATCTCAAGTGTTCAGTACACGATGTACGGTCATACGGAGTGTTAGTTTCAATACCTGTTCGTGAAACTAAGTGCTGCTATGAACTGCAGTGGGCATATGCTGTCGGTAATAAGAGGCACAAATTCGACTTTAGCTTCTATTCAGTAGCTGCACGAGAAATACACCTTACACCAATGCGACATAATATGGTTTACAGTTCCTGTGCTTGTCGCGTCCATCAATGAGACATGTAGAATAAGGTTCTGAAACATGAAGAATAGTTAATAAGAATATAAGTATCCAGACCAAACGTCACGAAGATATAAAAAAGACTTGCATAGTGTGTGTGGCTATTAAACAAAAGGTAACGATGGGGTCGTAATCTCTTCGTGTAGTCTTCCAGAACGTGAATTTGTGATATACTAGGCAGCGCCATTGAGCTTTACACGAATATTCACGTGACAATCAGAGGATCAAGTGAGATAAATTATGGTGGTAACAGAGAGTATTATAAATATAAATGCAGGTTCACACCAGCAAATTTTCTTGTTTACAAATGCCTGCGTATTTTACTATGTTCTTGCTGTACGTATACTTCTGCTCTACTGTCGCATTTATGAACAAAGATTCATGACAAACGTTATATACAAAACGGATCACAGACAATGTCTATGTTTTTCGAGTCATATATCGATTGACTTAGTTCAGCTTTCTTCATGTGTTGTGTACTACACAGTGCGCGGACAACAATCTGGGGTTTATACACTTTGCACACCTTCACATTCTTCCTCTTTCAGGTGCGGGGTTCATAATTCCTAGATGCCTTATCATTATTCGTGTCAACCAACCTTTATTCTGTTAAGTGGACCCCATCAAAACATTCTGTACCCATTTCATTCCTGAGTCTCTCAGTTCCCTATCTCTCTTTGATATATTATTATTTGACAAACGCCTATGGCATCACATTTCACATTCGTTATTAGACACAATTATGGTCTGCGTACTTAATATACCATCTCTTTAACAAAGCTAAGTCAGTTGTCTAAAGTTTCCTTCTATTAGACATATGGAATCCTTGCTAAATAAGCGATAGTAAAATCAAACCATCCAAAGGGGCACGCTGTTGGGCACGTCAAGAAGAGAAAGGCAGCCGAAGAAATACCACCGTCTGATGACCGCGAGCGGAAACACAATGAACAGCGTCGCCGTCGCCGCAAGAGACGTCTGAATAAACTGGTCGCTGCGCCGCAGGAGGGCCCTGCTGGGGTAAGTCAGCGTCATTACTGCCACGAAGAGCAAGCAGGGAGAGACGGACAGACAGGTTAAGAGCTTAGAAACAACAGCTGCTTTTTTAACTGCACGCATTGCAGAATCAGCCACTCTGCCAGATCATGTCTATCGAGAATTTCTGATGCGCTAGACATGCCTCCTCCACTATATATTCAGGAAGGACAATTTTAAGGGCTTCACATTATTGCAATCAATGATAGATTCGTTACAAGATAATGACGTAAATCCAGGTTCGTACGGATAATTATTATTGTGAGACGGGAAGGCCCGATGTAAAATATCCCCGGATTACGATTACAACACTTGTGTGAAACACAGCAGCTTCAAACAGTTTCATGTGCATAAATTATAGATCAGCAGCTGTGCGAGTCACAACTGGCCAATCACTAGTGCCAGTCGGAAACACATCCGTCCATCAATATCGCAGATGATGTAAGACTGGCGAACGGCATCCAGTGTCGACGAATTCATTACAGATGTAGTTCGAAGTGTGGAATGTCGGGGAATGAAACCGTTTGACTCATTTTAAACGCAAGTATGCCGATAACCTTTTTATGCGATTTATGTAAACACGAAGAATCGCAATCCGATTGGTCGACGTGAATTTAAGTGAGCACATACTGATTTCGCGCAGTGCGCCTTAAGCAACTCGACCCATCACCTGGTTAAAGTTTCTTGTGGAAATACCCTCTTTGTTCAGCTTGTCTCTTACAGCGACATGAAATATCGCCTATTTATCAGACTGGAGAGCTGAACTGCTCGATTGGTTGGCTCAGCAAAGGGTGAGCTTAAGTACCTCTAGCTCCAATTTGATTGCGTCTTTAGCTAGTTGCTAACAAGGAAAGAGAAAGTTAGCTACACGGTAACTATAAATCGTAGTGTCATACGGTCGCCCAGCCAGTCCTAAACTGAGCGCAAATACTTACGCCAGGACCTATCACATCAAAGAGAAAACTGCCATGTACGTAAAGATATAGTTATAGTACGTATAGTTATAGTACGTAAAGATATAGTTATATTAGCCCAGACTGTTAACGGAACTCAACATATCAGTAGGATACAGTAGTACGAAACCACAAGCTGAATATCGATGTCGCACCATATATCATCAGTGGCACTTATGCGACAGTAGGGAACTAATAAAGCACTCAGAATCAATTACAACAATTCGGCGATTTATACCTGCAAGAAAGTGATGACTCATCTGCCGTACATGGTAGAAGCGAAGTGACTACCTTAACATAGCCGAAAACTTGGTAAGAATTAATGGAAGTTAAGACTTCGGATACATTCCAACTGTATTAATTAAATCCTCAGTGAGTGACGCAAATGGCATACCGAGAACAACTTAAGTTTCTTAAAACAGACCTGACACATGAAGAGCATCAGTGCAGTCTTTTCTGGTTTATTATAATTCCATCAACAACTGTTCACGTGATGAGATAAGCGTGAGTTTCCAACTACTTAACTCAGCCAGACTATTTGTGTGACATAGAAGTAATAACAGTAGGTAGATCACACACGCTGCCAATGACACAACTCGCAAAAACGTGTTACTGCCTACCACTGGAGGGAATCAGAGATGGACCAGGAGCCCTGGTGCAGTTTCTGATAGGATTACTCCGAAAACGAAACCAGATGTCATCCCATCTGTACGTCCACTTCATCTGCGATCAGCATAATAACTGCAGTTTTAGCACGTAAAGATACTAATTAAAAGCATGGACAGTGTACTTCAGATATAAAGCGCTCTAATATGACAGGTGTGAACTAATAAAATTGTGCGGTCTTAATAACGTTACAGCTGATATAGGGACTCTGATGCTATGCAGCAACAGCGCAAAATAACGAGTAACGTTTTATCAGGCCAGCTGACATATAGGCAATTAATAGCTAGACGTGATTCACTTTTAATTCAAAGTATCACTTTTCTTTGGCACAAGATTCTGAATAATAATGTAAATATAAATTACGTTTTCGTTACGAAGCTGCCTTTGTGAGGTTACGACAAAGCCATCGACATACCTATGTGGAAGTCAGAAGTATCTGTACCGGGTGACCTTACCGATTAACAAATCGCTTCCTATAGGATCACAGGAGTTTAGTTAAAGGTATTTATTTAACAAATTGTGGTCATAGTGGCGTTGTAAGAATATAAATAGGGGGTATATGATACTACTGAGTGAAACACCTGGTCACTATAGGGCTGCATATATTATACTTCGCTACAGACGTCATGTTTAACATAAGCGCACACGAACAGAAAACTATTATGTTCATCAAGTATTAACTTACTTTATACTGTAACTAAAGTACCCATACCTTGGCAAAGATTGATTGATTAGCTAGGGGAAACAACCATGTTCGCAAAAGTTGCACAGTGCTTCCCGAATATTAATCATATATGAAAGAAGTATAGAAATACCCCTGCCTGTACCCATTGTCTTGACTCAGTACATGTTGTGTTCGTCATTGCCAGTAAACTCAACTGAACGGTGGAAGTCGTAATGTCAGTCGGAAATCTTTACGCACACCCTGCAACTCTGTTAGTGGACTCCGCTGTCGCTCACAGTACTTAGCGTTACCCGTTGCCGCGGGCGGCTGCCGTTGTGGCTGCAGCACTCTGTCGTCTGACCTGTACTGAAGACTGCGCTCTCTGAGAGCCGAAACTCTATGTGCCTCTCTCAACTGATGTGTCCGCTGGCGAGTCTCTGATGGAAGTTTGCTCTACGGAGTGCTCCCAATAAGGATCAGAAATTTTATTTACTTTCCGGAGTGTGCGGAGTTTCGGATAATCAATGAATGTTACTCTCTTGAGTACCAGCCAGCAGATCGCTTGTAACAGTGCAAAAATCTCCCTTCCCTATTTAGTTTAACATAATAAACCAGTCATAGGTTCATTGTGCTGGAGCTGAGAAACAGGCAACTTATGACTCCCACCGTCTGTCCTATATCACGTTCAGCCAATCAGGCGTTCTCCATGTAGACACAGGTGAGTTCTGTTCTTCCACTCCAGAATTTATTTGCATTATCCTATGTCAGTGCTCGCACGTTTCTTAGCAGAGTCAACAAAATTTCAGTTAGTTTCGCAGCAGCCTGTCATCTCAGCGAGCTGTGCTGTTAAACACACAAGATCCAGATGGTCTTTCGTCCCACTCCAATCATACCTTTTCACCGTTGTGGTCCTCAAGTTCCCAGAACATGGGAACACAACCTGTAGCTGCTAACTCACGGTACACATCAGCTTTTCATCGTTCAGCATGCTAACACGCGCAGTGCATTTGCCGTGGGGCTCAGCGCACATGCTTTATACTGTGGCCTGACACCGACACACGCTCCCTTCTTCTGGTGGCCAGTGTTCTACATGCAGTCAGTAGGATTCCCCGCTACTCATTTAAACAATCGCCCAGATTCAGGAAATAATATGGAAATCTAGCGGTAGATACAAAAATCACTGACGTCAGTTTCAACAAAAACTATTATTTCTTGCTGGGAATTGATTTTGATTCGTTGGGTTAGTGGAGTTAACGGAGGTTGACTATGGGACCAGACAGGGTTTACGAAAACGTTTGCACAACACGCTGGTTTGAGATACATGCTTACTTTGCTGTGTATTTGGCATACATAAGTTTCTGTTGTACTGTGGTAAGTAGTAAAGAAAAATCCTTCACGAACGTTACCTACAAAACAGGCCACGAAAAAAGTCTCATGTGGTTAGATCTATCACTTAACAGGCTGGTTTCATTCTTCTGTGTGAGCTAAACTCATTATGTCGAATGGTTCAAATGGCTCTGAGCACTATGGGACTTATCATCTGAGGTCATCAGTCCCCTAGAACTTAGAACTACCTAAACCTAACTAACCTAAGGACATCACATCGTCCACTCCCGAGGAAGGATTCGAACCTGTGACCGTAGTGGGCGCACGGTTCCAGACTGAAGCGCCTACAACCGCTCGTCCACGGCGGCTGGCTCTTTATCTCTTCTTGCACATTATGCACTGTTCTGTAGTAAACTGTTTCTTATATTCCAATATAGGGACATCGTCTCAGCTTTTCCTATCAAGTGCCTGCGCAACTATTCATGGATGAGATAGAAATATTCATGTCAATCTCCCACTAATCATCGACCTTTCATTCTTGTATCCCACAGTTCTCTACCGTATTTAATATCTTAGTTTTTAACTGACATCTTCTTATAGCCTAAATTTAGGGGCCGGTAATTTAATATATAATCTGTTTAAGAATGCTAAGTGAAGTATCTAAAGCTTTATTTATTATTTATATATGCCATCCTAGCTTCATAAGTAACTATAACATCAAACCACCCACAGGTCCACGTTATTGGGCGCTTCAAAGTAAATACGGTCTTTGAAGATAATCCACCGTGTAAGGATCTAGACAACGACGTAGCTTCACAAAGGGAGATTTGCCCCAAGGAAGGAGATACACTCCTGGAAATTGAAATAAGAACACCGTGAATGCATTGTCCCAGGAAGGGGAAACTTTATTGACACATTCCTGGGGTCAGATACATCACATGATCACACTGACAGAACCACAGACACATAGACACAGGCAACAGAGCATGCACAATGTCGGCACTAGTACAGTGTATATCCGCCTTTCGCAGCAACGCAGGCTGCTATTCTCCCATGGAGACGATCGTAGAGATGCTGGATGTAGTCCTGTGGAACGGCTTGCCATGCCATTTCCACCTGGCGCCTCAGTTGGACCAGCGTTCATGCTGGACGTGCAGACCGCGTGAGACGACGCTTCATCCAGTCCCAAACATGCTCAATGGGGGACAGATCCGGAGATCTTGCTGGCCAGGGTAGTTGACTTACACCTTCTAGAGCACGTTGGGTGGCACGGGATACATGCGGACGTGCATTGTCCTGTTGGAACAGCAAGTTCCCTTGCCGGTCTAGGAATGGTAGAACGATGGGTTCGATGACGGTTTGGATGTACCGTGCTCTATTCAGTGTCCCCTCGACGATCACCAGTGGTGTACGGCCAGTGTAGGAGATCGCTCCCCACACCATGATGCCGGGTGTTGGCCCTGTGTGCCTCGGTCGTATGCAGTCCTGATTGTGGCGCTCACCTGCACGGCGCCAAACACGCATACGACCATCATTGGCACCAAGGCAGAAGCGACTCTCATCGCTGAAGACGACACGTCTCCATTCGTCCCTCCAATCACGCCTGTCGCGACACCACTGGAGGCGGGCTGCACGATGTTGGGGCGTGAGCGGAAGACGGCCTAACGGTGTGCGGGACCGTAGTCCAGCTTCGGTTGCGAATGGTCCTCGCCGATACCCCAGGAGCAACAGTGTCCCTAATTTGCTGGGAAGTGGCGGTGCGGTCCCCTACGGCACTGCGTAGGATCCTACGGTCTTGGCGTGCATCCGTGCGTCGCTGCGGTCCGGTCCCAGGTCGACGGGCACGTGCACCTTCCGCCGACCACTGGCGACAACATCGATGTACTGTGGAGACCTCACGCCCCACGTGTTGAGCAATTCGGCGGTACGTCCACCCGGCCTCCCGCATGCCCACTATACGCCCTCGCTCAAAGTCCGTCAACTGCACATACGGTTCACGTCCACGCTGTCGCGGCATGCTACCAGTGTTAAAGACTGCGATGGAGCTCCGTATGCCACGGCAAACTGGCTGACACTGACGGCGGCGATGCACAAATGCTGCGCAGCTAGCGCCATTCGACGGCCAACACCGCGGTTCCTGGTGTGTCCGCTGTGCCGTGCGTGTGATCATTGCTTGTACAGCCCTCTCGCAGTGTCCGGAGCAAGTATGGTGGGTCTGACACACCGGTGTCAATGTGTTCTTTTTTCCATTTCCAGGAGTGTATAATACTGGTCGATGCGCCGCAGGAGGGCCCCGCTGAGGTAAGTCAGCATCATTACTGACATTAGAGCAAGTGTGAGGATATGGTCTGACAGTGTGAGAGCGATGAGTAAACAGCTACATCCATGATTGTACACAATGCGGAATTAGCCACTTAGGCAGATACATCAGTCGAAAAAATTCTCATGATTTGCACATATCTCCATGACTGTAAAACCCAGTTGACCCTCAAGTTAACGTTAAGTATTAACAGACGGATTCACGATATTGGAATCTAATAATGCCAGCAATCGTTGATTCGAAGACCCTAATGTAAATATAAAGCACTACTCAGGGAATGTAAGATACCATTGTAAAACTGCCACGGGTTCGGAAATATCACCGGTGTTACGGATGGCAGCCTATAACGATTTCGTATCCACCAGCTGTGGAACTATGTCATGACTAGTCTCAGCAGTCGGAGAGACATCCGTTTATCAGTATTGCACGTCCTGGCAACAGTGTAAGATCAGCAGCTGAATTTCAGTTTGCGACCAAGTCGTAATCGACTTACTGCAACTTTTGGCATTTTCTGTGGAATACCATTTTTGATTGGCTTGTCTCTTACAGAGATTTAAGACTTTGGCAAAATATCCCACTGAATCACAGCTGAAAAAATTATACGGTTGCTAGTCAGGGTAAGAACGTCTGGCTACAGTGCGATTGCTGCCGTTGTCATTTGCTATCAATGATAGCGGAAGTCCTTTACATGCTGCTGTGTAATGCAAATCTCGACCACAGTAGCATACACTGGTCTGGTCGGTCACACTTTAAGCAGTCACATCAGTGGAAAGAAATATCACAATTAAAAGCAAAACTTCCTTTGTACATATACACAAATAAGTACAACTAGGCAAACCTCTTAGTGGAGCAGAGGACATCTGCGTGCTACGCATTTGTCAGTGGATGTGAAACCAGCTGCTGGGAATAATTGACGCCATGAATACCACCAAAGAACATGTGAAACTGTTCTCTCTCGCAGGCATACGTTCAATCAGGTGCTGGAAGGTTTCTTGGGGAATGGCAGCCCAGTCTTAACGGCGTGTTGCACTGAGGAGAGGTATCGATGTCGTTGGGTGAGGGCTAATTCCCAAAGGCGTCCTATGGGATTCAGGTTAGGACTCTGTGGAGGCTAGTCCATTACAGGGATGTTATTGTCGTGTAACCACACCGCGATAGTCAGTGCATTATGAACAGTTGCTTGATCGTATTGAAAGATTCAGTCGCCATCCTCGAATTGCTCTTCAACAGAGGGAAGTAAGAAGGTGCTTAAAACATCAATGTAGCCCTGTGCTGTGATAGTGCCACGCAAAACAACAAGGAGTGCAAGCCCTCTCCATGAGAAAAACGACCACACCCTAACATCACCGCCTCCGAATTTTACGGTGGCACATGACGTTTACCGAGCATTCGCCAAACCCACAACCTGCCATCGGATGGTCACATTGTGTACCGCGATTCGTCACTCCACACAACGCTTATCCACTGTTAAATCGTCCAATGTTTACTCTCCTTACACCAAGAGAGGCGTCGTTTGGCATTTACCGGTGTGATCTATGGCTTATGAGCAGCCGCTCGACCATGAAATTCAAGTTTTCTGACCTCCCACCTGTCATAGTACTGACAGTGGATCCTGATGCAGTTTGGAATTCTTGTGTGGTGGTGAGGATAGTGTCTGCCTGTTACTCATTACGACCCTCTTCAACTGTCGGTGGTCTCTGTCAAACAGACGAGGCCAGCCTGCTATCCTTTGGTGCTGTACGTGTCGCTTCTCGTTTCCACTTCCTTGTCACACCGGAAACAGTGGACCCAGGAATGTTTAGGAGTGTGGAAACGTCTCGTACAGACGAATGAGACAAGTGACACACAATCACCTGACCAAGTTCCGGTCTGTGAGTTTTGCGGAGAGCCCCATTCTACTCTCTCACGATGTCTAATGAATACTGAGGTCGCTGACGTGGAGTGCCCGGCAGTAGGTGGCATCACAATGCACCTAATATGGAAAACTGTTTTTGTTGTTTTTGGGGGTGTCGGGATACTTTTGATCACACAGTGTAGGTTCATTTCTCCCCTCACATGTAGCACAGTCTAATTATTCAAACATGTACCCTTTTCCGAACATTTAAAGCCTCTTGCCATTAGTTGTTCCACTTTTAAAATTTATCATGATCTCCTTCTTATTCTTTGGTCTTTAACTATCAGGTTGGCTATCAGCAGCTTGCCAAGCATTTCTGTCTCCGGCCTTTGAGTGCAGTGAAGGTAGTGGAACTTGTGTCGTCCATGATACGATTTATGTATACTAGACTATGTTTGTCTCTTATGTTCTTCCTTTCTGCTGTCCTTTCAGTAATACCTTTAATGACACCATAATGTCTCAGCATATGGCTGACACATGTGGCGTTCAATAAGCTTTAGGAGACATAGCTGCACCAGTTCGTTTAATACGTTCTTTTCACAGAAAATCATAAGCCTTCTGCGATATAACCACATCTCGAAGGGTATCCGTTTTTTTTTTTTCCGCCTCCTCGATTGTCCACGTTTCACATCTGTACAGCGGCACACTCCACACAAAATCCTTATGCGGTCTTTCCTCAGGTATTGGGGTATGAAACAAGATGTGTAAGGTTCCTGCTCTTGTTGAAAGCAGCTGTTGCCTGGTTTATTTGGCTTGCAATATCCTTTCTTAATCCATCTGAGGGTGGTTTTACTCCATAGGAAGCAAAAGGATTCTACGGTCTCCAGTCCCTCATTGTCATGTGAGCACTGGGTAACGGTATTTTGTCTACTCATCAAGATTTTTGTCTTAACTTTATTAATTTGCATGTTAGGAAGAAATGGGTCTGACTTACGTGTGCATCTTGCTTCCGTAGTTCCGCACATTCACTTAACACTGTAGTATCATCAGAAAATCATAACATGTCTGTTATCTTACCTTCAAATTTAATTCCTCCTACAAGTCATAGTGTGTCCCTAAATTTATTTAGAGTTCTCTGAATGTATCCGCTGAATAAGATAGCAGAATGTGAACAGCCCGGTCGTACACCTTATGTAACAGTGGCTTGCTCTTGATGTTATCGGTTTCTTATTGCAGCCATATTTTCTCTGCAAAGTTACTGCAGTATTCTTCTCTTCTGATAGATTATGCCATTCCCTCTCTCAGCATCTTAAAAATCTGTCGCTAGAGTACACCGTCTAATACTTTCTATTTGCTGACGTCGGCAATATACAGTGTCCTGGGACGTACGATCAGTATTCAGAGATGCGACAGGAACCATCATTCGAAGCAAAAGAGACTAGTAAACATAAACTCTAAGACTCGTAGCTTAAGATCTGCAAGCACTTGTTTTGTGGAAGGGATGCCTTTCACAACAGTGAAGCTGCACTAGTGCCCAAAGGTCTGATGGTAAGCACTTTACAGCCCATATTTACAGGAAATTTTTTTCGTGATTTGGGCCATACTTACGCCCCTCAAAATATAGAAGACCAAGACGAGATTTTGTTACAGTATCGAAGATGAAGTGCTCATAGCTGCATTTTAGAGCCCATGTTTATTAGACGTTAAAGCTTCGAATGATCTTTCCTGTCATACACCGGAATACTGACCATTACTCCTACGACATTCTGCTGCATTCTTGGCTCTTGCTTAGTCTTGTCTCAGGTATTAGCTGTAACCCGAGTACAGCTTCTCGTGTGCCTACAGCTCCTCTAAAGCCAAATTGATGTTCCGTATTTAGTAGACCTATCCATTCTTCAGTCCGCGATAGAACGATAGAGGTCAGGATCTGCGTGGCATGTGTTATCAAATTGAGGGTGCTGTATTCTTCACATTTGTTTGCAGATTCTTTCTGTTGTGTTGGCGCTGTAACTATTCTTCGAAGTAAGTTCGGTGTTTCCTGCTTGTGTGTAATTTGTGTGAAATGGAACAGTTCCTCATGTAGCTGTTGTCTAGCAGCCTTGACGAGTTCTGCTGGCTTATCACCATCTTCAGTGGCTTTCCCATGTTTTAGCTGCTTGACTACCAGATAAAATGGATCACGCGGGGAACAAACTCCCTTCTCTTCCGGATTGCTTGCCTCAGCGTTCTCCAGTTCCTTATCTTCACTATTTCTTGCATACGGCTTTTCAAGGCATTGTTTCCACCATTCTAGTACATCTTTATTAGCACAGAACAAGAACCACATGAGGGCGCAACAGGTAGCTTGAAATACATTCAAGGGTTACGAAAATGTACACCATTTATTGAAACAGATAAACACGTCCACATAGCGGCAGAGTGAAAATATCCCGGATGTTACGCCAAACATCGTGCGCGACATAAAACAAAAAATTACAATAGATGTGTTATCAAATAGCATGACAATAACAGTGAAGAAAAAACAATTACAGAGGATTAGGAAAATGAAAGTGTGCTGAATGTTTGTAAGGTAATGAAGCTATAGAATGTGGAGTTATAGGAACTGCTGTTTTATAACTTACGGTGAGTTAGCCACTGCTACCAGAATGCACCACGACAGAATTTTTTTCGCGTGAGGGTATATCCATGGCGTCTAGGCCTCTCTTCTTCAGTGAATAACATCAATACGGCCATTTCTCCTTGGTAAGAAAGGGCCATGCAACTGTTACAAAATCTTCACGTGGTGGTGTTGTTAATGATGCGGTCTCCCGTTTGTTGTATGATGAGACGCAGTTTCCCCCGGTAGTCTATCCTGTGAGAGGCTCTTTGCTTCTCCATAAGTACAGCAGCCGACATTCATTTCAATCTGATTAGTGTGTTCAAGTCTTCCTCTACCTGTAAAAATCTTATAGCCCTTCCATCACCTCTCCCCACGCACCCTCCCGTATCACCCTGTGAACAACATAAGATTGTGTGATACCGCACGATGCATACTAGAAACTGAGCCCAGCTTTCAGTCGAACTGTGTGATGAAAGACTTTTTCCTCCATTTTCATTCGTTTCCTCCTCGCAAGCTACACGCTGTACCCAGTTTATCTTCAGTGCTCGCCTGGAGATATATATCAAAGTAATATTCCATTCTTTCTGAAGTGTCCATCTTCAGCGTTCCTCTCATGTAGCCGGCCGAAGTGGCCATGAGGTTCTAGGCGCTGCAGCCTGGAACCGCGAGACCGCTACGGTCGCAGGTTCGAATCCTGCCTCGGGCATGGATGTGTGTGATGTCCTTAGGTTAGTTAGGTTTAACTAGTTCTAAGTTCTAGGGGACTAGTGACCTCAGAAGTTGAGTCCCATAGTGCTCAGAGCCATTTGAACCATTTGAACCTCTCATGTACATGGCTACACTATAGACAAATACCTCGAGAGAAAACTACCTAGAACTGAAATTTATATTATAGGTTAACTAATTTCTGCTTTTCAGAAACGTCTTTCTTGCTATTGACATCCAGATGTTTACATGTCCTCTACTTTGCTAATAATCTGTTACTTTTGCATATACAACAAAGCTCAGTTTACTTCTCTCGGTGTCATTTGTTAATATTTTTCCACCTTCAACTCCTAGTTCAGTTCTACCGCATTTTTTTTACTAGTATTAATTGATAATTTCTTTTCAAGACATTACTCATTTCGTTCAACTGCTAATCAAAGGAAATTGGTGTATCTTACTGAACTGTAATATCGTGAACTCAAAGTTTTATTTTTTCTCCCTGAGCTTCAATCCCCATACCTAATTTTTGTCTTTATAACTGCACTTTGTTTTATGCACAAGTATGGGATAACATCACTCCCTGTATTTTATCCCTGTGACCCTCAGAAATTGAATTCCTACCGATTTACTTTTGCCTTGCAGCAGTCTGTCTTCAGAGTCCTGAGGTCGGAAATGACTTACTCGTCCCCATTCCTCCGCGCAACCTAAATTCATCTCCACAGAAATTCTCTGCTACCGATGTCTTCATTAATTCGTATTAGAATTTTCGTGACCATTGCGTTAACTTTGAAACTTGTTAGCATTTGGTCTGTCTGGGAATGGGAATATTACATGTTTTAGAAAGTATGAGTGTATTTTGCCTGCTTAGGATGTTTTACATATCACATGGAACACCTTATTCAGGTTCCCTACCAGTGATCTTAACAATTTTGAAACACTGTAGTGTACGCCAAGAGTCTTTTTTCGAATTGGGTCTTTTACTGCTGTGTCAAACATCTACATCTACATCTACATCTACATCCATACTCCGCAAGCCACCTGACGGTGTGTGGTGGAGGATACCCTGAGTACCTCTATCGGTTCCCCATTCTATTCCAGTCTCGTATTGTTCGTGGAAAGAAGGATTGTCGGTATGCTTCTGTGTGGGCTCTAATCTCTCTGATTTTATCCTCATGCTCTCTTCGCGAGATATACGTAGGAGGAAGCAATATACTGCTTGACTCTTCGGTGAAGGTATGTTCTCGAAACTTTAACAAGAGCCCGTATCGAGCTACTGAGCGTCTCTCCTGCAGTCTTCCACTGGAGTTTATCTATCATCTCCGTAACGCTTTCGCGATTAGTAAATGATCCTGTAACGAAGCATGCTCCTCTCCGTTGGCTCTCCTCTATCTCTTCTATCAACCCTATCTGGTACGCATCCCACACTGTTTAGCATTATTCAAGCAGTTGGCGAACAAGCGTACTGTAAACTACTTCCTTTGTTTTCGGATTGCATTTCCTTAGGATTCTTCCAATGAATCTCAGTCTGGCATCTGCTTTACCGTCGATCAACTTTATATGATCATTCCATTTTAAATCACTCCTAATGCGTGCCCCCAGATAATTAATGGAATTAGCTGCTTCCAGTTGCTGACCTGTTATTTTGTAGCTAAATGATAAGGAGACTATCTTTCTATGTATTCGCAGCACATTACACTTGTCTACATTGAGATTCAATTGCCATTCTCTGCACCATGCGTCAATTCGCTGCAGATCCACCTGCATTTCAGTACAATTTTCCATTGTTACAACCTCTCGAGATACACCACAGCATCATCTGCAAAAAGCAGACTTAACATCTATGGACATCAGTCCCATAGAACTTAGAACTACTTAAACCTAACTAACCTAAGGACATCACACACATCCATGCCCGAGGCAGGATTCGAACCTGCGACCGTACCAGTCGCGCGGCTCCGGACTGAGCGCCTAGAACCGCTAGACCACCGCGGCCGGCGGAAGTCAAGAAACACGGCGTCTATCTGTAAACCCGTGTCTATGGCCCTCTGAGTCTCGTGGACGAATAGCGCGAACTGGGTTTCACACTACCGTCTTTTTCGAAACTCATGCTGATTCCTACAGAGTAGATTTCTAGTTCAAATGGCTCTGAGCACTATGGGACTCAACTGCTGTGGTCATCAGTCCCCTAGAACTCAGAACTACTTAAACCTAACTAACCTAAGGACATCACACACATCCATGCCCGAGGCAGGATGCGAACCTGCGACCGTAGCAGTCACACGCTTCCGGACTGCGCGCCTAGAACCGCGAGACCACCGCGGCCGACAGATTTCTAGTCTCCAGAAAAGTCATTATACTCGAACATAATACGTGTTCCAAAATTCTACAACTGATCGACGTTACAGATATAGGTCTATAGTCCTGCACATCTGTTCGACGTCCCTTCTTGAAAACGGGGATGACCTGTGCCCTTTTCCAATCCTTTGGAACGCTACGCTCTTCTAGAGAGACCTACGCTACACCGCTGCAAGAAGGGGGGAAGTTCCTTCGCGTACTCTGTGTAAAATCGAACTGGTATCCCATCAGGTCCAGCGGCCTTTCCTCTTTTTAGTGTACATATTTCACCCCGAATCTTCATCCACTTCCTTTCTTAAGTTGGTTTACTTTGTAGGAGCCATTCATACGTTAAATCCATTTTTCAGACCTCCGACCTTTAGTTCGTAACTGCTTGACAGGTAAGCGTTTGATATTTATGCATCTGAATCTCTCTCCTCTAACGGTTTCCGTAATTTTCCCATATATAGCATCTAACTTTCCGATTGTTACACAAGCTTCTATTATTTCGCATTTCTTCTGCCTCCTGCCTTGTTTTCCCGTTTTCAGCTTACTGCAAAACTTATTTTTACGTGTGTATATCCACTTTGAAACTTCATTTCCTATTTTTCTTTTTTAATTTTCTTCTTTAAATAGTTGAAAGCAGCATGTGGTGAATTAAACAAGAATTCTATTGGAAATAATACTTTTGCCCATTTCATTCTTAACTGCCGTCTTTGATTCATGAGTTCAAGTTTTCCATTCGTCTTCTAATGCAATGCTTCCCCTTTGTCACCTGGCTTTAGACTTACCTCGGACCATTTTTCCAGATTTCAATCTTTCTGCAGCTATATCCAACAAAGTATGGCTATAGTCCAAACTGTTACTGGAAAGGACAACGTGTTTAAAATCTGGTTTCAAAATCTCTGTCTTATTATTACACAATTTCAGCGGCTTTGAAACCATAGGGAATAAGAGCCAATGGAGAATTATGCGTCATTTGCGAATCCCCAAACCGCATAACGCTTGTAACTGACTCAGTTCTTCGTCGGGTGGTAGCATCACTTTCGAGTCTATACTAGCACTACAAAAGGCGAAAAGAGCGACATACGTAAATTTATATCCCGTACTTCAGTTGACGTATACAGGTCAACTGAAGAATAGGATACCAATGCTAACGAAAACTAAGAAATCGACGTACGTTAAATTCGTATCCCATACTGCAATTAACCTATACAGATAGACTGAATTTCGAGATACAACTCATATATGTCAACTGAGGTATTCTACGCTAGCACTACGTTTATCCTTTTTTTCGATTATTTTTTACTGCAGCACTAGGACTAAAACAAGCGATATCTTTAACATTATGACGAAATATTCCTGGACGTTATATATGTCTACCACCTGTTTTTCTTTCCCACATTCCTTAGTTTACGAACACTTGTCTCAGCTGTGTAGTAAATCATCTCTGGCAAATTCTGACGTCATTGGTCAGAGCCGACGGGTTGTATCCCGTTCTTCAGTAGACACGAAACATTTAAGTTACAGATATGCTGCTAGTATGAGGACCACAGCGATACATTATTGGTGATAATGGAAGACCCTCTTTTTCATGCCATTCACTAAGCCATCAGCTTCTACTGCCTATGCCGTAATAATATTCCAGGATCTTACTTGCTAAATGTTAAACATTACCACTACTATTGCAATTTTGAATTTCATTTGAATCTGATATAAAACAGTGATGATCTATGTAAACCTCTTGTTCGCCGTAATGTCTGAAAACTCTTAACAACTATTATTTCATACTGCAAGCTCTAGTGTATAATGTTGTTCCTAGTTTAACCAAGCACCTAAAACAATGTTGGTATCCGAGGTGGATGCTTCCAAGATGGACCAAGAGGAGGAGAGAAAAGCTAATTGTCACGTGGATGCTGCCAAGAAGGAACACGTCCATCAATATTTACAAGAGAGGACAGTTGAGGGTCGCATGGGTGCAGCCAAGGTGGATGAAGCGTGTGGAGAGATCTAGGAAGGGGAAGATGGGAGTCTCAAGGATGATCCTGAGATTGACAAAGCATGTGGAAATGAGGAGGCCGGTGCGGCTAAGGGTCTCATGAATGCTGCCGACAAGGAAGAAGCGAGTCAAGATTTAGAAGAGGAGGCAGCTGAGAGTCTCATGGATGCTGCCAAGATGGGCGAAACATGTGGAGAGATTGATGAAGGGGCAGATCATGGTGTTGTGGATGCTGCTGAGATTGACAAAGTATGTGGAGATGAGGATGAAGGGGCAGCTGAGCGTCTCATGACTGCTGCCAGGATTTAACAAGCCCATCAATACAGGAGAAGATAGTTGAGAGTCGCATGGGTGCTGCCAAGATGGGCGAAACATGTGGAGAGATTGAGGAATGGGCAGATGAGAGTCTCGAGGATGCTGCTGAGATTGACAAAGCATGTTGAAATGAGGAGGCAGGTGCAGGTAAGGGTCTCATGAATGCTGCCGACATGGAAGAAGTGAGTTAAGATTTAGAAGAGGAGGCAGCTGAAAGTCTCATGGATGCTGCCAAGATGGGCGAAACATGTGGAGAGATTGATGAAGGGGCAGATCATGGTGTTGTGGATGCTGCTGAGATTGACAAAGTATGTGGAGATGAGGATGAAGGGGCAGCTGAGCGTCTCATGACTGCTGCCAGGATTTAACAAGCCCATCAATACAGGAGAAGATAGTTGAGAGTCGCATGGGTGCTGCCAAGATAGGCGAAACATGTGGAGAGATTGAGGAATGGGCAGATGAGAGTCTCGAGGATGCTGCTGAGATTGACAAAGCATGTTGAAATGAGGAGGCAGGTGCAGGTAAGGGTCTCATGAATGCTGCCGACATGGAAGAAGTGAGTTAAGATTTAGAAGAGGAGGCAGCTGAAAGTCTCATGGATGCTGCCAAGATGGGCGAAACATGTGGAGAGATTGATGAAGGGGCAGATCATGGTGTTGTGGATGCTGCTGAGATTGACAAAGTATGTGGAGATGAGGATGAAGGGGCAGCTGAGCGTCTCATGACTGCTGCCAGGATTTAACAAGCCCATCAATACAGGAGAAGATAGTTGAGAGTCGCATGGGTGCTGCCAAGATAGGCGAAACATGTGGAGAGATTGAGGAATGGGCAGATGAGAGTCTCGAGGATGCTGCTGAGATTGACAAAGCATGTTGAAATGAGGAGGCAGGTGCAGGTAAGGGTCTCATGAATGCTGCCGACATGGAAGAAGTGAGTTAAGATTTAGAAGAGGAGGCAGCTGAAAGTCTCATGGATGCTGCCAAGATGGGCGAAACATGTGGAGAGATTGATGAAGGGGCAGATCATGGTGTTGTGGATGCTGCTGAGATTGACAAAGTATGTGGAGACGAGGATGAAGAGGCAGCTGAGTGTCTCATGAATGCTGCCAGGATGGAACAAGCCCATCAAGATGTACAGGAGAAGATAGTTGAGAGTCGCATGGGTGTTACCAAGATGGGCGAAACATGTGGAGAGATTGAGGAAGGGGCAGATGAGGGTCTCGAAGATGATGCTGAGATTGACAAAGCATGTGGAAATGACGAGGAAATGCGGCTAAGGGTCTCGTGAATGCTGCCGAGATGGAAAATCTCATCAAGATTTAGAGGAGGACGCAGCCGAGAGTCTGATGGGTGCTGCCAAGATGGAGGAAGTTCGTGTAGATGTTGAGGAGGGAGCAGCGAAGAGTCTTTGTAGCCAACCCTCGGGTGCCGCTTGCACCCACTGAAAAACTGTTCGTTTGTTCCTAAAGTTCTTGTATGTGTTCAGATTTTGTTCTATGTGTTTTTCGTTTCGTTTTTGTTCCAAGTTTCGTTTTTTGCTGCTTTCATTTAATGTTGTTTGTGTTTAATCATTTTCAATTGTCATTTACAATCCTTGGTTTATTTAAATGTAAAAAATTAATTTTACGTATTTCACCAGCTGTTCTCTTATCTTTTAGTGTAAATCTGCAACAATGATAGTTGCCGAACTGAATATATGTTTCATTTTCAGTTTATTCTATAGTTGACTCTCTCCCTGTCGTTAGAATTAAATCAACAATATACTAAACCTGGGGCTCAGCCTAAGGCATTTATGAAGCACATTTCAGTATCACTGAAAGGTCTGTGATATATACACGATAATAGTCACCAGTAAGTGCTAGACTCACTTCTGTATTGCAAACATCACATAATGCCGATTTACATAGTATGATTTTATAGTTGTTAGAGAGGGTTATTTAACCAGCCGTAATGTCGTGGGCCCCATTTCTCTAATGACTCTGGGTAAGGTCATGGCCTACACAACTGTCCGCACTTATGACCTATCTGTGTGAGTGTATTTCATGGCTGCAACACGTGTGGGAGTGCGTTGGATGAAAGATGACGAAAGAATATTGCAGACATTACTGTAATCTGTTCTCCCCTATGCAGCTAACTTCTTTGTAGTAGAAGCGTACATCCTTAAATCTGAGAGTTGAAAGATTTGGGATATTTTGTTTGTGATCCTCCCTGCTTCTCCACTGAGTTTCTTTGTAACTTGTTTAAAAATACTGTCATGGAATTCCGGAATGTACAAACTGTAGTCAAGCTGCCATAGACTCATTTTTTTCTGGTATGATTGTGCGCTAATCATACATGCACAATAAATTGGGTTGTTTCAGTTTTGCTGTCGTTTTAACTCGGGAAACTCCCTAGAGAGGAGTGGTGCTGTGGGGAGAAGTCAAATTCGAGCAAGTATCCTTCTCTGACCAGCTTCTCATCTGCGCAGCACGGTAATATGATCCGCTCTAAGGAGAAATGAATCGTATGCCACTCAGCTTAATTATGCCACTCATTCCTATCCTCAATGAGTATTCTTGCACTATGTGTTCATCAGTAGTATGTAAAAGGACCCAGTTATTTACGATTAATGGGCTACGAAAGTACGTGCCTGAGCAACAGCGATTCTTTCCTTATGCTAGAACAAGGTGCATTATTTGAAAGCAAGTGTGTGGTGGGAAAACAAAGCATACAACTTTGTAAGTACACACAGTAGGTGTAGGGCGTGATGTACCATTTCAGTATCCTAAATGGTCTTATTATTATTTAATTTAGTGCAATGGATATGGAAGGGAAGTGTCCTCAGTAACTAATTGGTCGAGTTTATAGCTGGTCTGTAATACAGTCACTTAAAAGTCTGAAGAAATCAACTATGGCACCATACGGCTACCAGAAGTTGTGGGCAATCAGAACGGAGACTGAATATTTACAAACGGTACACGGAGAGTGCACACCTACCCACTGATTGTAGAAGTTAAACAAGTAGCCGTAATAACAAAAAGAAGGTGGGCTCATCGGTGTATCAGCGTAACAGAATGCACTACATCGCACAAGCCAAGAAAGAAGAAATCTCATCATCTATGTAGTTGTGACCACGTGTGAGCGTAGTAGACATCGTCCACGCATCGACTACAACGCACACAAAAGATTTATATCAAATTCACATTAACACTCGAACACTGCCTGATCTGATTGCTATGCACAAGGAGCGGATGCACATTGTCTGTACAGTCATGCGCACATGGCTTTTTTAAAACGATGGTACACACATTACGCACCATTTAATAGATCTTGATTCCGATAAAATTCACACAGTAGTATTCTTTCTTAATGTACGTTTGCACACGCATGCTGCCTTAAATGAGATCCATTGATGATCGATGAGAGCTCATTTTATGTGTAACCATGGCCACGTGCTACATGGAGAACAGTGGCATACAGTTTACTGACCGCGAGATCGTTCTTCATTGTAAGAACTTTCACACGATAATATTTTTATACAGTACACACGAAAACACGCAGCGTATTCTGTATCAAATGTGCGAGTTAAAGTGAAAGCTCATTGTCTGTGCGGCAACAACGATAGCCCATGGAAGGCAATGGCTGGTACCTTGCTCACAAAGAAATCAGTAGTTGATCCTATACAGATTGCTTGAAAAATATGAAAGGAACACCGGTAATTAAATAATGAAAACATCAGCAGTCCCAAAGCTAAAGGCTAAAGGCTGATGATTCAACGATTGCACGATCGAAATTCCATCAGACTTTGCTCTCCCTAATGAATTTACCAGATATATAAAAATTAATGTGCATTATAACACTTCGCTACTATTAACAGATATTCAAACAAGTGATTAATCAGTTACATTTGTAAATAACTCATTCTCGTACCTTAAACAGCAACCTGAAGGTGACGCTCTGACGGAGCGACCGTTCATTTAAAAGACGAAGATACGATGCCCATCGTGGCCGACAGATGAGGCAGCATCGACTTTCTGTTCCATGGTAGAATAAATTGAATCATTCCCGTGACCAACCACGGCACAACACATTTCAGACTATTGCACATCTCCGTCATACCTATTTGACTGCATTTTTTCCCAGAAACATAGGTAGTTAACAACTTGACGTTACACATGCATTTATGGATACATCTGCAAACATTCATGCTCTTGACTCACTCCACGCTATCTACATGGTAATAAAATTCGGGCACATAATGGAAAAAAGGGGGTATGTGCACTAAGCAATAACTAAACCTGTTATCCATAATCTCCCTCAAGAGGGTACTGATACACTGGATAGGTAATGTTGTCAAAAATATAGTAGTACTCATAAATTAAAAATGAAGTAGCACTTGTAGAATGTAAGTAATACCAAAAGCCGCAGTAATTTAACGGTACATATTGCAGCCTGTCAGCATTAACGTGATTGTAACTATCATATTATACAGACCTGAGATGATTGAGTTAATTAATGTTGGGTTTAAATGAACCTCCTCCTTCCATGATCATACCCAAATGGTGATTTTTATCCACTGTATACAAAGTCACTGTTACCGAGATACAGAATTGAGTCAGAGTTCGATACAGACTGATGTATCTAGATATTATGGTTCTGCTAGATGTTAATTATTCGTTGAGTATACCAACTGTGCTGATCTCACCTTGATAATCGTTTAAAATTAGAGAGAGGTTGCTTGCGTACGCCAAACCTGCACTCTTCACCAGTAGGAATGTTAGGGGTTTTAAGGGTCGAGTGTGCACACCATTCTTTCCTCTGTAGATGGTAGTAGATGGGGAATGGGCATTCTACCCCAATTACCAAAATCAGCTATTTAAACCCTATTTTATAGCTATTTTTAGACCATTTTACATCGAAATCAACTATTATCCATATTTTTACTATGATACAACCACAAAATTAGGGAAATGCATAAAGTGTCACTTTTAGATAATACTATATACATATATACAACATTTATAATGGTGTTGAATAATAAAAATAAATACAATTATAGATGGTGTTGGTTATTCTAAATATTTACTTATATACAATTACTAATAATGATGTTTATATAATATATACATATATACAATGAATGATGATGAAACAATAATACACAATATATTTACATATATAAAACATAGACAACAAATAGTGGACAACAAATACTTACATTTTTTTCTATAATAAATGGACAACATATCAAAGAAGTGTACTAAATGTGAGATGATAAAAGATATATCTGAATATGGACTTAAATTAGGTAAACCAAGGTCAATATGTAAGAAATGTATAAATCAAGATAGAAAAAATAGATATCATCCAAAGAAAACCAGTAACATTCAAAATGAAACAGTACAAAAATGTACTAAATGTGAGATGATAAAAGATATATCAGAATATGGAATGAAATTAGGTAAACCAAGATCTATATGTAAGAAATGTATTAATCAAGATAGAAAAAATAGATATCATACAAAGGAAACCAGTAACATTCAGAATAATGTAAAAAATGATGATAGTAGACTAGTTCAACAATTCGAAAAAGCAGTTCAAATTGATATACCTGATAATATACATTATCCATCTGAATATTATGCACCTGAATATTGTCAAAATTGTTCACAATGGTGTAGTGATGGTACAAGATGTTATATCTGTAATCCTGATAAAGTAAGTGTTCATAACAACAAAATATATAGATTTAAATATTTTATTAAACATTTAATGAACTTACGTGTAACTATAGAAAATGGTGCAATTGTTGATATGTTTACTGGTTATGAAAAGGATCGTATTATAGAGTTATTTGAGATGTTTAATTACTATTACAAAGGTAAGGCATTACCATACAAATATATAATTGCAAAAATAGCTGAACTATTAAATATTGAACATCAAATAAAAATACAAAACACAAAACGTAATATTAGTATATGGGAACAATTTTTAAATGAGAAAAAGAAACATGAAGAAAATGAGTATAAGAAACAAGAAGATGAAGATGAAGATATTGATATATGGGATTAAAAGTTTTCAGTGAGTAATCTATGTTGTGTATCATATGTTAGATGTTCCTTAGCATACATTATTACATAGGCTAGTGTATTATCTGGTATGTTATCATTAAATGTAGCACATAATTTCATTGTTGTTTTTTGTGCTGTTATCACATTTTTCCTATGAGTCATATTGATGACATATATTGGATAATTATTAATAAAATTATATGGATTAACGTCAACATCTCTTTGACGTTGTGCTACTATTTTAAATTCACGAAATGCATCATATGCCTTAAGATAAGTATGTGATGGTTCTATATTCCACCTTTCTTCAGGAAACATTTCATTACATCCATTTTTCACATAAATATTACTTAGTTTAACATGGTCAAATGATGATGAATCAATCAACTGATTATTTTTACGATTAGTTTGAAATACAACAAATATCCAATAAGGCATATCAAATTCAACTGAATTATAATAGTTTGTGATATCTAATTAAATATTTTTCTTACCACTTAATCCAGCAATTTTTTTGTCTGTATTTCATAGAATGATATTGGTATTTTAGGATTATTTAGCATCATTTCTCTTAGTTCATATTTTACAGTTGGCACACTTATTTCCATATGTTTAACAACGATTTTTCCTTCTTTTGGTAATGTAGATTTGTCATTATCTGTTTCCCATCTATAAATACAATCACTAGCACTTGAACTCCATGTAAAACATACAGTTAAATCACCTTCCCACATGATCTCTTTATAATTCTTAAAATATCCACCAAATAATTCCAATGGATATAGTACTTCATTTTCCTTTGTCATTACATTTCCATTATTCATAACACAATTTTATAGACATATTTTATCAGAAATAGATGCAGTTAATCGTATTAACACAGATGATGAAATAAATGGATGTTCTATTATAGATAAAATATTATTCCCTTTTTTATAGTTACAATATCAAATAATTTAGCAACATAATTATCAATTAATCTAACATTTGTTTTTCCATCATATGCAGAAAAATCAGATCCATCATCATGAATAACTTCAAAATTCATGTACAATTGAGCTTGATTAGGATGTACCCAACCATCACCAACATGAATACTAATTTCAGTAACCTTATTAGGAACACAAAGATTATTTTTTGTTTTTTCATTGACTGGAAATGACTGAAATTGATAGCTTTCAATCTTATCCATTTATTAAGAAGAAAAATGTGTCATTTCTTCTCCAATATAACTGTTATTTGTGCCCCATTGAAATCAATTAAATTATCATTGTCATCAGTTATAGTTACTACTAAATCCTGAATTTTATCATGAATTGGAACAAATAATGGATGAGATGGTTCATATATTATTGGTGCACCAAATTCAACATTTGGTTTAAAAGAAGCAATAATATTAGTTTCTCTATGAAAATGATCATTATGCTTTATATACATACCATCAGCTAAATTAAAATTAATATTAATTAATTCAAATGGTATAATTTTAGGTACATCATTAGCAACAGTTCTTTGTTTTGGATTAATTGTTTGATTACTAAAACCTAACAGAGGTGCTATATTATCTTCTTTTAGTATATCCATATATATCTTTTTATCACTCTCAATAACAACCCTATTTAAAATTTCATCTGCTTGCATATTTATATTAGGGTTTTTTGATTGAATAAATTTTTCTATATTTTTTAAATTATATTGACCAATAGGAAATACAATTGTTTCACCATCACAATATAATTTATTATTTTTAGATGTTATATTAGGTGTTAAAAATGTTGTATAAAATCCAACTAATGCTACACTATTAAAGTTATCTCTAATAGGCACATTTAATCTTTTTTTAAGTACTGATGAATTACCACTCAATTGAAATAATCGACTCATTTATTATTAATTAAATGAACAAAATTGATTGGGAACCAAAAATTAGAATACCAGAGAAAAAGGTAAAAAATAAGCATGGTAAACTGTTACCTAATTCAATTAGATGTGCAATTATATGACCAAGTGGATGTGGTAAAACAACATTAATGATTGATAACTATTTATTAGCACCAGGTTGGTTAAATTGGGATAAAATAAACCATGTATATATTTATTCTAAAAGCTTAGATCAATCAAAATATCAACAACTAATTAAAAAATGTAATAAAATAGAAGATATAACAGGTGATTCATTAGCATCATTTATTAGTAGCAATGATGACATTGTACCATTAGATGATTGTGATGATAATTCAATTGTAATATTTGATGATTTTATATTAGAAAATCAAGATATAGTAAGAGAATATTTTACTAGAGGTAGACATAAAGGAATTGATTGTTTTTATTTAGCTCAAACATACTCAAAAATACCTAAACAGTTAGTCAGAGATAATCTGAATTTCTTAAATATATTTAGATAGGATGATACAAATCTACATCATGTTTATAATGAATTTGTTGGTGATGATTCAAAATTTAATGAATTTAAAGAAATATGTAGTAAATGTTGGAATGATGGATTTGGTTTTATAACAATAGATATAACAAGGAAATGTAATGATGGAAAATATAGAAATAAAATATAACATTTCATAAGAACATAAGGGTAGCAAATCGCTACCCTTGAACATAAATGTTAACTTAAACATAAACGTTAAATGTCAACATAAACATCAACATTATAAACATAAATGTTAACATAAACATAAACGTTAAATGTCAACATAAACATAAACATAAATCTTAACATAGAACATAAACGTTAAACATAAACATAAACGTTAACGTTAACGTTAAACGTCAACACAAACATCAACATAAACACATTTTCATTCTAAATAAATGTTTACAAAATATGATCCAGCTATAGTTAAAAAAGCTAAACGTAATAGAAAAAAAGTAGAAAAATTAAAAGAACAATTTAAAACATGGAAAAAACAACCAAGAACAGAATATGAAAAATATAAAAAAGAGGATCAACTTGTTATTGATGCTATAGAACAAGTAAAACAAGGGCTTGAAGGAATAGGTGATAATGTTTTGAAAGCTATTGAAGAAAATAGAGAGGTAGAAAAACAAATGATTCCATATCATCACCATCATGACATAGCACCAATTAATGATAACTACAGTGATTTAAATGAAACAGAAATTGATGATGTATTAAATAAATATGAAGAAGAGAAAAAATCGAAAAAAATTAATGTAAGTGAAAGAATGTTAAAATTTATCAATCATAGTGAAGATACTGTTTTTGGATTAAGACCTGTTGGAATGTTTAAGTACATTGGTAAATTACCTGTAGAATTCAAAGGGGATAAACTAATCATTGGTGGACATGAATATGATGGTACAGATGGATTAATGAACCTTTTAACTAGAAAACATATTTCTATGGATGATTTGAATGAAAAATTTTATCCAGTTGATCTATCAAATTATGCAGGTATATTATACAATTCAGATGCATTATATTCTGATAAAAATCCAAATAAAATAAAATCAAGTAAAGGTGTTAAATACAATAATTTGATAAAAGAAATTGTTGATGTTTATTTCCCCCAAAAAAGAAAACAAACTATAGATTCATCAGATTATTCAGATGTGTCCCCAACCAAATCAGGTACAGGATTTATTAAAAAATATAGTAATAAACCAGTTGAATATATATGGATGAATATGTTAGACAACTAATTGATAGATTAATGGTAATTCATGGTGAGGAAATGGCTGGTAATATTAAGTATTACAATGAAAAGGTAGGAATAACTAAAATGTTAACAAATAAATTTAATGACTTTATAATTAATGATCCAATAGGTATTCCATATTTAATTAGGTTCTTGAATAATATACCACACACATTTTGGAAGAATGAAAAATATGGTAAAGGATTGATAAATACATTAATTAATAAATTACCATTTGAAATGCATCTACCTGGTTATAGTTACTGTGGACCAGGTACAAAATTAGATGAAAGGTTATCTAGAGGTGATAAAGGTATAAATCCATTAGATGAAGCATGTAAACAGCATGATATTGCATATAGGGATAATAAAGATATAGAAAAAAGACATATAGCTGATAAAATATTACAAAATGTAGCAAAAGAGAGAATGTACAGTTCAGATGCATCATTAGGTGAAAAATTAGCTTCTACTGCTGTTAGAGGAATAATGTATACTAAAAGAAAATTAGGTATGGGTATTGAAATAGATGATAATGGATTTAGTTTTTAAAATAAGTGTATTTTTATTCTATATAAACGAATAACTTTACAGTTGATTATAAAACACTACCTAATGGTAAAATTAAAGCTAAAGGTATTAAAATTAAACTGAATAATGAACGGTTAAATAGTATTGAACCATTCTTAACTGATGTTCAAAAAAGAAAGAAACAGAAAAAAACTGGTGGAAGTTTACTTATTACACTAGGTATTCCAGTTGTGAAAAATATTATTGAATATCTAACAAAAAAGAAACATGGTTCTGGTTTAAATCAACATGAAGGTGGATTTTTACCACTATTATTGGCTGCATTGCCATATTTAACTGCTATTGGTACAATAGCCGGTGGTGCGGCAGCTGTTGCTAGTTCAGTTATGAATAAAAAGAAAAATGATGCTGAATTAGCTGAATTAAAGAGGCATAATATGGAAATGGAGAAAAAAGGTACAGGGTTAAAAAAACGACGCAAAAAATAATGAAAATGTATCCAAAAGCATTAAGTAATTTTGATTTAGAAAATATAGCTAAAAAACTAAAAATTAAACATTTTAAAGGTGTTCTTATGATAGATGAGTTATCTAATAAACCTAAAAATAATGAATTTGGAATAGTAAATTTAGACACATCTGATCATGTTGGTACACATTGGATATGTTATTATAAGAATAATGATGGTAAATTTGTGTTTGATTCATTTGGTGGTAATATACCATATCAACTAGTTAAGTATTTAGGTGAAAATGAATTATACTATAATGCAATGAGAATACAAAATTATGATGAAGTAATTTGTGGCCATTTATGTATATTTATGTTAAAGATGTTATCAGATGGTTATAAATTCAGTGATATTTTGAATCTAATAAATGGACATTTTTGGAAACAAACTGCGACCTAAAAATGAACAAAATAATAGAAAAATTAACATAAATGAAATAGAAGAAAAAATTAATAATATAGTTAAGCAATTTCAGAAAGAATTACATAAGATTTTTGGGGTTACAAAAAGTTATATTAGTTTTAAAGGAAAACGTTTAGTAAATATAAAAGATCCAGTTAGTGGTTATGATGCTGTTACAAAACAATATTTAGAAAAAGAATATGTTACAAAACCTGAATACATGTCTATTTTAACACAATTTAATAATTATGTCAATAAAACGGAATTTAATGAAAAAGTACCAGATCTAACAAATTACTTTACAAAAAAGGAGATTGAAAAGGCTTTTTCAGATTATTTCTCAAAGTCAGATTTATCGTCATACATAAATAAAATAAATATTCTTGAAAATAAAATCTGTGATAAACAAACAATTGAATTTACCTTTCTGACTGGAAATGAACTAAAAATACATAACTTTGAATATGATTTCAGACTTAAAAGAATTGTTGTTGTTGGTAAGAATATAAACAAAGAATTGAAATTTGATGACTTTGATATTATGGTAAGTCTACCTGATAAACTATATGAAGTAAATAATGGTAATCAATCAATAATTGTACACAAATCAAATTTTCTAACTGTTTCATTACATGATACAGTTAAAACTGTTCCAGTTGATGTGAAGTTAATTATATTTGGTGAATTAATAGATGAAGAAGAATTTTAAGGCTTATAAATGAATGATCACATATATTGTTTTAAGTGTAAACATTTACAGATACACATGACCTACATAGATCAATAACTAAAAATGGAAGACAAAGAATTGAAGGCATATGTTCAGTATGTAAAACAAAAAAGAGTAAATTTTTAAAAAAAAATTAATTGTAAGTAGAGAAAATATAATAAATGAACTAAATAAACCAATGAGAAAAAATTACAATAGAAGAAAAGTAGAATCATTTGGAATAGATGATTTATGGCAGGTAGATTTAGTTGAAATGGATTCAGGTAATTTAAAAGGTATATCAAAAATAAATAAAGGATATAAATATATGTTAACTGTTATTGATGTATATTCTAAATATGCATGGGCTATTCCAATTAAGGATAAATCAGGTGAAAATGTAGCAAATGCATTTGTTAATATATTTAAAATTAGATCACCAAAACATTTACAAACAGATAATGGAAAAGAATTTTACAATAAATATTTTAATACACTAATGAAAATATATAATATTAATCACTATTCTACATTTACTGAAATTAAAGCATCAGTTGTAGAACGGTTTAATAGAACACTAAAAGAGAAAATGTGGAAACAATTTGATATTCAAGGTAACTATAAATGGGTTGATATATTACAAAAACTAGTAAATAATTATAATAATACGATACATCGAACTATAAAAATGAAACCAATACATGTTAATGATAAAAATTATAAACCAAATGCTACTGTAATATATCCATATAAAGCTAAATATATTATTGGTGATCAAGTTAGAATAAGTTAATTAAAAGGAATATTTGAAAAAGGATATACTGCTAATTGGTCAACAGAATTATTTGAAATTGAAGATGTTATTTATTCAGATCCAATTACATATAAATTAAATGATATTAAAGGTAATTTTTATGAACATGAAATACAGAAAACAAAATATCCAGATGTATATCTTATTGAAAAAGTATTAAGGAAAAAAGGTGATAAAGTATATGTTAAATGGTTAGGATTTGATAATTCACATAATAGTTGGGTTAGTAAGAATAACGTAATTCTATAATAATTCATTCTGATAAAGTGTAATTATATCATTAAGTAATTCATTTTGTGTATAGTTATCCATAATATTAAAATAGTTCATATGGAAAACTGTCTTCAAATTTTCTTTCATTCTTTGGTACAAATTTATAGTCAGGATAATACTCAAATCTTAACATTTCTTCACTATTTGGATGCCTATCTAAAATTCCATACAATTGTTTTTTTAAATTTCTTCTTAGTGTTCTAATCACATAATAATTAAATTCACATTCATAATCAAATAATTTTAAAAGAACAAACATATGTCTCAAATTAATATCTTCAGTTGGTTTAATTACATGTGGTTGTATTTCTCTAATTATTTCATGTTTCTCATTAATATCTTTTTTTAAGTTTTGAATGATTTCTCTTTTTTTCTTGAGAATACACATAGCCATTTCTTTATCAATTTGTAAATCATCAATTTGTTCCTGTAAATATTTGATTGTTAAGTACAGTTTATATTCACCATGTTTTCTAATTGATGGTAACACTTCCTCAGTAACCCAATCTTGAAATTTTTCAGCTTCTTTCATATTGGATTTTAAAATTAAAGAATATAATCCTGCTTCAGTAATAAATATTGTATCTGGATGTATATTTAATAGGGGTAGCATTTTGCTACCCTTTAAATTTTTATATGAAAATTTATGTTTTGCTTTAACATGATATTTAATAGCTTCATTAGTATTTGAATATTCTAATATTTCAGCTATATCTTTAGCTATAAACAATGGTTCATTGTTTGTAGCAATAATAATATGCACTTGTTTATTTTATAAGATTGTTTGTTGTTTATGATATCTACAATTGACTCCATTTATATATAAAAAATTTATTATGAAGTGTTGTCCATTGGTACAAATTAATATTTGACTTCAAAACTAACATATATAGTCGAGGTTCATTATTGAAATTTGTTTGTGGATGCAAGTGTAACTGCTGGTTACGCTTCATTAATTTTTTATATAATAAATGAGGCTGATAGCAGTCATATCTAAACTTGAAGAATTCAACATTGATTTTTATTTACATAATAATCTTAGAATTGGTTATATAAAACAGGAAAAAATGTTGTATACCACTTATAGAATCATTATTTATAATTATGATGAAAAAATATTTCTAAATTTTAAAGAATCAGTTACTTCATCTGATGATTATGATGGTTGGGAATTTTCTTCAACAATAGATGATCATATTATTGATTTATATTTTAGTGATAAGAATGAGAATATTAAGATTGAATTTTTTAAGTCTATGTAAATGAAAACAATAATATTCTTATTGTTGTTTAAAATTATATATGCCAATGATAAAAATGATGCTATAAAATATTTAAGTGATTATGGAAATTTAGATATTCCAGATAATCGAAACCAGAACTAATAATTGTACTAAACAATAAAATCCAACAATTAAAAACATTTTTCTTCTATATAAATGGATCTAATTACTAAACTTAATAGTCTTAATAAAAATACACCATTGGTGAAATTATGTGACATTGAAGTGGATACAGTGTATCATATTACAAATGTAGAAATCAAAAATACTAAATTAGGTTTTAAAACATTTATTGAACTTAATAATGAATTTAATATATTATTACCAGATAGATATGCAAAAATGATTGGTTGGGATGATTGTACAATTATGATTGGTTGGAATATTGTTTATAAAGGAATGATTGATAGATCAGATAAAAAAGTGCATGTATTAGAATTTAGACAACAATAAATTATAGTTTTTGTGTTTAATAAATGGATACTATCAAAAAGTGTAGTCGATGTCAAAATGAAAAAAATATTCATGAATTTCATATTGATAAATTTAGAAAAGATGGTCATCATAATGTATGTAATCAGTGTGCATGTTATTATAGTAAAAGATATTATGAAGCAAACAACGATAAGTTATTTGAAAACGCAACATGTGAACGTGGTAAAAGTTTAGTTAAACGTAACCTTAAATGGCATGTAAAATCACAAATTCATAATGATCTTATGACGGAAAAAAATACATCATAAATGTTTACTTGACTACTAAATATTCTGAATAAAAATATATACATAAATAGACAACAAATACAGACAATAAAAATAATAGTTTTTAATCCTAATAAATAGATATATCTTTATCTATTTGTAAAAAATACAGTTACTAAATATTCTTAATAACAAAAATATATACATAAATAGACAACAAATACAGACAACAAAAATAATAGTTTTTAATCCTAATAAATAGATATATCTGTATCTATCTGTTAATAATAATTAGAAACATCTAACTGTATCTAGTTGTTAAATATTGTCTATATAAAAAGACAACAATAATAATAGTTTTTAATCCTAATAAACGGAGTTACAATCGATGAAGCTAAATGAACTTAAAGCAATAGCTAAAAGCATAAAGATTAAAGGTTACTCTAAAATGCGTAAAAGTGAATTAATGGATTTATTATTTCCACATACTATTGATATTGCTAAGGAATCTAATAAAAGAAAAAGAACACCTAAAAATGTATCTATTGCTAAAATAGAAGATAAAGATCCATCAACAATGAATATGAATGAACTTAAAACTATAGCTAAACATTTAAATCTCAGTGGATATTCTAAATTATGTAAAAGTGATTTGTTACAGTTGATTCAAAATACTCAAACACAATTTCCATTTGCTATAGATATATTTGAACAACCTAATGAACGAAAAATTGATATTTATCATTCAATTGAAAAAGCATTCCAAAATAGATTACAAACATACAATATTGAAAACAACTTAAAAATTAAAGATCCACAACGCATTATGACATCAGCCAAACCTATTGTATGTCAGTTAATAAAAGATAATCTTAAAATATACAATGGATTAAAAGTTAATCTAATATTGTACTGTGAATTCAAATTGAATACTACTAATGAAATAAAAGAATTTAGATTCTCAACATACAACTATACAATCACAAATGAAAAAGAATTAAATAAATTTTATACAAAAGGTAAACAACAAATATTAACATACATGCAAAATTTTCAAGATAGAGGATCAGGCTGGATGTTAAATAGTGTAATTGGTTTACAATTAGGATTTAACAAATATACACCACTTAATGGTTCATCATATATTGAACTACCAAAAACAATAAAAGATAAAAAACATGTATAAATGTTAAGAATAATGATGAAAAATATTTCTTGTGGTCAATAGCATCAGCATTAAATCCAGTTGACCCTACAAAATGTAAAAACCCAGACAGAACTAGTAACTATATAGAATGTGTCGAACAATTAGAAACTAAAATTGGTCAAATAGAATATCCAGTTAAAATTGATAATATACCTAAATATGAATGTAAACTTAATATATCGATTAATGTGTATGCTTATGATGAAAAATATGAATTATATCCATTAAAGATAACTAAAGATGAAAAATCAACACATATTGATTTATTATACATGAAAAACAGTAATAAATCACATTATTGTTGGATTAAAGATTTATCTCGTTTAGTAAGAAATCAGAAAACATCACATCATGGTAAAATTCATTTATGTAAAATGTGCTTACAACACTTCAATTCAGAAAGTAAACTAAGTGTACATAAAGATGATTGTTCTAAAAATGAATCAGTTAAAATTAGAATACCAAATGAAGGTGAATACATAACATTTAAGAATTATAAACATACAATGCCTGTTCCATTTGTTATATATGCTGATTTTGAAAGCTTATTATTGAAAATGGACACATGTGAACCAAATCCAAATGAATCGTACACAATGAATTATCAAAAACATGAACCATCTGGATTTTGTTACTATGTGAAATACATTCATAATCATTATAAAGATCCTGTTGTTTATAGAGGACCAAATGCTAAAACTAAATTTATTGAGATGATTAAAAATGAAGTTGAAAAAATAGGACACATATATTCACAAATAGAAAAAATGAAACAGTTAACACATTAACAAATAAAAATACATAATCTATCTAAAAGATGTACATTATGTGAATCACCATATACACCAAATAATAAAAAAGTACATCATCATGATCATTTAACTGGTAATTATATAGCACCATTATGTAATGAATGTAATCTTAAACTTCAACAACCAACATTTGTGCCTATTTTCTTACACAATCTAACTGGTTATGATTCACATTTGTTTATAAAAGAACTTGGTTATGATGATAAGGAAATAGAATTGATACCAAATAATGAAGAAAAATATATTAGTTTTGGTAAGCAAACAAATAACTTAAAAATGAGATTTATTGATACATTTAGATTCATGGCATCATCATTAGATAAACTATCATCTAATTTATCAAAAGATAAAATGAAAAATATTGAATTATTCTTTCAAAAAGATAAAGTAGATCTAGTTATTAGAAAAGGTGTGTACCCATATGATTATATGGATAATTGGAATAGATTTAATGAAACACAATTACCACCTAAAAATGAATTCTATAGTAAGATCAATGAATGTAATATAAGTGATGATGATTATGAGCATGCACAATTAGTATGGAATAAATTTAATATAAAAAAATATGGGTGAATACCATGATTTATATTTGAAAACAGATGTGTTATTATTAGCTGATGTATTTGAGAACTTCAGAGATACATGTATGAAATCATATGATTTAGATCCAGCATGGTATTATACAGCACCTGGTTTATCTTGGGATGCAATGTTAAAAATGACTAAACAACCACTTGAATTATTACATGATTATGATATGATATTAATGGTTGAAAAAGGCATTAGAGGTGGTATAGCACAATGTTGTAAAAGATATGTTAAAGCAAATAATAAATACATGAAAGATTACAATAAAAATAAAGAATCAAATTATTTAATGTATTTAGATGTTAATAATTTATATGGATATGCAATGTCACAATATTTACCATATGGTGGATTTGAATGGGAAAATAATTTAAATATTGATGTAATGAACATTCCAGATAAATCTGAATATGGATATATATTAGAAGTTGATTTACAATATCCAATTGAATTACATGACAAACATAAAGATTTACCATTAGCACCAGAAAATGGACATAAATTATTAACAACATTAAACAATAAATATAAATATGTTGTACATTATAGAAACCTAAAACAATGTATAAAATTAGGATTGAAATTAACAAAAATACAACGTGCACTAAAATTCAGACAAAGTGATTGGTTGAAAAAGTACATTGACTTAAATACAGAAATGAGAACAAAAGCTAAAAATGATTTTGAAAAAGATTTCTTTAAACTAATGAATAATAGTGTGTTTGGAAAAACAATGGAAAATATAAGAAACAGAGTTAATATAAAATTAGTATCAGATGGTAAAAATGTGATAAATTAATAGCTAAACCAAATTTCAAACATAGAACAATATTTAATGAAAATCTGGTAGCTATTCATATGAATAAAACTGAAATTAAATTTAATAAACCAATTTATGTTGGAATGAGTTTATTAGATTTATCAAAAGAATTAATGTATAGTTTCCATTATGATGTAATGAAACCTAAATATGGTACAAATATTGAGTTATGTTATCAAGATACTGATAGTTATATATACAATATAAAAACAGATGACTTTTATGAAGATATGAAAAATATGATTGAACATTTTGATACAAGTGATTATGCAACAAATAATGTGTACAATATACCACAAATGAACAAAAAGGTATTAGGTAAAATGAAAGATGAATGTAATGGTAATATAATGACTGAATTTGTTGGTTTGAGAGCTAAAATGTATGCATATTGTGTTGGTGAAAAAGAAAATAAAAAATCTAAAGGTGTTAAGAAATCAGTAGTAATGAATAAAATATCAATGGATGACTATAAAGACTGCTTATTCAATAATAGTGAATTATATAGATCAATGAATTTAATTAGAAGCTATAAACATGAAATATATACAGTGAAATTAAATAAAATAGCATTAAGTGCAAATGATGATAAAAGACACATTATGAATGATGGAATAAATACATTACCACTTGGACATTATAGTTTATTGTAAATATTGTATATAATCACTAGTTGTATATATGTTGTATATATTATATTTATTAATGTATGTATTGTATATATTTAGAACAACCAACACCATCTATAATTGTATATATTTTTATTATTCAACACCATTATAAATGTTGTATATATGTATATAGTATTATCTAAAGAGACACTTTATGCATTTCCCTAATTTTGTGGTTGTATCATAGTAAAAATATGAACAATAGCTGATTTCGATGTAAAATGGTCTAAAAATAGCTATAAAATAGGGTTTAAATAGCTGATTTTGGTAATTGGGGTAGAATGCCCATTCCCCATCTACTGATGGTAGTAGAGACTCCAACTGTGGCAGGTGGAGGTCATGTCCCTGCCTAAGTCGTGCCTATATCTGTCATTTCATAATGTCTCAGTGCTCCAGTTTCATGCAAGTAATTTACCAGCCATGAAAATTGAGACAGCCAGTCAGACTACAGTATTAAACTTGTTTTTAAAACGAAACTGCCAGTCACTCTGCTTGTTCTCTCTACCTTCCACTGGTCAACAGTTCTCCAAATTAAGTATTGTCTTACCTAAATTGAAGGTATTTTTTATCAACTGTGTTAAGATATTCATAATATTGGTGGATCTTACAATACTTCAGTGTCTAAAATATATTTATTATCTATCGAAATGCACATGTCACCATAGCTGATTAAATAGCAAAATTGGTTATAGTACACATCTCCTAATTGTCTGTGATAATTAACAAATAACGAAAGGATATTGGCATTGCTATTTTAGATCTACCTGAGGCAATGGACTCTCTGTACAAAGATCGAATGTTCATCACCTGACATATTGTTAAGCACTTTTATAGAGGGGGAGAGGATGGAAGGTTTACCCTTAAATGTAATCGATGTAACTGAACGCTAATGCTGTTTGTATTACTTTGCAACTTTAACATACATGTGGTAACGTGTTTAACCATCAGTGTTATATTTTTATGGTACTTAAACACACACGCTACAATAGGAATGCTACTTTATGACGAGATATGTAATGCCTTGTATCACTTGCACTACATATTATCTTAAAATACAAAGGAAACTTTATCATGTTCCCAATGCAATATGAAAACACCCAACATATCCAAAGAATAAGATGTGTAACTCCCACATGAAGCCTAAAACCGAAATGCGTATTCTCAAATTAACTGAAACTGTAATAATGCATCTACATCTATAACTGTGATATAACACGTGATGTACTAAAATAACCTGCTAAGCTCGCAGCTCATACCTTTTCTTAGCTATACAAGAGACTAAGGGCAAAAATCAAGCTTATCAAGCATCATTTTAGGGGAGAAGATTACCGTCTCATGACAAAACCTTTAATGCACTTTATCACTAAAACTACGTATTTGCATAGTACCAAAGTTTAACTTTGCACTGCACTGTTATGAATTGTAAAGAAACGAAATTATGAAATAAAATGATGATGTACTTTACGGATAAATAAAATTTTTAAATTGAACATTTTGATCACTGAAGCACTTTTGCATGGCACAATGGATCCTAAAATTCGATATTCCCACGTGTATTTGTCTGTATTATTCTTCACAGTACTTTTGGATCATATGTTGGCATCAGTGATATAACTAATATGTTTATCAACGATTTCATGCCGAGTTTCGTAGCACTGATTAAAGAAAGCAAAAGTTGTATATATTATTTATCAAAATACGTAGAACCGTTTCCTAGAAGAACACAAAGCACACATGGCACATAATCTGACTCAGAGCTTAATGTGCACTTGTCACTGAGAATATGTTGATGTTTCTATGCAATTAAACATTTTATTTGCACAGCTAAATCGTGTAAATTACTTGCTAAAACTTATCAACTTAAAACCAATATCAGAGTCACCTAAATGTGTTAGCAAGCCCCAAACAAAGGAATCAACTATATCTCCCACTGGACAATTATAACAAATTGCCTCATGTATTACTACGTTTCAGCAAATCTGTAATAGATTACCCCATGTTACAGCAAAATTGTAAGAAATTGCCCCTTTCATCGCCTTATTTACTGCAGAGTTGTTACAAAGGGCTCCAAAAGTTATGTCATTGCAGCAGAATTGTAAGATGTTACCACAAAATCCGCTCTGCCACAGCAAAATTGGAACAAAATCATGCTATATTAGAACAAGGCTGTAACCAATTGTCCAATATATAAGAAAATTTCTTTTCATTCACCGTGTTATAACAAATCTGAACAGGTTACACCAAATTGTAACTAACTGTTCTAGAAACACACATGCTCCACCTAAGTTATAATAACTTGTGGCATACTTCGAAGTGCTACTCGAAAACTATCGTAAAATACCCTACAAATCTCCATGTTGTACCAAATTATCAGAAGATTTTACTATTTATTGTACCATGAAGTCAACACCATTTACGATAGGTTTCTGTAAAACGAAGTATGCTATGAGAAATGTCTTGTAGTCTCCACTGTGCGATGACATATGTCAGCATTATCAGCAAGGGATGGCAAATGTTTTGTACTGCAAGATAAATTTGACTCCCCATCTTGGGGCTCACTACAACGTTTGGATGACCTTCATATGGGGATGAGACAAAGAACAGTTTTGACAAAGAGTTTTGATGTGGGAATAACGTTGTTTAGTTTAGTGAAAAAATAAAAAAAAAATCTTGTACACTAGTGCACTCTAACAGTAACTTATATCAGTAGTTGTGTCATGTGTGTTTATGTTGCTGCAGAAAAATGTTCTACATACTTCGACAAATAATACAAACACTCCTTGACTTCTTCAATACATTGTACAACGATCGAACTAAGATCATTCGTAAACATGTAACTTATATTAGCAGTACCAAATCCAAGTCATGTATATGCCACAGCACCCCCTTCTCAGTACGGCTTCAGACACTGCTGTCCCTCCTACATACGCCCAGTGCCCTGCCAGCCCAGCAATCAGCAGGTTTACTCCTGGGGACTGTGACAGAGAGTGCCGTGGTCACTCGCGAGACCAGCCTGTCGCCTCTGGTGCGCCGCATTCTTCCTCTGCCTTTGTACCGTGTACTTGTTCACGTTTATTATTTCTAAGAACTGTGAAGTGGCAGACTCATTGGTTTCAATCACGTCTGAAATTATACCATTTATGAAACCTCCAATATGGTTAGTGATGACTGAAGCTTGGGAGTTCGTTTTGCTGTGGAGGGAGGAATCAAACAGGGAAACTGCATCAGTGTAATGCCTAGGTATTTAATTGAGGTGACTCTGTCAAGCACCACTCTACCACTGCTGTACTCGAAATTTACATGACTGTTTTTTCTATTCGGTATTAACTTATATTTTTTTATCTTTACAGAAAGATATCATTCATCAACTTTGACACCCTCCTGTATACTACAACACCATCAGAAAAAAGACACACACAGCTTCTATCCAGGACTGCCAGACGATTTACAAGTTAATGTATAGACGATATGAGCGTTTCTATCACACTTGACTGGAGCATTAATGACGATAGCCTTGTAGATGATGAACACTGACCGTTGTCAAGAACGTGCTGGATTCTTTTAAGAAGTCTTCGAGCGCATACTCATACCTTCATTACCAGTCTGCAGTTGTCACCATTTCAAACATATTCCGAAATACTCTGAATATGGAAACTGCATGTTGCCCTTCACCCACGGAACGTAGGACTTCATGCGAGAAAATGGCAGGTATCGCTTTAGCGACGCTTCCGAAATGTGCTTATTTTTGGGCAGAAGCTTTTCCGTCGCAAGGAAATTTACATTTGAACTCAGAATTTGTTCGAGAATTCTCAAGAAAACCGATATTAAAGATGCTAGTGTGTAACTTTGTGGGTAGGTCATTCTAGCCCTCTTGCATACAGGAGTCACTTGTCTTTTCTTGTAGGCGTTCGGGGCCCTGCACTGGGCGAGCGATTTGCTATAAAAGCGAACAAACTAAGAGACTAATACCACAGAGTACTCTCCGTAAAAATAAATTGGTGTCCGTCTGGAACTGTCGACTTACTTTATTGTTTTATTTTCTTTCTACAGTACGCCAAAGATGCCTGTTTCTTGCCAGAGGGAAGTCAGTACCACGGTCGAACTACAGTATTTTTGTACGATTCTCATTGCTCAATGATTTCTTAAATGCCTATTTGATTTATTTTTCAAAAGTTCCTAAGAAGAGCGTCGTCGATTACTAGAGGTGTAAATGTAGATAGATGAGACTGTGGTTGTAGTGGAGGTGGAAGGGTAATTGTAAGAAGAAGAAGAAGAAGAAGAGTGGAAAACATGTAAGTAGGCTGTTTAGGTTTTTTTTATTGGTAACGCCACCTCAGTATGAAAATCACCGGCTGTGCCGTGTGCAGTCTGTGGCTGCTTTGCATTGTTGTAATACTCAACCATTGTAGTGTTAGGCAGCTGGCTGTGAACAGCGCGTAGCGCTGGGCAGTTGGAGGTGTGCCGCCAGCAGTGGTGGATGTGGGGAGAGAGATGGCGCAGTTTTGTAATTTGTCATGATATCAAGGTAAATACATTGTTTGTTCTCTATTAATATCTTTCATTTGCTAACTATCCCTATCAGTAGTTAGTGCCTTCCATAGTTTGAATCTTTTATTTAGCTGGCAGTAGTGGCGCTTGCTGTATTGCAGTAGTGGGAGTAACCAAGATTTTTGTGAGGTAAGTGATTTCTGAAAAGTACAGGTTAATGTTAGTCAGGGCAATTCTCTTGTAGAGAATTTTGAAAGTCAGATTGCGTTGCGTTAACAAAATATTGTGTGTGGAAAGTCAGATTGCGTTGCGCTATAAATATTGTATATCAGTCTAAGGACAGTCGTGTATATTGTTAAAAAGGGGACGTTTCTATGAAACGTCCCCTTTTAATAATTTTACAGGACTGTGCTTAAACCGACACACAATATTTTTTTTTAGCGCAACGCAATCTGACTTTCAACACACAATATTTTGTTAGCGCAACGCAATCTGACTTTCAACACACAATATTTTGTTAGCGCAACGCAATCTGACTTTCAAAATCTCTAGAAGAGAATGGCCCTGACTAACATTAAACTATCTCTTTCACAAATCACTTACCTCACAAAAATCTTCGCTGCTCAAGCTACTGCAATACAGCGAGCGCCACTACTGCCAGCTAAATAAAAGATTCAAACTATGGAAGGCACTAACTACTGATAGGGATAGTTAGCAAATGAAAGATATTAATAGAGAACAAACAATGTATTTACCTTGATATCATGACAAATTACAAAACTGCGCCATCTCTCTCCCCACATCCACCACTGCTGGCGGCACACCTCCAACTGCCCAGCGCTACGCGCTGTTCACAGCCAGCTGCCTAACACTACAATGGTTGAGTATTACAACAATGCAAAGCAGCCACAGACTGCACACGGCACAGCCGGTGATTTTCATACTGAGGTGGCGTTACCAATAAAAAAAACCTAAACAGCCTACTTACATAGCCCCCATGCTCCCCACAAAAAATTTTACAAATTGGGTTGGGCAGTGGGCAATACATATTTGTTAAAATTTTTCATAATCGTAATTACAATAACAAATAAATCAAATGCACACACTTATTGATACAATGTTGGTCAAAAGCTAAAATTTTCTCACAGTCCCTAAAGACAGTCCTGATCATTCATCACATTGCAGTGTTTTTCTCAAAGTCTGAGCAGTAAAAGACAATGCACACAGACGTAGTGGATTTCCATGCAGTCTTGAAGAAGTAGTGTTGTCCTTCCAACGGAAAGACAGTGCTGACTCTTGACATGCTGACAGGTAATGGGCCACAACAGAGCAAACCCACAACAGAGTCAGTCGAAGTTTTGAAGAGTATTGGTGTGTAGGTCATCACAGAGCAGACCCACTGTAGTCCTGGTAGAGATTACGGTATTGGTGGGCCACCAGAGGTGCAGACCCACTGTAGTCCTTGTAGAGATGGCTAGCAGCCATCTGTTATGACTGTGCAGGTACACAATCACCATTGAAGAGTCTTGCGGATAATATAGCAAGTCCATAACCACCACTTGTGCACTCACAAAGTTTTTGGAATTGTCCTTAGAACCAGTAATGCTGTTATCCAGTCCCTTGCTGAATTATTAACACACGTGCAAACACTAACAGTCCCTACTTGTCACATATTGTCCATATATTATGACCAACAAAAACGTGTGCAGTGAAATGTAACTTACAAGTTACTTAATTTGATGACCTGGTGTCAATTACAATTTTATAACATAAGAATACAATAACAACGGTATAAAATACATCATTAAAAACATAATAATACAGATAACATTTGTAGGAATAGGGGCTTTACAAAAGAATAGAAATAAACAAATACATCAGTGTTACAAAAATAATGACATAAGTACATACATAAAGATCAGAATAACTTTTGGAACATCAACATCACACATGAGCATTAAAACAGAACAGATAAATGTCTAAACATCTTTACAAAGTAAATAACATAGTATTTGAAAAATTATACAACATAAATCTTATTAGCTAAACACATAAAGACAGGAGAAACACAAATATAAAAGAGTACACAAACACATAGTGAGATAACACAAAAGGAAAGGATAGGGATCGTTTTCAGTGTAACTTTTGGTACTGCAGTTTTGTGCGAACAAAACCTTTTTTGTTCTTGGAGATCTCCCTGTGTTCATCATTATTCCCAAAAAGTCCTATCTGTACCTCTTTTCTGTATTCCAACCATAAGTCTTTCAAAATAAATATGGCTCATTGTACAATACTCATTTAGGCCCAAATCTTTTTTTTATATACCTTGTCAATGCATTGCTTCCAATTCATCATAGTTAGTTTCTTATATAGTCTACCCCCTCTTAATCTAACTTAAATCTACTGAGCTCAGATATATATATATACCAAGGGACGAGGCAATGCAGCTTCACATAAAACAAATAATATAAACAGCAATGAAAAAAAACGCAGATTTGCGAAGCAAGCAGTATTAAGAAATTAGCAAAGCAATTGTAATATTACAACTAATCTAAGGCAATGTGCAACAAATAATAACAAGAAATCATTAGTAAAACTGGCTTAACAGAATAATACAAAGTCAAATTCAATAACACTATGCCTGGCAAACAGCAGCAACTTATACCTAAACATGACATAGCTCAAGCAGAAAAAATTGTAGACTAAAGATAACAATGCAGATAAGGGAAATGTATAATCACATCTTAATGTCTAAGTAATTAAAGTGGTGCACCACAAAAACTAATTCTACAAAAAATTACTCAGTAGTTGAAAAGAAAATTATGTATGCAGTTCCTGGTATTAGTCCCTTCTTATTGTTCTTTCCATTCCAAGAGCTCCTTTTTCGAAGAATGTGGATTACAAAATTATTATTTAATAGATCTGCAGACAGAAAATATTTATATTAGTACATCTATAAAATTTTATTTTAACCAGTGCTGCAGTGCATCTAGAAACTAGATATTAAACAAAATGGGCAAAGCAAGGCGTGAAACGTCATTCACTAGCCATATGGCATTTCTCTCAATTAGCACGACAATAGCCGTGAAATGTTTCTCATCGTTTTCAAGTTCGTCCGTGTCGTTCTGTGCTGCTGGAAGGCTAATGGCTTTTTTTTTTTTTTTTTTCCGGGCGGCCGTCGCCCAGGTGTCTGACACAGCTGTGTGCCCACGACGTATTACGTGCAGGTGGTCACTTAACTTTCGTACGGAAATATTTACGACAGCAGTTTGCTACAATGGCAGTCTTATATAAAAATGTTTCACAGGTCAAGAATTAGCGTTGCAAATCTGTAGAAACAAAATCTTATTGATATAACAGTGTCCAAAAAAATTTTCGTCGGCATTGTGATACATTCACGCATTTACACACATTTCATAACTTTTAAAGTACGATCTTGGTTTCCAACAACGTTTTCCACAAATCAGAGTGCCCTAATCACTATTCATTACTCCTTACCTTATTATACATATACATATCGTCGACACATAATCAAATTCCTCATATAGCATCAGCTTATTGATCATAAATATACTGCAACAGCATAATACACATAGTCATCGTAATAATAACATCATAACACCTCAGTCAACTCTCAAAATCGTCGTAGCTTTCTAATTTCAAAACCTAAAAAAAATTCTCTGCTCATGTCAAAAGTGTCATCTGCCTCAAACGTACTTTAAAAATCATGATTCCATACCAAACACATCATTCAAAGCTCACATAGTATCACAATGGTTCCAAAAAAATATGAACAGTTTACAAAGTACAAACAAAATACAATTTCATAAGTGTGAAGTTATTCAACTGTGTAATTACGTAAGCATCTGTCACTAATGTAGTAAAAAAAATGTTTGTCTCTCTCAGTTAAATGATCTGATAGCTGTGTAATACTGTGTTGGAGAAATATGGTACCGATGTGTAAAGTTGTATAAGCAAATACCATATTAGCTAGGGTTCCTTGTGGTTGCCACACACATGGTACACAAAGTAAGCGTGTACCCCCCTGAGGATAAATGTAATTATACCCTTAGGTGTTACAGATTACAGCAATGGAGTGAAATATATCTCAGAAAACTTTCTTTGTAATTCAAAAATCTTTAAAAATAAATGTTTTAAGTACAAAATTAATCACTCAAATATGTGTCCTGTAGCGCTAAACTGTGCGTCATGTTGTAAGATAATCTCTGTGGAAGTCTCGTAGTTATCGTCCTCCGAAAGCTAAGTTCTGCAGAAGTCAATGCACTTACCTGATGATACACAAAAGTGAAATGCTTTGCGTATAGATATCTTAGTTATGCTTATTGTTGTGATGAAGAAAGTACTGTGCTGTAACGTATTGTTGTGCCACGTAAAAGGCTGCCTCATTATTGCTATACCATAAAAGTTACTACTAAAACATGTTTTACTTTCCAGAAGAATTCAGAAAAACTGTGCAGATATAAAACAGATACACCGCAAAAGCAACAAGGTGAATTGTGTCACACATTAGTAGCGTCGTGATATAGTCGTGTAGCTGTCAAATAGACTAACCACTGCGTCACCTGGTATCTCTCAGAAAGCACCTTGAATCCATAATGTATTTGCAAGTAAACCAATATGTTGCATTAAAAAAAAAAGCAGATTATCTTTCAATAAACGGTTTTACATGTGAAATGTGGTGTAAACCTTTACTCTTCCTAGTACGCAGAGTTTCAACTTCAACGCAATTATCATGTGGTATACGTCGGATTCTGTATGGTCCATTGTAAACTAGAAAGAATTTGTGACTCAAGTGTTTCTTCTTATGTGACAATGAATGAGCTTTAATGAGAACTTTCTGACCAATATACAATTTCTTTGCATTTGCTTTTCCGTGTAGTTTTCTCCTTTTGTCTGCTGCAGATTTTATATTTTTAAGAGCCAAATCAATTATGTCTTTGTGTCGAAGTTTACGTGTATTCGGGAAAGGTACAAGCTCTCTGATTCTGTTCGGTGGTTTTTCATTCTTCAGCACAAGAGTAGGTGGTAAAGCAGTGGAGTCATGAGGCATTTCATTCAGCACGTTTTGAAATAAGTGTAAATATCTGTCCCAATGCTGATGCTTTCTGTGACAATAAAGTCTGCAAAGCTTATTGATTTCTTTCATAATCCGTTCGGAGGGGTTACAATGTGGTGAGTACAATGAAATAAAAACAGGTTTGATTTTATGGTTGCGAAGCATGCGAGACCAAACAGCAGATCTGAATTGCGGTCCGTTATCTGAAATGACTTCACTAACGTGTCCAACTTCACGTAAGAAATTTTTAACAAAGGCGTTGGATACAGATCGTCCAGTGGCTTTACGTAACGGAGTGAAAGAAACAAATTTGGAAGTAAGTTCAACAGCGACTAGAACGTACGAAAATCCATTCGATGTTCTGACAAGGGGTCCCAATAGATCAACTGCAGCAAATTCTTTTAATTTAGAAGGAATAATAGGAAACAACGGAGCACGATGTGAGACAGTAGATGGTTTCGCCTTTTGACAAAGTTTACAAATAGACAAGACTCTTCGAATTCTCTTTTCCATATTGTTAAAATAACAAGTCGTTCGAAGAATATGATAACATTTTCGTGGACCAAAATGTGCGTAGCTGAAATGAATGTACCAAATGAGCTTATTAACAAAATCGTCAGGAATGCAAAGTACCCATAGCTTGTCATCAACAGTGCAGCGTTTAAACAGTATGTTGTTTCTAACCAGATAATAATGCCGAATCTGTGTGTGTGTCTTTTCATGCCATTTGCTTTTGATGTCTTTCCAAATCGGATCTTTATCTTGTTCATGAGCAATGTCCTTTAAAGATGTGGTGATGAAGTTTTCAAAGGCGACTTTCTGAATGTAAAGAATACTGAAATTTTTCTCGAGGTTGCCTTCTGTGTTACTTTTCTCAAGCCCAGCCGGTGCGCGTGACAGTGCGTCCGCAACAATGTTCTCCTTGCCGGGAATGTAGACTATTGTGAAGTGGAATTCTTGCAGAAACAATGCCCAACGTTTTAACCTGTCATGATTTAATTTTGAAGACATAAGAAATTGTAATGCACGATGATCACTGTATACTTTTACGTGCTTACCAGAAAGAAAGAAACGGAATTTGTTAAATGCCCAAACGATAGCTAAAGCTTCTAATTCAGTAACGGAATAATTTTTTTCAGATTTTGTTAGCACTCGGCTAGCAAAAGCAATGGTTTTCTGAACAGTAGTGTCATTTTCTGTGGCTTCTTGAAATAAATGGGCACCAAGACCGACTTTAGAAGAATCCGTGCTAAGGCAGAAATCTTGTGACAGATCTGGATGAGCTAGAATTGGCGCGTTAAGTAGCGATTCTTTCAAAGAATTGAATTCCAACTGTGCTTGTTCGTCCCAGTTCCAAATAGTATTTTTTCCAGTGAGAGAACAAAGTTTTGGTGTAACAAGGATATGCATATTCAGAAAACGACGGTAAAAATTTACGAGACCTAGAAAACTACGGACTTGTCTTTTTGTGGATGGAACTGGAATGGCTCTGATTGCTTCTAACTTTTCAGGATCCGGCTGAATGCCTTCAGAAGAAATAATATGTCCCAAAAACCTCACCTTTGACCTACCGAATTCAGACTTTTCCAAGTTAACTGTAATTCCAGATTCTGCAAAAATACGTAACAAACTGTTGAGGATGCGATTATGTTGTTCCCATGAGGTTTCTGCTATCAGAATATCGTCCACATATAAGGTGATGTGACGTTTTAAGAACTCAGGTAATATGGAATTTAGCCCGCGAATGAATGCTGCTGAAGAAATGTTCAAACCAAAAGGAAGTTTCCGAAACTGATAACAAACGCCGAAACAAAGGAAAGCTGTGTATTTTCTACATTCTGGATGAAGTTCGATCTGATAAAAGCTGGATCTGAGATCAATGGAAGACAACACGTTTACACCATTAAAGTTTTGAAGAAGTTCTTCCAACGTTTGCGGCCTGTCTGTTTCAGGAATAATGATAGTATTGATTTGTCTCGAATCTAAGACAAGCCTGATCGATCCATTTTTCTTCTCAACAACATGTAATGGATTGTTGTATGAGCTTACTGCAGGCTCAATAATGCCCTCGTCAAGCATAGATTGTATTTCTGTTCTAACACGGTCCCTATAATGCGCCGGAATTACGTATGGTCTAACACAAAATTTAGTATGCTCACGAACACGAAATTGGTATTGAAATCCCTTGATTGTTCCTGTTTTGTGAGTAAAAACTGTGGAATGTGCTTGTAAAATCTCAAAAAGGTTTTGCCTATCATTGTCATTACAATTCTCAATTGTTTGAATTTTATTCTGAATTAACTCATTAGTATCAAATGCGCCGTCGATATCACCCCTGTCAGTACTTGCAGAGTGATTGTTAGTGTCAAGTTCCGTCGAAAATTCCGAACTGTTGTCTAACAGGAGGTAAAGCCGATTAATTTCTTCGTCATGGTTTGAGAGCCAATCTTCAAATTTCAAAGCTACTGACTTACCTTCTTTTTCTATACTTATTTCAGCATCGTGAAAGCTTAAGATTGCTTTGTATTCATTCAAAAAGTCTACTCCCAGTATAATTTCCGTCGACAATAATGGAACAATGAGAAAGTTCATAGAGAAGCTGTGGCTTTGGCAAAAGAACTCTAAGTTGGTTTGTTGGCGTACATCTACACTTTTTCCAAAGATTGCACCTTGTAATTTAATCTTACGTAACGGAAGTATGGGGCAATCGTTCGATTTGTTGCATTTGCTAAAAGCTGTTTCACTAATTACTGAAATGGGACTGCCAGAGTCAAGTACTGCCGTAAATTTTACGTTATTTACTGTAATGTGAATCACAGGATATGCAATGTTGTTATGTTTTACGTCGTGTTCTTGGAGTAAGATGTCCCTAATGTCTTCCATTTTTACGTAATTACTAGCTACGGCAGCTGCGTCGTTAGTGTCATAAGAACGTTTTGTGGCTGCCAGCGGTGTGAGTCATTGCCTATTGTCTCTCTGTTGTCGCGCGTCGTTATTGGGATTTGGAGACCTAACTTCTACAAATTCACCGTGACGAGAGGGCCCTGCCCTGTTTAAATCCCGCCAGTTCTGATGCAATTCAGGTCTGTCGTTACGATCACATCGTCTGTCGTCATGTCGGTAGTTTCTGTGGTTTCTTTCTTGTCGGTTAAGTGGTGGAGAATTTCTCCCTGAATCGTAACTGCGCGCTGGACCGTTGCGTCTAAAGTTATTCTGTCCCTCGTAATAATAATTGTTTTGGTTCCCATATTGTCTGTTTCTCTGATTGTCTCTGTGATAGTCATTACCGCGGAGAGGTGATCTTTCCCTGTAATTATTACTACTCTGCCAACGATTGTTATACGGGTGGTGTCTGTTTCGGTCACGATTCGTGTTGTGAGAATAGCCTTGTCGCGTCCAGTTATTATTTCTTTCATCGCGGAATTGCGACGGATGTAATCTGTAATTGTTGTGCTCCTGCGTTCCGCGATTGTCAGTGTCAATTTCCAGTTCTTGTAAGAGTCCCTGAAAAGCTTCAATGTCGTCTTTGCAACGTCCTGCCAAAATAATATGTCGCAAATGTTCAGGCAGTTTGATTAAGCAAATGCGGATGAGTTCTGAGGGGCTGTATGGGTTTGACAGGTACTGATTCTTGTGCAACATGTCTTCAAAATATTTCACAAGACTGGAGAATTCAGATTGTTCGAAATGTTTCATCATTATGATGCCATGTTTTACTCGGTCTTGTGTGGCTTGAGACCAATATGCTGAGAGGAAGGCATGGTAAAATTCTCCTTCACTATGACAATCGTGAATGACCGAACGCATTCTTACAGCTGGTTCATTCTCTAAATAGCCACACATAAATTCTAATCTGTGTTCTAACGACCAGTTAGGGGGAAAACAATGAGAGAATTGATGGAGCCACGCTTGTGGATGAATGTCGTTGGCAGAATTTTTAAACGTTTTGAATTTACGTGTAGTAATGAACAGCTTATAGTCAAAGTCATCATGTCGGCGAGTCGCATATCGGTCATTATTACGTCGTTTCGGCGGTTCCATCTCAAAATTCGGTGTGCCTTGCCAATTTCTGTCATAATTTCCGAAGTGTCCTGTGTTATTATTTTGTGGCTGTTCCATATTGCTAAGTCCCTCTTCCCGTATTGGGGCGCGAGTGTCCTCCGAAATACGTAATTCTTGTACTACCTGTGTCAGCTGATCTTGTACTTCGCGGATTTCTCTTTGGTGTTGCGTATTAATTTGATTCTGATTTTGTTTGAATTTCCTAATTTGTTCGCACTCTTCTGTGTCATTAAAGACTACCGGTTTTGTGTCATTCAGATTATCATCTACCTTCGTAGATAAATTATTTAGCTGATCCGAAAGTTCAACTACTTTCTCTGATAATGTACTAATTTCCTCCATGTGTCTTTCTACTGTGTCTTTTAAGTTTTCCTGGGTTTTTGCAAGTTGCGTAACCGAATCGGTAGATGCAACTGAGTCAAATTTAGCTTGCAAGGTCTCATGATTTTCATGAACAGTAGTTTGCAGTTCTTTTATGGCTACTTCGTGATTCTGTAGTGCATTTTCATGCCGCGAAAAAATAGGTTGGAAATGCTCACAAATTTGTGTTTTTACGTCGTTACAGACTTTTTGACATTTCGATTCAATGTGATGTAACTCATTAGTTAAATCGTCACGTGTTTGTTCAAGAGTTTGCTCCAATGAGTCTAACTTTTGAAGCTGTTGCTGTGTTTGACTCTGATTTTGTTCCATTTGTTTCTGATTTTGTTCGATTGTGTCTAATTTTTGAAGATTTTGTCCCATTTGTTTCTGATTTTGTTCGAGCGTTGTGTCTAACTTTTGAAGCTTTTGTTGTGTTTGTCCCATTTGTTGTATTAATTGTAATAACAATGCACTGGTGTCTGGAACATGTTCCTCAGTGCTTTTCGGCAGTGAATTTGCACCGGAAACATTCACATTTTGACAAGCAGAAAATGTGTCTTGACTCATTTGAGAAAACGGTGAGGACCCAAATCCTGAATTCACAGCATTTGCGAGATTGTTTCCTGTCGTTTCGGATTCCTGAGGCGAGCTGTCGCCGACCGATCGATCGATAATGCTTCCCTGTTCTCTAATTGTTTCGCTGTCTACACCATTGTTTGCAGCCCGCTCCATTTCCCTATGCACAGCTACCAAATTATTACTTTGAACATCTGTTAATTCATTACACAGTGGTGCTGGCAAGCTACGCTCGTCGTCACTATTATTTCTCAGTTTGCTTTGGAGCCTAGTGTTACGTTTTTCACACGCCATTATTGTCACAGTATTTCACACGACAACACAGAAAAACACAATTTGAAGAGCAAAAATAAGAAAACACATTAACATAGCACTGAAAATAATATCTAGTTAATTGCAAGCGCAGCTGCGAAATACTTGCTGCAAATCTACATGCATGCCACAACTGTTTTACTGTACAACAATGAAAAACTACAACTACAAAGGAAATTCTCTCTATAATTACGCGCTAGCAATAAACAAAATCTACACTAATTACACAAACTACAAGGAAAAAATCAGAAGATTCCAGTGAGGTATCCTCGGCTAAGGGTCGACATATGAAACGTCCCCTTTTTATAATTTTACAGGACTGTGCTTAAACCGACACACAATATTTTTTTTTAGCGCAACGCAATCTGACTTTCAACACACAATATTTTGTTAGCGCAACGCAATCTGACTTTCAACACACAATATTTTGTTAGCGCAACGCAATCTGACTTTCAAAATCTCTAGAAGAGAATGGCCCTGACTAACATTAAACTATCTCTTTCACAAATCACTTACCTCACAAAAATCTTCGCTGCTCAAGCTACTGCAATACAGCGAGCGCCACTACTGCCAGCTAAATAAAAGATTCAAACTATGGAAGGCACTAACTACTGATAGGGATAGTTAGCAAATGAAAGATATTAATAGAGAACAAACAATGTATTTACCTTGATATCATGACAAATTACAAAACTGCGCCATCTCTCTCCCCACATCCACCACTGCTGGCGGCACACCTCCAACTGCCCAGCGCTACGCGCTGTTCACAGCCAGCTGCCTAACACTACAATGGTTGAGTATTACAACAATGCAAAGCAGCCACAGACTGCACACGGCACAGCCGGTGATTTTCATACTGAGGTGGCGTTACCAATAAAAAAAACCTAAACAGCCTACTTACAAACATAAATGAACAGGCTGTTTAATGAACCAAATTTGATTCCCGTAGTAAACGGCAGAAGAATTTAATGGCTGGAACATGAATCAAGGAAAAGAAAAAAAAATGTTGAAGGAAGTACAAGAACGGAAATTTGGAAGTAGACCAAAACAGAGGTGGGTCGATGATCAAAGATGACCTGGACACCATGGCAGCCCAGATGTACATGGCCAGCAAAAGACAGCAGTGCAAGACGCTGAGGACTGAGGCAATGGACTGACTTTGCTCTGTGCTACGAAACGAGTAAAATAAAGAAAAACATTAAACCTAGTCGTTCTGTCTTATTTGTGCACATTTTATTGTGCTAATCGATGAAGTTCGCTGAATATTTATTTGCACTTCATAATAGATAGTAGCGAGAGAAGTATTCGGAATAATTTTAACCATAAAAAACAATGTAAAATTAGCACTGTGTGTATTTTAACGCAGTACGAATGCCCTGGCGCTTTGGTCTGACTTTGATACTTGACATGTTGTTATGGAAGGGTGAAACCTTATGTGAGAGTAATTGGTGATATATCTTTGCTACATGGAGCTTTCGAAAGCTCCGTATGTGGGAGTCAAGCCGGCCGGAGTGGCCGAGCGGTTCTAGGCGCTTCAGACTGGAACCGCGCGACTGCTATGGTCGCTGGTTAGAATCCTGTCTCGGGCATGGATGCGTGTGATGTCCTTAGGTTAGTTAGGTTTAAGTTGTTCTAAGTTCTAGGGGACTGATGACCTCAGATGTTAAGTCCCATAGTGCTCAGAGTCATTTGAACCATTTTTGATTTGAGCGTCGACCTCGCCACAGGATATTCTTACCAAGGAAGCAGTGAAGGCAGAGTAAGTTAAATATAATTCATTTTATACTTTCAAAGAAGAAAGAGTTATCAGCAGTAAGGAAATAGATTTTAGCTGCAAACTGTGCACTGGAAGAATGTTTGGGAACGAATGGAAGAAAGAAGAAATTAAAAAAACGACCTTGCGATACGAACCTCAGGGAGAAAAGGACATGGGGTAGACAGCTAAGAGTTGCCACTAAAGAAGGAGAAGGAGAAAACAATATGATGTAACTCTACACTCTCGAACGATGATGGATTCAGAAGCATAACTCATATTGTTTTGTTTATTCCTTCAAGACACATTCGACTAATTTCGTCAAGAACAAACTGCAGTCTAGTTAGGAGTGGCGTTCGGTCTTTCGCCAAGTGCGCACGTTCCCATAGTAACGATAAACGTGAAACTTCCATGAACCACTGTCAGGAGCTTTTAACCGTAGCTGCACAGCAGGCAAAATCTGGCAGATTCCATACAGCCTCCTTAATCCGTCACCAATTTCACGTAATAGTTCTAAGACCACTGCAAAATCAGATTAGATATCCAATAGGAAAAAGTTGGTTGCCTAGTGACCAACACATCTGATTTGGAAGCGGATCTGTGGCCCGATATATACGCTAATGGTGAGTGTGTTAGCATACGGCAGACATGCAGGCATGTTTGGCGAGGATGCTAAACCTGATCTCACAATTAGGTCGGTAATTTTGTCACAGCTAGGGAATCATGAAACTTATAAGGTACCTTTGTAATCGAACTAGTGTCAACCAAAAGACCTTGTTTTCATCGTTACAGAAGGTTCCCGGTACAGCAGATAGCATTGCAATTGTGTTGCGACAAGCATTAACGGAAGCTAAGTTTCTTAAAGCATATACGCCGTTGATATTTAAATTAATAACAACTTCAACTTGTATCATTAGTTACATTAAAAATCTGGTTGGCGTTAGTCTCTCATGACAGATTTCCGCAGAGCTACTGGTGTTGACATCATAAAGTCGGATACAAATGCCGTTGGTGACATTAGTACGACATTTAAAAAACTTACCAAATGTGTCTGTTAGAACGCTGAAACACAGAATCCTTCCACCTCAACTTACCTCTCGACGTTTCAGGATGTTACTCAAGTCATTCAAAACAACTGTACATGCGACACATCACTTTGATTCAGTGAGATACTACGATATACATGATTATTGGTCTATTTCAGAAATCTCAAAGACAGAACCACAGGAACTACAAGTATAATTCTCGGTAGAATCCTGAATTCTTAATAATATCATTTACTGCTCCCACGGAAGTATGTTAGTATGGCCGTATTTTACATTTTAGGCAGAGAGCGCAGCTGTTAAACAAAGAACAATTCCGCTCTAAAAGGTAAAATAGAGATTTTGGCAACCATCTTGTTGTGAAATTCTTGTGTCCAAAAACTCGAAATCTCAAGACTTTAGCGCAGTAAGAAAGTAATAAACTGTATAGTACTGAAAGCATAGTTTGATGAATTAGGAGACGTGAGTTATGTGCCCTGTGGCATTCTAGAGACAATGCGAGGAAGTATTTTTTCTTTGTGTCCTGCTGTTGGTGATAGTGAGTTGTATGAAATTAAACATCTAAAGTCGTCAATGTCTTATTCACACACAGGAAGGAATATGTGTATTCCAGCTGTTTGTTTGCGTACGGAGTTAGGATTAAGTGGAAGTCAGGAAACGGGTTCTAAATATCGGTGTAACGTGTATATGGGGCGGGACGTGGATACCAGTCCGGTTCTCATTCTAGTGGGATGTGGGAAACCGCCTAAAATCCACACACAGGCGCAACTGCAGTAGTCGTCAAACTGCGAGGCAGATTCGACCAGCGTCAGACTCGCCTCCCAGAGTCCCGAAAGCGACCCGTTTCTTCTTTTCTTCCTTTCCCCTTACTTTAACTGTGCATCCTATTCTTTAAGGCGGTATCTCTCTTCTTGACTATTTTTGTCCTTCCTCCACCCTCTCACTCGATTTCTCTTTTGATTCACTCCTTGCCTCGTAGTTCCTATTGTTAACTGTTTGTGCAAAGAGCCACAGATACAAAACGGTGAAGTTTTGTACTTCGTACAAATAATGTTTAATTTCAGTGAAAGACGTTGATTTCCCCCCATGGGGGCCCCATAGTAAACAAGGAATGGAGATTTTGAAATTGGGCAGTTGACGCAGACGACCTTTGAAATGGGAGCAGCATTTCGGGTGATGTTATTTCACAATACTTAGGAAAAGTGTACTGTGAAAATATGGCTCCACCGCAGTTTATTGAAGTAGTGAAGAGTCCGTTAAGATACAGTCTGATAGGCACTTTCTATTGTCCCTATCGGAGCTAGTAATCCCTGAATCAACCGTAGGAAAAGAAAGAAATTTCAGGCGTCTAGACTGATTGTCAACGAGAGTACATCACTAATCAGTTGAAGGACGTTAATCGACTGCTGACGGAACATAACTACGATATGGTAAGATTTGTAACGTAAAAAATGTACTTCGCAGGTATATTTTATATAAATGTTCTCGCCCCACCCAGAACCAATAATAATAATAATAAATGTACATGATCCTTTATTAATTTCTTTGTTCCGGCAGCAGGTAAGTGATTTAGCAACAACTTTTCTCCCTTAAGAGAACACTAATATTCCTTTAATAGTGCAACAAGCGAAGTAGTGCGTAAACATCAAGAAATTTTTTTTAGAAAACGTAGTTATTACATTTCTCCAAACTACTGCCCACAAATTTCAAGTGAAGTTCCGACCACATGAACACTGTAATAAACACCTGAACGTCATAATAAAGCTAACAGTGCCAATACAATTTTTTACACTCTGCATTTTTTTTAGCTCTTCTTTATTTCAGTCTGGTATGAACGTAAGGCGTCAAAGGGTTATTACTCTACGAATTTTTTAAAAATAGATAGCAGTGTGGGGTCACATGACAATAGTATTTTATTCAAGCTAGTTTTTGAAACTTCTTTGGCATTTATTTATGGTTGTTTATAATTTTTCCCAAATGGTACTGCTTAAAATATTCTCCCGGGTGAAGTCCAGGTTTCCCCTTGCGTGGTTCGCTATAGGAAATAGCTTCTCTTCTTCCTCCATTCTTCTACTATTAGCTTAGTGGTTTTTTTTTAATTTTGCATTATGAAAGGCATCTTCCCATTTAGTCTCTCCCTAGTCTCCCTCCTTTCTTGGAGTCTTTTTTCGCGCGTGACTGTCTAGCTGTCTGATTAGACTGTTTCTGTACTTGTTCTCCACATTCCTTTTTGTCTGTTGAATAAATAACGCAACTGTTGACTACTTCAGCTTCAATGTGCCAGAAGAATAACTACTGCCACTACTTCTATGACAGCTGTTCAATAAGGTAGCAGTCACAGAACTGATCAGCCCTGTCCACTCCTCCCACAAACTTCGCTTATTCCAAAGTAACAGAGGGTTTCATAGACAGAATAGGCTCTTTCTTCCTGTAGCCAGTCTTGGAATGAAAGACATTCATCTCAATCTGATCGCGCACAAAACTCGTATTCAATAAGTACTTAAAATATCATGCGAAATCCTGCCTATAAGGCATATCTGTATCTGTTGCATGAAATTTTATTTTGAACAATTATCGAGCAAGTTGATGGCTCGTGTAACCTGTCAGTAAATACGTGATAGCCTGAACCGCTTACGCGAGCTAGCAACTGCTGTGCCAAATGGACCACTATTCGTATTGCAAAAGGTAAATCAGGAAGAATTAGAATCTCAGTAGTTGTTTTCGGCTTCCTTGGAGTGTAGAACGTGAGTTGAATTCTTCTTTTGAATCCTTCTGTACTGTCATCTACAGTCATAGTTTTGGTTCATAAATTTATTTGCATTTCCTGTCAATATTTTCATTAACGTTCTTCACCTTCCTCCCTTTCGTACCATGACACGTCTGAGCTGTGACAGGTGGGACTAAATGCAGCATCCAAAATATTTTAAAGAAAAAAGTCGACAAGAGGAAACGTACTTGAAAAGTGAGAAGAGTGGAATTCATTCTAGCCGGTCTTCCAAAATAGTCAACTAAGTGTCATCAAATACAGGGCTATGTCCAGTATTACACCAACAAACGCCTTCAGTTCTTCTAATGAAGCATTGTTTCACAATGTGACACTAAGTGTTATGTAAGTGGACTGTCTTTCAGTATATTTCATTTTGTATACATATTTTATCATTCACATTTCCACTAATAAGACTGTCAGTGACGAAGAACAAAGTAAGAGCATATGGACTATCAGACCAATTGTGTGATTGGATTGAGGAGTTCCTAGATAACAGGACGCAGCATGTTATTCTCAATGGAGAGAAGTCTTCCGAAGTAAGAGTGATTTCAGGTGTGTCGCAGGGGAGTGTCATAGGACCGTTGCTATTCACAATATACATAAATGACCTGGTGGATGACATCGGAAGTTCACTGAGGCTTTTTGCAGACGATGCTGTGGTGTATCGAGAGGCTGTAACAATGGAAAATTGTACTGAAATGCAGGAGGATCTGCAGCGAATTGACGCATGGTGCAGGGAATGGCAATTGAATCTCAATGTAGACAAGTGTAATGTGCTGCGAATACACAGAAAGATAGATCCTTTATCATTTAGCTACAAAATAGCAGGTCAGCAACTGGAAGCAGTTAATACCGTAAATTATCTGGGAGTACGCATTAGGAGTGATTTAAAATGGAATGATCATATAATGTTGATCGTCGGTAAAGCAGATGCCAGACTGAGATTCATTGGAAGAATCCTAAGGAAATGCAATCCGAAAACAAAGGAAGTAGCGTACAGTACGCTTGTTCGCCCACTGCTTGAATACTGCTCAGCAGTGTGGGATCCGTACCAGATAGGGTTGATAGAAGAGATAGAGAAGATCCAACGGAGAGCAACGCGCTTCGTTACAGGATCATTTAGTAATCGCGAAAGCGTTACGGAGATGATAGATAAACTCCAGTGGAAGACTCTGCAGGAGAGACGCTCAGTAGCTCGGTACGGGCTTTTGTCAAAGTTTCGAGAACATACCTTCACCGAAGAGTCAAGCAGTATATTGCTCCCTCCTACGTATATCTCGCGAAGAGACCATGAGGATAAAATCAGAGAGATTAGAGCCCACACAGAGGCATACCGACAATCCTTCATTCCACGAACAATACGAGACTGGAATAGAAGGGAGAACCGATAGAGGTACTGAAGGTACCCTCCGCCACACACCGTCAGGTGGCTTGCGGAGTATGGATGTAGATGTAGATGTAGATATATTCAAGTTCGGGTATAGGTCGAATACCAGGAGGTATGGGGAAACATTGTTGCATAACAGAAAAAAGGAACTTCATGAGATTAGTCTCGCCATCACTACAGAATTTCCAGATATTTGCTACAGGTTGTATCTTTCATCACTTCCCACTCCATCAGTAGATTCTGATGTACTAAATCTTATATCACAGCCCATGGTTGAAGTTTCTTCCTACTCACTTTCATCACTAAATTGTTCTTCGTCCCTAAATTCCTTCGAGATGCCACCTGGCAATGTTATCGTCACTTATACATTTTCTACCCCCCATGAACCATGGACCTTGCCGTTGGTGGGGAGGCTTGCGTGCCTCAGCGATACAGATGGCCGTACCGTAGGTGCAACCACAACGGAGGGGTATCTGTTGAGAGGCCAGACAAACATGTGGTTCCTGAAGAGGGGCAGCAGCCTTTTCAGTAGTTGCAGGGGCAACAGTCTGGATCATTGACTGATCTGGCCTTGTAACATTAACCAAAACGGCCTTGCTGTGCTGGTACTGCGAACGGCTGAAAGCAAGGGGAAACTACAGCCGTAATTTTTCCCGAGGACATGCAGCTCTACTGTATGATTAAATGATGATGGCGTCCTCTTGGGTAAAATATTCCGGAGGTAAAATAGTCCCCCATTCGGATCTCCGGGCGGGGACTACTCAAGAGGACGTCGTTATCAGGAGAAAGAGAACTGGCGTTCTACGGATCGGAGCGTGGAATGTCAGATCACTTAATCGGGCAGGTAGGTTAGAAAATTTAAAAAGGGAAATGGATAGGTTAAAGTTAGATATAGTGGGAATTAGTGAAGTTCGGTGGCAGGAGGAACAAGACTTTTGGTCAGGTGATTACAGGGTTATAAATACAAAATCAAATAGGGGTAATGCAGGAGTAGGTTTAATAATGAATAAAAAAATAGGAGTGCGGGTTAGCTACTACAAACAGCATAGTGAACGCATTATTGTGGCCAAGATAGACACAAAGCCCATGCCTACTACAGTAGTACAAGTTTATATGCCAACTAGCTCTGCAGATGATGAAGAAATAGATGAAATGTATGACGAGATAAAAGAAATTATTCAGGTAGTGAAGGGAGACGAAAATTTAATAGTCATGGGTGACTGGAATTCGTCAGTAGGAAAAGGGAGAGAAGGAAACATAGTAGGTGAATATGGATTGGGGGGAAGGAATGAAAGAGGAAGCCGCCTTGTAGAATTTTGCACAGAGCATAACTTAATCATAGCTAACACTTGGTTCAAGAATCATGAAAGGAGGCTGTATACATGTAAGAAGCCAGGAGATACTGACAGGTTTCAGATAGATTATATAATGGTAAGACAGAGATTTAGGAACCAGGTTTTAAATTGTAAGACATTTCCTGGGGCAGATGTGGATTCTGACCACAATCTATTGGTTATGAACTGCAGATTGAAACTGAAGAAACTGCAAAAAGGTGGGAATTTAAGGAGATGGGACCTGGATAAACTGAAAGAACTAGAGGTTGTAGAGAGTTTCAGGGAGAGCATAAGGGAACAATTGATAGGAATGGGGGAAAGAAATACAGTAGAAGAAGAATGGGTAGCTCTGAGGGATGAAATAGTGAAGGCAGCAGACGATCAAGTAGGTAAAAAGACGAGGGCTAATAGAAATCCTTGGGTAACAGAAGAAATATTGAATTTAATTGATGGAAGGAGAAAATATAAAAATGCAGTAAATGAAGCAGGCAAAAAGGAATACAAACGTCTCAAAAATGAGATCGACAGGAAGTGCAAAATGGCTAAGCAGGGATGGCTAGAGGACAAATGTAAGGATGTAGAGGCTTGTCTCACTAGGGGTAAGATAGATACTGCCTACAGGAAAATTAAAGAGACCTTTGGAGAGAAGAGAACCACTTGTATGAATATCAAGAGCTCAGATGGAAACCCAGTTCTAAGCAAAGAAGGGAAGGTAGAAAGGTGGAAGGAGTATATAGAGGGTTTATACAAGGGAGATGTTCTTGAGGACAATATTATGGAAATGGAAGAGGATGTAGATGAAGACGAAATGGGAGATATGATACTGCGTGAAGAGTTTGACAGAGCACTGAAAGACCTGAGTCGAAACAAGGCCCCGGGAGTAGACAACATTCCACTAGAACTACTGATGGCCTCGGGAGAGCCAGTCATGACAAAACTCTACCATCTGGTGAGCAAGATGTATGAGACAGGCGAAATACCCTCAGACTTCAAGAAGAATATAATAATTCCAATCCCAAAGAAAGCAGGTGTTGACAGATGTGAAAATTACCGAACTATCAGTTTAATAAGTCACAGCTGCAAAATACTAACGCGAATTCTTTACAGACGAATGGAAAAACTGGTAGAAGCTGACCTCGGGGAATATCAGTTTGGATTCCGTAGGAATGTTGGAACACGTGAGGCAATACTGACCTTACGACTTATCTTGGAAGAAAGATTAAGAAAAGGCAAACCTACGTTTCTAGCATTTGTAGACTTAGAGAAAGCTTTTGACAATGTTGACTGGAATACTCTCTTTCAAATTCTGAAGGTGGCAGGGGTAAAATACAGGGAGCGAAAGGCTATTTACAATTTGTACAGAAACCAGATGGCAGTTATAAGAGTCGAGGGGCATGAAAGGGAAGCAGTGGTTGGGAAAGGAGTGAGACAGGGTTGTAGCCTCTCCCCGATGTTATTCAATCTGTATATTGAGCAAGCAGTAAAGGAAACAAAAGAAAAATTCGGAGTAGGTATTAAAATTCATGGAGAAGAAGTAAAAACTTTGAGGTTCGCCGATGACATTGTAATCCTGTCAGAGACAGCAAAGGACTTGGAAGAGCAGTTGAACGGAATGGACAGTGTCTTGAAAGGGGGATATAAGATGAACATCAACAAAAGCAAAACGAGGATAATGGAATGTAGTCAAATTAAGTCGGGTGATGCTGAGGGAATTAGATTAGGAAATGAGACACTTAAAGTAGTAAAGGAGTTTTGCTATTTAGGGAGTAAAATAACCGATGATGTTCGAAGTAGAGAGGATATAAAATGTAGACTGGCAATGGCAAGGAAAGCGTTTCTCAAGAAGAGAAATTTGTTAACATCGAGTATAGATTTAGGTGTCAGGAAGTCGTTTCTGAAATTATTTGTATGGAGTGTAGCCATGTATGGAAGTGAGACATGGACGATAACTAGTTTGGACAAGAAGAGAATAGAAGCTTTCGAAATGTGGTGCTACAGAAGAATGCTGAAGATAAGGTGGGTAGATCACGTAACTAATGAGGAGGTATTGAATAAGATTGGAGAGAAGAGAAGTTTGTGGCACAACTTGACTAGAAGAAGGGATCGGTTGGTAGGACATGTTTTGAGGCATCAAGGGATCACAAATTTAGCATTGGAGGGCAGCGTGGAGGGTAAAAATCGTAGAGGGAGACCAAGAGATCAATACACTAAGCAGATTCAGAAGGATGTAGGTTGCAGTAGGTACTGGGAGATGAAGAAGCTTGCACAGGATAGAGTAGCATGGAGAGCTGCATCAAACCAGTCTCAGGACTGAAGACCACAACAACAACAACATTTTCTACCGGCCATTATCGTAGTAGAACGTGTGAATGCAACACGCTTTGAATTGTCAGAAATGGCTCAGGATCTCTTATAACTTTATACTTCAAAGTAAATGTACTGTTTCATAAAGGCAATGTACTATATGCAGTGCGTGGTAAAGTTCTTCTTATTGAATACACTACCGCAAAGAAGGCGAGTTTAGTATGAAAAAGTAGTTAAAATATGTGTGTAAACATCTAAATCCCTTCTCTCAATCCGTATGGGATCGCCCACGCTCAACTGGTGGCAGGCTAATGTGGTTTTTTTGCGTGAAAAGCACACATTTTGATATCATTCTAACAATGATTCAGACGGATCGAAAGCCATCTGACATAGCAAAGATGTAAATCTGCATCCATGATGTAGTAAAGAGGCGCCTACAGTGCTTGTATCCAATAATCGACAACGGTTATGGCAGACCTATATAAGCAATGTCAAAGATAAAAGTCGTGATCTTTAAGGTGGCAGCTTGAACGAATATCAATGTCGCACCTTCCATGAGATTTCATACGTCGTAACAAGTAGATGAATATGTCACTACTTAGGCGGTAACGAGCAGATTTGCCTATCAAAATAGCGTGTAATGCAAAGGGGTGACACTCGATTCGACGCTATTAATACACCAAATCCAAATCCTGCATGTCAATGAGCAAAAGGTAAAATATTCTGCTGTAAGAAACGTTCTGGTTTGGGGGCAAACGCGAGTTGCGCCGTCACGTCCCGCATACAGTGGAAGGCTTCTGAAACGGGATGGTGACTATAAAATAAATAAAAATAAAATTTGGAATAAAATATTAATGATTAATTATTCTGTATGTATGATGATTGGTTGTAATTGGTATTTGCTTATCTGGAACGCGGACGTTTAATTATTCGGTATCAGACGCTTGACAATGGCTATTTGGAAAAGGCAATGTAACTCGTAGTTGACCGTGAAATAAAACTGAAATAATCGGACTTCGTAATTAATTCGTTTCCAAAGACTGCTGCGGTAGGTACGGACTCATGATCTAATCTCAATATTACAATGATTTGCCAGCCATGCCAATACGTCGTACAGAGGTGATTGTCTACTAAACATAAAAAAGTTACACAGTTAGTTAAATCAGATATATTCAATGAAATAGCCTACAGTTCATAATCCTACTTACTTTTATAAATATAAATTCATTACAGAATCGAGTGCCTAGTGTGGTTGCAACTCGCAGTATTCTTCTATAACATGAAAATATGGCGGTGTGCCAGACAATAAAATAAAATACGTGCTTCTCGCACCACTTCTACCTGAGCACTCTCCTCTCTTAATCAAACATAAGAGTAACGTAATTATTCTTTTGTCTTTATCAGCGACACAGCGCTGCAGTTGTGTGCCATAGGCTTTATTTATTAGTCACTGATTATTTATTTAATTAATATTTCGCGTTTCCGCGGAAACTCACGCTCGGCATGCAAATGTGCCTTTATATGACCCACAGCGAGAGGGACAACGAACGCGCCAGGTGATCATCGAGAGGAGCAGGTAGCGGCGCAGCGCTAATTGCTATGGAGAAATTCTTCAGAAAACTGCGTTGGGGAATTTCCAGATGGATACAAACAGACCAGCAACGCAGCTGATCATGTGAAATGCCTGTAATATGCTCATGATACACGAGTGGTACTTTCAGGCGTTAGGAGCGAGCACAAAATGTCCGACTGGCTGAAATAAACTCCGAAGGAGTAAAAAGGTGCGATATTTCGACGCAGTTGAAAGACAGACGCTTTGCGATTGGCAGAGGTAGTTTCCACAACGTGAAAGGAATTGGTCTGAAAAAGCCGTGACGTGAAGCACGAAAGGACACAGGTGGGGGGCAGATAGCTACGAAAGACACAAGCCCAAGAATTAGGGGGACTCTCCTCTGAACCAGCGTCAAGTGTAGAACAATGGGCATCACGCCCTGTATGGCACCAAAAGAGGAATTTTGTGTGAACACTGCGTTCACTTTGGCTGACATTCTGCTACAGATAAGTTGAAGAGTCGTTGAGCTCCGATAGCGGAGGAACGAAACAGCCACGTAGTTAATTCTTCTTGCAAGAACTGTGACACCGTTGAAGCATACACACTGCTCTGTCTACGCCCGTGTATATCGCCATATATTCCAGAATAGGGATGAGTGCATGTTTTCTTGCCTAAGAAGAAACATAGGACAGTTTCAGCTGATAAAATGATAAAGATTTTGATCAACTTATTATAGGGTTTTCAGAGGGCGAGAGCAGCCATTCAGCCAACAGCATGTCACAGCTAAAGGTAAATGCCGCTGTCAGAGACGTAAACTTGTTTGTTCAACAGCTTGTGTCCATTTGTAACTCGAGCAATCTTGAGTAATCTATAACTCATCTTGTCACAAAAAGTAACCATGCTCCTCAGACTTGATTGTCACCCTAAAACGTATCGAACTTAGAAACGGAATCGGATGATTTGTCGTAATATTGGCTAATTTCACTGTGTATAAGTAATAAAAATCTTGTTGAGAACCTTCTATTTATATTTGATATTGTGTTCAGTGTTATTTCTGCTAAACAGGACGTAATGTGTTCTACTGATAACTGTACTGAAATTGTCATGTCACAGTCTATGTCAACTCATGTGCTTCTCTAACAACAAAACAGAAATAAACCAATTTTATAGCTAAACACCAATGACCAATGTGATCTGTCATAGAATAAGGGTCCACTCCTAACCCCAGTCACTGATACTACTGATCCTAACGCACTCACAGGGCGTTTTTGCTGATGTCTGTACGAATGTGAAAAGGAGTGACGTGCCACATAATGGCGACTCTGCCAGGGTGGCAGTTGGTCTGCCATGATGGAAATTAGTCAAATTAGAAAGTGTAATTAAAATTGGCTAAAAAATTATTTTTGAAAAACAAAACATGATAAGGTTACTCAATGTATGTGTCTGCGTAGTGGTCAGATTAGTGTAAATGTGTGATCCACAGAGTAAAAAAATTAATATTAACGAGTTAAAAAACTGGAAAATATTTGTATTTGGGGTAAACGTAGCTTGTGCATGAACTTTCTGGTGCGTGTGAAGATATTCATGGCCACGTTGAGTTGGTTTGAATACCCTAAAACTGTGAACGGCGTTGATAATGATGTGTTAATGGTATAAGAGACTTTCTGTGATATTTTGGAGACGTGTAAAGTCATATAAATTCATGTTGACTAGAGCTCAGGCTCGCGCAAATCGTGAAAGACAGAGGTTAGTTAGACGGTATGAGATGGTGTGAAAGACGTAGATCTTCGCATATAGGGTGAAGATCTTGATAGGACAGAAAATGATGTACAACAAAATGTATCGAATGAAAATGACGAAACCGAGCCAAGTAATATTGAAGATTGAATGGTGGCAGTCTCGCGATCGGTATCTCAGGTTGCGATCTCACAGCACCGAATAGATGACGGATCTAGTGGTTCAGAAGCAAAACCAGAGGATGCGAAACTTCGGTACTTTGAATCAAATGTTATAATTCTGAAACTAACGGAACAGTTTCCCACGGAAGAATGTGTGTAAGTGCGTCAGCACTGTGCGCAGAAGTCTGTGAGACGGCAAAATTTGCACCAAATGGTGACAGATATCAAAGACGAAGAGTCTGATAGTGTGGTCGAAGTGTTGAAGCGACCCAATATTGTTGTCAAGCAAACTAGTGAACCGATGAGAGCAGGGATAGCAGACTCAAAGACCGAATCGGCGAATTTAATAACCGAAACGGCGAATTAAAAAACAGAAACAAATGTAGGGTTAGCGACCACAAATGCTGGTTTGAATGATCTCAAATTTGAAACCAATGCAGGGTTCAAAAATGTCCGCAAAGGTCAGCAAAAGATGAGAACCGAAGTTAATGAACAGTTTATTGAAATCCGGAAGGAGGCGAGAGACTAGCGCGAATTAATTCAATCGCTTATGGCCGATCAGAAAAAGATGCGTACTAACTTTGACCTGGTGCACGTTACAGTGTCTAATATCAAACAAAGAGTTCATAATTTAGCACGTAAGGCTTCTGGTAAGGCGCAACCCATCGTGGAAGAACTGAATGTCAGAAAACGTGTCACGCGAGCCGCTTTAAAAGATTCGATACGCGCGTTGTACACATCTTCTCGAACAATCACAGCAGTATGAACAACTTACAGTATTGAAGCAGTATGTTGAGAACCGTACAGATAGCAGTAGTGAGGCGACGGAATTGGTAGTATCATCTAACATAGTGGTGGAAAAAAATCCAGATGTAACCAATTCCGTTATACAGTCTTCCGTGTCAGTTGCGGAAACACAAAAATGTCATGAGATTCCACTCGTATGTCCACAAGATGTTGCGTAGTGCAGCAGAAAAATTTGACAACGGTCATTTTTTGACAGTCAGAAACTTCCAACATCACAAGGAAAACGGGAACGGCTTACACCCACGCACGTCTATACATAAATTCCAAATCGCTTTACCAGAACATTGGCCACTTACACATTAACTTCATTTCATCTGTCGTCGTATGAACAATTGGAGTCTGTATTCTTAGAGCGATACCGAACTGCGGAAACTCAAAATAGGATACAATATGAATTGTTACAGAAGACGTCATTTGAAAATTCGGGAGAAAACAAGCCAGTTAGATTATTTTAAGAAATGATGAAAAAGAATCATTGTATAGACAATCCATGCGGTGATAGGGAAGCGATACTTATGTGCACAATGAAGTTACCAGTTACCCCTGCGTTATCAGCAATCGTTTTTGTAAGAGCTGGAGATTATAAATAGGCATTTAAATGGGTTTTAAGAGAAGTCGAATTCATCTTTACTGAAGATCATGCGAAGGAACAACGTCTAGTGAGAGAACCAATGGTAGGAGGAATAATAGCAACCAGCTGGCCTTTAATAATCCTTACAATGGCAGTAGTAATGTTGGAAAAGGGAATTGTTTTGGGAAGAATAGTAATAGCTGTGGTCCTGGCAACTCACAGAGGTCAAACAATAATTATGGGTTTGGTGAGCCTTGGAATTACAATAATGGCTTTGGTTCCAGAAATTATGGTGGTAACTATAATTCTCGATATGATCACCATGGGAGAAACAGGAAGATTTAGATGTTATCACCCCAAAACCCTGCTTATTCGGATGGAACTAGAATGCCTAGAATGCAAAAAGCTTTGGAGATTCAGTTTTCAGCAGGACAACACACGTGAGATGAACCGGTACAGGAAGTCGAGTTGAGGCCACCAAAGTCTGGTAAAATACAGGGTTGACGAGATGAACGACATGAAGACCAGTCACAAGAGATTCTATCGCCAAATGAAATTGATGTTATAATTAAATATGTAAATAGACATAGCTCCGATCAACAAGTAGGTTTAGGGGGTGATCAGATACAAATACCAGCATACCAGGAGACAATTGCTGGGGAATCGTCCGAAGATGAGGAATAAGAGTTGTCAACAGTTGATGCAGTCAGCTGCACTAAAACTGATGATGACCAGATTGTCGAGGATGTAGTCCACTTATACGAAACATAGAGAGAAATGGTATGTGAATAGAATATTGCACCATTGGCAATACCAGTATTGATACACATCTTAGATGATATATATAGGACAGGGACATATCCAGAAAATAATTAAATTACTACCAGTATCCAGAGTACAATATCTACATCTAGTAAAATTGGCATGAGCAACTTGAAAGCTGTGGCGTTAAATAGAAAGAACAATGCGGACAAAACGGCAACCTCACGAATATTTACACTAGGACAAAACGTACGTGTGAAAACCAACCACCTCTCTAGCAAGAAAAAACAATAAAATCAAAAATTCTCTTCGATATATAAAGGCCATATGGAAGTAAGTAAAGTGGTTCATGATAATGCAGTCAAATTGTTTAACCTCAAAACAGGAAAATCATTGGGCTTGCACCATGTGAGTCACTTGAAATTGTATAAAGCATAAATCTGCAAATATTCACTCCACAAGAAAAATGAAATGATAATGTCCAGATTCCAATAAGAGCAAAATCTAGAAATCAACGAGCAAGGAAGCTAAGAAAATGCATACAAATGAAAATGTATAATTTGTACTTATCTGAATTGGTTTGATCACCAGCATGTGTCGAATGTGAACTCGAGCTACCTTGATTAATCAATTGCTCATCTTGTCACAAAAACCAAACATCGTCTGTAGACTTGACTGCCATCCTAAATAGTACCAAACTTCGAACTGTAATCGTATGATTTTGTTGTAATATTGACCAACTTCACTGTGTATAAGTAAGACAAATCTCGTAGAGAATCTTCTATTTAAATTTGACATTGTTTTGTTCAGTGTTATTTCTGCTAAATAGGGCGTATGCATTATATTGACAACTGTCCGGAAATTGTCGTGTCACAGTCTATGTAAACTCGTGTGTTTTTGTAACAACAAAATAGGAATAAATCATTTTTATGGCTAAACTCCAATGTGCTGTGTCCTAGAACGAGAGCCAACTCCTAAGGCCTGACTACTTTAGTCACTAGAGATGAACTGAGAAGAGCGTGGAGAGCTGTTGAATGTTTCCTAGTAGATAGTAGAGAAGAATTTTCGTAGATGAATATAGTGAAGCCCCACAGTACACAAGTTTACACAGCATAGACACCCATCCACCAACTAGAGTAATTGCTTGGCATGAATGAAGTCCATGTCACAAATCCTATTGGTCTGTCTGCAAGTAACACTCTAGGATCGCGCACCGGTTCCTGTTCACCAGAAGGAAGTCAGTTTCCATGCGTAAATTTAGATGTCGACCCACAGGTCAGGAAATTTCCGTTAACTGTGAGGATAACTGCTTGTCGTTAGTGTCAGGTGCCTTAGTCTGATTCAGCTCTGCATTTGGTCTCACTCAGTGTGGACCCAATGGATCGTCCATGAGTCCTGACACCCCTAGATCTGCCAATCGAGTGCCCATCGGTTTCTCTCTGCATGTCAAACCTTTGTGAGCCATATGGTACAGAAACTCTCCATCGAAATTGTACACACACAAAAATTACTTCAGTTGTTCTACTGAATTAAACACTCCAAATAATATGTTGAGACACTTATGTATCAAAAGAAAAGCTAATAGTGTGTGTAGAATACTGGCAGGTGAGACACCCAGTGCTTCTCAACAATGAAGAAGGTGAGCAAGACTCATTTCTGTCCAGCCACAGGGAGGTCGGCACTAGAGGGCGTTGGTTGACCCAGATGGGGAGATTGGTACCTTCAGACGCAGGGGACCATGGAGATTTGGAAATTTACAAGCAGGTAATTAACTTCACAATCTTAGATGCCAAGAAATCTTCAACCATAGGTACGTTTCCTAGAGACATTTCCAGGCAGGAATAGCCAGCTGCGCATCTAGCACATATACGAGAGAACTAAGGTCATGTATAATGTCACACAATAACCAAAGCCCTTCGAAGAAGCGCATAGCAATAGACATGTTCCATGGGCACACATCATTTGAAAGAATCAGTTAAATACACATTACCACAAATTAGTAATGCATTGAGAGAAGAACTTCTTGAAAGTTGTGTAGTCTTTTCTGCCGGGATATGCTGGTGTTACCCAAACGGTTGTAAACGAATATCAGTTGTGAGAAGAAATGAGTGAGGTAGCCATTCAGTCATTAGGAATGCACAAAAATATTCTGTCATACTCTATCATGTCCTAGTGAGTTACATTGGAAGAAATGGCATTTACATCTTCATCTGTACTCTGAAAGCCACTATGAAGTGTATGGTGGAGGGTACGTTGTAATATATTGGTAGCATATGTAAGTTGGTTCTGGAGCAGAGCCTTGTTTTTTTTTAATTTTTCGATTTACAAGCAAGATTTTAGTTTTGTTGTTCCCCACATATAAAACCTCTCGATATGAAACAAGATTTTAGTTTTCTCATTTTACCCATATAAAAATATGTATGTCTGTGAAGATTAATTTGATTTAATTTCAAAAAAATCTATTCAAATGAAATTTAGCATTCAAAAATCAATATGTAAAATACAAAAATTCTAAAATTTATCCAAAGTCAATAACATGTATCCAACGACCTTTTTTTGCCTTTTACCTCAATAATTAAATTTTAATCCCACAAATTTATCTAATTCATCATCATCTTGTGATGGTACTTGAATTACGTAACCATTACAGCACCTCAACTCAGCCTCTCGATACCAGCAATACTACTGTGTTTCTGTAAAGTAGTTTCCATATTTTTGAGACAACATTCAGATTTGATTTCATTAATGTAGAGGTACTTTGATAAATCGATATGTTTATATTGCAATGATATTATTCTTATGTGTAATTTTTCTTTTCTCACTATGATCTTTGACGTACTTGTATCTCTGATTTTAGGTCGTGTAAGTGGTTATTATTTTTGTAAAAGAGTAAGACCTTGAAAAGGTCAAGTCTTGGATGTTATGTTGGAAAGACTCAAATTGTAGACAGTTTATAAAATGTGAACTTTAACAGTGAGGAAGATGATTTCAAGTATGTTTTGTATTGTGAAGTTATGTTTTGTGTGTGTATATGATATTGGAACAAAAGCAATAAACAAGAAGTATAACTTAAATTTGGAGTGTTGATTATTATTTTACATCACCATTGTGCTAAACTTTTGAATATATCACACAATAAAACCTAGGCCTCTTTGCATCTAAGTGTGGAATCATCACCACCTAGATTTTTAACGATTGAGCCATGATTTTACAACGAGACCAGCGTGGCAAACACGAAAAGATGACTGCCTAGTTTATTCATTATTACATGAAATGATTTTATTAACTGTGCTCTAATGACACCAGTCACATAATAACTTTGTTGTTGCCCAAAAACGCAGTATTTAGTAGTGTGAGCAACACCACAGTCATCATTAAATTTTGACCTTTGTTGTGGTAGGGTTTTTAGAATCTTTTAAAAAGATAATACCGTAACGAACTAGAAGAGTAAATTTATATTTGATACCTAAAAGTAATAAAATATTTTTCCCATATTTAGCTATCAAAATTTGAGCTCTTGAAATTTTATACGGCTTTTTTTTTTTAGCTCTGATGGTTTAATGAACACTTCTGCATAACCCTTACTGTAACCGTGAAGTTCATTTATTAGACTATTAGCAACATCATTCATGCTCTTTTGCTTTGCTTTACTTGAAAGAGAACAAATTTAGGTATTGAAGTTTTTGGAAAATAAAATTTATATCTTTGATACTGAAAATTTTAAATATTTGAAAATTTTCTAGTTTCTTATTTATTTACGCAAATAAAATTTTTTTATTAAAATTCTTCGTTGTGAATCGTAACTCACATTCTTTTTACCATAACTTATTTCATACACAGTTCTATGATTAGGTTTATATTTATCAGAAAATGCATTTAATTACATTGTATTTTCCTGAGTAGTTAAAACATCTAGTCTTCTTTTTATATGTATGACATAGACTGGATAATTTTTAATAAAATTGAATGAATTTTCGTTTAAATCGTTATTTAACCCTTTCAGACCCTGTGGTTACAATTATGTACATTAATTTTCACGACATCTTAACTGCAATAGAAATATTTTTCCTCAATTGGGAGCTGACGTACACTTTCGTGAACATTCATTCTTTTCACCATGCACAAGTGCTGCCATCTGTTCTGCAGCGCTATAAACATATCAACATATTAATGTAACAGTGCAGAGCAGTTTGTAACCTTTAAAGTACCTGGTAGTCTTTGGTAAGCTATAACCCACACTATAGTTGTGTATCAGTATTGTTGTCTTACATGAACATTGTAGAACATTCGATTTATTTATTACAACAATCAATATTTCAAAATCGTTGGTTTAGTCAGCAAAAAGAAGCGCTGTTTTTCTGTGTGCACAACTGTAGCCATGAGGTCTCAAGAACAATGTTTTAAATAACATTGAGTATCTTGTGTTTCCTTCACATGAAGTGCTTGTTGGAACAATTTCTTTTTATCCTGACGATTGTATGAATTTTGACTGGGATTTATTCAATTCATTTGAGACATGTTGTATTACTAGGTATTGTTATGAGCAACATTTAGGAAAATAGACATAGCATTGAAGCTCCAGTTGAAGACAATGTCGTTAGGTCTACTGTAAATTATTATTTTAGGGTAATACCACTACAGATATTATTATTTGTGAATATTTCAGTTCTGTCCATGTTGAAGAAACAGTATTTCAACATTGAGCGAGATGCAGATGCCATTTTAGAGATGCTGCTGAATGGAGAGGTGTCAGATTTCGATTTATCATCAGATGAAGAATCAGGTCCTCATGTAGAATCCTACTGTACTTCAAGAGAGAAGGAAGTGAGAGTGGGGGCTAACAAAATGAACAGGGGAGAAACCAATGATGGGTCAACTGCAAATAACGAAAGTGGTGTGTGTGGTGACAATGATAACAACGATTCTGATATTAAAGACAGTGATCCACTTATCAACAATGAATGCAGTGATGTAACATACATTTTGTCAGAAAAAAAGGACATCAAGTGGCATCATCGTCCTCTCTTTATACTGGATTCATATTACGAATGGCAACCATGTATTGAAGAACAGGAAATACTTTCTCCTTCAACTTATTTCAGCAACTACATTACCAATTATCTGTTCAGTACTATGGCTGATATGACAAACCTATATGCCTTGCAGAGTGGAACAATTAACAATTACAAACAAACTACACCAGCTGAATTCCAATTCTTGTTTGGGCTTCATATAATTATGGGAACTCTAAAGTTTCCAAGAGTCCAAATGTATTGGGACACAACATTGAAAATGCAATTATTCATGGACAGTATGCCCAGAAATAGATTCTTCCAACTCAGAACAAATTTACATCTTGTTAACAACATGGTTATACCAGCAGACACTAAAGACAAGTTCTATAAAGTTCTGCCTATATATACTGCCATCCATAACAGATGTCTGGAGTTATCTGTGGAGGAAGAGCCTGCTGTTTATGAGGCAATGATCCCATTCACAGGGAAGCTGTCAGTAAAAAAGTGTTTGAAGGGAAAGCCTTCTCCGTGGGGTATCAAAATGTACATGTCATGTGGTAAGAGTGGACAAGCCTATGATTTTTATTCTTTATCAGGGAGCATCGACTGAATTTCAGACACCTTTGTTGAAGGAATTTGGCCAAGCTCAAACAGTAGTTTTACAACTAGCCCAGAGAATAAAAAACCAAATGGGGCATAAGATATATTTTGACAATTTCTTTTCTTCATACAAGCTTTTCCAAGCATTGAAACAAGAAAAAATTTGTGCTGCTGGAGCTGTCAGAGTTAATCGTTATGCAAATTCTCCTCTAATACCAGATGAGGAGGCAATGAAGAAGGAAAGAAGATTTTCAGAAGAAATTTGTAGCACAGATGACATAACACTGGTAAAATGGGTTGACAACAAAACAGTTGTTCTAGGTTCTAATTTTATTGGAAAATGAGAAATTGACAAAGTTGAATGCTAGGACAAAAAAGAAAGTAAATACGTTATTATCGATCGACCAGCGATTGCCAAATGCTACAACCATGGCATGGGCGGAGTTGATCTTTTTGATCAATTGATGTCATATTACAGTCGAAGAAATGGACCCTCAGAGCTATTTTCCATGCTGTTGATTTTGCTGTGGTACAGAGCTGGCTCGAATACAGGAAAAAGAAATGGTTCAAATGGCTCTTAGCATTATGCGACTTAAATTCTGAGGTCATCAGTCGCCTAGAACTTAGAACTAATTAAACCTAACTAACCTAAGGACAACACACACATCCATGCCCGAGGCAGGATACGAACCTGCGACCGTAGCGGTCACGCAGCTCCAGACTGAACCGCCTAGAACCGCATGGCCACAACGGCCAGCTAATATAGGAAAAATGCCAATGCAGTTGGTCTACCAACGATGAAAATAATGGATCTCCTACACTTCTGTATGAAGCTGGCAGATGTTCTAGTGTTAAGTGGGATAGATACCTCGAATAGAAAATGAGGCCCACCACCTGCCACACCTCCAGATACACCTGTTGAAAGACAACAAGGAGAAACTAGGCCTTCTGAAGAGATTCAGTATCATTGAACGCAACACTTCCCTCTTAATGAAAGTGGTGCAATGCCTACCAGGTGCAAATTTCCGGGATGCAAGGGATGTTCACGAATAAAATGAGAAAAATGTAATGTACATCTTTGTTTGTGAATGGAAAATAACTGTTTCAGTTCATTTCATGTCAATTAAAATCACATAATGAACATAATTCGCGACTCATTTCATTTTTAATTAAAACTATGGTGAGTTTTGCATGTATTTTACATGTAAATGATATCAAATTTATGTGTAATGTTTAAATAAATTAGTTTTGTCTGCTATGATTACAGTGTTGATTGAAACCCAGTGTACACAATGTACAAGTTTTTTTCGAAAATGGTTACATATCTTCTTACAAATGTTGCTTCTAAAATCATTAAAAAATGTCCGTCACAGTATTTAAAAAAATTTTCTTCCTCCAGAAAAAATTCGGGACTGAAAGGGTTAATAGTTTCAGGCTTTTAAAATCTGTATGTTCATTGTAAGCTTTTAAAAATATTTAATTGTTTTAAATTTTTTACATAAATATTTTGTACTTCAAAATTATTGAATAAAGAAGAAGGTTTTAACTGATTAATTTGTTAGATTAGTTTGGAAAATATCGAAAATAAATTAAAGCATATAAAACTGAGCATAATTATAATAATTAGTAATATGTAGTTCAAATTTTTTCCATTTGATTGTAGTTAAAAAATTTAACTTTTTGGATTTTTCAGTCTTTCTTGTTCAACTTCAGATGAATATTCTGGTTCATATTTAACAACAGGAACACGTATTTCCAATCTTTTTGCAACAATTTTGCCATCTTTTGAAATTGTGCTGTTATTATTATTACTAGTGCATAGAAGAATGGAATCTTCTTGATCTTATGAACTGTAAGTAAAAATTACTGCTAAATCTCCTTCACAAATATTTCCTTAAATACCCTCCATAATCCACTAAATAATTGTAATGGATGAAGTACATTATTTTGATTGTTTTTAATTCTATCATTGTTAAGAATATGTCCTTTGATAGCTATTTTATTTGATAAAGGTGAAGTTAAATGAATAATATGTGATGAAGAAATAAATGGACATTCTATTCTGTATAAAATATTGTCTCCTTTTAAATGTAATAACATTGAACAACTTTAACACATGATTATAAATTAGTTTAATATTCGATTTACCATCATATGGTGGCAAATTCATTCCATTTGTGTGAATAACTTCAAAGGTCATATAAAGTGGTCATTTATTAGGATAAATCCAGCCATCATCAACATTAATATTAATTTCTATCTCCTTCATAGGAGGAAATAAATTATTATTTTTTTGTCAATAACAGGAAAAGAGTAAAACTTATGTCAAAATTTTTTCATGATTTATTACATAAAAAATGTAATAAATTCATTTTTAAATTTACTGTTACTCAAGTACCATGAAATCAAACAAATTCTCACTTTCAACAGTTATATGAATTATTAAATTTTGAATAGAAACAAAAGTTAGAATATTTATAGAAGAATTTGGTTCATAAATTGCTTGACCTCCAAACTCACCTTTTTGATTAAACAAAGAAATAATATTAGTTTGTCTATAAAATGATCGTTATGTATGACAGGCATTTCACCAGCCAGATTTAAATTAATATTCATTAATTGGAATGGAATAATTTTAGGAACATCATTAGCAATTGTTTTTTCATTAGCTTCAATAAAATAATAATTAAATATTAAAATTTGAAGCATACAATCTTTATCCATAAATAATTCTTTAACAGCTCTTTTTAAAATTTTATCTTCTTTAATGTGAACATAAGGTTTTTTTGGTTAAATAATTTTTTTCAAATTTTTCCACTGATGTTAACCACCAGGCAATTCTATCGATCGTTTGTTAGTATAAATATTTTTTCCTTGTAAATTTTGGAGTTATCGAAGTTGAATAAAAACCAGATAATGGAACATTTTATAAATTTCTTTGATTACAGCAGTTAATCTTTTTTCAGAACAAATGAATTATAACTGTATTGAAACTAACAGAACATTTACATTAAAAAATAGTGTAAATAATTGATGGATTGAGAAAAAGTAAGAATTCCTGAAAATAAATCATTTGTATGTTTATTCTAAATATTAGATTAATCTAAATATAAAAAATTTATGAAAAGATGTGTAACATTTAAGATTAAGTTAATTTATGAAAAGATGTGAAATATTTAAGAGTTACTTTTATTGAAAATATTGATGAAATTATTGCTTTAGATTAATGTAAAGGCAATTCAGTTGTCGTTTTTGATGACATCATTCAAGAAAATAAAGATATAGTTAGAGTATATTTTACTAAAGTTAGACCTAAAGGAATAAATTGTTTTTACTTAGCTCAAACTTATCCAAAAACACTAAAGCAATTAGTTAGAAATAATCTTAACTTCTGAAATATATTCAGCTGACATGACACAAATTTAACTCATATTTATCATGAATTTGGTGGCGGTGATTTGAAAACATCATACAAAACTTCCAGAATGAGATTTTCACTCTGCAGCGGAGTGTGCGCTAAGCCATGTCTCCGCAATATCGTTTCTTTCAGGACTGTTAGTTCTGCAAGGTTCACAGGAGAGCTTCTGTAAGGTTTGGAAGGTAGGAGACGAGGTACTGGCAGAAGTAAAGCTGTGAGTACCGGGTGTGAGTCGTGCTTCGGTAGCTCAGATGGTAGAGCACTTGCCCGCGAAAGGCAAAGGTCCCGAGTTCGAGTCTCGGTCGGGCACACAGTTTTAATCTGACAGGAAGTTTCATCATACAAAACTGTTCTAAACGCATTCTCTGAAAATTATTTCGAGCAGTTTGTTCATGAGCCCAAGTGAATAGTAAACAGTTAATAAAAGCATCAAAACGGTTACAGGGATTAGTGAACACAGGATTGTCGTAGGGAGATTGAATACTGTAACCCACAAATCCTCAACAAATAACACAAAAATATACCTTTTCAAAAAAGCAGATAAAAAGTCCCCTGACACCTTCCAGAGAGACATTCTCCACTCCTGCCAAATTAATAATAGAAGTGCAGGCCAGATGTTGCTTGAATTCGAAGAAATAGTTTCAGCAGCAGTTGAGATATTTATACCAAATAGATTAACAAACGATGAAGCTGATCCTCCTTCATACACAAAAAATCCTTCAGAACACTATCGCAGAATCAATGAAAAAAACATGCCAAATTTAAACAGATGCAAAATTCCCAAGATTTGCCATCTTTTACACAAGCTCGAAACTTTGCGCCAACTTCAGTGCGAGATGCTTATAACAGTTTCCACAAAGGAACTTTGTCCCAAAACCTGGAAGAAAATACGAAGAGTTTCTGGTTGTTTTTGAAGTATGTTAGCGGCAAGAAGTAATCAATGCTTTCTCTGCGCGATGGCAACGGAGATACTATCAAAGACAGTGTTGTAAAGGCAGAGTTACTAATTACAGCCTTCCGAAATGCCTTCACAAAAGAAGGTGAAGTAAATATTCCAAAGTTAGAATCGAGAACAGCTGCCAACATGAGTAACGAAGAAGTAAATGTCCCTGAAGTTGTGAAGCTACTTAAATCACTTAATAAAGCAAGTCTCTGGTCTAGTCTGTATACCAATTAGGTTACTTTCAGAGTGATGCTGTTGCATTAGCTCCACACTTAACAATCATATATAAGCGTTCGCTCGACAAACGATCCGTACCCAAAGACAGGAAAGTTGCACAGGTCAAACCAATATTCAAGAAAGGTAATATGAGTAATCCATTACATTACAGACGCGTATCATTAACGTCGATATGCAGCAGAATTTTGGAGCATATGTTGAGTTTGAACATTACGAATTATCTACACTCCTGGAAATTGAAATAAGAACATCGTGAATTCATTGTCCCAGGAAGGGGAAACTTTATTGACACATTCCTGGGGTCAGATACATCACATGATCACACTGACAGAACCACAGGCACATAGACACTGGCAACAGAGCATGCACAATGTCGGCACTAGTACAGTGTATATCCACCTTTCGCAGCAATGCAGGCTGCTATTCTCCCATGGAGACGATCGTAGAGATGCTGGATGTAGTCCTGTGGAACGGGTTGCCATGCCAATTCCACCTGGCGCCTCAGTGGGACCAGCGTTCGTGCTGGACGTGCAGACCGCGTGAGACGACGCTTCATCCAGTCCCAAACATGCTCGATGGGGAACAGATCCGGAGATCTTGCTGACCAGGGTAGTTGACTTACACCTTCTAGAGCACGTTGGGTGGCACGGGGTACATGCGGACGTGCATTGTCCTGTTGGAACAGCAAGTTCCCTTGCCGGTCTAGGAATGGTAGAACGATGGGTTCGATGACGGTTTGGATGTACCGTGCACTATTCAGTGTCCCCTCGACGATCACCAGTGGTGTACGGCCAGTGTAGGAGATCGCTCCCCACACCATGATGCCGGGTGTTGGCCCTGTGTGCCTCGGTCGTATGCAGTCCTGATTGTGGCGCTCACCTGCACGGCGCCAAACACGCGTACGACCATCATTGGCACCAAGGCAGAAGCGACTCTCATCGCTGAAGACGACACGTCTCCATTCGTCCCTCCATTCACGCCTGTCGCGACACCACTGGAGGCGGGCTGCACGATGTTGGGGCGTGAGCGGAAGACGGCCTAACGGTGTGCGGGACCGTAGCCCAGCTTCATGGAGACGGTTGCGAATGGTCCTCGCCGATACCCCAGGAGCAACAGTGTCCCTAATTTGCTGGGAAGTGGCGGTGCGGTCCCCTACGGCACTGCGTAGGATCCTACGGTCTTGGCGTGCATCCGTGCGTCGCTGCGGTCCGGTCCCAGGTCGACGGGCACGTGCACCTTCCGCCGACCACTGGCGACAACATCGATGTACTGTGGAGACCTCACGCCCCACGTGTTGAGCAATTCGGCGGTACGTCCACCCGGCCTCCCGCATGCCCACTATACGCCCTCGCTCAAAGTCCGTCAACTGCACATACGGTTCACGTCCACGCTGTCGCGGCATGCTACCAGTGTTAAAGACTGCGATGGAGCTCCGTATGCCACGGCAAACTGGCTGACACTGACGGCGGCGGTGCACAAATGCTGCGCAGCTAGCGCCATTCGACGGCCAACACCGCGGTTCCTGGTGTGTCCGCTGTGCCGTGCGTGTGATCATTGCTTGTACAGCCCTCTCGCAGTGTCCGGAGCAAGTATGGTGGGTCTGACACACCGGTGTCAATGTGTTCTTTTTTTCATTTCCAGGAGTATAAAAGAGATACGCAGCAGGATTGTAGAACATATTTTCTGTTCAAACATTATGAATTACCTCGATGAGAGCGGTTTGTTGACACACAATGAACATGGGTTTAGAAAACATCGTTCTTGCGAAACACAACTCTTAATTCGCATAAGTGTTTAAGTGCTATTGACAAGGGATTTCAGTTCTATTCTGTATTTATGGATTTTCAGAAGGCTTTTTACATTGTACCATACAAGTGGCTTATAGTGAAACTGCGTGCTTACGGAATATCGTCTGCGTTATGTGACTGTGACCTCTCAGAGGCTTTCCCCAAGGTAGTGTTATAGGCCCTTTGGAGTTCCTCATCTCTACACGATTTGGGAGTCAATCTGAACAGCCGTTTTAGGTTATTCCCAGATGATGCTGTCGTTTATCGACTAATAAAGTGATCAGAACATCAAAACAAATCGCAAAACGGTTTAGAAAAGATATGAGAATTGTGCGAAAATTGGCAGTTGACCGAAAATAATGAAAAGTGTGAGGTCTTCCACATGAGAGCTAAAACGAATTCGTTAAACTTCAGTTACGCGAGAAATCAATAAAATGTAATGGCTGTAATTTCAACTAAATACTTAGGAAATATGATTACAATCATCTTAAATTGGAAGGAACATGTAGAAAATGTTGTGGCGGAGGTTGACCATAGACTGAGTTTTATTGACAGGACACTTTGAAAACATAACACACCTACTAAGGAGGCATCCTACAGTGTACAAAATTGTTAAGGCTTTCGTGTCCACTTGTTGACAAACTGCCTATTGGCTTCTGTCTCGGGTCCTTCGGCCGACGTTCATCTAATGATTTTTCTGACGTTTCACCAGCACGAGTGGCTGGCATTGTCAAAGCTTCACCCCCCATTGCCGGTGGTGAACTGGAGCCGACCTCGCGGGCGCAGACTATATGTACCCGGCGCGCCAACGTCGGAGGGCTTCTCCGCGGTCATTTCCGGTGCGGTTCTCTTGCTACCTGCGACGGTCGTTCGCTGCAGTACGGGAAGCCAGGATCCGTTTACCTTAAGGCTTTCCTCTTTCTTGTTCAAACTGTTCGCGTGTTTTTGTATTTCTACAGCTTCTCTGAACAAGCGCGTGTGATAGTGCTTCTCTACAGCCAGAACTTCCGTGTCGGCGAATTTTGTTACGTGGTCGGTCTCATTCAGTGCGTGCTCTGCCACGGCCGATTTCTCCACCTGCCCCAACCTGCAATGTCGCTTATGCTCTTTGATCCTGGTGTTGATGGATCATCCAGTCATTCCGACATAAAATTTTCCGCATGTGCGTGGTATACGGTATATTCCCGACATTGCAAGTGGGTCTCTTTTCTCCTTCGCCGATCTAAGACACTCTTTGATCTTCCTTGTCGGTTTGAAAATCGTCTTTACGCCATGTTTGCGCAATATACGGCCGATTCTGTCCGTCACTCTGGGAATGTATGGCAGAAAGGCCGTACCCGACATTTCTTTTTCTGGTTCCTTACTTCGCCGAGTGTTTGGCTCTGTTACACTTGTAATATAATTTATGGAGTACCCATTGCTCCTCAGGACAGTTTCTAGGTGTTGCATTTCTCGTTTGAGGTGTTGCGGCTCACATATTCGTCCTGCTCTCGTTACGAGCGTACTAATCATGCCTCTTTTCTGGCTCGGGTGGTGGTTTGACAGTTTGTGCAGGTATCGGTCCGTGTGTGTCGGTTTTCGGTACACGCTGTGTCCCAGGTTTTCGCCGTCCCTTGTGACCAGCACATCTAGAATTGGCTGTTCTTCAAAAAGGAGGGAATTTCGCTATCATCCCGAGAACTATACCTATGGAGGATATCATTGCCAACACCGAAGCAGCCATTCGGACCCTTCCTTGTGAAAGGGCAGCGGAAATACGCACGGAAACAGCCAGGATAGTGCGCCGAGCAAAACCACCAGCTTGCAACCTGAAGAAAGAAGAGGTACAAGCCATTAAGAATCTCAACGCCGACAAGAGTATATTGGTACTGTCTGCCGATAAGGGTATGCGACCGTCGTAATGAAGACCGAAGATTATGAGCAAAAGATCCGATACCTATTAGATCCGACAACGTACCGAAAACTAAGCGCAGATCCGACGCAGCGTATCACACGGAATACGAATCGATTAATCAAGGCGTTTTCTCTGCCGGCGGATATACAGAGAGACCTGCGCAACACAGAAGCCCTGCCACCTCGGCTGTATGGAATACCCAAGATCCATAAGAACAACGTTCCACTGAGACAGATCGTTAGCGCTCCTGGATCACCGACATATAAACTGGCAAAACACTTGGCCTCTCTGCTCCAGCCACACGTGGGGAAGACCGACACATACATTAAGGATTCAGGACATTTCATTGAGAAGCTGAAGAAACTTAAACTTGCACCAAACGACATCCTGGTCAGCTTTGATGTTGTTTCGTTATTTACGAAAGTGCCACTCAGTGACGCTCTGGAGCACATCGGTTCCATTTTCCCGCGGGACATCAGAAAGCTCTTCCATGTATGTCTCACCACGAGCTATTTCACGTGGAATGGCGATTTCTACCAACAGCTGGAAGGCGTCGCCATGGGTAGTCCTCTCAGCCCAGTGGTGGTCAACTTCTTCATGGAACAATTCGAAGCACGGGCACTGGACTCGGCGACTTGCAAACCTAAGGTGTGGTACAGGTACGTCGATGGTACTTTCGTGGTGTGGAGCCATGGTGAAGAACAGTTCGGTGACTTCCTAAGACACTTGAACAGCCTCCACACCAACATAACATTTACCATGGAAGTAGAAAAGGACAAGAAACTGCCATTTCTAGATGTGCTGGTCACAAGGGACGGCGAAAACCTGGGACACAGCGTGTACCGAAAACCGACACACACGGACCGATACCTGCACAAACTGTCAAACCACCACCCGAGCCAGAAAAGAGGCATGATTAGTACGCTCGTAACGAGAGCAGGACGAATATGTGAGCCGCAATACCTCAAACGAGAAATGCAACACCTGGAAACTGTCCTGAGGAGCAATGGGTACTCCAAAAATTATATTAGAAGTGTAACAGAGCCAAACACTCGGCGAAGTAAGGAACCAGAAAAAGAAATGTCGGGGACGGCCTTTCTGCCATACATTCCCAGAGTGACGCACAGAATCGGCCGTATATTGTGCAAACATGGCGTAAAGACGATTTTCAAACCGACAAGGAAGATCAAAGAGTGTCTTAGATCGGCGAAGGAGAAAAGAGACCCACTTGCAATGTCGGGAATATACCGTATACCATGCACACGCGGAAAATTTTATGTCGGAATGACTGGATGATCCATCAACACCAGGATCAAAGAGCATAAGCGACATTGCAGGTTAGGGCAGGTGGAGAAATCGGCCGTGGCAGAGCACGCACTGAATGAGACCGACCACGTAACAAAATTCGCCGACACGGAAGTTCTGGCTGTAGAGAAGCATTATCACACGCGCTTGTTCAGAGAAGCTGTAGAAATACAAAAACACGCGAAGAGTTTGAACAAGAAAGAGGAAAGCCTTAAGGTCAACGGATCCTGGCTTCCCGTACTGCAGCGAACGACCGTCGCAGGTAGCAAGAGGAGAACCGCACCGGAAATGACCGCGGAGAAGCCCTCGGACGTTGGCGTGCCAGGTACATATAGTCTGCGCCCGCGAGCTCGTCTCCAGTTCACCACCGGCATTGGAGGGTGAAGCTTTGACAATGCCAGCCACTCGTGCTGGCGAAACGTCAGTGAAATCATCAGACGAACTTCGGCCGAAGAACCCGAGACAGAAGCAAATTTTCCCAAACACTCTGATAGAAAAAAATCGCAGTAGGAGCTATGCTACATCAACGAAAATTGGTAGGCGTATTTTTATCTGTGAAAGATGATGTCTGTTCAGATTTCATACCATTCGCGTAAGACTGGCACTAGTAACGCCACTATGAGGATGTCAGCCAGATTTGCTTTAAATACACGCTGTAATGGTCGTGAGTGTTAGTTACGAGATTGGATGCGGTGAGTTGATGTTAGTCAAGAATGCCTTTAAGGCGAAAAAGACGCCGTTAGCAACACCCCACTAAGTGTGAACGAGGTCGTGTGATATAGCTACAAGAAGGCTGCTGTTCTTTCTGCGATATTGCAGAAAGACTTGGTGGAAATGTAGCCACGGCACATGATTCCAGGCGCCAGCGGTCGAGAGAATGTATTTTCACAAGAAGAGCAGGCGCTCAACGGCTGCTTGTTACTACCGAGAGGGAAGACCATCATGATCAGTGTATGGCTCTGGTGCATCGCACCACACCTGCAACACCGATTTGAGCAGCACTTGGCAGCACATTGACACAACGCACTTTTACAAAATCAGTTACTTCAAGGACAGCTCTGAGACAGACGCCCTGTTGCGTGCTCTCCAGTGACCCCAAACCACCGCCACTTGGGACTTCAGAGGTGTCAAGTGAGAGCATTGACGAGAGCTCATTGGTGGCCAGGTTGGAGGTCTGTTGTGTTTACTGATGAAAGCTGGTTGTGCCTCGGTGCCAGCGACGCCCGTGCGTTGGTTAGAAGGAGGCTTGCATCCAGCCTTCCTCTCTGCTAGACATACTGGGCCAAAACTTGGAGATACCGTCTGGTGTGCGGTTTCGAATGGCAGCAGCAGCAGCACTCTCGTGTTTACCCCACGCAGCCTCTCTGCAAAATTGTACGTCAGTCTGGTAATTCGACCTGTTTTGCACCATTCCTAAACAACACTCCAGGAGGAGTTTTCCAAAAGATAATGCTCGCCCACAAACCGCTGTCGGAACACAACGTGGTCTACAGAGTGTCTACTGTTGCCTTGGACTGCTTGTTACGTTATATATATAACGTAACATATTATATACACTCCTGGAAATGGAAAAAAGAACACATTGACACCGGTGTGTCAGACCCACCATACTTGCTCCGGACACTGCGAGAGGGCTGTACAAGCAATGATCACACGCACGGCACAGCGGACACACCAGGACCCGCGGTGTTGGCCGTCGAATGGCGCTAGCTGCGCAGCATTTGTGCACCGCCGCCGTTAGTGTCAGCCAGTTTGCCGTGGCATACGGAGCTCCATCGCAGTCTTTAACTCTGGTAGCATGCCGCGACAGCGTGGACGTGAACCGTATGTGCAGTTGACGGACTTTGAGCGAGGGCGTATAGTGGGCATGCGGGAGGCCGGGTGGACGTACCGCCGAATTGCTCAACACGTGGGGCGTGAGGTCTCCACAGTACATCGATGTTGTCGCCAGTGGTCGGCGGAAGGTGCACGTGCCCGTCGACCTGGGACCGGACCGCAGCGACGCACGGATGCACGCCAAGACCGTAGGATCCTACGTAGTGCCGTAGGGGACCGCACCGCCACTTCCCAGCAAATTAGGGACACTGTTGCTCCTGGGGTATCGGCGAGGACCATTCGCAACCGTCTCCATGAAGCTGGGCTACGGTCCCGCACACCGTTAGGCCGTCTTCCGCTCACGCCCCAACATCGTGCAGCCCGCCTCCAGTGGTGTCGCGACAGGCGTGAATGGAGGGACGAATGGAGACGTGTCGTCTTTAGCGATGAGAGTCGCTTCTGCCTTGGTGCCAACGATGGTCGTATGCGTGTTTGGCGCCGTGCAGGTGAGCGCCACAATCAGGACTGCATACGACCGAGGCACACAGGGCCAACACCCGGCATCATGGTGTGGGGAGCGATCTCCTACACTGGCCGTACACCACTGGTGATCGTCGAGGGGACACTGAATAGTGCACGGTACATCCAAACCGTCATCGAACCCATCGTTCTACCATTCCTAGACCGGCAAGGGAACTTGCTGTTCCAACAGGACAATGCACGTCCGCATGTATCCCGTGCCACCCAACGTGCTCTAGAAGGTGTAAGTCAACTACCCTGGCCAGCAATATCTCCGGATCTGTCCCCCATTGAGCATGTTTGGGACTGGATGAAGCGTCGTCTCACGCGGTCTGCACGTCCAGCACGAACGCTGGTCCAACTGAGGCGCCAGGTGGAAATGGCATGGCAAGCCGTTCCACAGGACTACATCCAGCATCTCTACGATCGTCTCCATGGGAGAATAGCAGCCTGCATTGCTGCGAAAGGTGGATATACACTGTACTAGTGCCGACATTGTGCATGCTCTGTTGCCTGTGTCTATGTGCCTGTGGTTCTGTCAGTGTGATCATGTGATGTATCTGACCCCAGGAATGTGTCAATAAAGTTTCCCCTTCCTGGGACAATGAATTCACGGTGTTCTTAGTTCAATTTCCAGGAGTGTATATACAGGGTGTTACAAAAACGTACGGCCCAACTTTCAGGAAACATTCCTCACTCACAAAGAAAGAAAATATGTTATGTGGACATGTGTCCGGAAACGCTTACTTTCAATGTTAGAGCTCATTTTATTACTTCTCTTCAAATCACATTAATCAGGGAATGGAAACGCACAGCAACAGAACTTACCAGCGTGACTTCAAACACTTTGTTACAGCAAATAATCAAAATGTCCTCCGTTAGCGCGGATACATGCATCCACCCTCCGTCGCATTGAATCCCTGATGCGCTGATGCAGCCCTGGGGAATGGCGTATTGTATCACAGCCGTCCACAATACGAGCACCAAGAGTCTCTACATTTGGTACCGGGGTTGCGTAGACAAGAGCTTGCAAATGCCCCCATAAATGAAAGTCAAGAGGGTTGAGGTCAGGAGAGCGTGGAGGCCATGGAATTGGTCCGCCTCTACTAATCCATCGGTCACCGAATCTGTTGTTGAGAAGCGTACGAACACTTCGACTGAAATGTGCATGAGCTCCATCGCGCATGAACCACATGTTGTGTCGTACTTGTAAAGGCACATGTTCTAGCAGCACAGGTAGAGTATCCCGTATGAAATCATGATAACGTGCTCCATTGAGCGTAGGTGGACGAAACTAAAATGAGCTCTAACATGGAAATTAAGCGTTTCCGGACACATGTCCACATAACATCTTTTCTTTATTTGTGTGTGAGGAATGTTTCCTGAAAGTTTGGCCGTACCTTTTTGTAACACCCTGTATATATATTAATTTATCAGCATGTATTTTTCTTTTGTTAGAGCATCATTCTTTCTCTCAGGGATATTATCTTTTCTTATCACTTTTACTTAGGTGCATAAGTAAATATGAAACGGGTTCTTGAAGGGCCGCTGTTATTCATGTACCAACTCTAGATTTTGAACGTGATAACTAAAATATAGTTGCCGTTAACTGAATTGAATGTAATTTTGTTAATTTTTATTTATTGATTGCAAAGCAAGGCTCGAGAGAATTTCGATTATTGGCGTGGAGCGGCCAAGATAAAACTTACTGAACTAATGGAATCTGTGTAATTTAAACAATGAACTTTAACGTAAATTAATCATATGTTCCAATTTAAGAAGGTTATTACAACGCAATCTGCCGCATTTAAAGTTACTGTTAACACTTTGAAAAATAAATTAATACTTCGGCGTGTAATGGCCGACCAGAGACTGCATCGGAAGATGAGCTTCCCGTAGAGCAAATTACTGAAAAAATCCAGCGGAGTGTGCGCTGATATGAAACTTCCTGGCAGATTAAAACTGTGTGCCCGATCGAGACTCGAACTCGGGACCTCTGCTTTCGCAGGCAAGTGCTCTGCCAACTTTTTTTTTTTTTTTTGAGTATACAGTCTCACCATCAGCAGCAATTCTCTCGGTTTTTTTTTTTTTTTTTTTGGAGGACAAGAGAAAGAGAACAAATAGGCTGCAGATAGAGAGCTATGTGTGAAAAGGATAAACATGTGTAAGGAGAAAAAAAAACTTAGAAGAGGAGGAGAAAAGAGAAGTGAAATAAAATAGGAATACTTTCCGTGCCATGCTCCACTTTGGCGCGCCATCAGAACAAAATGCATTCTATCATTGATCATTGAAGGGGAACGTGGGATCGTCCAGTCTTGGCTGGCACGGTTCGTTGAGATTCCAGCTCTGAGGCGGGTTGGTGAAATTTCTCTGTAAATAGTTCGCGAAAGTGGCCCGATAGTGTCGATGCCGGCGAAGGGTGTGGTGATGTACTTGGAGGCGTGTCCAAAAGTCCGCCGGATCGACGATGTCGTCCCGGAAGAGGTAGTTGACAGCCATGCCACTGATCCATGTAATGGCGTGCCACTTAGCCGATGGAAAGTAGGTCGTGTCGGGATGTATCAACATAGTGGGAGAAACGTGATGTGGTGGTACTCGGAGGTAGAAAGCCACAATCTTCTGTACGAGGGTCCAGACAGCTGCTGCTGGCCCACACTCAAAACGATGTAAATCTGTATCTTCGACATTGCACTTGAGGCACAGGGGTGAGTCCACCAGTGCGATGCGATGCAGTTTCTGTCTTGTAGTATACTTGCCGTTGACTAGAAGGTACCACATAGAGGTGGTGTCAGTGGTGTGATATGGTTGGTGGATCGTTTTCCAAACAGTAGGCCATGAAACCTGGGGGTGACGTGTTTCGACGGGGATGCGGGGTGGAGACTTTCGGAGAAGGCGGTAGATGTCGCGGGTGGTCGTCTTCCTAGTCCTGGGGAGCTCGGTGCATATGTAGCTGTACTCCAAAAAGAAACGGCCGATATGTGACATCGGAGGTGGGATGTGTGCCAAAGACGTCGGTGGGCGTCTCGAAACAGGTGCGAGCTCGGTGGTCAACATTCCAGTAAAACTAGCATTTTGGCTTTTCCATAACCGGAGCATAGTATTGGTGTAAAGTGCCGTAGTCCTGGCTCTCACATTAACCAGATCGAGGCCACCATCCCGCTTCGGTAAGGTGAGAGCTTCATACTGGACTTTGAAGATGTGTCCAGAACAAATGAAATAGCCGAATGCCGCCTGTAACCTGGCCGCCATTGTCGCAGTGATGGGCAGAATCTGCGCTGTATGGGATATCCGAGCTGCCAGATGGGTATTGACGAAGGTGACTCTCTGGCACATATTCAGCTGGCGTAGTATGTGATTTTGTATGTTGGCCCGGATGCGTTGCAGCAGCGCCCGAAAATTGATCGCCGAGGTGCGGCGAATGTCTCGCGTGTACACCAATCCGAGACAACGAAGGGTGTCCACCAGTTGAAATGGAACTACGCTGTCTGCGGGAAGGCCGCGGCCGATCTTCAGGGCGCATGATTTTGTACGTCAGCCGCTGAACGTACGACGAGGGCCAAGTCGTCCGCGTAAGCTCGGCAGCGGAACATATGATCCCGGAGTGGAATACCTGTCAAACGTCGCCGTAATCCGCAAATGAGTGGTTCCGTCGCAATGGCATAAAGCACCGTCGACAAAGGGCAACCCTGCCGTACTGAGCGTTCAATCCGTATAGGTTCTGTAAGTCTGCCGTTGACGAGAAGTCTGGACGTTTCTCCACGAAGGAGCCGCATAATCACTTGCGTGAACGTCGGGGGAATTGCCATTCGGTCCATCACTGCGTTGAGGAATGCATGATTGACGCGGTCAAACGCTTGTTGGAAGTCGATGGAGATTAAAGCGCCTGGCAGTCGCGAGTGTGTTGCCACAGCGATCACATCTCGATATTCACTGAGGGCTGTCTGTATATTACGATCGCCGCCTAAGGATGTTTGTTCGTGGGAAACAATGTCCCGTAAGACACGTTTGAGTCGCACTGCTAGAAGGCGTGTAAAAATCTTGAAGTCCGAATTGAGTAACGTGATCGGCCGATAACTGTCGAGTCGTGTTCCTCCTGCGGGTTTCGGGACTGGTACAAGTAAGCCTTCCATGAACATTGGTGGCGGGTTCGCCGCGCCGGACAAAACTTCCCAGTACATGTCCCTCCATCGTGGCATCATCAAATCTTGGAAGGTTCTGTAAAATTCGAGAGGTAAACCATCCGGGCCGGGAGATCGATTCAGAGACCCCTTGGCCACAGCGCCTTGGACGTCGTCGGTGGTCACTTCAGCAGTCAGGAGGGTTGCAGCTGCTGCGTTGAGAGTACCAAGTGTCTCCTGGGCAACCTCAGCAATGGCCTCTGCACCGGCAGGTACTTCTTGATAGAAAAGTCTATAGTGCGTTGTGAATGCATCCGCAATGGTAGCTTGCGAAGTCAGCCGTCGTCCATCAGGTAAGTCTAAAGTTGTCATTAAAGCCTGTCGGCGTCGACGAACATTTTGAACAATATGATGCATAGAAGGGTCTTCACCGTTAATCCTGTCTTGGCTGCGGGCTCGTACAATGGCTCCCTCTAGACGGCATCTGGTCAAAGATAAAATCTTTGCCTTGATGCGTTGAGCTTCTTTAAGGCGATCCGGGGATGGAGGATGATCCATGAGTTCACGTAGAGCGCTATAATAGAAATCAGTTGTATGGTGATTCCACCTGGCTCTGGCTCTGCCATAGTGTGTCAATGTGCGTCGGATGGCCGGTTTGGCGCACAGCAACCACCACTGCAGTGTGGTCTCGTAATGCATAATGCGTTGAACACAGGTGTGCCACGTGTCCGTGACCTGTTGTCGACATTCAGGGTCCCGCAGTAGCGCGACATTGAGTTTCCAAGGTCCTGCACTGCGCCATATAGATTGTCGACGTAGGTTCATGGTACAGATATAGATGTCATGATCCGAAAAGGAAGACGGCCAACGTTCTGCGTCGAGGAGAACTGATTTTAGAGCGTTAGAGATGTATATTCTATCAAGTCGGCTGGCGGAGTGGCTCGTGAAGTGTGTATACCCCGGGCGGACGCCGTGTACCACTCGCCAAGTGTCGAGGAGACAAAGGCGGCGGACGAGGAAGCGAAGTTCGGGACATGTGGTGAAATGGGGGTATTGGCCTGTGCGCTCGAGAACACAGTTGAAATCTCCACCTACGATGAGATGATCGTATCGACCGAGGAATAAAGGCGTGATATCTTCTGCGTAGAACTGGGAGCGATCCCTCGGTTTATCAGTGCCCGATGGGGCGTAGAGATTTATGATTTTGAGTCCTTCAACTGTCATGGCCACCCCTCGCGCTGTTGGGAGGTATGCGACATCGGAAACTGCAATTCCTTCTCGGAGGAGGATGGCTACGCCTGAGTGTTCCATAGCTGCAGGGGCGGCGTACGTCTCATATCCATAACACCCAGTCCAAGTCGCTGTCCTCAGTTCTTGTAACAGGGCGATGTCGATGTCCGCTGCTCTTAGCGTGTCACGGAGCAGTTGAAGTTTAGCGTGGGAGCCGATATTATTAGTATTGATAGTAGCTATTCGGTACGCCTGATGGGAGATCCGTGCTGCCGATAGGTTCGTAGCTGGTGAAGATTGTTTTGGTGGATGCTGGAAGTCCATAGAAGTCGCAGGAGTCGCCGTAGAAACGTCCCCCGTTTTAGTGTTGGTCTAACGGAGAAACAGATCTCATTTCCGCATCAGATGGAGGTGGGAAATCCGTGTCATCCGCCCATGAAAGGTGTCCGACAGGTTTGACATCGGCGAGAGGTGGCAGCGCTGGCCGAGTCGCCTCAATGGCGTCGGTGACAACAGGCGTGCTATGTTCCATGGCTTCTGGGCGCGGGGTTTGCGCACGATCTCTGTTGGACGGTTCACCGTCTTGTGGATGACGCGTCTCCGTGGCAGAGGAGAAAGTGTTATCGTGTTCTCCGTCGGAGTGATGTGGCATCTCTTCGTCCTGCGGAGGGGGCTCAATGGTCGAGTCTGATGTCTTGCGGCGTTTTTTTCGTCGTTTGGGCGACTTCTGCTTTCGGCAATGAGTTTCGGTGTCTGAGGAAGGAAGAGAGTCACGTCGTTCCGGTACAAAAGCCGCGGGTGCTATGATGCGGTCTTCATTCTCCAGAACACTCTCATTGGTATCCTTGTGATCTTCTATCGGGGGTGTGTCCGGCTGTTGGACATGTTCACGGGCGGCATCGCCGGTGTCAAGGTGCTGGGACGCCTCCGGGTGTATCGGACCAGAGAGACGCTCATGAACGGCGCCTTGTGAGGGCTGGACGTACAGTGTCGCCGCATAGGTGACTGGAAGGGTGGTCGTGGTTCTGTCGGTGTTCGTATCGTCGGGCCTTAGTTGTGTGATGCGGCGTTGCAGGCATTCATTACGGACGTGGCCTTCTTTGCCACAACCGGAACATGTTCGAGTTTGTCCGTCGTAAATGACCACCGCACGGCAGCCGCCGATAGAAATGTACGATGGAACGTGCCGTTTGAGATCGATTCGGACTTGTCTCACACCATTAAGCACCGGATACGTCGTAAACTGTGCCCATGTCTCGGCTACGTGGCTCTGGACTTTTCCGAACGGGCTTAGCGCCGCGATGACTTCATCTTCATTCACCTCGAAAGGCAGTTCGAATACACGGATCGTCCGAAGGCCAAGTCCTGCACGGTCGACATCCACAGGCCCGACGTTTCCGTCGGAGTGCCGAAATTTTAGTCCATGTCGCGTCCTTTGAATGATCTCGTTGCAGGCAGCGTCGGAAGTCATCTTAACATAAACGACGCTGCTAATGATCGATAGGTGTATGCCGATGAGTTCGTCACGCGGGATCTTCACGTCTTCGCGTAGGAAGCGTTCGACGGCCAGTGCTTTGGGTCGTGCGTATTCGCTTGAGAAGGTGAACTTAAGAGTGTTCTTCCTGTAAGAGTTGGCCATTACAGCTTGTTCGACTGAGAAGCGCTGTGACGAGGAAGTAAACAAAACACTCCGCGCGCGCAGCGGCGTGGACGGCCGAGCGCGGTGCGCACTGCTGCCCTGCCGAACGCAGACTGTCCAACTGAGCTACCGAAGCACGACTCACAACCGGTACTCACAGCTTTACTTCTGCCAGTACCTCGTCTCCCACCTTCCAAACTTTACAGAAGCTCTCCTGCGAACCATGCAGAACTAGCACTCCTGAAAGAAAGGATATCCTTTCTTTCAGGAGTGCTAGTTCCGCTAGGTTCACAGGAGAGCTTCTGTAAAGTTTGGAAGGTGGGAGACGAGGTACTGGCAGAAGTAAAGCTGCGAGTACCGGGCGTGAGTCGTGCTTCGGTAGCTCAGTTGGTAGAGCACATGCCCGCGAAAGGCAAAGGTCCCGAGTTCGAGTCTCGGTCGGGCATACTGAAAAAATGCTAACTAAAAATAATTAGCCGCTGCGACCATTTGAGGGGACAACTATTACAGAGAAATTCATTTTTTGATTACAATAATTAGTTTATTTTAGCAGAATACCGAAAAAATTACATAAAATATGTGTAATCGCTCAATGGCTGCCTTCCGTATCGCGAAACAAAACAGTGTGTTACCATAAAGTACGTCCTTCTTCCTCGGCCGTACAATCGCGTCTCTTGACGATCTCTTTTTATTTTCATAGAAATGTTTTAATTAAAGATGCTACTTTTAAATTATCGCTGCATATCAGTTGTTTCAAGAAACATTAACCGTATCTTCTATACTAATTGTATTCATAAAATACGTCAACTACGGTTTACAACCGATAAAAATGTCAATATTTATGTGACGTACCGTCACATGCTCCATCACGACATCTCCCTTCCGGTGGAGCACATATGGGACATCATCTGATGACAAACTCAAGCATCATCCACAAACAGCATTAACCGTCCCTATATTGATCGACCATGTGCAACAGGCATGGTGGAACCGCTTAGCACAAACCGACCTCTCGCACCTGTACAACACAATGCATGCACGTTTACATGTTTGCATTCGACGATTCGACGTTTTGGCGGTTATGCCGGTTTATTACTCTACCAGTATATACCATTTGCAATTGCTTATCTCGCGCGTACATTAATCTGTGAACTTGCAGTGGTAATCACTTGAAAATGTTACCTAAACAAATGTATTCCCGAAATTTCATGACTCTACATTATTTTTTAGGTGTTGCGACTTTTTTCTCGTCAGCTTATCAGTCAAAGAGGATTAAACACAATCTACACGAGGAGTGTATACTTTCCCACTGGAGCTAGACCCTCTCCGGGGTATCTGCATAGGATAGGAAGGAGGCCAACATCAGAATGTGGGTGTGCTTCTCCTGCATGAAGGCCTGAGCATGTGTTTTACGATAGCTCAGACTCCGCGCAAACTGTCGCCGAAGAGAGGAGGCAGTTAGCGGCGAATGACACTCGTGATAGTCAAAATTCTTCAGCGTTTCAGGCCGCATTGTCAACTATAAAATCCCGATGTCTCGGCGACTATTCAAGACTCACTCATGATATCGTTCCTCATCCTGATAAATACCCTATTTTTCAGAAGCTAGTAAATAAAGCATCATTACCCCATAAAGCATCATTACAAGACTATCAGAGATAAACCCGACAGCTGAGTGGTCAGCTTGACGGATTGCCGTCCTACGGGACCGGGTTCGATTCCCGGCTGGGTCGGGGATTTTCTCCACTTAGGGACTGGGTGTTGTACTGTCTTCATCATCATTTCATCCCCACCCGGCCCGCAGGTCGCCCAATGTGGCGTCGACTGTAATAAAATCTGCACCAAGGCGGCCGCACCAGCCCCACAAGGTGCCTCGCGGCCAATGACGCCAAACGCTCATTTCCATTTCCATCATAGATAAAAAACAAAGGTGAGTAAATCTCAGTCTGAGATTTACTGGCGTCAAAAACGGATGTCATTAACGAGACAGGTGCCGTCGTTTGTAGTATGGCAGGTCTCTGGCCTGGCCACCACTGCTGAAATGGGTCTTAAGCCGCCGTCATTCGTGGATTGGAGGGCATCTGGCCCGACGGCCACTGTGCGAAACGGATCTTGAATCACCAGTTATTACAGGACAGTCTAAGGGGCAACGTGATAAGAAGGATAAACAAATAAGTCTGATGTCTCGGGGTGATTCCTTGCTGACCACTTCCGCACTTGTCCTCCACCCTCCCCCCCCCCCCCTTGTCTTTCTCTCTCTCCGTCCGAACAGGACTCAGAAGGCCCAACGCTACCGACCGACCGCCGTGTCATCTCCAGCCCATATGGGTCACTGGATGCGGATATAGAGGGGCATGCGGTTTCACTTTTCGTGACCGGAGGCGCTATTTTTCGATCAAGTAGCTCCTCAATTTACCTCCCAACGTGGTCGCTCATCCGAGTGCTAGCCAAGCTTGACAGCGCTTAATTTCGGTAATTTGCTAGGAACCGAAGTTACCACTGAGGCAAGGCCGTTGGCCCTAATGTACCTAACTGCGATTATTTACCTATTTTGACTTAAACAAACGTGATATAGTAGTTAACATAATAAATATGTATTTAAAGGTGTGAGTTTGAAGCACAAAAAGCGCTTTAGTTCATTTAGTGATGTGTGTAAATGCGATGGTAGTAGTTCTGCGTACTCCTTAAGGGCGGAGGAAAAAATAAAATGTCCTGTAGGCCGTGTTATTTGCGATAGTAGTGGCACACCTGCAAGTCTGTTAGGGACGGGCAACATCTCGAGGCTACCCGGGGCGCCTCAGAGGCCATATCGTATTGTGATGTCCAGTAGTTGTAATATTCACTGTCATAAGTATGCCATTGTAATTTTGTTACTACTTTTTATTGCCCACTTAATTGTATCCAGTTGGTGGGCTTTTACATGTAATACATAATTGTAAAAGAAAGTTGTTCCCAGTGAACACGAACTGGGGCGGCGACTTGGGCTGCGTGAGTGTCTCACATACAGTGCTTCCCCAATGGCCAGTTTGAGACTGTCCGTTATAGGGCTTGAAACATCCCCTTAGAAAAATTATACATGACTGTGCTTAAACTGACACACTATATTTTTAGCGCAACGCAATCTGACTTTAAAAAATCCCTACAAAAGAATGGCCCTGACTAACATTAACCTATACCTTTCACAAATCACTTACCTCACCAAAAATCTTCGTTACTCGAACTACTGCAAAACAGCGAGCGCCACTACTGCCAGCTAAATAAAAGATTCAAACTACGGAAGGCACTAACTACTGATAGGCATAGTTAGCAAATGAAAGATTTTAATAGAGAACAAAAAATGTATTTACCTTATTAGTCATAAAAGGTCATAATATATATAGCAGTTCATGACATCCAGTCTTACAAATTTCAAGATTCCGCCATTTCTCTCTCCACATCCACCACTGCTGGCGGCTCACCTCCAACTGCGCAACGCTACGCGCTGTTCGCATCCAGCTGCCCAACACTACAATGGCAGACAACAATGCAAACTAGCTACAGACTGCACACAGCACAGCCAGTGATTTTCATACAGAGCGCTACGTAACGTTGCCAATAAGAAAACATAAACAGCCTACTTACAGGCTGACTGTGCGGTTTCAGAAAGAAAAGGCAGGCGCTGATGCCCCGTACCAGGAGCTCTGTCCAGGCCATTACACTGCCTTTGGCTGATTTTGTGTGCGGCTGGTTATGCCTCATTGTGTCTCCTAACATTACTTCATGCAGTCCACATAATTGAACAGGATGAAGCAAATTTGTATACCAAATTTATGATGCACTTCCATCATAATCATAATTGTCTTGGGATTAATAAGTATCATGGTGAAGGTTATGTTATTAATTCAGGTCTTCATTTCACTGGTCATTTGTAGTGCTCTGAGCATGGCAAACTACAGCCCAGTTATTCTATGCATTGTGTGGTCAGTGTTACAAATATAATTTACTTCTTTTCTTGGTATCGCTATTACTTTTCCCTCACAAGTTTCTGTTTCGTACATTACGGATCAATTAAGAAAACTTTATTTACTATATGAGTATTAGACAAGGTGTAATTGGTAAAAGTGCAGATATATCTATTGGTGATTGAGAGTGGTGTACTGAGCAACATTAAATCATTTTTTACAATATTTGCACACTAATAGTTATAACTATTAGGAGTAGTATCTTTTAAGATTGGTTAGTACCTCCAAGTAAATGTCAGAAACCAAAGAGTAAATTCAGATCATTGCTGCAGATCATGCTGCACCGTCTGGATATTGTACGGGAACCAATGTAATACAGAGAGCAGAACTTGCCGTACTGTTGACCGTGGGATGGACAATACTCGTAAGTCTGGACGAGCACTGGCACTACCCGCAGCACGTGCTTTATGGCCAGTTACAGCAACAACAACCTCTTCTATAACTTCTACAAGGAAAAGACGCCTTCCTCTTTCAGATGCCACACCGAGTTCATCCGTGTTTTCGAATTCCATTATCATCTTTTTAAACCATTTTATGACATCGATCCTTTCCTCACACTCTTCAGTCGGAGATACTCTCTCAGTGCAGCATTGTAATTGGTGCCCCCCCCCCACGCCCTCAAATAAAACAGTTTCATTAATAGTGCACGTTCTCTGTTCTCGATTCCCATACTTTTCATTCACATTATTGCTAGTCAAATGACAGCGTGAATGTCACAGCGTCATACAAAGTGTGCACTGCGCCAGATTTGCACCTGGTGGAACTAATTTTAATTTTTTCCAATGCAAATCTGTTTCGTATCGATGCATTAGCATATCTATCAAGTTTTACTGCCATACGATAATCACAGCCCACACTGGGTCTCTGTGAGTAGGTAGACTTTAATTGTAACTACCCGGAACTTTAAGTCCAGCTGCCGTTGGAACATAGTATTTTTACTAATTCCGTTTACGTTTACTGTACTACGGATTGTCAATTTTGTCACGCGCAACCGTGTGTTATTTGACGTCTTTTGTTCAAAAAATTTATGCATCGCAAGGCTCCTTTATCTCGTGTTGATCAGACTGCTGTGTAATAGGTACTTGTCTATTGCTATTCCTTGTCCGAGCGTCAAGTCACCTTTTCCTGGAAGCCATAGTAAGTGCTCCTGGAGCGTGCCCCTCCTTGTGGTAAGATATTTTCAAATACTGTACTTCTTGCGGTATTGGTGAACGACTGCAGTGGCACAACAAAGTTTGCAACGCACAATGATACCACAGACATTAACAACGTCTCGCTGATGTCGGCAACGACGAATAGGAGGCACTCATGAAGACACGCCCTCTCACTCAGGACAGCAGCACCAGAGCGTGGAGGTCGACATAAGAGCGGAGCACGGACTCGCTCGGCCGCAGATCGTGACCTCCGACGAAGCAGTCGATGTCATCTAGTTAAGACGCCAGTGCTATTCATGTCTCAGATGGAACTGTACTTCTGTAAATGTTGTACTTCAAGAGAAGAGTGATGCTTTACTGTTCAAAGACAATTGTAAACATTCGACACATACCTGTGACAATGGATTGTATAAAGTACATGCTTTTATCATTTTTTTTAATAAAATTAACTAATGTTTCATATGTTGTAGTGTCGATCAGCCATCTCCCAGAATTATCGAAGAACGCACAGTTATGACTGGACTACTGAAGTTTCGTCAGGTCATAGCACTTGTCCCTGCGACTTAATATTGTCGCGTGCACCTCAGTGCCTAGGTGGTAACGTTCCAGTCTTGGATTACCCGCAACTCCTAGGATTTTAATCTGTTAATCATTTCTTTCATTAATCATTTCTTTCACCTGTGCCAATGTTCGTTAATGATGAAAAGCCGATTTGCACCACAACACGGAGTCCATGCTAAGCTGTACGTCATCCCACAATTTGCTGGATAAGTTCAAAAAATGGTTCAAATGGCTCTGAGCACTATGGGACTTAACTGCTGAGGTCATCAGTCCCCTAGAACTACTTAAACCTAACTAACCTAAGGACATCACACACATCCATGCCCGAGGCAGGATTCGAACCTGCGACCGTAACGATCGCGCGGTTCCAGACTGTAGCGCCTAGAACCTCTCGGCCGCTGGATAAGTCATTTCAAAGATCGGAGGAAGGCAAAGTCATATCACCTCCAGCAGACCATGTGCAGTAAAGTTCCGCGGTGTTCAAATCAACTTTCAGATTGATAACATCTTTACTTCCTTGGCGTCCTTTGATAGAAACCATATTTCAAATCATTCAACTTTTTTCCCTCCAATTTTCATCAAGGTCCCCGTCCCTTTTACATACAACACTGTGCTCCAGATTTTCAGGAGCATTTCCTCTGCTCTTAATATTTAATTTCAGTAGAACTCTTTCGTTAAAGAAATCTGTCTTCTCGTAGGCATCTCCTGTTCCTATTTCCCTACCACTGGTTATCGTACGTCAAATCTGTCGCTGAATGGGTAACACAACTATTAAACTGGTTGTGTTGTATGTTCTCCAGTTTTGTGATTTAGTTAGTCACTATTGTCTGTATAACTCCGTGGCTGAGCGGTGGGCGTGGCTGCCTGCCATGCGGACGACAGCACTGTCACGCATCTTTCCTTCAACGGGAGGAATGGAACAGGGTTCACTGAACTTCTTGAGACTAATTACGAATACAAGGTCTAAAAAGCTTCAACGGCCGGGAGAGGAGTGTGCTGACCCCACGCCTCTCCGTTCCGCATCCGAACGACTTCATTGGTTGAGGATGACACGGCGGTCGGCCGGTTCAAATGGGCCTGTCTAAGGTCCGAATGACGGAATTTTATTGCCTATTAGCCTTCATCACTTGTACATTGGGCTTGATCTAAGCGATATTACTGTAAGCTGTTCATTCCTGTCAACATCATCCTTGCTTTCAGTCCGCCTACTTACCTGAGAGGTCAGTACGTCTCACTGCCATGCAGCGGACCCGTGTACGATTCCCGGCAGCATTGGAGATTTTCCCCTATCCGCTGTGTTGTGAAAAGACTTGCAAATCGCTCGCCGAACTTCCTCAGGTGAGAGCTACCAGTCATCAATGACATACCATCATTTCAGTTAGAAACTTTGTGTCATGTGTGACAGTCTCCCTCATACTTTCATTTTTCTCCTGCAGAATTCTTTCACTAGCTTCAGTGCTCCCCCCAGTGAACGACAAATTGCATGCAAGATGGCTCCTTATCCTACACTTCCGTGGCCCCTGCAGTTGTTGAAATAAGGCATCAGCTCCCGGGAAGCCTTGGTGCAGTAACAGCTGCGGCCATAGCGTCATCTGTGGCGCTGGCGCACAGCACTACTAAGGCTTTGTGTGACCCACTACCTCGTACTGAAACCTGACTCCCCACCGTCAGTCATTTACCTCCATAACACACACGCCTTGACGCCGAGCACTGTCCAAATGAACATGCGAAGTGTTCAGATAACGAATTCACAGCAAGAACTGAACGAAGTACGACGAACATTCCGGTGTAAACACAATTTCCAGGGCATGTTTCTTGCATCTTGGTCTCATCAAGTATCTTGGGAAAGGTTTATAAGCGGACGGAAACCAAATGATAACTTACAAATCAAACAGAAAAAGAAGTTGTTCAGATAAATAACATTCAACAAGCAAAGTAGATAGAGCATTACAAGAAACGCGCACCACATAGAGTATAGAGGATGGAGTTGAAATAGGATGTGCAGACGATTATGGATGAATTAAGAGACGCTCTCAAGTAAAAAAAAAAAAACACCACTGGTATTGATGCTATACTCGTAAACGCTGAACTGCTGAAATACGGAGGCACTCTATTACAAAAGATATTTCTACACTTATTTGGTATGTGCTAGCGAAAGGCAATTATTCCATACTATAAGCAGGGTCACAATCAAAGATGGTACCACAAATTAAAGAAAGAGACCGCAATAGCTGTAAGAACTATAGAGGGATCGTCTTACTTGACACCGCATATAACGTTAATGCAAGAATAATGTAAGATTGTTAACTCTTATAGCCGAGAGTTTATTAGGCCACGAACAAATGAGATTTCGGAGGGGCAGATCGAAAACAGTTGCAGTACTTATATAAAACAAAGAATCGAAAAACAGAGAATATAATAGAAAAATCCATGTAGTGTTCACTGATTTTATTAAGGCATTCGATAGTGTTGATAGAAAGAAACTGTGGAGAAAAATAGGATATCCGTGACACGACTGTAACTATAGATACAGACGGCACTTTAACACAGCCAATAGCAACAAACAAAGGGCTCAGACAAGGGAGCAGCATTCCAGACACGCATTTTAGCATTTATTTAGATGACGCAGTCCGGAAATCGATGGAGATTTTTAACAGGGGAATTAAGATTTAAGCCAGTCGGGAGAGGAAGGTCAAGGAAGAGATTAGTACCTTAACAGTCCTGTATTAGTAAAACACACATGAGCAAATCTATGGAGTGAAACAATGCTGCCGGTACGCAGTTTACAGAGTGAACCAGAACTGCACCAAACAATTTCGAATATCGTTATGGAATTTTTTCTGAATATTTTCCTATGAGGGACTCGCGACCTCTGGTGCATCGTTACAGGGTAATTTCATTTTGTTTGAAATCTTTTCCTCATTTATCTTCGACACTGCACTCCACTTAAAATGTGGGCTCAACAGTGGAAATTTCTCGCTGCGTATCTTGTTTACAGACTTATTTCATTCATTCACGGTCTTGTAGTTCACAACACTAATGCTCATTTTACTCTATGCCTTTCAAGCTTACATTCTGCAACTCTTGACTCTGCTCCGGATTTGGCTCTGAGCACTATGGGACTTAACAGCGATGGTCATCAGTCCCCTAGAACTTAGAACTACTTAAACCTAAGTAACCTAAGGACATCACACAACACCCAGCCATCACGAGGCAGAGAAAATCCCTGACCCCGCCGGGAATCGAACCCGGGAACCCGGGCGTGGGAAGCGAGAACGCTACCGCACGACCACGAGATGCGGGCTGCTCCGGATTTGTTTTTCCCGCAGTGTTAGTTGTACTTTAACAGTGATTTACTGCAGTATTGTATAGGATTACTGATGAAGGGTTGACTGACATAAGTCTCGTGTATTAGTTCACTGAATTCAATAGAACAGCTGCACAAACATTCTATCCTGCGCTGTTCCCGCAGCTATGATAACCACATTAGTCATTTTGTGTCTGCAACTTTTGAAACGATTCTTCAGTAAGTTTATATATACTACTGTGTATCAGTGCTATTGCAAATGTATTTCGGACATCGTCAATTATGTTGCTGACCACATAACGTTACTCATCTACTACATTTAGTGTCCAATTTCCTAATCTAATTCCTTCAATATCAACTCATTTCATTCGACTACATTTCACCGCACTTGTTGTAATTTTGTTAATATTTATCTTATCGCTCCATTAGAAGTTACGGTTCAATTGAACATACAAATGGAATTACAATGCCATCGGCAAACCTTTAAGCTTTTGTTTCTTTTTGACGAACTTCAATTCCCTGTTTAAATTTCTACTTGGTTTGATTTACTGCTTGCTCAGGGTAGAATCTGGATAATATGGTAGATAATTTACAACCCTGTCTCGTCCCTCCTCAACTACTGCACCCCTTTCATGGCCAACTATTGCAACTGCAGTCTGGTACGTGTAAAAATCGTACATAATCTCCTTTTCCTTGCATTTTATTCCTCATACCTGTAAAATTTCAAAGATTAAAATCCAGACAACATTGTTAAAAGCATTCTCTAAATCTACAAATGTTATAGACATACAATGATAAGCTAAAACATTGTTACTACTGCCCACCGCGACGTTGGATGCGCCTAGTGACGTTGCGGGCACGTAACGCGGTAACAAAAGTATGTAAGCGGAGCAGACACAGACGCGGTTATCACCCTCGCGAAGATACAGACGACAAATGCGGGAAATCCATTGAGAAAAACGATTTTGATAAAGGGCAGATTATTATTATGCAAATCCTGTGAATGACTACCTCGAAAACGGCGCAGCTGGTCGAATGTTGACGTGCTACGGTCGTGAGCCTCTGCGGACGTAGGTGGAAGGACAGTGAAACTTCTCTTAGGCGCTGTGTGGTTGGAGGTCCAAGACTCTTGACAGAACAAGGGGTTCGGAGGCTTGTCTGTTCTGTAAAGTAGGAAAGACAGTGACCTGTGGCGTCTCTGCCGAAAGAACACTATACTGGTGCAAGCACGATTAAAAAAATGGTTCAAATGGCTCTGAGCACTATGCGACTTAACTTCTGAGGTCATCAGTCGCCGAAAACTTAGAACTACTTAAACCTAACTTACCTAAGGACATCACACACATCCATGCCTGAGGCAGGATTCGAACCTGCGACCGTAGCGGTCGCTCGGTTCCCGACTGCAGCGCCTAGAACCGCACGGCCACTCCGGCCGGCAAGCACGATTATTTTGGAGCACACCGTTCATCGTTCATTGTTGAACATGGAGCTCCGCAGCAAATCACCACTGCGTAATTACCCAACGACATCGTCAGTTACGATTTCAGTGGGCGCGGGACGATCAGGAATCGACAGTCGATCAATGTAAACGTGTCGGATCTTCGGCTGAAACAAACACACTTTCGCTACATGAGGTCGCTAGTCTTTGTAAATGCTACCATCGAGGTGAACGGCGGATCGAAATGTACAGTTTCCCACGGACGCAGGATTGTGGGAGAAGCATTATACAGGGTGATTCAAAAAGAATACCATAACTTTAGGAATTTAAAACTCTGCAACGACAAAAGGCAGAGCTAAGCACTATCTGTCGGCGAATTAAGGGAGCTATAAAGTTTCATTTAGTTTTACATTTGTTCGCTTGAGGCGCTGTTGACTAGGCGTCAGCGTCAGTTGATGCTAAGATGGCGACCGCTCAACAGGAAGCTTTTTGTGTTATTGAGTACGGCAGAAGTGAATCGACGACAGTTGTTCAGCGTGCATTTCGAACGAAGTATGGTGTTAAACCTCCTGATAGGTGGTGTATTAAACGTTGGTATAAACAGTTTACAGAGAATGGGTGTTTGTGCAAAGGGAAAAGTTCTGGACGACCGAAAACGAGTGATGAAAATGTAGCACGCATCCAGCAAGCATTTGTTCGCAGCCCAGGAAAATCGAGTCGCAGAGCTAGCAGAGAGCTGCAAATTCCACAATCAACTGTATGGAGAGTCCTACGAAAAAGGTTAGTTATGAAACCTTATCGTCTGAAATTGGTTCAGGCACTGTCTGCAGCTGATAAGATTAAAAGAATCGATTTCTGTGATTTTATCCTTGCTCAAATGGAAACAGATGAATCTTTCGTTTCAAAGATTGTGTTTAGTGATGAAGTAACTTTCCACACTAACGGGAAAGTCAACCGTCACAATGTCTGTATATGGGGCACTGAGAATCCGCGGGAAACCACTCAGTATGAACGTGACTCGCCTAAGGTGAACGTTTTCTGTGCCATTTCAGCCAATAAAGTTTTTGCTCCCTTTTTCTTCGAAGGTGCTACTGTAACTGGACTACAGTATCTGGAGATGTTAGAGAATTGGCTGTTCCCTCAGCTCGAACAAGAAGCACAACAATTCATATTTCAGCAGGATGGAGCGCCACCACATTGGCACTTATCTGTCCGTAACGATGCGATGGATCGGCCGCCAGGCAGCCCGTGACAGAGCACTTCATCACTGGCCTCCAAGAAGCCCTGATCTTACCCCCTGCGATTTTTTCTTATGGGGGTATGTTAAGGATATGGTGTTTCGGCCACCTCTCCCAGCCACCATTGATGATTTGAAACGAGAAATAACAGCAGCTATCCAAACTGTTACGCCTGATATGCTACAGAGTGTGTGGAACGAGTTGGAGTATCGGGTTGATATTGCTCGAGTGTCTGGAGGGGGCCATATTGAACATCTATGAACTTGTTTTTGAGTGAAAAAAAAACCTTTTAAATACTCTTTGTAATGATGTATAACAGAAGGTTATATTATGTTTCTTTCATTAAATACACATTTTTAAAGTTGTGGTATTCTTTTTGAATCACCCTGTGTACTACGGGAGACATTGTCCTGTGGGACCTGTGGTAGTAACCGAAGACATGCTGGCAACTGCGAACCACCTGCATCCCTTCACGCTTTAATGTCTTCCCCGACTGCGATGGCATCTTTCAGCAGTATAATGTCCGTTATCGGAGCCAGTGCTTTGAGGAACATTACAGTGAACTCACCTTGATGTGTTGGAGACCAAATTCGCCTGATGTAACTCCTGTGGAACCCCCCTGGTTCGCTATAGTGCGTACGCAAATCAGCGGCCAGTTATTTACACGAATTATGCGACCTGTGCGCTGACATCTATTGCCACATACCTCCACAAACCTACCAACAAACCATCGGACCCCCGATACGCAGGATCAGTCATGTATTTAGTTCCAAAGACGCATAAACAGGCTATTAAGCATGTGGTCTTAATGTTTTGGCGCATCACTATAGGTCTGCGTTATTTACCTTCTCAATCAAGGAGTGGGATCAGTATTGATACGTGTGATCCTACATTTCTCCAAGTCCTAGACGGATGTACCCAGAGTTCGGCTTCTTCTGTAAACAGTTCGTGTCAATATTTTACAGTCAACATTTATTAAACTAATGGCCCTCTAATATTCACACCCGTCTGCGCCAGCCTTCTTTGGAAACAGTATTATTAGATAATCCATGAAGTCCGGGGGTATTTAGCCTGTCTCATATACCGTGTGCAGCAGGGGGAATAGCTTTTGTCATTGTTAGCGCAAATAACAAATAGTTATGGGGAAATGTCGTCTACACTCGGGACTTCTTTTCGGCTTGATTCTGTCAGTGTTCTGTCAAATTCTTCTCATAGTATCACGTCCTTCGGCTCCTATTCATCTATTTCCTCTTCCCTTTTTATAACATTCTCTCCAAATCCGTTGCTTTTGTACACCGTTTCTATATATTACTTGCACCTTGCACCTTTTCAAATGGTTCAAATGGATCTGAGCACTATGGGACTTAACGTCTATGGTCATCAGTCCCCTAGAACTTAGAACTACTTAAACCTAACCAACCTAAGGACAGCAACAACACCCAGTCATCACGAGGCAGAGAAAATCCCTGACCCCGCCGGGAATCGAACCCAGGAACCCGGGTGTGGGAAGCGAGAACGCTACCGCACGACCACGAGATGCGGACTGCACCTTTTCCTTCGATGCTTAGTAATGACTTGGAATCTGAGCATTTTTAGAACTATTAAATTTTTTCTGTACCTGGCATCTATCTTTCCCACAGTCCTAAGCAACCTAGGCATAGTAGTTATTGTGTAAAATGTACAACGAGGTGACAAAAGCCAAGAGATACTGACAACTCTACGCAAACGCTTATGCTCTCGGTCGTTCAGAGAAGCCCGTTGGCCACCGCGTTGATCTTGGTAAGAGGTAATTCCTGAATTTTGGTGTTGTCGACACACTCTTGAGACTGTGGATCTCGAAATACTGAAGTCCCAATCGATTATTGCAATGGAATGCCCCGTGCTTCTAGCTCCAACCATCATTCCTCTTTCAGATTCTGTTACATCCTGTCCTCGCAAACCTTCCGCATGAATTATCTGCCTACGAATGAAAGCTCTGCCAATGCACTGCCCTTTAATACTGAACACGGTACTATCGCCAGTGTGCGTATTGATGTACCGCAACTTTCGTCACCTCACTGTATACAGTTAACCAGGGTTACTTTGGCCTGTCTTTTTGTACATGGAAAGAAAACAATGGATACTGGCAGAGAGAAAATTTGAAATAAACTTTTTTATTAATATCAAAGACTTTCATCATCGACTAAAAACCACATTAAACGGAATACATCGTGTATTGCTGTGGTTCCCTTAAGGAAAAGTGTGCCAATGTTACTCGCAGAGTGGCCACTTTGGCCCAATCAGTCATTTCTTCATGAAAAAGTGATAATATAATATTGGGACAAAGCAATCTCAGGGAAAATGTGTAGATTAGACGTTCAGGAACATGAAGAAAAATATTAAGCAATGAAATTTGAAGGTGAGAACAAGGAATTTTGGACGTTATTCAGAAAGTGATACAGTAAATATAGAAGTGTAGTATATTTCACCAACGGACTGGTTCATGCTCAAGTTACATGTTACACTATGGTAACTACCTGCACAGATAATATATCCTATGTTAATAACAGTTACTCAAATTACTGAACTTTGGTACTTGAGAGTAGCTACATTTTGTTGGGTCGTCTTGCACGGTTCATTCTTACCAAATTACCCCAAGGATAAAAGTAGTTTATCTTTTTATTCTAGCCATTTGCAGTAAGATTTTTTCTGTCCTCTACAGTTAAATGCAGTACCCACATCAATATCCTCAGTCTCTTTCCGTACTTATTTGGAAATTTGTGGTAAGGTGTTACGGGACGAAACTGCTGAGGTCATCGGTTCCTAAGCTTGCGCACTACTTAATCGAACTTAAATTAACTTAAGCTAAGGACAACACACACACACACCCATGCCTGAGGAAGGGCTCGAACCTCCGAGGGGGTTGGGGGGGGGAGGGGAGGGGGGAGGGGGCCGGACCGTGAAAAGACGCCTCAGACCGCGCGGCTTTCCTTGCGTAAACTTCTTCTTCATCATATTCTAGCAGCATTTCATTTCGGGGTTACTTTCGCCCAGGCTAAAGTAGCCACGTATTGCCCAATAATGTGCACCATTTTACAGATGTGTTAAATATATTATCTAACTTGTATTTCACAAAAAAGGCGATTTCTCATCTAATTGCCTAACACTGAGAGAATGAAAATTACATCCATTGTACTTTTAGCTTAACTGAGGAGAACCCTCCAGGTAGAAATTGTTGGGGTGTAATAGGTATTGCCGGCCGGTGTGGCCGAGCGGGTCTAGGCGCTTCAGTCTGGAACCGCACGACCGCTACGGTCGCAGGTTCGAATCCTGCCTCGGGCATGGATGTGTGTGATGTCCTTAGGTTAGTTAAATTTAAGTAGTTCTAAATTCTAGGGGCCCGATGACCTCCGATGTTAAGTCCCATAGTGCTCAGAGCCATTTGAACCATTTGTAATAAGTATTAAAATGTATTGAAATTTAAAAAAAATCCTAAATGAAATTTTGCAACATCACACGTTCATGTAAGTGCGAGATAAGTTATTGCAAATAAGAAATGCTGGTGCATTAACAAACGGTGTAACCGCCAGGAAGTTGAATGTAAGCGTGCAAACGTGCATGCATTATGTTGTACAGCTGCCGATTGTCAGTTTGTGGGATGGAATTCCATGCCGGTTGCACTTGGTCGCGCAGTACAGGGACGGATAATGCTGTTTCTGGATGTCGCTGAAGTTGTGTCCGATAATTCCCATATGTGCTCAACTGGAGACAGATCTGATGATCGAGTAGGCCAAGGCAACATCTTAACACTCTGTAGAGCTTGTTGGGTAACAAGAGCGTTATCCCGTTGAAATAGACTCCCTGGATGCTGTTCATGAATGGTATCACAACTGGTCGACTCGCCATACTGACGTACAGTTTTGCATTGATAGTGTGTGGGATAAAGACGAGTGTTCGTGTCGTCATACAGAACTACATCCCACACGATAATTCCATGTGTAGGTCCAGTGTATCTAGCACGCAGCCAGGTTGGTTGCAGGCCCTCAAGTGGGCTCCTTCTAACCAACACATGACGGTCACAGCACCGACGCAGAACCAGCTTTCATCAGAAAAAACTACAGACCCCCACCCTGCCCTCCAATGAGCCCTCGCTGTACATCACTAAAGTCGTAAATGGCGGTGGTTTGGGGGTAGTGGAATGCACGCTACAAGGCGTCTGGTTCGGAGCTCTCGCGAAGTAAATGATTTGTAACAGTTCTTTGTGTCACTGTGATGCCAACTGCTCCTCATATTACTGCTGCAGACGTAGTACCATACGGAAAAGCCATAAGCCGAACACCATGTCTTCCATTTCGGTAGAGCCACGTTGCCATCCCGAGGCCAGTCTTTTGGCTATCGTACATTCTCGGAACCACCACCGCCAGCAGTCATGTACAGTAGCTAAATTCCTGCCAAGTCTTTCTGCAATATCGCAGAAAGAACCCCGAGCTTCTCGTAGCCCAATTACAGGACCTGTTTCAAGCTCAGTGATATGTTGATAATGGCGTCTTTGTCTCTTTAAAGGCATTCTTGGCTAACATCAACTCACCACGTCCAATCTCAAAGGCAACTAACGCGCAAAGACTGTTACAGCATGTATTTAAAGCAAGCCTGATTTGCATTCTGATAGTGCCACTACTGGCGTGAAATCTGAATAGAAATCATGTTTCAGATGTAGAAACACGCCTGCCAACTTTCGCTTGTGTCACAGACTCGTTCTTGGTGTTGCGATTTTTTTTTTTTTTTTTTCGTCGTTGTATAATGAGCAACATCGAATCCAGTGCTTCCAACTCAGTATTACTTCATGGAACTTACAACCTTCTATACCGTTCCTTTCACACTGTGAATCCATACTGCCTTGTTTTTGCTCCATACTAATGACGTAAAATCTGGGGGAAATTAAAACTACACTACTGGCCATTAAAATTGCTACACCACCAAGATGACGTGCTACAGACGCGAAATTTAACCGACAGGACGAAGATGCTGTGATATGCAAATGATTAGCTTTTCAGAGCATTCACACAAGGTTGGCGGCGGAGGCGACACCTAAAACGTGCTGACATGAGGAAAGTTTCCAACCGATTTCTCATACACAAACAGCAGTTGAGCGGCATTGCCTGATGAAATGTTGTTGTGATGCCTCGTGTAAGGAGGAGAAATGCGTGCCATCACGTTTCCGACTTTGATAAAGGCCGGATTGTAGCCTATCGCGATTGCGGTTTATCGTATCGTGACATTGCTGCTCGCGTTGATCGAAATCCAATGACTGTTAGCAGAATATGGAATCGGTAGGTTCAGGAGGGAATACGGAACGCCGTGCTGGATCCCAACGGCCTGGTATCACTAGCAGTCGAGATGACAGGCATCTTATCCGCATTGTTGTAACAGATCGTGCAGCCACGTCTCGATCCCTGAGTCAGCAGATGGGGACGTTTGCAAGACAATAACCATCTG